>NC_092334.1:323152500-323850000 GCF_046630445.1 Rutidosis leptorrhynchoides
CGTGAAAATTGGTAACAAATCTATATTAATCATATCCTAGCTAACTTATATTGTATTATACAAGTATTCTAATATATTATGTAATATTGGGATACCATAGACATGTATGCAAATGTTTTGACATATCATATCGACCCATGTGTATATATTATTTGGAACAACCATAGACACTCTATATGCAGTAATGTGGGAGTTAGCTATACAGGGTTGAGGTTGATTCCAAAAATATATATACTTTGAGTTGTGATCTAGCCTGAGACGTGTATACACTGGGTCGTGGATTGATTCAAGATAATATATATCAATTTTTTTCTGTACATCTAACGTTGGACAACTAGTTGTAGGTTACTAACGAGGACAGCTGACTTAATAAACTTAAAACATCAAAATGTATTAAAAGTGTTGTAAATATATTTTGAATATACTTTGATATATATGTACATATTTGTTATAGGTTCTTGAATCGACCAGTGGCCAAGTCTGACTTCCCGACGAAGTAAAAATCTGTGAAAGTGAGTTATAGTCCCACTTTTAAAATCTAATATTTTTGGGATGAGAATACATGCAGGTTTTATAAATGATTTACAAAATAGACACAAGTACGTGAAACTACATTCTATGGTTGAATTATCGAAATCGAATATGCCCCTTTTTATTAAGTCTGGTAATCTAAGAATTAGGGAACAGACACCCTAATTGACGCGAATCCTAAAGATAGATCTATTGGTCCTAACAAACCCCATCCAAAGTACCGGATGCTTTAGTACTTCGAAATTTATATCATATCCGAAGGGTGTCCCGGAATGATGGGGATATTCTTATATATGCATCTTGTTAATGTCGGTTACCAGCTGTTCACCATATAAACGATTTTTATCTCTATGTATGGGATGTATATTGAAATATGAAATCTTGTGGTCTATTGTTACGATTTGATATATATAGGTTAAACCTATAACTCACCAACATTTTTGTTGACGTTTAAAGCATGCTTATTCTCAGGTGAATATTAAGAGCTTTCGCTGTTGCATACTAAAATAAGGACAAAATTTGGAGTCCATGTTTGTATGATATTATGTAAAAACTGCATTCAAGAAACATATGTCGATGTAATATATTTCTATTGTAAACCATTATATAATGGTTGTGTGTAAACAGTATATTTTAGATTATCATTATTTGATAATCTACGTAATGCTTTTGAAACCTTTATTGATAAAATAAAGGTTATGGTTGTTTTAAAAATGAATGCAGTATTTGAAAAACGTCTCATATAGAGGTCAAAACCTCGCAACGAAATCAATTAATATGGAACGTTTATAATCAATACGAACGGAACATTTCAAGGGTTATAAACCCATTTATTGTGAAATTTGGGGGTTTTGGGTAAGATTCATGTAAGTAAACCCAAATTGGTGACTTAGGGTTTTGATTGATGAAATTGTAAGTTTGGACACTTGCATGTGTTGGGTAAACCTTAGAACACTTGTGTACTAGTGATTTTGGTGTTGTGTTGACTTGATTTTTGGGTGTAAACCCTAATTTGGGTCCAAATGGGTTTTGTGTTGAAATGGGTCAAGTGTTATTGAATTTTGGTGTCAAATGTTGATTTTGAGATACAATTACTAGTTGTTAGTGATTGCAGGTACTTTAAGCAAGTTAAACCTAAATTTGGTTTAAATGGATGTTAAACGCTTTTGTTAAGTATTAAATGACGTTTTTGAATGGAAGTAATCGTGGATAGTGATTTTGGGTTAAATGGTGTCAAGTATAATTTTGGTTAAATTGTACTTGTTTGAATGGGTCGGAATTACCACCCGTAGTGGTAATTGGTGAAGTCCACTTTAGGTGTCTAAATGGACGGTTTGTGGAAGTAGGTATAAACCCTTGGTTAAGGGTGTTGGAGTCGAATTCTCTTGTAGAGAATGTATGACGATTTTGTGTATATCTATATGCGTATTATAGGTAAAAGCTTTCTCGGTTGAGTTTGGAGGCGATTTATATTTTTGACTTGTGCGGGCATTTCGAGGTGAGTGGAATATTTATGTATGTATGTATATGATTTATTTGTTCGTATTAATTGTGCACATAGCTGTTTTGTGCACATGGTGTGAGTAATAGCCGCTATTAAGTGATGCCATAGCTGTTTTGGAACACTTTGGGGGAATACCATAGACGTATTGGGATACCTCGGGGTTAGCATACCATAGCCGTTTTTGGGCGCTAACTGAATAGCCGGTTCTTACTCATACGATGATCAAGTGATGCCATAGCCGATTTGGAACACTTGAGGGGTGATGCCATAGCCGTTTTGGAACACCTCGGGGGTTAGCATACCATAGCTGTTTTTGGGAGCTAACGGTTGTTATGAACACCGATGACTTGTTCGTGAGGTCATTCCCTTGTGATATTGATTAACCATGGTTTATACTTGTTGATGTTTAGCATTTCATTATTTTTATAATTATTATGCTAATGATGTTGCTAGTGTAGTGACCCGAACTTTTCCATGATTATATATTAAATGAAAAATATATTTACATGATTAAATGTTTCCAACATGTTAAGTAATCAAACTTGTTAAGACTTGATTATTTGAAATAGGTTTCATGTAGACAATTGACCACCCAAGTTGACCGGCGATTCACGAACGTTAAAACTTGTAAAAACGACTTGATATATATATATATATATATATATATATATATATATATATATATATATATATATATATATATATATATATATATATATATATATATATATATATATATATATATATATATATATATATATATATATATATATATATATATATATAACATGATATTATGATACGTAAATATCTCACAAAGTATATTAACAAAGAGTTATATGTATAAAATGAGACTACTAAGTTAAGAAACTCGAATCGATATATATAACGATTATCGTTATAACAACGTCATACTAAATACATATGTATCATATTAAGATATTGTTACACTATATTTAACATGATAAGATGATAATTATATATATCATTAAGTATGTTAACAATGAACTACATATGTAAAACAAGGCTACTAACTTAAGAATTGCGAAACGAGACATATATGTAACGATTATCGTTGTAACGAAATTTTAATGTATATATATCATATTAAGATATATTCATACCTCATAATATCATGATAATGTAATAATTTAACATCTCATTAGATATAATAAACAATGAGTTAACAACATTAAATGAGATCGTTAACTTAAAGGTTTCAAAACAACACTTACATGTAATGACTAACGATGACTTAACAACTCAGTTAAAATGTATATACATGTAGTATATTAAGATGTATTAGTACACTTTTGAAAGACTTCAAGACACATATCAAAGTACTTCTACTTAACAAAAATTCTTACAATTGCATTCTCATTCATTTTCATCAATAATTCTACTCGTATACACCCGTATTCGTACTTGTACAATACACAGCTTATAAATGTCTTTACTATTGTTATATACACTCCAATGATCAGCTCTTAGCAGCCATTGTGAGTCACCAAGACATGTGGGAACTATCATTTGGCAACTAGCATGAAATATCTAACAAAAATACAAACTAATGGAGCCTATATCTAAGAACCATATTCACGTGAACTTGGCACACCACAAACACATTTTGATTTCAACTTTCATGCATCAAACAACTCTCTCTAAAGTGTTCTCTCATTGTTCTAAGTGTTCTTCATCATCTTCAACAAAATCTAGCTCAATCTAGTTCATAAATCCTAACCTAGATCAACTTTCAAAACAACTACTCAAGAACACATCAAGAACACTTCCAAGTTTGCAAGCTTACTTCCAAGCTCTCTAATCCATTTCAAACAATTATCTAAGATCAAGAAACCTTTATTATTTACAGTAGGTTATCATTTTAATTCAAGGTAATACTCATATTCAAACTTTGATTCGATTTCTATAACTATAAACTATCTTAATTCGAGTGATAATCTTACTTGAACTTGTTTTCGTGTCATGATTCTACTTCAAGAACTTTCAAGCCATCCAAGATCCTTTGAAGCTAGATCATTTTTTTGTCACTTCCAGTAGGTTTACCTACTAAAATTGAGATAGTAATGATGTTCATAACATCATTCGATTCATATACATATAACTATCTTATTCGAAGATTTAAACTCGTAATCACTAGAACATAGTTTAGTTAATTCTAAACTTGTTCGCAAACAAAGTTATTCCTTCTAACTTAACTTAGAAAATCAACTAAACACATGTTATATATCTATATGATATGCTAACTTAATGATTTAAAACCTGGAAACACGAAGAACACCGTAAAACCGGACATACGCCGTCGTAGTGAAACCGGGGGCTGTTTTGGGTTAGATAATTAAAAACTATGATAAACTTTAATTTAAAAGTTGTTCTTCTGGGAAAATGATTTTTCTTATGAATATGAAACTATATCCAAAAATCATGGTTAAACTCAAAGTGGAAGTATGTTTTTCAAAATGGTCATCAAGACGTCGTTCTTTCGACTGAAATGACTACCTCTTACAAAAATGACTTGTAACTCATATTTCTGACTATAAACTTATACTTTTTCTGTTTATTTTCATAAATTTCAGATCAATATGAAACCATAGCAATTTGATTCACTCAAAACGGATTTAAAATGAAGAAATGATGGGTAAAACAAAATCGGTTAAAAATGGTTAATTTGACTACGGGATGAATTTACAAAAACCTATACTAACCATAACTTAACTAACTTATATTGTATTATACATGTAGTCTAACATATATTATGTAACCTTGATAGACCATAGACACGTATACAATGTTTTGACATATCATATCGACGTCATCTATATATATTATTTGGAACAACCATAGACACTCTATATGCGGTAATGTTTGAATTAGCTATACAGAGTTGAGGTTGATTCCAAAATAATATATATACTTTGAGTTGTGATCGAGTCTGAGACTTGTATACACTAGGCCGTAGATTGATTCGAGATAATATATATTGATTTATTTCTGTACTACTAACTGTGGACAACTAATTGTGGATTACTAACTTGGACTGTTAACTTAACAAACTTAAATCGTTAAAACATAATAAAATATGTTGTGAATATATTTCGATTATACTTTAATATATGTGTATATATTGTTATAGGTTCGTGAATCGACCCGTGGCCAAGTCTTATTTTCCGACGAAGTAATAATCTGTGAAAGTGAGCTATAGTCCCACTTTTAAAATCTATTATTTTTGGGATGAGAATACATGCAGTTTTATAAATGTTTTACAAAATAGACACAAGTGATCGAAATTACATTCTATATTGAATTATCGAACCGAATATGCCCCTTTTTAGCTTGGTAGCCTAAGAATTAGTGTTTATTATAATTGCCACCAATTGACGCGAATTCTAAAGATAGATCTATTTGGCCCAACAAGCCTCATCCGAGTTACGGATGCTTTAGTACTTCGATTTATCATGTCCGATGAGAGTCCCGGAATGATGGGGATATTCTATATGCATCCTGTTAAGGTCGGTTACCAGGTGTTCATCATATGAATGATTTTTAATTCATAGGTTATGCGTACTATTTTGTACTCGGGTTACGTGTACAATAAATTATCCAAAATCTTGTGGTCTATTATTACGATTTGATAAATATATAGGTTAAACATATAACTCACGAACAATTTTATTGACGTTTTAAGCATATTTATTCTCAGGTGATTATTAAGAGCTTCCGCTGTTGCATGCTAATTTGAGGACAAGAATCGGAGTCATCGTGCTTGTAATATATTGTTTAAAAACTGCATTCGGATATTTAAATCAATGTGTAATATTATTGTAAACCAATATGTAATGTTCGTGTGTAAAACGTTATCTTTTAGATTATCATTACATGATAATCTACATTATGGTTTTTGAACCATTATTGATAAATAAAGGTTATGGTTTGTTTAAAAAACGAATACAGTCTTTGAAAAATGTCTCATATAGAGGTCAAAACCTCGCAACGAAATCAAATAATATGAAATGTTTATAATCGATATGAACGGGACATTTCAGTTGGTATCCGAGCGTTGGTCTTAGAGAACTAGAAATTGCATTAGTGTGTCTTATCTAGTTTGTTAGGATGCATTAGTGAGTCTGGACTTCGACCGTGTTTTCTTTAAAAACAATTGCTTAACATTTTTGTTGGAAACTACCTATTGTTAACATGTAAATATTATGTGATATATTAACCTCTTAACGTATTTGATATTGTGTGATAGATGTCTACCTCTAGTACAAATCCCATCGACTCACCTAATAATAATGAAGAGTCGAATATATATTGGGAAGATTCACAAATTCCCGAAGAGGAACCAGAAGAAGAGGAACCGGAAGAAGAGGAACCGGAAGAAGAAGAGGTTCCGAAGGAGGAAATATTAGGAACCACAGAAAATCAGATAAATAAAAGAAAATCCTCAACCAATGGACCAAAGCTAAAAATGGTCAATGGTGTTTCCGCCAAGGAAGCAAAATATTGGGAAAATTACCAATTTCTGATGAATCGGATCCCGGTGAGGATTCCGATGATGTTATAGAAATTACCCCGGCCCAATTTAAAAAAGCAAAAGAAAACAATAAGGGAAAATGTATCAAAATAGAGAAACCTAATTCCAACCCCGATGAACTTTATGTTAACATGAAATATCCCGATGGGAAATACCGTCAACACCCGTATTTCTTAAGTTTTAACTATAACCCGGGGACATCTAAGCCACCAGGTTTTTCTAAACCATTTGTGAAAACAATGGCTCGTATTAGGGGAGCACCATATATCCCGAGGAAATTAGCGAAACGAACCAAGTCCGAAGAGGAAGAAACAAGGGAGTCGGAATGAAGAGTAGTAACCATGATGTGTAATATATGTATTGAAGTGTGCTTGTACTTTTATGTTATATGTAAAAATTGCTTGTATTGTTTGTTAATTATCTTTTACGAATCTAATCCTCGTCTATTTTATAGTATAAAAACACACAATGGACGTTAAAGATAGACAACCGAATATTTTAGAAGACCTACCAGAGGATATGATTGATGAAATCTTGTCTAGAGTCGGTCAGAATTCATCGGCACAATTATTTATGGCGAAATTAGTTTGTCAAACATTTGAAAGACGTTCCAGGCATGCCTCAGTTTATATAAGGCTTTCCTTTGAAAGATGGGGTATATCACATTGGGGAGACTTTAAGTTACGCCGTGTTTACTTTAAAGCATTAAATGCGGGGAACCCAAATGCAATTTTATGCTATGGGTTGAGAGCCTATTTTGACTCCATACATCCCAACATAGGACTTCGTTCTTTAGAAAGAGCTTCCAACATGCAACTTAGAGAAGCATGTTATGTTTACGGGTTAGTGATGTTCGCTTCTCACCAAATTGAGAAAAAGAACATCGGATTACAACTGCTAAATAAAACATTCCCACAAGTGACGGATTCGGTACTTGGGGTGAGAAACAAGGTTTTTAGATTGTTACGGGGCTGTTGGGCATTATGTAACCTTCGTCCTTTTGACGACGTTACAACATGCTGCCTAGCCAACGGTCACAACGGTTATTTTCCACAAGACCAAGGATGAGAAATAATACTAGTAAAACTCGAATGCATGACTTGTTTCTGAACTTATGAATTACGTGTCTTTATTGCCTTTGCTGAATGACTTGCGTATTAACTAGAATTGTTTTCGCAACTGCCTTGTATCAAAGTTATTGTGTGCTATACTTTATGCTATATGTAAAATAGCGGTATTGTAAATTTGTAAAAATTTTGTATAAAAGGTTGAAAGCGAAATATTATTGTATTTAGTTTTTCATATAGAATCGTAGTAGTTGAATTGTATAGTAGCTACTAAGTATGAACTTAACGGGTAGGTACTACCCGAATTAAAACTATAAAACGCTAATATGAAGAAAAAGCTTTTATAAATAAGTTCATATTATGCTACGAAATACTATTGACTACTCTTAAATTCTATATGATTAACTCAATTCTTTTGGCTATTTTTGAAGGAAATGGCACCGACGACTCGTCAGAACTTGAACATAAGTGAGGAAGACTTCCATGTTTTACTTGCTACGAACATAGTCGCAGTGCAAAATAACAACAATAACTCTAGTTCTAGCAGTGGAACTAATTCCATAAGAAATCATGTAGGATGCTCCTACAAAGAATTCACTGCCTGTAAACCTTTAGAATTCGATGGAACCGAGGGTCCAATCGGATTAAAATGGTGGACCGAAAAGGTTGAATCGATGTTTGCCATAAGTAAATGTACCGAAGAAGACAAAGTAAAATACGCTACGCATACCTTCATAGGTACTGCGTTAACATGGTGGAACACCTATCTCGAGTAGGTGGGACAAGATGTTGCTTACGCACTACCGTGGTCAACATTCAAGCACGTGATGAACGAGCAGTACCGTCCCAGAAACGAGGTCAATAAGCTCAAGGTAGAGCTTAGAGGATTACGAACGCAAGGTTTCGACATCACCATGTACGAAAAAAATTCATAGAGTTGTGCCTATTGTGTCCAAGAGCATTCGAAGATGAAGAAGAGAAGATTGACGCATTTGTAAAAGGGTTACCAGAAAGGATTCAAGAAGATGTGAGTTTACACGAGCCCGCCTCCATACAAAAGGCAAGTCGAATGGCTCACAAACTCATAAATCAGATTGAGGGAAGGATTAAAGAACAGGCGGCCGAAGAGGCCAATACGAAACAAGTCAAGAGAAAGTGGGAGGAAAACAGTGACAAGAGTTACCAATACAACAACAACAATAACTTCACCAAACGTCCCAACAATAATAACAACCACAACAATGCCAATAGCAATCTCAATAGCAACAATGACAACAATAATCAGAAAATTCCATGCTATAGGTGTGAAGGATATCATCCGAGTAAATACCGTGAAGTAGTATGCACCAAACGTAATAGGAAGGGTCATAGTGCAACGAGGTGTGAAGCTTACGGACCAAGGACTAAAAGAACAGATAATACCCACATTATTTGTTTCGGATGCGGGAAGAAGGGTCACTACAAAACTATGTGCCCCAATCAGGAAAACAATAATGGGCAAAACCGTGGAAGAGTTTTTAACATTAATGCAGAAGAAGCGCAGGAAAACCCGGAGCTTGTTACGGGTACGTTTCTTATCAATGAAAAACCTGCTTACGTTTTATTTGATTCGGGTGCAGATAGAAGCTATATAAGTAGAGATTTTTGTGCTAAATTAGGTGGTCCATTGATGCCTTTGGATAATAAATTTTTACTCGAATTAGAAAATGGTAAATTAATTACAGCAGATAAAATATGTCGGAATCAAGAAATTAAATTGGTTAGTGAAACATTTAAAATTGATTTGATACCAGTAGAGTTAGGAAGTTTTGATATGATAATCGGCATGGACTGGTTGAAAGAGATGAAAGCAGAAATTATTTGTTACAAAAAATGCGATATGCATTATGCGCGAGAAGAGAAAACCTTTAATGGTGTACGGAGAAAAGAGTAACGTGAAGTTAAATCTTATTAGTAACCTGAAGGCGCAAAAACTAATAAGAAAAGGTTTCTATGCCGTTCTAGCACACGTCGAGAAAGTCAATTCCGAAGAAAAGAACATCAATGATGTTCCCGTCGCAAAAGAATTTCCCAATGTATTTCCGAAAGAATTACCGGGACTACCTCCACACCGATCTGTTGAATTTCAAATAGATCTTGTACCAGGAGCTGCACCAATAGCTCATGCTCTATATAGACTCGAACCCAGCGAAATGAAGGAACTCTAAAGCATATTACAAGAACTTTTAGAGCGTGATTTCATACGACCAAGTACATCACCGTGGGGAGCTCCTGTTTTGTTTGTCAAAAAGAAGGATGGTACATTCAGATTGTGTATCGACTACCGAGAGTTGAACAAACTTACCATCAAGAACCGTTACCCACTACCGAGAATCGACGACTTATTTAATAAACTACAAGGCTCGTCAGTTTATTCGAAGATTGATTTACGTTCTGGGTATCATCAAATGTGGGTGAAGGAGGATGATATTCCGAAGACTGCTTTCAGAATGCGTTACGGTCATTATGAGTTTATGGTTATGCCGTTTGGAATAACTAACGCACCAGCTATGTTCATGGACCTCATGAACCGAGTGTGTGGACCATATCTTGACAAGTTTATCATTGTTTTCATCGATGACATACTTATTTACTCAAAGATTGAACAAGAGCACGGAGACCATTTGAGAAAAGTTCTCGAATTGTTGAAGAAAGAAAAATTGTACGCTAAGTTTTCAAAGTGTGCATTTTGGTTGAAAGAAGTTCAATTCCTCGGTCACGTAGTAAACAAGGAAGGTATTCAGGTGGGTCCATCAAAGATTGAAACTGTTAAAAACTGGGAAACCCCGAAAACTCCGAAGCATATACGCCAATTTTTAGGACTGGCTGGTTACTACAGAAGGTTCGTCCAAGATTTTTCCAAAATAGAAAAACCCTTGACTGCATTAATGCATAAAGGGAAGAAATTTGAATGGAAGGATGAGCAGGAGAAAGCGTTTCAATTGTTGAAGAAAAAGCTAACTACGGTACCTATATTGTCATTGCCTGAAGGGAATGATGATTTTGTGATATATTGTGACGCCTCAAAGAAAGGTCTCAGTTGTGTATTAATGCAACGAACGAAGGTAATTGTCTATGCGTCCAGACAATTGAAGATTCACGAGCAAAATTAAACGACTCACGATTTGGAATTGGGCTCTGTTGTAGTGACCCGAACTTTTCCATGTTTATATATATATTAAATGATTGTTATTTACATGATTAAGTGTTTCCAACATGTTAAGTAATCAAACTTGTTAAGACTTGATTAATTGAAATAGGTTTCATATAGACAATTGACCACCCAAGTTGACCGGTGATTCACGAACGTTAAAACTTGTAAAAACTATACGATGACATATACATGGTTATATATATAGTTAACATGATTTTATTATAAGTATGTATCTCATTAGGTATTTTAACAATGAGTTATATACATAAAAATGAGACTATTAAATTAAGAAACTCGAAAACGATATATATAACGATTATCGTTATAACAACGTCTTACTAGGTACATATGAATCATATTAAGATATTGATACGCTTGGTTAATTATGTTAAATGATAAGTAAATATATTATTAAGTGTATTAACAATGAAATACATATGTAAAAATAAGACTACTAACTTAATGATTTCGAAACGAGACATATATGTAACGATTATCGTTGTAACGACATTTAACTGTATATATATCATACTAAGATATATTATATATCATAATATCATGATAATATAACAATTTAACATCTCATTTGTTATAATAAATAATGGGTTAACAACATTTAACAAGATCGTTAACCTAAAGGTTTCAAAACAACATTTACATGTAACGACTAACGATGACTTAACGACTCAGTTAAAATGTATATACATGTAGTGTTTTAATATGTATTCATACACTTTTGAAAGACTTCAACACACTTATCAAAATACTTCTACTTAACAAAAATGCTTACAATTACATCCTCGTTCAGTTTCATCAACAATTCTACTCGTATGCACCCGTATTCGTACTCGTACAATACACAGCTTTTAGATGTATGTACTATTGGTATATACTCTCCAATGATCAGTTCTTAGCAGATCATGTGAGTCACCTAACACATGTAGGAACCATCATTTGGCAACTAGCATGAAATATCTCATAAAATTATAAAAATATGAGTAATCATTCATGACTTATTTACATGAAAACAAAATTACATATCCTTTATATCTAATCCATACACCAACGACCAAAAACACCTACAAACACTTTCATTCTTCAATTTTCTTCATCTAATTGATCTCTCTCAAGTTCTATCTTCAAGTTCTAAGTGTTCTTCATAAATTTCAAAAGTTCTAGTTTCATAAAATCAAGAATACTTCCAAGATTGCAAGTTTACTTCCAAGTTTTCTAAATCCATTCCAAGTAATCATCCAAGATCAAGAAACCTTTGTTACTTGCAGTAGGTTATCTTTCTAATACAAGGTAATAATCATATTCAAACTTTAATTCAATTTCTATAACTATAACAATCTTATTTCGAGTGGAAATCTTACTTGAAATTGTTTTCGTGTCATGATTCTGCTTCAAGAACTTTCAAGCCATCCAAGGATCCTTTGAAGCTAGATCCATTATTTCTCATTTCCAGTAGGTTTATCCAAGGAACTTGAGGTATTAATGATGTTCATAACATTCTTCGATTCATACATATAAAGCTATCTTATTCGAAGGTTTAAACTTGTAATCACTAGAACATAGTTTAGTTAATTCTAAACTTGTTCGCAAATAAAAGTTAATCCTTCTAAATTGACTTTTAAAATCAACTAAACACATGTTCTATATCTATATGATATGCTAACTTAATGATTTTAAACCTGGAAACACGAAAAACACCGTAAAACTGGATTTACGCCGTCGTAGTAACACCGCGGGCTGTTTTGGGTTAGTTAATTAAAAACTATGATAAATTTTGATTTAAAAGTTGTTTTTCTGGGAAAATGATTTTTATTATGAACATGAAACTATATCCAAAAATTATGGATAAACTCAAAGTGGAAGTATGTTTTCTAAAATGGTCATCTAGACGTCGTTCTTTCGACTGAAATGACTACCTTTACAAAAATGACTTGTAACTTATTTTTCCGACTATAAACCTATACTTTTTCTGTTTAGATTCATAAAATAGAGTTCAATATGAAACCATAGCAATTTGATTCACTCAAAACGGATTTAAAATGTAGAAGTTATGGGTAAAACAAGATTGGATAATTTTTCTCATTTTAGCTACGTGAAAATTGGTAACAAATCTATTCCAACCATAACTTAATCAACTTGTATTATATATTATGTAATCTTGAGATACCATAGACACGTATACAATGTTTCGACCAATCATGTCGACACATCTATATATATTTCAGAACAACCATAGACACTCTATATGTGAATGTTGGAGTTAGCTATACAGGGTTGAGGTTGATTCCAAAATATATATAGTTTGAGTTGTGATCAATACTGAGATATGTATACACTGGGTCGTGGATTGATTCAAGATAATATTTATCGATTTATTTCTGTACATCTAACTGTGGACAACTAGTTATAGGTTACTAACGAGGACAGATGACTTAATAAACTTAAAACATCAAAATATATTAAAAGTGTTGTAAATATATTTTGAACATACTTTGATATATATGTATATATTGTTATAGGTTCGTGAATCAACCAGTGGCCAAGTCTTACTTCCCGGCGAAGTAAAAATATGTGAAAGTGAGTTATAGTCCCACTTTTAAAATCTAATATTTTTGGGATGAGAATGCATGCAGGTTTTATAAATGATTTACAAAATAGACACAAGTACGTGAAACTACATTATATGGTTGAATTATCGAAATCGAATATGCCTCTTTTTATTAAGTCTGGTAATCTAAGAATTAGGGAACAGACATCCTAATTGACGCGAATCCTAAAGATAGATCTATTGGGCCTAACAAACCCCATCCAAAGTACCGGATGCTTTAGTACTTCGAAATTTATATCATATCCGAAGGGTGTCCCGGAATGATGGGGATATTCTTATATAAGCAACTTGTTAATGTCGGTTACCAGGTGTTCATCATATGAATGATTTTTATCTCTATGTATGGGATGTGTATTGAAATATGAAATCTTGTGGTTTATTGTTACGATTTGATATATATAGGTTAAACCTATAACTCACCAACATTTTTGTTGACGTTTAAAGCATGTTTATTCTCAGGTGAATACTAAGAGCTTCCGCTGTTGCATACTAAAATAAGGACAAGATTTGGAGTCCGTATTTGTATGATATTGTGTAAAAACTGCATTCAAGAAACTGATTTCGATGTAACATATTTGTATTGTAAACCATTATGTAATGGTCGTGTGTAAACAGGATATTTTAGATTATCATTATTTGATAATCTACGTAAAGCTTTTTAAACCTTTATTTATGAAATAAAGTTTATGGTTTGTTTTAAAAATGAATGCAGTCTTTGAAAAACGTCTCATATAGAGGTCAAAACCTCGCAACGAAATCAATTAATATGGAACGTTTTTAATCAATAAGAACGGGACATTTCATCTGTTGTTTTTGCATTAAAAACTTGGAGGCACTACTTATATGGGGTCAAAAGTATCATATATACCGACCACAAAAGTCTCTAACATATATTTGATCAGAAACAACCAAACATGAGGCAGCGTAGGTGGATTGAATTGTTAAATGATTACGATTTTGAGATTCGTTACCACCCGGGGAAGGCGAATGTGGTAGCCGACGCTTTGAGTAGAAAGGACAGAGAACCTATGCGGGTAAAAACTATGAATATAATTATTCGTACTAACCTTACTACTCAAATAAAGGAGGCGCAATAGGTAGTTTTAAAAGAAGGAAATACCCAAAGGATCGGAGAAACATCTTAATATTCGGGAAGACGAAACTCGATATAGGGCAGAAAGAATTTGGGTACCAAAGATTGGAGATGTGAGAGAAATGGTACTTAAGGAAGCACATAAAACTAGATACTCAATACATCCCGGAGCGGGAAAGATGTACAAAGATCTCAAGAAACACTTTTGGTGGCCGGGTATGAAAGCCAATATCGCTAAATAAGTAGGAGAATGTTTGACGTGTTCTAAGGTAAAAGCTGAACATCAGAAACCATCGGGTCTACTTCAACAACCTGAAATTCCAGAATGGAAATGGGAAAACATTACCATGGATTTCATTACTAAATTGCCAAGGACTGCAAGTGGTTATGATACTATATGGTTAATAGTCGATCGTCTTACCAAGTCAGCACACTTTCTGCCAATGAGAGAAGATGATAAAATGGAGAAGTTAGCATGACTATACTTGAAAGAAGTCGTCTCCAGACATGGAATACCAGTCTCTGTTATCTCTGATAGGGATGGGAGATTTATTTCAAGATTCTGGCAGACATTACAACAAGCATTAGGAACTCGTCTAGACATGAGTACTGCCTATCATTCACAAACCGATGGGCAGAGTGAAAGGACGATACAGACTTTTGAAGATATGATACGAGCATGTGTTATTGATTTTAGAAACAGTTGGGATCGACATCTACCGTTAGCAGAATTTTTCTACAACAACAGTTACCACTCAAGTATTGAAATGGCACCATTTGAGGCACTTTATGGTAGAAAGTGCAGGTCTTCGATTTGCTGGAATGAGGTGGAGGATATACAAATTACGGGACCGGAGATAATCCAAGAAACTACCGAGAAAATCATCCAAATTCAACAACGGTTGAAAACCGCTCAGAATCGGCAAAAGAGCAACGCGGACATTAGAAGAAAAGATTTGGAATTTAAAATTGGTGATATGGTCATGCTTAAAGTATCACCTTGAAAAGGCGTTGTTCGTTTTGGAAAACGGGGAAAACTAAACCCGAGATACATTGGACCATTCAAGATTATTGATCGTGTTGGACCAGTAGCTTATCGACTTGAATTACCTCAACAACTTGCCAATGTACATAATACTTTTCATGTCTCGAATCTGAAGAAATGCTTAGCCAAAGAAGATCTCACTATTCCTTTAGACGAAATCAAGATCAATGAAAAACTACAATTCATTGAAGAACCCGTCGAAATAATGGATCGTGAGGTTAAAAGACTTAAGCAAAACAAGATACCAATTGTTAAGGTTAGATGGAATGCTTATAAAGGACCCAAGTTCACCTGGGAGCATGAAGATTAGATGAAGAAGAAATACCCGCACCTATTTCCAGAAGATGCGTCAACACCTTCAACAGCTTAAAATTTCGGGACGAAATTTATTTAACGGGTAGGTACTTTAGTGACCCGAACTTCTCCATGATTATATATTAAATGAAAACTATATTTACATAATTAAATATTTCCAACATGTTAAGCAATCAAACTTGTTAAGACTTGATTATTTGAAATAGGTTTCATGTAGACAATTGACCACCCAAGTTGACCGGCGATTCACGAATGTTAAAACTTGTAAAAACGACATGATATATATATATATATATATATATATATATATATATATATATATATATATATATATATATATATATATATATATATATATATATATATAACATGATATTATGAAAAGTAAATATCTCACAAAGTATATTAACAAAGAGTTATATGTATAAAATGAGACTACTAAGTTAAGAAACTCGAATCGATATATATAACGATTATCGTTATAACAACGTCATACTAAATACATATGTATCATACTAAGATATTGTTATACTATATTTAAAATGATAAGATGATAATTATATATATCATTAAGTATGTTAACAATGAACTACATATGTAAAACAAGGCTACTAACTTAAGAATTGCGAAACAAGACATATTTGTAACGATTATCGTTGTAACGACATTTTAATGTATATATATCATATTAAGATATACTCATACCTCATAATATCATGATAATGTAATAATTTAACATCTCATTAGATATAATAAACAACGAGTTAACAACATTAAATGAGATCGTTAACTTAAAGGTTTCAAAACAACACTTACATGTAACGACTAACGATGACTTAACGACTCAGTTAAAATGTATATACATGTAGTATATTAAGATGTATTAGTACACTTTTTAAAGACTTCAAGACACATATCAAAGTACTTCTACTTAATAAAAATGCTTACAATTGCATTCTCATTCATTTTCGTCAACAATTCTACTCATATACACCCGTATTCGTACTCGTACAATACAAAGCTTATAAATGTATTTACTATTGGTATATACACTCCAATGATTAGCTCTTATGTAAGACCCTGTTTCCTTTTCAGTTATATGGGATGCCGTCCAATTTGGGGGATGCCGTCCAGTAGTGAAGAGTGGGACGCCGACCAAGAATTGGGACGCCGTACAAATGGTCTGACGGGCCAGCTGTGTAGTTTTTAGATTTTGAAAGGAGTATGTTGGTCTTTTCACTTGATGGCCGGTTTTAAGCCACAAATGGGCAAGGTTGAGCTCATTCAACCTTATCTTCACCAACACAGACACTCTCAACCATATCTAGAGAGAGAGTAAGAGTTTAGAGAGAGAGAGAGAGAGAGAGAGAGAGCTTGATTTGGAGAAGAAGGAGTCGAATTCTCACCAAAGCTCGGGTTCTAAAGTTGTTCATCTCGTTCTTGGCTACGTTGTGGTAGTATTGGTAAGTTCAAACTCTGAATTTCATTTGTTTGATTTGAGGTTCAATGTTAGGGTTTGAGCTTGATTAGTTGTGAAATCCTTTTAGATGATGAAGTGGGTTTATGGTGACTAGTTATTCTTGTCACTTGGCGGGTTTTAGGTTGGTTGACGTTTTGGCCATGTCTAGGCCTTGATATTGGGTTTAATCACTAGGTTTATTGATTATGGAAGTGTTGGAACCCTTTTGGGAGTATTTGGTTGACTAATTTTTAAATGGGTCAAAATTAGGGTTTGGTGTCGATTTGGGCAAGACGAGTGTTTAACACTTGTGTTCGAATTTAATTAGTGTATTAGGACCATTCTCACTTGTGTTAGTGATTATTGGTTAGTTTGGACGCGATTTGGTGCTTGGAAGTGCAACGGGTCGAAATTGTACTAAGTGTCGATTTGAGTTGGTTTGTAAATCCACTCTAAGTGTGTTATTTATATTGTGATAATGGAATATGTACTTTCCATTGGCGCGTTGCGGATTATTCGGTTGCATTCATCAAGGCGACAAGGTGAGTGTTAATATCCAATGTGCATATGTATGTGTAGGATGGGTGCGGGTTGGGTGAAGTGATTCTCGGTTATAGAGCTTACTTCACATATAGGTGGATTTGATGGACTTATGTATGGGTCCAATTGGCACGGTTGTGCATTTTGGTTGACCACCTTTGGCGAGGTGCACATTTTGTGTGTACGTTATCACACGTGTTTGTGATGTAGATTATATAACCCCAATGGCGAAGGGTTGATATTGAGTTGTGAATTGGATAACCCCGATGTGGTGGATTTCATAATCCCGTGACCGTGGGTTTGGATATTGGAGAAGTGGATCACGTGTAGTTCAGATTCATGATGACTCGTGTAGTTCAGTCATCTTATTGAGGTAGTGATCTCGTGTGGTTGCGGATTCACTAAGGCTCGTGGAGTTCGGCCAACCTCGATGTAGTTGTGATATTGAAGATAGTAGTCTCGTGTGGATGCAGATTTACTAAGGCTCGTGTAGTTCGGCCAATCTTCATTTGGTATTTGGGTTACGGGGTTAACCTTGGGTGTTTTACGCTTTATTGTTATACATATATCGTCGTATTGTTGTGATGTAGCTAGCCCTCCGGGTGTAGCTTGTGGGAGTCGTTCATAGCGTCATTAGTGAACTTGTTTGTTGATTATTAGCTTGTTATATAGCGGTTGAACGGTATACTTAGTTTGCCTTATATGTGGATGCTCCGGTATGTGTTATTTGATTATTCGTGTGGCGTGTTCATTTTATGCATATATATGTATGTAGTATATTCTCACTCACTAAGCGTTAGCTTACCCTCTCGTTGTTTACATTTTTATAGATATGCATGGATGCGGTGGCTCGGGTAAGCGTGGGAACTAGGGGACTTGCGTAGTTGCTTAGAAGACGTGCTTTTGGATTTGATTAGGATTGGGTAGCGTATCCCCAATCACCATGCTCGGTCTTCGCTTTTGTGTTAAAATTTATATGGTCTAAAACTCGTAATTTTGTAAGAAAGTCGTAAAACGGCCGATGTGGGCCCGGTGTCGTAAAACTCGGTTTTATTGTGGAAAACTCTTAGTTTTAATTATTATAACATATTGTGAAAGTATTTTCGTGTGAATGTGTCGGGAAGCGGGTTTTACGCTCGCGTAAAATTGTAAAGCAGATCAGAATCTTTTAGTTCATTTGGACGCCGTCCAAAAAGTTTGGACGCCGTCCAGTCCTTCAGAACTGGACGCCGTCCAGATAGCTGGACGCCGTCCAGATGCACTGTTCCAAAAAAAAAAAATTAGGCGTATTTTTGGTTGGATAACGGGTTGGATCGTTACAAGTGGTATTAGAGCATGGTCTAAGGGATTTAGGTGACTTGAGATAGGCGCCTAGACTTAGACTTTTTGTGTATGCTTATTTGTTGCGAGACTTGTAGGTGAACGGGTCAGAATGAGAACTTGGTTAGTGCCTTAGCGTGTAGGTGAATGATAATGCTAAAAACGAACATATATTTCATAGCATTATTCCTCAAGAAAGACAAGCTTTTAGTTGGAATTGTTCTATTTACAAGTGATATTCGTTTAAATAATAAAAGGTGAAGACAAAAGACAGATTCGACGAATTGAAGACGCATACGACCAAAAAGCTCAAAAGTACAAAATACAATCAAAGAGGTTCCAATTATTGATAAGAAACGTCTCGAAATTACAAAAGTAGAAGATTCAAAACGCAAAGTACAAGATATTAAATTGTACGCAAGGACGTTCAAAAATCCGGAACCGGGACCAGAGTCAACTCTCAACGCTCGACGCAACGGACCGAAAGTTACAAACTAATTATGTATATAAATATAATATAATATATAATTAATTATATAAATTATATATTTATATTATTAAAATCCGTCGGCAAACAAAGATCCAAAAGGTGTGAGCTGGATCCGATCTCTCCGTGACTCGCGGAGTTCTAAGAGCAAAGGGGCCGCGACTCGCGGAGCCCCAAATTCTGAAACTGCCTATAAAAGCCAACGCATTCGACGAGTTTTATATATCCATATATCATCTCTCTCTATATACATAAATATATATATATAATTTATATTTTAATTTTAATTTTAATTAATAATAATAAGGTTATGTTAGCGAATGTTGTAAGGGTGTAAGTCGAAATTCTGTCCGTGTTACACTACGCTATTTTTAATCATTGTAAGTTATGTTCAACCTTTTTACATTAATGTCTCGTAGCTAAGTTATTATTATGCTTATTTAATACCGAAGTAATCATGATGTTGGGCTAATTACTAAAATTAGGTAATTGGGCTTTGTACCATAATTGGGGTTTGGACAAAAGAACGACACTTGTAGAAATTAGACTATGGGCTATTAATGGGCTTTATATTTGTTTAACTAAATGTTAGTTTGTTAATTTTAATATAAAGATTTACAATTGGACGTCCCTATAAATAACCATATACACTCGATCGGACACGATGGGCGGGGTATTTATATGTACGAATAATCGTTCATTTAACCGGACACGGGAATGGATTAATAGTCACTAGAATTATTAAAACAGGGGTGAAATTATGTACAAGGACACTTGGCATAATTGATAACAAAGTATTAAAACCTTGGGTTACACGCAGTCGATAACCTGGTGTAATTATTAAACAAAGTAATAAAACCTTGTTACAGTTTAAGTCCCCAATTAATTGGAATATTTGACTTCGGGTATAAGGATAATTTGACGAGGATACTCGCACTTTATATTTATGACTGATGGACTGTTATGGACAAAAATCAGACGGACATATTAAATAATCCAGGACAAAGGACAATTAACCCATGGGCATAAAACTAAAATCAACACGTCAAACATCATGATTACGGAAGTTTAAATAAGCATAATTAATTTATTTCATATTTAATTTCTTTTATTTTATATTTAATTGCACTTCTAATTATCGCACTTTTATTTATTGTTATTGTATTTAATTGCACTTTTAATTATCGTACTTTTTAATTATCACAATTTTATTTTATCACACTTTTATTTATCGCAATTTCATTATCGTTATTTAATTTACGCTTTAAATTAAGTTATATTTATTTTTAATATTTTACATTAGGTTTTAACTGCGACTAAAGTTTTTAAAATCGATAAACCGGTCATTAAACAGTAAAAACTCCCCTTTATAATAATAATATTACTTATATATATATATTTGTATTTTTATAAATTTAAACTAATATAGCGTTAAGCTTTGTTTAAAAGATTCCCTGTGGAACGAACCGGACTTACTAAAAACTACACTACTGTACGATTAGGTACACTGCCTATAAGTGTTGTAGCAAGGTTTAAGTATATCCATTCTATAAATAAATAAATATCTTGTGTAAAATTGTATCGTATTTAATAGTATTTAGTTGTAAAAATAAAGCTATTTCATATACACCTCTGCGCACATCAAGTATTTTTTGGCGCCGCTGCCGGGGAACGACGAAGCGAAACGCCACACACATAAAAAAAAAGAGAATTTTTATTAAGTTTTATTTAGTTTTTGTAAAAATACATTTTAAATATTAAAAAAATATAAAAATTTTAAAACCGAAAAAGAAAAATATATATATATATATATATATATATATATATATATATATATATATATATATATATATATATATATATCTATTTTTAAGATTTTTATTTATAAAATTATAAAGTATTTCTATTTTTTTATTTTAGTTTTTAAAATATAAGTTTTTATTTATTATATTTTATATAATTATTAAAAACAGAAAAATATATAAAATATAATTTAAACAAAACTACAGAACCTGTCGAACGATATTTGTGCATTTAAAATTTTAACCTCCGCGACTCGCGGGGTTTTATGGTACGTGGCACCGCAACTCGCGGAGCCACCCTGACACGAGCAGAAGCCTTAATTCTGCATTAATTACGTGTAATTATTATTATTATTTATTTAAAAACCCTAATTCGGTTTTGTTAATTAATTAATTTAGTTTAGTTTTAATTATTTTATATATTTAGTTTAATTAGTTTAATTAAATTTTAAAATTAATAGTTTTATAAAATAAATAATATAAAAATAATATTTTTATAAAAATTATAATTTTTACAATTTTTAGTATATTTTTATATTTTGTACCTTTTTAATTGTTTTAGCGTAATATTTGTATTTTTCGCTCTTTTTTTAGTTCTAAGTCATAGTTTTTGCCTTAGTTATTTTTATTTCTAGATTTTTAGGCTTTGCCGTAAAATCCCTTAAGTGCTTTCTCTTTAGACTAAGATTTAGGTGCTTTAGAATTTTGCGACGCCATTTTTATATTTTAGTGCCTTTTTAAGATATTGCCATTTGGGATATAGTTTTTCTTTTAAGCTTTAATATTTTTAGACGCAACTTTTAATTCTTAGTTTTTAGTTCCTTTTTAAGTTTTAACGCGCTACTTTCTTATTTTTATTTTTCGACGCCTTTTACCTATGTATCAATTATCACTCCAATTAATAATCTCAATTTGCAATTTTAATTTTAAGTTAGTGATAATAATAAGGTTGGGTTAGTCGAGTGTTTTAAAGTTTTATAAGTCACACTTTTTCTTTCTTATTTTTCGACGCCTTTTATTTTTCAACCCTTTTCTTTTTCGACCTTTTTCGACGCGCTCTTTTTCTTTCTCATTTCTCGCCATTCTAGTTTTTAGGACTTAGAATTTTCTCTATTTCTTCTCTAAATTTCTTAAAATTATGAAAATTTATTTTAAGTGGTTAAATTGATAGACATCAAAATTTTCTTGTTCGTAGTAATAGTTGGATTTGTACGTGGATCGGGTTATTGGAGCCAAACAGTACTCAATTATATTGAGACCAAACGAATCCTGCCCCTCTGCTGCATCTTTTGGCTATTCGAAACGTGGGCAAAATCAGAAAAGTCTATTAATTGGATAACTTATATAATTTTTCTTTCCTTTTAAAAACTAATAGGATATTCAGTGAATGCACCGAGCAAGACGTTCACCACCTTTTGTACGTTCACCACCTGTAACTCGATCAAGACATCTAGCTAATATTACCGCCGTTGATTTTTCTTTAGAATCGTCATCCAGTCGACCAAGTACTCCAATTCAAATTTCCGATAATCCATTTTCTGAACCCGATCTCACAATTGAGAATCCGGAGAATATTCAGGGACGATTTATAGATCCTGAACCATTAATTTTTCCTCCGGAACCACCAATCATTCAAACAGAGATTGTTGAGGAATGAACCATTAAATCAGAATCCTCCAGTGATTCAGATTCAACAAATTCAATAATGGAGAATCTGGAACCTCTAAGTATGGAAGACCGGATGCTAGCTAAATGCACTGGCCAAGGTCATGCAATTACTCATCCTGACATTAATGCACCAGATTAGGAAATCAAAGGACAAATTCTACATATGGTGACTAATCAATGCCAATTTAGTGGTGCGTCGAAGGAAGATCCAAATGAACATCTTCGTACCTTTAATAGGATCTGCACACTATTTAAAATAAGAGAAGTTGAGGATGAACAGATATATCTCATGTTATTTCCCTGGACTTTAAAGGGAGAATCCAAAGATTGGTTGGAATCATTACCTGAAGGGGCGATTGATACATGGGACGTTTTAGTTAAAAAATTTCTTAAACAATTCTTTCCGGCATCTAAAGCCGTAAGACTTCAAGGAGAAATTGTTACGTTCACACAGAAACCAAACGAAACTCTATATGAGGCATGGACAAGATTTGAAAAGTTATTAAGAGGATGTCCGCAACATGGTTTAGACACTTGTCAAATAGTACAAATATTCTACCAAGGATGCGACATCACTACAAGGAAAGACATCGATATAGCAGCTGGTGGTTCTATTATTAAGAAAACCGAAACTGATGCTTATAAAATTATTGATAACACTGCTTCCCACTCACATGAGTGGCACCAAGAAAAAGATATCGTTAGATCATCTAAAGCAGCTAGAGCCGATTCTAGCCATGACTTAGATTCCATTTCAGCAAAGATAGATGCTGTCGAGAGACGAATGGAAAAGATGACTAAGGATATTCACTCAATACGAATTAGTTGTGAGTAGTGTGGAGGACCACATTTGACAAAAGATTGTATCAGTATTGAACTAACAATGGAACAAAGAGAGAATATTTCATACATAAACCAAAGGCCTGGAAATAATTATCAGAATAATTATCAACCGCCAAGACCGATTTACAATCAAAACCAGAATTATAACCGAAATGTTTCATACAACAACCAACAAGGTCCTAGCAATCAACAAGTATCCAATAATACTTACAATCAGCAAAGACGTAATTTTCAAAGCAAACCACCACAAACCGATGATAAAAAGCCGAATTTAGAAGATAAGATGACAAAGCAAGTTGAAACTCAAACGCAGTTTTTCACATCTCAGAAACAATCGAATGAACAAAATGCTCAAGCATTTAGAAATTAACAAGCTTCTATTCAAAATCTGGAACAAGAAGTAAGTAACCTAGCAAGGTTAATAGGTGAAAGAAAACCGGGAAGTCTACCTAGTGATACAAATGCTAACCCCCGGAATGAAACAGCTAAAGTCATTACCACAAGAAGTGGTATTACACTTAAACCACCTGAAATACCTGTAATTTCTGATGAAGCTATTCCTACTCCACAAGAACCACAATCAGAACAAGATAAGGAAACAGAACCGGTAGTTGAAAAGATTAATGAAGATAACACAGTTAAGGCTAAACCTTATGTTAAACCATACCAACCACCACTTCCTTACCCGAGTAAGATGAAAAAGAGAAACTTGAAGTCGAGCAATCCAAATTCTTGGATATGTTTAAACAAATAAATGTAAATCTTCCTTTCATTGATGTGATTTCAGGAATGCCTAGATATGCTAAATTCTTGAAAGATCTAATCTCAAATAGAAAGAAAATGGAAGAACTCTCGGCCGTTACTATGAATGCTAATTGTTCAGCAGTGCTGTTGAATAAGATACCAGAAAAATTATCTGATCCAGGAAGTTTCACAATTCCATGTTTTCTGGGTTGTCTTAGTTCAATAGAAGCATTGGCAGACTTAGGTGCTAGTATAAATTTAATGCCGTATTCACTAAACTAGACCTTGGAGAATTGAAACCAACACGAATAAGCATACAACTAGCCGATAGATCAATAAAATATCCTAGAGGGATAATGGAGAACATGCTAGTTAAAGTTGGTACTTTAGTATTTCCAGTAGATTTTGTTGTTCTGGACATGAAAGAAGATTCTCAAGTTCCTCTCATATTAGGAAGACCATTCTTAGACACGGCTAAAGCAATGATAAATATGTTCGGTAAGAAACTGACCCTAAGTATACAGGACGAGAGTGTTACCTTTTCAGTTGATAGAGCAATGCAACAACCACAATCTGCAGATGATACATGTTATTATATTCAAACTATAGATTCACACGCAGAATTGTTAGAAGAATTTCCAGAATTACAAGGAACAGGAGAATGTTCTTTTGGAGAAGGAACTGAACCAATTGATGAAACTGAAATGTTAGATACACTAATGGCTAATGGATATGAACCAACAACAGAAGAAATTCAAATGCTAAAAGAAGAAGACAGATATCGATATAAATCATCGATAGAAGAACCTCCGACATTAGAGTTAAAGCCACTTCCAAACCATTTGGAATACGCTTATTTACATGGTGAATCCGAATTACCTGTAATAATATCGTCTTCTCTTACTGAAAATGAAAAATCTCAACTCATTTCTGTGTTGAAAGCTCATAAACCAGCCATTGCATGGAAGATTCATGATATTAAAGGAATAAGTCCTTCGTATTGCACACATAAAATCCTTATGGAAGAAGGTCATAAAACGTATGTGCAATGCCAATGAAGACTAAATCCAAATATGCAAGATGTAGTTAAGAAAGAAATTATTAAACTGCTTGATGCAGGTTTAATTTATCCAATTTCTGATAGTCCATGGGTAAGCCCAGTTCAATGCGTGCCTAAGAAGGGTGGCATGACTGTCATTACAAATGAGAAAAATGAGCTTATTCCTACTAGGACTGTAACAGGATGGCGTGTTTGTATTGATTATAGAAAATTAAATGACGCCACCAGAAAAGATCACTTTCCCTTACCTTTCATTGATCAAATGTTGAAAAGATTAGCCGGAAATAGTTACTATTGTTTTCTTGATGGTTTTTCCGAATATTTTCAAATTCCAATAGCACCCGAAGACCAAGAGAAAACCAAGTTCACGTGCCCTTATGGTACTTTTGCTTACAAACGCATGCCATTTGGACTTTGCAACGCCCCTGCAACCTTTCAAAGGTGCATGATGGTGATTTTTCACGACATGATAGAAGAATGCATGGAAGTTTTCATGGATGACTTTTCTATCTTCGGTGATACATTTGAATCATGTTTAGTTAATCTTGAACGAATGCTGATTAGATGCGAACAATCAAATCAAGTTCTTAATTGGGAGAAATGCCATTTCATGGTTAAAGAAGGCATCGTTCTTGGACATAAAATTTCAAAGGAAGGAATTGAAGTGGATAGAGCTAAAGTAGATGTAATTTCTAAACTTCCACATCCCACCAATGTTAGAGGAGTTAGGAGTTTTCTAGGGCATGCCGGTTTTTACCGACGTTTCATTAAACATTTTTCTAAAATTGCCACTCCTATGAATAAACTCCTAGAAAAGGATGCTCCATTCATATTTTCAGAGGAATGTCTCAAATCTTTTAATATTCTTAAATAGAAACTCACTAATGCGCCGATCATGATAACTCCAATTTGGAATTTACCGTTTGAACTAATGTGCGATGCAAGTGATTTTGCAATGGGAGCCGTTTTAGGACAAAGGATTGAAAAACAATTTCAACCTATTTATTACGCTAGTAAGACGTTACAAGGAGCACAAACAAATTACACAACTACTGAAAAAGAACTCCTTGCTATTGTATTTGCTTTTGACAAATTTCGTTCATATCTCGTTCTAGCTAAAACGGTGGTCTATACAGACCATTCTGCTCTTATATACCTATTTTCAAAACAAGATGCTAAACCAAGATTAATCCGTTGGATCTTACTCTTACAAGAGTTCGATATTGAAATCCGAGATAAAAGAGGAGCAGAAAATCTCGCCGCTGATCATCTTTCTCGTCTTGAAAATCCTGAATTAGAAGTTCTAAATGAATCGACCATACAAGACAACTTTCCAGATTGAATACTATTGAAGATAGATTATAATGAAATTCCATGGTTTGCAGACTATGCAAACTACTTAGTATGTGGATTCCTTGAAAAAGGATTATCGTACCAAAAACGAAAGAAATTCTTCAGTGATATAAAACACTATATCTGGGAAGATCCACATTTGTTTAAAAGTTGTCCCGATGGAATAATACGCCGATGTGTATTCGGAGATGAAGCTAGTAAAATCTTAAACCATTGACACACAGGACCAACAGGAGGGCATTATGGGCCTCAACTAACAGCAAGAAAAGTTTATGATGCTGGATTCTATTGGCCTAAAATTTACAAAGACGCACACCTTCTTTGCAAATCCTGTGATGCTTGTCAAAGGGCCGGAAAAATATGTCAACTTGATGAAATGCCATAAAATGTCATTCAAGTATGTGAAGTATTTGACATTTGAGGTATTGAATTTATGGGTCCATTTCCAAAATCTCATAATAATCTATATATTCTCGTAGCCATTGATTATGTATCAAAATGGGCGGAAGCACAAGCTCTCCCAACTAACGATGCACGAGTTGTAGTCAACTTTTTAAAACGTCTTTTTGCAAGGTTTGGAACACCGAAAGCTTTAATAAGTGATCGGGGTACTCATTTCTGTAATAATCAACTTGAAAAAGTTCTTAAAAGATATGGAGTAACTCATAAAATCTCCACCGCATATCATCCACAGAGAAGTGGACAAGATGAAAATACTAACCGAGCTTTAAAACGTATTCTAGAAAAAACCGTAGGATCAAATCAGAAGGAATGGTTCATTAAGTTGGAGGATGCACTCTGGGCTTTTAGAACAGCCTACAAAACTCCAATTGGAACCACACCTTTTAGACTCGTTTATGGAAAAGCATGTCATCTTCCAGTAGAAATTGAACACAAAGCATTTTGGGCTTTGAAGACATGTAATCTTGATTTACATGAAGCTGGACGTCTACGGTTAAGTCAACTAAACGAATTAGAAGAATCAAGACAAGAAGCATACGAAAATTCGTTAATCTATAAGGAAAGAACGAAGAAATGGCATGATAAAAGAATCAGAAGTTCAAAAGAATTTAAAGAAGGAGACAAAGTTCTTCTTTTTAATTCATGATTCAAGCTATTTCCTGGAAAATTGAAATCAAGATGGTCTGGACCATTCATAGTCAAAAGAGTTTTCCCATACGGAATGATAGAATTAATAAATTCAAATGGGATTGAATTTAAAGTTAATGGTCACAGAGTTAAACACTACATAGATAGTCCGATGGAAGTCAACAACGAAGTTAATTACAATTTTGATACCACAGCTAACTAAGTGTGGGGAGAATCAAGTCTTTAAAGGATAATATGTATTTCTGTTAGAGTTAGATTTTCTGTTTTCGTGTAGTTCTCGAAAATGGAACCCGAATGGTCTTTCCCTAGCAGACCCTAAAGAACTAGTCTTCTCCCCCCATTCTGAATTTTTATTTTTTTAGTTTTTTACGAAATGAAGACTTCCTGTGAACTGAACCATGGTCTAATGCTACACGCTTTGATCACTAAACGAAATAATGACACACTTCCGAGTGAACTGGTATCAGTAATCAGAGAAAAATTGGACGGAGTAAGAAAAGAATCCAGATGCGAAGATAATAAGTTACAATTTGGTAAAGGAAAATCAAAATCCGCAGCGAAAAGAAGAGCACGACACCTTGAAAAATGTCACAAATGCAGAAAATGGTCACACGAAGGTAAATGTTCAAATAATCAAACCTATTCAAACACCGAATTTGTTACTTTATGCAGAGATGGACCGTTCATATTTTTAGAAGAAAAAACACTGAATGCTCGAGGTTACACCTATGTAGCCATGGAAAACCAATTAGTCCGACTATCTTATGAGTGGGCTAGAGCATATCACTAAGAAATATATTTCACAGGGTAAAACAACGCATTTTCAAAGACTGGCATTAAGTTCAGTAAAAGCAACTAATTTTGACGACAAGATGCAAAATATATGTGAAATAACAACAAGACGGAATGAACAAATGATGTGCACCATTTATCATTCAACACAAACAACAATATGTTTGGAAACTTTGGTAAAATTTAATCATTTTTCTACGCTAATCACCCTCAATAATTTAAATTGTTACTAATTTCTTGCAAATGAGGGCATTGCAAGATCTTAAGTGTGGGAAGGGGTTAAAATCTTTCGGATTTTAAAAAAAATCATGTTTATACATATTTATGAACGATAAAACTAGGTGTTAACACCGAAATTATTGTTACCTCAGAAAGGACATAAATTGAGAAACAAACCAAAATGTTAGAATTCATTTAAAATGGAATAGAGGACAATAAAAAGAAAAATAAAAGCCAAGCGTGGGAAAATTTACCAAGTTATTTTAAACATATGTCACATATTTCTGTAACAAATAACTGAAAATACTTTTGCTTTGGACTAAACTAAAAAGTTTTACCCGATTTACTGTAAGAAAGATGGATCTACACGATGAATCAATTCTATCATTAAAAGGAAGTAAAGTCTTCCGAAAAAGAAACGCGCTTCTTGATTTAGGTCAAGAAGTTGTCGTTCAGACCAGCTGTAGGTTGACGAAAAATCTAGAAAAGTCAACACTAAAATCAGCAGGAAATCCATGGACCTCAGCATCAAACAGGGTCGCCAAGTGGTCAGATTTATCCTAACCATGAGAAGGATTTATCTCGTACAATGGGGGGCACCGTGCAAATTAGTTTGATAAGACTAATGAATCAGATCCCCAGAAAGGATAATCTCCTTAAAAGATCAAAAATCAGCTTTTAAGACTGATATTACTCAATCCTAGAGATTGACCTTAAAGATTGAGAATTACAAACTCATAGAATTCGATGATATCTAAACTCGAGCTTGAACGAGAAAATATTTTGATCAAAATTTCAAACCGATTTGTTTTCTGAAAACCCTTTTTCAATGCGTTCATTACCATTGAACATAAAATCCTAGGAATTCACCGGGAATTCATTAGGTCACCTGAACCAAATCGAGTGTCAACCATAAGAACGGTGGTTGCATAGCATGGTCGAAGACAGGACCTTGTGCCAGACTAGAAAAATTATAGGATGATCTTTACTATTGCTCCTACAAAGGATAGTAATAGCATCCGACACGTTATAGACTATAATTAAAAGCATGTCAGGGGACATTTCCTTAACAGTTGCTTGTTCAATGCTTTCCTTTACAACCGGATGCTAGTTTACCGAAAGGTAATATACGGAGCAAGTATACTGGACGTGTTGCTTTCCCAATACAAGGTTAGCAAGTGGGTGACACAAAACCGCAAGTTTTGAGCTAAAATTTTCAAATCTGAAACCCACTAAACCCACAAAAACAATTTGCAAACACCGGTGAAGGGTTATTCCAGAAAACTTAGCTAGGGTAAAAGCTAGAATGAATTTTCAAAAGATCAAATGTTTTCATAAAGATCCAATTTCCTTAATGGATCTAAATTTTTATAGTCATGTGAGACTGTAAACCACATCGTTACTACCATTGTTTATACCGCCGTATAAAAATCACTGATGTACAAAGTGTGAAGAATAAAGAAGTGATTCTAGTATTTCAAGACTTTATTGCTTGAGGACAAGCAACGCTCAAGTGTGGGAATATTTGATAATGCTAAAAATGAAAATATATTTCATAGCATTATTCCTCAAGAAAGACAAGCTTTTAGTTGCAATTGTTCTATTTACAAGTGATATTCGTTTAAATAATAAAAGGTGAAGACAAAAGACAGATTCGACGAATTGAAGACGCAAACGACCAAAAAGCTCAAAAGTACAAAATACAATCAAAGAGGTTCCAATTATTGATAAGAAACGTCTCAAAATTACAAAAGTACAAGATTCAAAACGCAAAGTACAAGATATTAAATTGTATGCAAGGACGTTCGAAAATCCGGAACCGGGACCAGAGTCAACTCTCAACGCTCGATGCAACGGACCGAAAGTTACAAACTAATTATGTATATAAATATAATATAATATATAATTAATTATATAAATTATATATTTATATTATTAAAATTCGTCGGCAAACAAAGATCCAAAAGGTGTGAGCTGGATCCGATCTCTCCGCGACTCGCGGAGTTCTAAGAGCAAAGGGGCCACGACTCGCGGAGCCCCAAATTCTGAAACTGCCTATAAAAGCCAACGCATTCGACGAGTTTTATATATCCATATATCATCTCTCTCTATATACGTAAATATATATATATAATTTATATTTTAATTTTAATTTTAATTAATAATAATTAGGTTATGTTAGCGAATGTTGTAAGGGTGTAAGTCGAAATTCTGTCCGTGTTACACTACGCTATTTTTAATCATTGTAAGTTATGTTCAACCTTTTTTCATTAATGTCTCGTAGCTAAGTTATTATTATGCTTATTTAATACCGAAGTAATCATGATGTTGGGCTAATTACTAAAATTGGGTAATTGGGCTTTGTACCATAATTGGGGTTTGGACAAAAGAACGACACTTGTGGAAATTAGACTATGGGCTATTAATGGGCTTTATATTTGTTTAACTAAATGATAGTTTGTTAATTTTAATATAAAGATTTACAATTGGACGTCCCTATAAATAACCATATACACTCGATCGGACACGATGGGCGGGGTATTTATATGTACGAATAATCGTTCATTTAACCGGACATGGGAATGGATTAATAGTCACTAGAATTATTAAAACAGGGGTGAAATTATGTACAAGGACACTTGGCATAATTGATAACAAAGTATTAAAACCTTGGGTTACACGCAGTCGATAACCTGGTGTAATTATTAAACAAAGTAATAAAACCTTGTTACAGTTTAAGTCCCCAATTAATTGGAATATTTGACTTCGGGTATAAGGATAATTTGACGAGGATACTCGCACTTTATATTTATGACTGATGGACTGTTATGGACAAAAACCAGACGGACATATTGAATAATCCAGGACAAAGGACAATTAACCCATGGGCATAAAACTAAAATCAACACGTCAAACATCATGATTACGGAAGTTTAAATAAGCATAATTATTTTATTTCATATTTAATTTCCTTTATTTTATATTTAATTGCACTTCTAATTATCGCACTTTTATTTATTGTTATTGTATTTAATTGCACTTTTAATTATCGTACTTTTTAATTATCGCAATTTTATTTTATCGCACTTTTATTTATCGCAATTTCATTATCGTTATTTACTTTATGCTTTAACTTAAGTTATATTTATTTTTAATATTTTACATTAGGTTTTAACTGCGACTAAAGTTTTTAAAATCGACAAACAGGTCATTAAAAAGTAAAAACCCCCCTTTATAATAATGACCGTATTAAAAAGTTGTACTAACAAGTTGATACGACGTGTGTGCGTAATAAGGACTTGCAAACTTTATTACGGGTGCAAATCGTGTCTAACAAGTGATGTACGATGAGTGTTGAGCATGATGGGGCGGTGTTGTGTGTGTGGTTTTATATGTTCGTGGACTATTCGTTTTGCATTCTTTAGAATGACGACGCGAAACGAGATCGAGACGAATGACGAGGAGTTTAACGCTAGAGTTACGGCCGCCGTTGCGGAGCAAATGGGTGCGTTTCGAGAAGAAATGGATAGGAAGTATTCCGAATCTCGGAGCAGTAGTGAAATGGAGCGTTGTCTTAAGAGCTTCATGTGGACTAAACCCCCGATGTATGATGGGAAACCGGATCCTTTGGTTAGCACAACATGGATCTTGGATGTCGAAGGGTGTTTTCGTACTATTGAATGCCCTCCCGAGAAGATGACAAGACTCGCTACTAGCTTGTTGCGAGGTAGGGCGAAGGATTGGTTGGATGGTAAGATTGATCTTGTCGGTGGTGAACCGTTTATGGTGTTATCGTGGGACGAGTTTAAGGAGGAATTCTTCGAGGAGTTCCGGACTTCGGCCGATTTGTCGAAATTGCGTAGTGAGTTGTGAAATTTGCAACAGGGTTCTATAGATTTGAATACTCTCAAGACGACCTTTATGGCAAAGGCTCGTTTTTGCCCGGAGTATATGGGGAATTATCGTTTATTGATGGAAGATTTCTATCAGACTTTGAATGATGACTTGAAGAATATAATTAGCCGGGGTTACGCGAAGTTGTTTGCAGAGTTATTCGCAGTGGCTAGGGGTTTCGAGTAGTATTCGCGATCGAAGGTTGGTGAACCTTCAAGTGAGAGAAAGGTTGTTTCGTATGGCGCTCCAAGTAAGAGAGCTAGGGGTGCAAATGTGAGCACGGGTGGTATACGGACGAGTATATCAGATTCTAGTGCGTCTAGGTGTTATAATTGCGGCGTGAGGGGTCACAAGTCTTGGGAATGTTCGGTGCCAAAGGGTGATGACACGGTGTGCTTCAATTGCCAAGAGGAAGGACATCGTAAGTCAGAGTGTCTCGAGTTAGCAGGGACAGGTGCGGCAAGGAGACGTTAAGGTACGTTTCATTTTAATGAATATGTCCTTTGATTATTATTATGTGCCGATGAGTTCGAGTTTGTCAAATGCCTTGTGTTGGGCATAGTATTGTTATGGGTGACGTTCCTAATGGAATTACCCTACGGTGACATTTTTATTGATGGGCGAAGGGCGTGAGACTTGGTGCAACCAAGCATTTCTTAGTGTTGGGAAATGTTTCTACCAAGCCATGAGTATGGGCTTTGGTGTTTGGTTGTTAAGCGCGTGTTTGGTTTCGTGTTGAAGCTGATGAACCATGAGGTTCGACGGGTTGATAGAACCCTAAGGATCGAGTGTTTGATCTGGATGTGTGCTGGTGATGGAGTCTACGTGAAGCGATGTTAGGTGCCTCTTTCATACCTACTAGCGTGGTATTCGACTCCGATGGTGTTGTGGTTACATTGTACTTAGGGTACCGGAGAGAAACCCTTAGGTACATGAGTGACTAGGTGGAAATGTGACAACCTAGAGTAATCGGAAGATTACAAAGATTTAAGTTTGTGTAATTCTGGTACACTTTTCGTTCAAAGTGTTTAAGGATAGGTTAAAATCCTTCGGGTGCTCAAGATTGGAGCAAGATGTGGCGATGGGTCGTGTGAACCCAATTGTTAGTAAAGTCTACCCTTGGAAGCATTGTACGGTTGTACAAGGTGCGATATGGAACGTAGTTCCAAGTGGGGGAGTTACACTCCCGCACAGGGAGGTTTTAGTGTGAAATTTCGGATGATACTCTTAGTAGATCCAGGATTTGTGTCGGGACCTTGTTTTGGTCGATTTGTGGTAGAGTACAATTTCGGTTAAATTGTACTTATGGTTTTGGATTTAAATTATCACCGAGGTGGTAATGTGGTGAATCTCATTTAGAGATAATGGACGTGTTTGACGAGCAAGTGAGATCCCTCGGTTAAGGGATGTGCGTGTTGGATTCTCTTCTAGGGAATTATTGTTTTGTGCCTATGTGCGGTATGGGCGGTTCTTGCTCAATTGTGTTGGCGTTGTGTACGCATACGTATGATGCGCGTATGTGTATGATGGATTTTACTTGGGTGGGTTAGTCGCGGTGTTAAGACACCACCTGGTGGTTAGTGTTACGCAGTGTTAAGTACACTAATGGATATTTGTTTGGGGTGGTTGGTTAGTGTAATCCGTTAGGATTCACTATGGTGTAGCAGTGCGTGATGTTACACTACTCGTTGTGATCGAGGCCAAAAGAGCGTGTGTTGATGGTTAGAGTATTCCGTTAGGGTTCACTATCGTGTAGCAGTGCGCGATGTTACACTACTCGTCGTATGAGACCAAAAGAGCATGGGTGATTGGTGGGTTATGGCCGTGATTCGGTCCGCTAACTTCATCATGGGAGTAGTGTTATATCGGTATGGTATAACGTTATCGGTAAATGCGAGTACCGATGGGGAATGGGAGTACCATTCCTGTGTTGAGATTTGGGAAGTGAATCAAGTGTGGATGCGGATTCACGATGATGCGTGTAGTTCGGTCATCTTATTGTGGAAGTGAGTCGCGTGTAGTTCGGATTCACAATGACTCGTGTGGATACGATCATTATATTGAGGAAGTGAGTCTCGTGTAGTTCGGATTCACAATGACTCGTGTGGATACGGTCATTATATTGAGGAAGTGAGTCTCGTGTAGTTCGGATTCACAATGACTCGTGTGGATGCGTTCATGCGGTCATTATATTGAGGAAGGCGCGTGTAGTTCGGCCAATCCCGATTGTTGTTGCGGTGGAGGTGGTGAGTCGCGTATGGTGCGGATTCACTAAGGCGCATGTAGTTTTCGGCCAGCCTTTATATGGTTGTGTTGTGAACTATTAGTTATTTTATACACCAATGGTGGGGTTGTGAGGACCATGTTGAGTGTTTACTGATGCGATAGCCGTGTTTCGCTCACATGTCGTTACGGGTGTGACAATAGTTGATTTTGTACACCTTGGGATTTGCATTGCCATAGTCGTTTGGTGCGCTAACGGTTTTAGCCGTTTGCTTATGATGTTAAGATAGTGGCGTATTAGTCGTATTGCGCACTACGAGGGATGCTTAGTGATAAGTGTTATCCGTAAGGATTCATTTTGTCCGGTCTTCATAGTTTGGGTTGTTGACCTTAGGTCAAAACTTGGTTACTTTAGCATTGTACTTGTTAGGCGTACGCTAAAGGGTTGATATCTCGGTACGAGATTGGTGGAGTTTTTCCCGATATGAGGGATTGAGCAAGTTTTAGTGCTCGGATTTGTGGACTTGATAAATCGCGAATGACGATTTAGTGGTAAAAGTGATTCGTGGAGAAGAATCGCCTCGAGGAGTTAGAAGGAAACATGATGTTTCCGCGTATGTTAAGCGTTTGTAGTAGTTTTCGAATGTTGTGTGCATTGCATGTCTCGAAATGCGTGCACGTGTGTAATTGGTAAGTGGCATAATCTTCGAGTTGATGTTTCATGTGACGAAAGTCGGAATGGAACGTATGTTTGAGGACCATAAAGTGGGGGTCCGATCGGATAAGTGACGAGGATCACGAGGATGTGATCGATTCTAAGTGGGGGAGAGTTGTATGACCCTGTTTCCTTTTCAGTTATATGGGACGCCGTCCAATTTGGGGGACGCCGTCCAGTAGTGAAGAGTGGGACGCCGTCCAAGAATTGGGACGCCGTCCAAATGGTCTGACGGGCCAGCTGTGTAGTTTTTAGATTTTGAAAGGGGTATGTTGGTCTTTTTACTTAGTGGCCAGTTTTAAGCCACAAATGGGCAAGGTTGAGCTCATTCAACCTTACATTCACCAACACAAACACTCTCAACCATATCTAGAGAGAGAGTAAGAGTTTAGAGAGAGAGAGAGCTTGATTAGGAGAAGAAGGAGTCGGATTCTTACCAAAGCTCGCGTTCTAAAGTTGTTCATCTCGTTCTTGGCTACGTTGTGGTAGTATTGGTAAGTTCAAACTCCAAATTTCATTTGTTTGATTTGAGGTTCAATGTTAGGGTTTGAGCTTGATTAGTTGTGAAACCCTTTTAGATGATGAAGTGGGTTTATGGTGACTAGTTATTCTTGTCACTTGGCGGGTTTTGGGTTGGTTGACGTTTTGGCCATGTCTAGGCCTTGATATTGGGTTTAATCACTAGGTTTAGTGATTATGGAAGTGTTGGAACCCTTTTGGGAGTATTTGGTTGACTAATTTTGAAATGGGTCAAAATTAGCTTTTGGTGTCAATTTGGGCAAGACGAGTGTTTAACACTTGTGTTTGGGTTTAATTGGCGTATTAGGACCATTATCACTTGTGTTAGTGATTATTGGTTAGTTTGGACGCGGTTTGGTGCTTGGAAGTGCAATGGGTCGAAATTGGACTAAGTGTCGATTTGAGTTGGTTTGTAAATCCACTCTAATGTGTTGTTTGTATTGTGATAATGGAATAGGTACTTTCCATTGGCACGTTGCAGATTATTCGGTTGCATTCATCAAGGCGATAAGGTGAGTGTTAATATCCTATGTGCATATGTATGTGTAGGATGGGTGCGGGTCGGGTGAAGTGATTCTCGGTTATAGAGCTCACTTCACATATAGGTGGATTTGATGGACTTATGTGGGTCCAATTGGCACGGTTGTGCGTTTTGGTTGACCACCTTTGGCGAGGTGCACATTTTTGTGTACGTTATCACACGTGTTTGTGATGTGGATTATATAACCCCAATGGCGAAGGGTTGATATTGAGTTGTGAATTTGATAACCCCGATGTGGTGGATTTCATAATCCCGTGACCGTGGGTTTGGATATTGGAGAAGTGGATCACACGTAGTTCGGATTCACGATGACTCGTGTAGTTCGGTCATCTTATTGAGGTAGTGATCTCGTGTGGTTGCGGATTCACTAAGGCTCGTGTAGTTCGGCCAACCTCGATGTAGTTGTGATATTGAAGATAGTAGTCTCGTGTAGATGCGGATTTACTAAGGCTCGTCTAGTTCGGCCAATCTTCATTTGGTATTTGGTTTAAGGGGTTAACCTTGGGCGTTTTACGCTTTATTGTTATACATATATCGTGGTATTGTGGTGATGTAGCTAGCCCTCCGGGTGTAGCTTGTGGGTGTCGTTCATAGCGTCGTTGGTGAACTTGTTTGTTGATTATTAGCTTTTTATATAGCGGTTGAACGGTATACTTAGTTTGCCTTATACGTGGATGCTCCGGTATGTGTTATTTGATTATTCGTGTGGCGTGTTCATTTTATGCATATATATGTATGTAGTATATTCTCACTCACTAAGCGTTAGCTTACCCTCTCGTTGTTTACATTTTTATAGATATGCATGGATGCGGTGGCTCGGGTAAGCGTGGGAACTAGAGGACTTGCGTAGTTGCTTAGAAGACGTGCTTTTGGATTTGATTAGAATTTGGTAGTGTATCCCCAATCACCATGCTCGGTCTTCGCTTTTGCGTTAAAATTTATATGGTCTAAAACTCGTAATTTTGTACGAAAGTCGTAAAACGGCCGATGTGGGCCCGGTGTCGTAAAACTCTGTTTTATTGTGGAAAACTCTTAGTTTTAATTATTATAACATATTGTGAAAGTATTTTCGTGTGAAAGTGTTGGGAAGCGGGTTTTCTGCTAGCGTAAAATTGTAAAGCAGATCATAATCTTTTAGTTCATTTGGACGCCGTCCAAAACGTTTGGACGCCGTCCAGTCCTTCAGAACTGGACGCCGTCCAGATGCACTATTCCACAAAAAAAATTTAGGCGTATTTTTGGTTGGATAACGGGTTGGGTCGTTACATCTTAGCAGCCCTTGTGAGTCACCAAGACATATGGGAACCATCATTTGGCAACTAGCATGAAATATCTAACAAAAATACAAACTAATGGAGCCTATATCTAAGAACCATATTCACGTGAACTTGGCACACCACAAACACATTTTGATTTCAACTGTCATGCATCAAACAACTCTCACTCAAGTGTTCTCTCATTGTTCTAAGTGTTCTTCATCATCTTCAACAAAATCTAGCTCAATCTAATTCATAAATCCTAACTGATAATGCTAAAAATGAATATATATTTCATAGCATTATCCCTCAAGAAAGACAAGCTTTTAGTTGCAATTATTCTATTTACAAGTGATATTCGTTTAAATATTAATGGGTGAAGACAAAAGACAGATTCGACTAATTGAAGACGCAAATGACCAAAAAGCTAAAAAGTACAAAGTACAATCCAAGTGGTTCAAATTATTGATGAGAAACGTCTAAAAATTACAATAGTACAAGCCGTGAAACACAAAGTACAAGATATTAAATCTTAACGAAAAGGCGTTCGAAAATCCGGAACCGAGACATGAACCAACTTTCAGAACGCGACGCAATGGACCAAAAATTACAAGTTAACTATGCACAAGAATATAATATAATATATAATTAATTATATATATTATTATATATTATAATTATACGCAGCCCACGTTTTGGATTTAATCTATGAGCTGGATTCCAGACCTCCACACTCGCGGAGCTTTGATGAAGAAAACCTCCGCACTCGCGGAGCTCAACAGTGAAACGTGGGCCTATAAAAGGCCTCGCATTCTGATCGATTCATTACCTCTTTTTCTATCTATCTATCTACTATATATTTATATTTATATTTTATAATTTTAATTTTAATTTAAGTTTAATAATAATAAGGTTATAGTGGCGAATGTTTTAAGTTTGTAAGTCGAAATTCTGTCCGTGTAACGCTACGCGATTAATACTCATTGTAAGTTATGTTCAACCTTTTTAAATTAATGTCTAGTAGTTAAGTTATTATTATGCTTATTTAAGCCGAAGTAATCGTGATGTTGGGCTAAATATTAAATACGGGGTTATTGGGCTTTGTACCATAATTGGCGTTTGGACAAAAGAACGACACTTGTAGAAATTGGACTATGGGCTATTAATGGGCTTTATATTTGTTTAACTGAATGATAGTTCGTTAATTTAATATAGAGATTTACAATTTGACGTATCTATAAATAACCATATACACTCGATCGGACACGATGGGCGGGATATTTATAAATACTAATAAGCGTTCATTTAACCGGACACGGGAATGGATTAATAGTCAATGGACTCATTAAAACAGGGGTGAATTATGTACAAGGACACTTGGCGTAATTGTTAACAAAGTATTAAAACCTTGGGTTACACGCAGTTGATATCCTGGTGTAATTATTAAACAAAGTATTAAGACCTTGTTATATTTTAAGTCCCCAATTAGTTGGAATATTTGACTTCGGGTATAAGGATAATTTGACGAGGACACTCGCATTTTATATTTATGATTGATGTACTGTTATGGACAAAAACCAGATGGACATATCAAATAATCCAGGACAAAGGACAATTAACCTATGGTAATAAACTAAAATCAACACGTCGAACATCATGATTATGGAAGTTTAAACAAGCATAATTCCTTTATTTCATATTTCATCGCAATATTATTTACTGTCATTTTATTTATCGCACTTTTTAATTATCGTACTTTTTAATTATCGCAATTTTATTTACCGTCATTTTATTTATCGTACTTTAATTTATCGCACTTTAATTATCGTTATTTACTTTACGCTTTAAATTAAGTTATATTTATTTTTAATATTTTACATTAGGTTTTAATTGCGACTTAAGACATAAAATCGACAAACCGGTCATTAAACGGTAAAAACCCCCTTTTATAATAATACTACTACTTATTTATTTATACATATTTATATTTTTACAATTATTGGTTAAAATAATTATAGCGTTAAACTTGTTTACTGTATCCCTGTGGAACGAACCGGACTTGCTAAAAACTACACTAATGTACGATTAGGTACACTGCTTGTAAGTGTTGTAGCAGGGTTTAGGTATATCCACTTTATAAATAAATAAATAACTTGTGTAAAATTATATCGTATTTATTAGTATTTCGTAGAAAATATATAACTATTTCGTACCCCTCTGCTTTAACATCAAGTATTTTTGGCGCTGCTGCCGGGGAACTCAACAAAGCCGAAGCGAAATGCTATAAAAAAATATATAAGTTTTTAAGATATTTTTGTAAAAATATATAAGTTTTTTAAAAAAATATAAAAACATAAAAAAAAGAAAAATATATATTTATATTTTTAAGTACGAAATTAAAAAGTTCAAATTTTTTTTTTAAAAAGAGTTATAAAAACTAATAAGTAATTTATTTATTTTTAGTTTAAGTTATATTATATTTTCTATTAAAAAATAAAATAAAATTAAAGCTGAACCTGCGATTTCTGGCCTGCATCTCTTCTGAACCTGCATACTCCGCACTCACGGAGCTCCTGGGTAGAAAAATCCGCACTCGTGGAGCCTGTCTGACAACTGAAACCTGGTACAGCATTTAATACGATTTAGGGTTTAATTTAATTTTTATTATTATTAATTAAATCATTTAGGGTTTAATTAAAATATTAATTAGTTTTATTTAATTTTATTTTTAGTTTTAATTAGTATTATTAAGTCTAATTAGTTTTATTAAAATATAAAATTAATACTTTTATTAAATAATAATATAAAAATTATATTTTTATAAAAATTATATTTTTTATAACTTTAGTTTTATTTTTAAATTTTGTATCTTTTTATTCTTAATTGTATAGTTATTGTTCGTAACTAGTTTTAAGATATAGTTTTTGCCGTAGCCATTTTATATTTCTAGATTTTTAGGCTTTGTCGTAAAATTCCGTAAGTGCTTTTTCTTTAGATTAAGATTTAGGTACTTTAGAATTTTGCGACGCCGTTTTAAGAGTTTAGTACTTTTTAAGAAATTGCCATTTTGGATATAGAATTCCTTTAAGCTTTAATACCTTTAGACACAATTTTTAATATTTAGTTTTTAAACTAAGTTTCAACGCTTATTTTCTTATTTTTATTTTTTGACTGTTTGTTTTTCGACGCTTATTTTTCGACCTTTTATTTTTTGACGTTTTTTTTACGCGCTCTTTTTCTTTCTTATTTATCGACGCTCTAGTTTTTAGGACATAGAATTTTCTATTTCTTCTCTACAATTTCTAGACGAAAAATTATTTTAAGCGGTTAAATTGATACACATCCAAAATTTTCTGGTTCGTAATAATAGTTGGATTTGTTAGTCGCGAGTTGTGGGCTTCTGATTTAAAGGGTCCTGGCTACTTGCTGCATCTATTGGCTATTCGAAACGTGGGCAAAATCAGAAAAGTCTATTAATTTGATAACTTATATAATTTTTATCTTTTATAACTAATAAGATATTCAGTGAATGCACCGAGCAAAACGTTCACCACCTTTCATACGTTCACCACCTGTAACTCGATCAAGACATCTAACCAATATTGTCGCCGTTGATTTTTCTTTAGAATCGTCATCCAGTCGACCAAGTACTCCAATTCAAATTTCGATAATCCAGTTTTTGAACCCGACCTCACAATTGAGAATCCGGAGGATATTCAGGGACAATTCAGAGATCCTGAACCACTAATCATTCCTCCTGAACCACAAATTACTCATCCAAAGATTGTCGAGGAAGAAACCATTAAATCAGAATCCTCTAGTGATTCAGATTCAACAAATTCAATCAAGGAAAATCTGGAACCTCTAAGTATGAAAGACCGAATGAGAGCTAAACGCACTGGCCAAGGTCACGCAATTACTCAACCAGATATTAATGCGCCAGATTATGAAATCAAAGGACAAATCCTACACATGGTAACTAATCAATGCCAATTTAGTGGTGCACTGAAGGAAGATCCAAACGAACATCTTCGTACCTTTAATAGGATATGTACTCTATTCAAAATCAGAGAAGTTGAGGATGAACAGATATATCTCATGTTATTTCCCTGGACTCTAAAGGGAGAAGCCAAAGATTGGTTAGAATCGTTACCTGAAGGAGCGATTGATACATGGGATGTCTTAGTTGAAAAATTTCTTAAACAATTCTTTCCGGCATCTAAAGCCGTAAGACTTCAAGAAGAAATTGTTACATTCACGCAAAAGCTAAATGAAACTTTATATGAGGCGTGGACAAGATTTAGAAAGTTATTAAGAGGATGTCCGTAACATGGTTTAGACATTTATCAATTAGTACAAATATTCTACCAAGGATGCGACATCACTACACGAAAAGACATCGATATAGCAGCTGGTGGTTCCATTATGAACAAAACCGCAACTGAAGCTTACAAAATTATTGATAACACTGCTTCCCACTCACATGAGTGGCATCAAGAAAAAGATATCATTTGATCATCTAAAGCAGCTAGAGCCGATTCTAGCCATGACTTTGATTCCATTTCCGCAAAGATAGATGCTGTCGAGAGACGAATGGAAAAGATGACTAAGGATATTCACTCAATACGAATTAGTTGTGAGCAGTGTGGAGGACCACATTTGATAAAAGATTGTCTCAGTATTGAACAAACAATGGAACAAAGAGAGAATGTTTCATACATGAACCAAAGGCCTGGAAATAATTATCAGAATAATTATCAACCACCAAGACCAAACTACAATCAAAATCAGAATTATAACCGAAATGTTCCATACAACAATCAACAAGGTCCTAGCAATCAACAAGTATCTAATAATACCTACAATCAGCAAAGACCTATTTTTCAAAATAAACCACCACAAACCGATGATAAAAAGCCAAATTTAGAAGATATGATGTCGAAGCTAGTTGAATCTCAAACTCAATTTTTCACATCTCATAAACAAACCAATGAACAAAATGCTCAAACATTTAGAAATCAACAAGCTTCTATTCAAAATCTGGAACAAGAAGTAAGTAACCTAGCAAGGTTGATAGGTGAAAGAAAACCGGGAAGTCTACCTAGCGATACAAATGCTAACCCCCAGAATGAAACAGCTAAAGCTATTACCACAAGAAGTGGTATCACACTTAAACCACCTGAAATACCTATAATTTTTAATGACTCTATTCCTACTCCACAAGAACCACAATCTGAGTAAGATAAGGAAACAAAACCGGTAGTTGAAAAGGTTAATGAAGATAACACAATTAAGGTAAAACCTTATGTTAAACCATACCAACCACCACTTTCTTACCCGAGTAAAATGAGAAAAGAAAGACTTGAAGCCGAGCAATCTAAATTCTTGGATATGTTTAAACAAATAAATGTAAATCTTCCTTTCATTGATGTGATTTTAGGAATGTCAAGATATGCTAAATTCTTGAAAGATCTAATCACAAATAGAATGAAAATAGAAGAACTCTCGGCTATTACTATGAATGCTAATTGTTCTGCAGTGCTGTTGAATAAGATACCAGAAAAACTCTCTGATCTAGGAAGTTTCACAATTCCATATTTTCTGGGTAGTCTTAGTTCAATAGAAGCATTGGCAGACTTAGGTGCTAGTATAAATTTAATGCCGTATTCACTATACGCTAAACTAGACCTTGGAGAATTGAAACCAACACGAATAAGTATACAACTAGCAGATCGATCAGTAAAATATCCTAGAGGGATAATGGAGAACATGCTAGTTAAAGTTGGTACTTTAGTATTTCCAGTAGATTTTGTTATTCTAGACATGGAAGAAGATTCTCGATTTTCTCTTATATTAGGAAGACCATTCTTAAACACGGTTAAAGCAATAATAGACGTGTTTGGTAAGAAATTGACCCTAAGTATAGAGGACGAGAGTGTTACCTTTTCAGTTGATAGAGCCATGCAAAACCGCAATCTGCAGATGATACATGTTATTATATTCAAACTATAGATTCACATGCAGAATTGTTAGAAGAATTTCCAGAATTACAAGGAACAGGAGAATGATCTTTAGGAGAAGGAACTGAACCAATTGATGAAGCTGAAATATTAGCTACACTCATGGCTAATGGATATGAACCAACAATAGAAGAAATTCAAATGTTAAAAGAGGAAGACAGATATCAATACAAATCATCGATAGAAGAACGACCGACATTAGAGTTAAAGTCACTTCCGACCCATTTGGAATACGCTTATTTACATGGTGAATCTGAATTACCTGTAATAATATCGTCTTCTCTTACTGAAAATGAAAAATCTCAACTCATTTCTGTGCTAAAAGCTCATAAACCAGCTATTGCATGGAAGATTCATGACATTAAAGGAATAAGTCCTTCGTATTGCACACATAAAATCCTTATGGAAGAAGATAAAACGTATGTGCAACGCCAACGAAGACTAAATCCAAATATGCAAGATATTGTTAAGAAAGAAATTATTAAACTGCTTGATGCAGGTTTAATTTATCCAATCTCTGATAGTCCATGGGTAAGCCCAGCTCAATGCGTACCTAAGAAGGGTGGCATGACTGTCATCACAAATGAAAAAAATGAGCTTATTCCTACTAGGACTGTAACAGGATGGCGTGTTTGTATTGATTATAGAAAATTAAATGACGCCACCAGAAAAGATCACTTTCCCTTACCTTTCATTGATCAAATATTAGAAAGATTAGCCGGAAACAATTACTACTGTTTTCTTGATGGTTTCTCCGGATATTTTCAAATTCCAATAGCACCCGAGGACTAAGAGAAAACCACGTTCACGTGCCCTTATGGTACTTTTACTTATAAACGCATGCCATTTGGACTTTGCAACGCCCTGCAACCTTTTAAAGGTGCATGATGGCGATTTTTCATGACATGATAGAAGAATGCATGACAGTTTTCATGGATGATTTTTCAGTCTTCGGTGATACTTTTGAAACATGTCTAGTTAATCTTGAACAAATGTTTATTAGATGCGAACAATCAAATCTAGTACTTAATTAGGAGAAATGCCATTTCATGGTTAAAGAAGGCATCGTTCTTGGTCACAAAATTTCAAAGGAAGGAATTGAAGTGGATAGAGCTAAAGTAGATGTAATTGCTAAACTTTCATATCCCACCAATGTTAGAGGAGTTAGGAGTTTTCTAGGGCATGCCGGTTTTTACCGATGTTTCATAAAAGATTTTTCTAAAATTGCCACTCCTATGAATAAACTCCTAGAAAAGGATGCTCCATTCATCTTTTCGGATGAATGCATTAAATCTTTTAATATTCTTAAAGAAAAACTCACTAATGCGCCGATCATGATAACTCCAAACTGGAATGTACCATTTGAACTCATGTGCGATGCAAGTGATTTTGCAATGGGAGCCGTTTTAGGACAAAGGATTGAAAAATAATTTCAACCTATTTATTACGCTAGTAAGACATTACAAGGACCACAAACAAATTACACAACTACTGAAAAAGAACTCCTTGCCAGTGTATTTGCTTTTGACAAATTTCGTTCATATCTCGTTCTAGCAAAAACGGTGGTCTATACTGATCATTCTGCTCTTAGATACCTATTTTCAAAACAAGATGCCAAACCACGATTAATCCGTTGGATCTTACTCCTACAAGAGTTCGATATTGAAATCCGAGACAAAAAGGGAGCAGAAAATCTCGCCGCTGATCATCTTTCTCGTCTTGAAAATCCTGAATTAGAAGTTCTAAATGAATCGGCCATACAAGATAACTTTTCTGATGAATATCTTTTGAAGATCGATTATAATGAAATTTCATGTTTTGCAGACTATGCAAACTACTTAGTATGTGGATTCCTTGAAAAAGGGTTGTCGTATCAAAAACGAAAGAAATTCTTTAGTGATATAATACACTATTTCTGGAAAGATCCACATTTGTTTAAAAGTTGTCCCGATGGAATAATACGCCGATGTGTATTCGGAGATGAAGCCAGTTAAATCTTAAACCACTGTCACACAGGACCAACAGGAGGGCATTATGGGCCTCAACTTACACCAAGAAAATTCTACGACGCTGGATTCTATTGGCCTATAATTTTCAAAGACGCACACCTTCTTTGTAAATCCTGTGATGCTTGTCAAAGGGCCGGAAAAATAAGTCAACGTGATGAAATTCCACAAAATGTCATTCAAATATGTGAAGTATTTGACGTTTGGGGTATTGACTTTATGGGTCCATTTCCAAAATCTCATAATAATCTCTACATTCTCGTTGCTATTGATTATGTATCTAAATGGGCGAAAGCACAAGCTATCCCAACTAACGATGCACGAGTTGTAGTCAACTTCTTAAAACGTCTTTTTGCTAGGTTCGGAACACCGAAAGCTTTAATAAGTGATCGGGGTACTCATTTTTGTAATAATCAACTTGAGAAAGTTCTCAAAAGATATGGAGTAACTCATAAAATCTCTACTGCTTATCATCTACAAACAAGTGGACAAGTTAAAAATACTAATCGGGCATTAAAACGTATTCTAGAGAAAACTGTAGGATCAAATCTGAAGGAATGGTCCATGAAATTGGAGGATGCACTCTGGGCTTTTAGAACATCCTACAAAACTCCAATTGGTACCACACCTTTTAAGCTCGTTTATGAAAAAGCATGTCATCTTCCAGTAGAAATTGAGCACAAAGCATTTTGGGCTTTGAAGACATGTAATATTGATTTGCATGAAGCCGGACGTTTACGATTAAGTCAACTAAACGAATTAGAAGAATTAAGACATGAAGCATATGAAAATTAGTTAATCTATAAAGAAAGAACGAAAAAATGGCATGATAAAAGAATCAGAAATTCAAAAGAATTTAAAGAAGGAGACAAAGTTCTTCTTTTCAATTCACGATTCAAGCTATTTCTTGGAAAATTGAAATCAAGATGGTCTGGACCATTTATATTCAAAAGAGTTTTCCCGTACGGAACAGTAGAATTAATAAATTCAAATGGGATTGAATTTAAGGTTAATGGTCACAGAGTTAAACATTACATAGATAATCCAAAGGAAGTTGAAGATGAAGTTAATCACAATTTCGACACCACAGCTAACTAAGTGTGGGAAGATTCAAATCTTTTTAGGGTAATATGTATTTATGTTAGAGTTAGATTTTCTGTTTTCGTGTAGTTCCCAAAAATGGAATCCGAATGGTCTTTCCCTAGCAGACCCTAAAGAACTAGTCTTCTCCCTCCATTCTGAATTTTTATTTCTTTTAGGTTTTACGAGATGAAGAATTCCTTTGATCTGAACCATGGTCTACTACTACACGCTATGATTACTAAACGTAATAATAACATCTTCCCGAGTGAACTGGTATCATTCATAAGAGGAAAAATGGACGAAGTGAGGAAAGAACTCAGGAAAGATCATCATAAGACACATTTTGGTAAAGGAAAATCAAAATCCGCAACAAAAAGAAGAGCACGACACCTTGAAAGATGTCATAAATGCTGAAAATGGTCACACAAAGGTAAATGTTTGAACAATCAAACATATTCAAATATCTAATTTGTTACTCTATGCAGAGAAGGACCGTTCATATGTTTAGAAGAAAAGTTATTGAAGAATCGAGGTTACGCTTATGTAGCTATGGAAAACCAAATCACACGACTCTCCTATGAGTCGGCTAAAGCAGGTCTCTGAGAATTCTTTCTCATAGGTAAGTATGTATAGTTTTTATTTTATTTTATTGTTTTTAACCCTTTGATAATAAACGCTGAATCGTTCGCTATAAAGTATTAAATTGATATTCAATAAAATTAGGTATGCGAAACCGAAATTATTGATATCATACAAAAATTTATTACATCACTGCGAAATTTACCGTTTATTCTTAAGGTATAAATATCTTTAATCAATCAATCCAAAATATTTTAGAAATTTGTCAGGAGTATAACCAGGTAATATAGCCGAAATTACTTTACCCAAAAGAGGGGCGTATATTTTTGATAATATTTGATTGATTAAATTGGGATAAAAGACCAAAAAGATTTTTAATTTTATTTTTACCATATTTTAAAAATTAATATTGTAAATTTTTAAAATCAATATACCTAAGTTTGTAAATATTTTAAAAAACCAAATATTTTTAATATAAGTTTGTAAAACTAAAATATATAAATATTAATAATATTTATATGAAATTTTATGCATTTTAAATTTAAGTTTGGTGTGAATTTAAAAACAAAATTTACTTTATTTCATTAAGTTAAAAATATGATTTCTAAAATTCGTCGTGAGTTGAAGACTAGGTCGTTGAACCGAAATTGCTTTACCCGAGGGCGGGACGAGAAATTTTATTATCATTATTTTTAATATTATTGATCTAAAGTATAAAAAAAAAATTAAAAAACTCAAAAATCTTTGCTTTTAAAACAATCGCTTTAAAAACAACAAATTTTAAATTTTGTCGAGGGACGGACTAGGTAAACATACCGAAACTACCTAAAGTAAAAGGAAACAAAATTTTAAAAAATTATTCATTTAAAATGTTTTAATAAATAAAGATTTTATAAAATAATAATAATAATAATAATAATAATAATAATAATAATAAAAATATTATGTATGTTTGTAGTTTATCTTATGTACAAAACAGGGTAAAACAGCGCACTTTCAAATATTGACATTAAGTTCAGCAAAAGCTATTAGTTTTGACGACAAAACGAAAAAACAAGTGTGATGTAACAACAGACGGAATAAACAAATGATGTGCACCATTTATCATTCAACACAAACAACAATATGTTTGGAAACTTTGGTAAAATTTAATCATTTTTCTACGCTAATCACCCTCAATAATTTAAATTGTTACTGATTTCTTACAAATGAGGGCATTGCAAGATCATAAGTGTGGGAAGGGGTTAAATTCTTTCGGATTTTTAAAAATATTAATTTAAACACTTGGTTACCATTAAAAATACTAGTAACGCAGTAGTTGTATTAGAATCTAGTACTCTCTGATAATAAAGAACAGCCCTAGTCTTATATACAGACTACCCACTTCTAGTTTTTAAATTTTCAACTAAATGAAATCAAAATCATGTTTATACATATTTATGATCGATAAAATTAGGTGTTAACACCGAAATTATTGTTGCATCGGAAAGGACATAAATTGAGAAACAACCCAAAATACTTGAATTCATTTAAAATGGAATAGAGGAAAATAAAAAGGCAAAGAAAGGAAAATAAAAGCCAAGTGTGGGAAAAATTTACCAAGTTATTTAAAACATATATCACATATTTGTGTACAAATAATTGAAAATACTTTTGTTTTGGACAATTTTATCAGTTTTACGCGATTTCTTATAATATATTTGAAAGAAATGTGCCACTTGATTTAAAAGGAAGTAAAATCTTCCGAGAAAAAGACACGCGCTTTTTGATTTAGGTCAGGAAGTTATCGTCCAGACCAGTTGTAGAGTCTACGAAAAACCTTAAAAAGTTTTCTCGAAAATCAGCTGGAAATCCACGGACCTCGGCATCAAACAGGGTCGCCATGTGGTCAGACTTATCCTAACCATGAGAGGATCTGTCTCGTATAATGAGGGGAGCAATGTGAAAATTAGCTTATAAGACTAATGAATCAGATCCCCAGAAAGGATAATCTCCTTAAAGATCAAAAATCAGCTTTTAAGACTGATATTACTCAATCCTTGAGATTGACCTTAAAGATTGAGAATTCAAACTCATGGAATTCGATGATATCTAAACTCGAGCTTGAACGAGAAAATATTTTGATCAAATTACAAACCGATTTGTTTTTTGAAAACCCTATTTTTAATGCGTTCATTACCATTGAACGTAAAATCCTAGGAATTTACCTGGAATTCATTAGGTCACCTGAACTAAATCGGGTGTCAACCGTAAGAACGGTGGTTGCATAGCATGGTCAAAGACAGGACCTTGTGCCAGACCAAAAAACTATAGGGTGATCTTTACTATTGCTCCTACCAAGGATAGTAATTGCATCCGACACGATATAGACCATAATCAAAAGCATGTCACGGGACATTGCCTTAACAGTTGCTTGTTCAATGCTTTCCTTTACAACCGGACGGTAGTTTACCAAAAGGTAATATACGGAGCAAGTATACTGGACGTGTTGCTTTCCTAATACAAGGTTAGCAAGTGGGTGACACAAAACCGCAAGTTTTGAGCTAAAATTTTCAAATCTGAAACCCACTAAACCCACAAAAACAATTTGCAAACACCGGTGAAGGATTATTCCGGAAAACTTATCTAGAGTAAAAGCTAGATTGAATTTTCAAAAGATCAAATGTTTTCATAAAGATCCAATTTCCTAAAGGATCTAAATTTTTATAGTCATGTGGGACTGTAAACCACATCGTTACAACCATTATTCATACCGCCGTATTAAAATCACTGATGTACAAAGTATGAAGAATAAAGAAGTGATTCTAGTAAAGCTATATTCAAGTTCTATATTGCCTGAGGACAAGCAACGCTCAAGTGTGGGAATATTTGATAATGCTAGAAACGAACATATATTTCATTGCATTATCCCTCAAGAAAGACAAGCTTTTAGTTGCAATTATTCTATTTACAAGTGATATTCGTTTAAATATTAATGGGTGAATATAAAAGACAGATTCGACGAATTAAAGATGCAAATGACCAAAAAGCTAAAAAGTATAAAGTACAATCCAAGTGGTTCAAATTATTGATGAGAAACGTCTAAAAATTATAATAGTACAAGCCGTGAAACACAAAGTACAAGATATTAAATCGTACGAAAAGGCGTTCGAAAATCCAAAACCGAGACATGAACCAACTTTCAGCGCGCGACGCAATAGACCAAAAATTACAAGTCAACTATGCACAAGAATATAATATAATATATAATTAATTATATATATTATTATATATTATAATTATACGCAGCCCACGTTTTAGATTTAATCTATGAGCTGGATTCCAGACCTCCGCACTGGCTGAGCTTTGATGAAGAAAACCTCCGCACTCGCGGAGCTCAACAGTGAAACGTGGGCCTATAAAAGGTCGCGTATTCTGATCGATTCATTACCTCTTTTTATATCTATCTATCTACGATATATATATATATATTTATATTTTATAATTTTAATTTTAATTTAAGTTTAATAATAATAAGGTTATAGTGGCGAATGTTTTAAGTTTGTAAGTCAAAATTCTGTCCGTGTAACGCTACGCGATTAATACTCATTGTAAGTTATGTTCAACCTTTTTAAATTAATGTCTAGTAGCTAAGTTATTATTATGCTTATTTAAGCCGAAGTAATCGTGATGTTGGGCTAAATATTAAAGACGAGGTTATTGGGCTTTGTACCATAATTGGCGTTTGGACAAAAGAACGACACTTGTAGAATTTGGACTATGGGCTATTAATGGGCTTTATATTTGTTTAACTGAATGATAGTTCGTTAATTTAATATAGAGATTTACAATTTGACGTATCTATAAATAACCATATACACTCGATCGGACACGATGGGCGGGATATTTATAAATACTAATAATCGTTCATTTAATCGGACACGGGAATGGATTAATAGTCAATGGACTCATTAAAACAGGGGTGAATTATGTACAAGGACACTTGGCGTAATTGTTAACAAAGTATTAAAACCTTGGGTTACACGCAGTCGATATCCTGGTGTAATTATTAAAAAAAGTATTAAGATCTTGTTACAGTTTAAGTCACCAATTAGTTAGAATATTTGACTTCGGGTATAAGGATAATTTGACGAGGACACTCGTATTTTGTATTTATGACTGATGGACTGTTATGGACAAAAACTAGATGGACATATCAAATAATCCAGGACAAAGGACAATTAACCCATGGTAATAAACTAAAATCAACACGTCGAACATCACGATTACAGAAGTTTAAATAAGCATAATTCCTTTATTTCATATTTCATCGCAATTTTATTTACTGTCATTTTATTTATCGCACTTTTTAATTATCGTACTTTTTAATTATCATACTTTTTAATTATCGCAATTTTATTTACCGTCATTTTATTTATCGTACTTTAATTTATCGCACTCTAATTATCGTTATTTACTTTAAGCTTTAAATTAAGTTATATTTTTTTTTAATATTTTATATTAGGTTTTAATTGCGACTTAAGACATAAAATCGACAAGCCGGTCATTAAACGGTAAAAACCCCCTTTTATAATAATAATACTACTTATTTATGTATATATATTTATATTTTTACAATTATAGGTTAAAATAATTATAACGTTAAACTTGTTTACTGTATCCCTGTGGAATAAACCGGACTTACTAAAAACTACACTACTGTACGATTAGGTACACTGCCTATAAGTGTTGTAGCAAGGTTTAGGTATATCCACTTTATAAATAAATAAAAAACTTGTATAAAATTGTATCGTATTTAATAGTATTTCGTAGAAAATATATAACTATTTCGTACCCCTCTGCTTTAACATCACTAACCTAGATCAACTTTCAAAACAACTACTCAAGAACACATCAAGAACACTTCCAAGTTTGCAAGCTTACTTCCAAGCTCTCTAATCCATTTCAAACAATCATCTAAGATCAAGAAACCTTTATTATTTACAGTAGGTTATCATTTTAATTCAAGGAAATACTCATATTCAAACTTTTATTCGATTTCTATAACTATAAACTATCTTAATTCGAGTGATAATCTTACTTGAACTTGTTTTCGTGTCATGATTCTACTTCAAGAACTTTCAAGCCATCCAAGATCCTTTGAAGCTAGATCATTTTTTTTTCACTTCCAGTAGGTTTACCTACTAAACTTGAGATAGTAATGATTTTCATAATATCATTCGATTCATATACATATAACTATCTTATTCGAAGATTTAAACTCGTAATCACTAGAACATAGTTTAATTAATTCTAAACTTGTTCGCAAACAAAGTTAATCCTTCTAACTTAAATTTGAAAATCAACTAAACACATGTTATATATCTATATGATATGCTAACTTAATGATTTAAAACCTGGAAACACGAAGAACACCGTAAAACCGGACATACGCTGTCGTAGTGAAACCGGGGGCTGTTTTGGGTTAGATAATTAAAAACTATGATAAACTTTGATTTAAAAGTTGTTCTTCTGGGAAAATGATTTTTCTTATGAACATGAAACTATATCCAAAAATCATGGTTAAACTCAAAGTGGAAGTATGTTTTTCAAAATGGTCATCAAGAAGTCGTTCTTTCGACTGAAATGACTACCTCTTACAATAATGACTTGTAACTCATATTTTCGACTATAAACTTATACTTTTTCTGTTTAGTTTCATAAATTTCAGTTCAATATGAAACTATAGCAATTTGATTCACTCAAAACGGATTTAAAACGAAGAAATGATGGGTAAAACAAAATTGGTTAAAAATGGTTAATTTGACTACGGGATAAATTTACAAAAACCTATACTAACCATAACTTAACTAACTTATATTGTATTATACATGTAGTCTAACATATATTATGTAACCTTGATAGACCATAGACACGTATACAATGTTTTGACATATCATATCGACGTCATCTATATATATTATTTGGAACAACCATAGACACTCTATATGCGGTAATGTTCGAGTTAGCTATACAGGGTTGAGGTTGATTCCAAAATAATATATATACTTTGAGTTGTGATCGAATCTGAGACTTGTATACACTGGGTCGTGGATTGATTCGAAATAATATATATTAATTTATTTCTGTACTACTAACTGTGGACAACTAATTGTGGACTACTAACGTGGACTGTTAACTTAACAAACTTAAATCGTTAAAACATAATAAAACATGTTGTGAATATATTTCGATCATACTTTGATATATGTGCATATATTGTTATAGGTTCGTGAATCGACCCGTGGCCAAGTCTTATTTTTCGACGAAGTAATAATCTGTGAAAGTGAGTTATAGTCCCACTTTTAAAATCTATTATTTTTGGGATGAGAATACATGCAGCTTTATAAATGTTTTACAAAATAGACACAAGTGATTGAAATTACATTCTATGTTGAATTATCGAACCAAATATGCCCCTTTTTAGCTTGGTAGCCTAAGAATTGGTGTTTATAATAATTGCCACCAATTGACGCGAATCCTAAAGATAGATCTATTTGGCTCAACAAGCCTCATCCGAGTTACGGATGCTTTAGTACTTCAATTTATCATGTCCGATGAGAGTCCCGGAATGATGGCGATATTCTATATGCATCCTGTTAAGGTCGGTTACTAGGTGTTCATCATATGAATGATTTTTAATTCACAGGTTATGCGTACTATTTTGTAATCGGGTTACGTGTACACTAAATTATCCGAAATCTTGTGGTCTATTATTACGATTTGATAAATATATAGGTTAAGCCTATAACTCACCAACAATTTTGTTGACGTTTTAAGCATGTTTATTCTCAGGTGATTATTAAGAGCTTCCGCTGTTGCATGCTAATTTAAGGACAAGAATCGGAGTCAGCATGCTTGTAATATATTGTTTAAAAACTGCATTCGGAGATTTAAATCAATGTGTAATATTATTGTAAACTAATATGTAATGATCGTGTGTAAAACGTTATCTTTTAGATTATCATTACATGATAATCTACGTTATGGTTTTTGAACCTTTATTGATAAATAAAGGTTATGGTTTGTTTTAAAAACGAATGCAGTCTTTGAAAAACGTCTCATATAGAGGTCAAAACCTCGCAACGAAATCAATTAATATGAAACGTTTATAATCGATATGAACGGGACATTTCAGCTAGTTGTATGATTTGACGATACTAACTATTGATTGCTTATGAGGTTGCTAGTTGTACGATTTGATTATACTAGCTATTGATACGAAAGGGTATGTGATTATTTTATGCCTTGTATGAGTTCGTAGATGTGAGTAGGTAAATTGTATATGCATGTACATATTTATTTTACTCACTAAGCTTTAGCTTACCCTCTCGTTGTTTACCATTTTACAGGTATTGTGTTATGAAGCTAGCTAGTTGTTAGACTAGATGCTTAGGAGCGCTTGTGCTCGAAGGGGTAGCGTTTGATTATATGGACGCGGATTGGGGATTTGGTAGTCCCCGGGATTATGCTATTGGTATCGGGTTGGGTTGTAGAACCCTAATCAGTCTAAAGATATAAATGGGTCAAAATCGCTACATTATTGTATATAGCGGGTCGTTGGGGTCTCAAGGGTCATTGGGCCCGTTTTGATGTCCAAACACTTCTATTTTTACGTTTCGGATGTAATTAAACTTGGGTTAATGGTTATAAATCATTTTGGTGTTGTTTTGGAAGTGTTGATATAAAATGTGAAGATTTTGGGATTGATCAGACATCTGGACGTCGTCCAGATAGGCTGGACGCCATCCAGTATAACTGGGCTGGGTGAGTTTTTGTCACATAGCTTTTTAGAACAACTGGACGCCGTCTAATATTTGGGACGCCGTCCTGGCCTTTGAAACTGGACGCCGTCCAGATAACTGGACGCCGTCCAAATGAACTGGACTATTAAAAAAAAAAATTTAAGGCGTGTTTTTGGTAAAACGAAGAATGGGTCATTACAAGGTGACTTTTTAGCCGATATCAAGCGGCTTGAAATAACAGTGTGTGGCTTGGGTCCCGTTTAGCTGAAGTTCCCCTTTATGAAAGGCAAGCAACATCGTAGTTAGTTGATGTGTATAAAAAGTATGTATTGGTCTATGCAAAAGAAGAAAATATTAGTCAAAAAGCCTATCTTCTAATTTTATTACCTACCTCGGTAAGTTTTCAGGTGACACGAGGTCACTGCAAGGACAATCGGTTTTTCCATGGCGTCGTATGTTTCTGCATCAAAAGTAGTTGCATGTTCATTCCACAAAGTAAGCCGAATTGTATCGCTGCTGCAAAAGAAATGTGTAAGTGATATTTATCAAAATCCAATAAGAGCATTAAATTGTGCACAATGTTTGCAGTTTAACCTAAAACACTTATATATTCTACAACCTATTACTCATAAACCAACAGGCCAAGAACTAAGAGAGGTCAATGTAATATTAGCCTGGTAGTGTTCAATCATATTCATGCTAGGTTAATAATATGAAATCATAATTTTTAACAGCTACCTTACTTGAGATTTGCGATATCAATTGTCCTCCTTATAAGTTAACTGCGGTTGACATCTCTGATTACAACTGGATCTTCATGGTGTTCAATGGACCCGACAAAGTCTATATAAAATAATGATATATGAATGGATATGGTAATCGATAATTTTTATATAGCTGTAATTACCAGACACGTACCTATAAGAAGAGTGGTGTTCGGGACATGGTTAATCAGCTAATTATAGGCAACAAACTTGAAGTAGTCTTGTGGGAAGTTTGCGTAGGGAAGGTGTTCAAAAGTTGTATTGCGGTTAAAGGAGAGCGTAGTGAGGCCATGCAAAACCTTCTCCCATCATGTTTTCGCATGACAGGAGAAGTTTTTGATCACGTACACTGCATTGAGGGTCATAAGGTTGTCAAGGAAGTCCTTATCAGCAAACCGCATGTTCACGAGCATAGGATAGTGCTTCATATCGAAACAGGCAACGTCAGTTATATGGTATGAATAAAATATAAGGATATGTAAATAAAGCGGGCGAGCATACGAATACCATTTTTTCCACAAGCATGCATCAATACCCAGTTGGAGTATGATTTTGGTAGTTATAGGTAATCCACCTTTGATAAATTCGAGCTGCAATTGTTCGGTTCCTGTCACCAGGTGATAGTTGTGCAAGCAGAGTAAGTTCTGCCATACTATTTGACTAAATAAAAGATTATTAGTATTATATTTACAAATACGTATTAGCTATATACATAACGTGGTTGCGGTTATGGGTTTTTCTAGTAGATAGTATGGACAGTCGAAACTGCCTCGAAGTCAGTACTTGTCGATAGGAAGTCCTTGTAGATGATATTCTTTGTTATATAAGGGTCAAACTCTTCGTGCTCCTTGATAATTAATTTAAGGCCGCATGGTGATGTAGCCCTTGATAGTGCAACATATAACTGTCTGTGATCGAACATAGGCTTTGGTAGATAAACCCCTATCTTGTTTGGGGATTCACCTTGACTTTTATCTATAGTCATTGCAGAAGAGACTTTTATTGGAAATTGCCACCTCTTCAAAACGTATGGCAATGTTGGTTCCTTGTGAATGAGATTCATTCTCGGGAAAAAGACAATCTCACCGACCCTTGTGCCCGTGATTATTTCGGCCTCAATTGATTTAGATAGTAGCTGAGTGATTATCATCCTAGTAACGTTACAAAGTCCGCCTGCGACATTAATATTCCTTAATAAAATGGCTGGGATTCATGTCTTTAATTCTAACAGGTGTGGTGGTAGGCCTGGGTAATTCAGTGTGTTAAGGTATTCCACATGATACAACAGTTCTGCTTCACCGCCATCATTCCCGATTAGTGTCGCAGTGTCTGAGCTGTTGTAGGCTGTGACGGGACCAGCAACCATATCGAGGACCATTTTATTTATAGAATCAGCCATATCATTTCTCGGACAAACAATGGCGTTTTACTGAAGCTCGTAGGCTGATGGATTCTGTAGAGACTCACGAGGGTATATAAAAGATACGAGGTTTGCTTGCCCGTTCTCATCATCTGGAATACAGTATTCTGCAGGAATGTACACCCACCGAGCATTTTCTGGATCCTCCGCATCAGGCGTCCCTACCTGGCCATACCTTATGTCGAGCAACCACGTGGAAAAATCTTAAATCATGGTTTTCTGGGATGGCGTTAGGTCTGGCCGGTGAGGGCGCATATTTTCTGTGAGCATGAACACCTTGAATTCCAACCACAGATATGAGGTTGTAATGCAGCCAGCTAATATTTGTGACTTCGTGCCCTTCTTCTTTACAGGTAATGTTTGTTTGAAGTCACCACCCAGAATTAAAGACTTGCCTCTAAAAGGCGCGTCCTTGTTGTCTAACATATTTCTAAGGCTCCTGTCTAACGCTTCGAAGCAGTGCATCGTTCATCAGCGCCTCATCCCAAACGATAGATCCGTATTCTGAAGTAACTTTTCCATTTGAGTGTCTTTTTTTATGTTGCACATCGTTTCATCATTCAAAACTAATGGAAGCTTAAACAGCGAGTGAGCAGTACGTCTCGAAGGCAAAAGCACACAATTCCGGATGATGCAACAGTAAGGACAATCTTCCCCCTTGCTCTTAATGTTGTGATGATGGCTTTCCATAAAAACGTCTTTCCCGTACCACTGTGGTCGGAGACGAAAACCAACTCGGTTTCTTGATTAAACGACGCATTTGTCACCAATTCATAAATTTGTTTCTGTTTGGCATTCATATTACATTCCAGTTCCACACGTTCACTATCAAGAGATTGGCGGTCGTAGTTTTTCTCCTCCATAATTACACGATTAGCAAGATCTACCAACATGTTCGGTGGCAGATCCGGTAATGCGTAGTCTGAAATTGACTTTACACACTGGTTCAAAATGATTTCGACCTCGTATAGAACAAGGTTATGAAGGTCTTCAGTATTTAGGTGCAATTTTGACATGATCAAAGAGGCAGCAGCACGCAGGGGTATATCGTCAGACATCAACTTCCAATGCTTTTCCCAAAGATCCAATAGATTTGTCACATCACAGTAAACCAACATATGAGCGAAAAGCGAATGAAGTTCAGAGGAACTTGCGGATGCTGAGGATTCTATCAATGCAGTAGCCCATTCTTTATCATCACAAAGAAGCCCAATAGCTTCACACGCAGATCGGTATGTGCGATGCACAACTTCGTTGACGGTTCTAATATCCTCAAAAATACGGCAACCTAGGGAAAAAAAGATAATTTGAGTGAGAGAGCATGTAAAAAAAATTAATTCAAGTGACAGCTTATATATATATATATATATATATATATATATATATATATATATATATATATATATATATATATATATATATATATATATATATATTTCACTGACCTTTTAAAAAAACGTTAAAATAACATAAAAACAAAACATAAACATGAATACAACCTTTTTTATGGCAGAGAAGCATCCTGAGGAAAAAAGCCTCTCCAAATGCAGGGTGTATATATGTTAGCCTGCCAATAGAAGGCTTGTTAATATTAGCCCTTCATTTCCAGGTTTTGTTTCCATGGTACCAAACAAATTCGGATAGGAAATCAAGATATGTAAGATGACTGCTAACATAAGAGGAGGAGTTATAATGCTGCCACTCAGTAAATGTTGTTTTTTTGGTTGGATTATTCACGACTACAGATTGAAGCGGTTCTCACTCATGAAAGGTCATAAGCTGCATGTTCTCTAGATGAACAACGAGTATCTACACCGTTGGCTCATGATGATGTATTGGGAAATTGAAAATATGCCAGAAAGCGTCGTGAGGGCAAATGAAGCGGGCGTCAATGAAATTCTGAATTTCATCTACCGGTTGAGAAACCGCAGGGACCGGCGAACTGGCAGTGCCTAAAGGCCTTGAGATGCGAGTTGCAACACGGTCTGTGCCCTTTGAAATGTATTTGAACAAATACTTGATCAACATTGTCGACCCACAACAGTCGACATTTATATGAGCTTGAAACATAAAGCACAATTTACGATTGTAAGGAACAACATAATTGTTATCAAGTTTGACACCTGAACGCATGGTATATGTAGTGACCCTAACTTTTCCATGTTCTTATATACTAAATGAAATTGATATTTTACATGATTAAATGTTTCCAACATGTTAAGCAATCAAACTTGTTAAAACTTGATTAATTGAAATGAGTTTCATGTAGACAATTGACCACCCAAGTTGACTGGCGATTCACGAACGTTAAAACTTGTAAAAACTATATGATGACATATATATGGATATATATATATATATATATATATATATATATATATATATATATATATATATATATATATATATATATATATATATATATATATATATATATATATATATAGGTTAACATGATATTATGATAAGTAAGTATCTCACTAGGTATATTAACAATGAGTGATATATATAAAAATGAGTTTAAAATGAGTTTATTGAATTAAGAAACTCGAAACGATATATATAACGATTATCGTTATAACAACGTCTTACTAAATACATATGAATCATATTAAGATATTGATACACTGTGTTTAATAATTATAAATGATAAGTAAACATGTCATTAAGTGTATTAACAATGAACAACATATGTAGAAACAAGACTACTAACTTAAGGATCTCGAAACGAGACATATATGTAACGATTATCGTTGTAATAACATTTAACTGTATATTTATCATGTTAAGATATATTAATACATCATATATCATGATAATGTAATAATTTAACATCTTATTAGATATAATAAACAATGGGTTAACAACATTTAACAAGATCGTTAACTTAAAGGTTTCAAATCAACACATACATGTAACGACTAACGATGATTTAAAGACTCAGTTAAAATGTATATACATGTAGTGTTTTAATATGTATTCATACACTTTTGAAAGACTTCAAGACACTTATCAAAGTACTTCTACTTAACAAAAATGCTTACAATTACATCCTCATTCATTTTCATCAATAATTCTACTCGTATGCACTCGTATTTGTACTCGTACAATACCCAGCTTCTAAATGTATTTACTATTGGTATATACACTCCAATGATTAGCTCTTAGAAGCCCATGTGAGTCACCTAACACATGTGGGAACTATCATTTAACATCTAGCAAGAAATATCTAAAAAAACAACAAACTAATGGAGACTATATGACACCATGTATATCACGTTTTCTAGCACTCACACAAATACTTTCACTTTTCAATTTTTATGCATGAAACTAAACTCTCTCAAGTGTTTTTCCATTGTTCTAAGTGTTCTTCATCATCTTCATCAAAATCTAGCTCAATCTAGTTCATAAATCCATACATAAACCAAGTTACAAAACAACTACTCAAGAACACACCAACAACACTTCCAAGTTTGCTAGCTTACTTTCAATCTTGCAAGTCCATTTCAAGTGATCATCCAACCTCAAGAAATCTTTCTTATTTACAGTAAGATATCTTTCTAATACAAGGTAATACTCATATTTAAACTTTGATTCAATTTCTATAACTATAACAATCTTAATTCGAGCGAAAATCTTACTTTAACTTTTTTTCGTGTCATGATTTTGCTTCAAGAACTTTCAAGCCATCCAAGGATCCTTTTGAGACGACCAGGAAATTTTTGAACAAATTTAAACTTGATCTTTATATGTTTTCGACACGATAAGTAAAGTCTGTAACGTAGAAATCTCAAAAACGTTGAATTATGTTCATATGACTAATTACCCTTCGACTGTTCTCGACGATTACCATTAAACGAATATAATTATATATGTATATGTGTATATATATTATAACTTGAAACGTAAGCAAAATATTAGATTTAAATCTTTACATGATTGTATTTGTTTCAATATGATTAAGCGATGGAATTAGAAGATAATATCAAATGATTGAATTATCAGATACATTGAATTATGATTACGAGTCTTTGTTAAGTGGTCCACTTTGATTTAGAAAACCTTTCCTTTTTAACGGTATCCGGAATATTTGGTAAAAGTGATTACAAAAGTGTCATTAACGAGAGTTAGTCAAAAGTTAGTAATTATTTCCGTTTAAATTTCAAAAATGTACTTTACTTGATTAACTTGTGTCCCTTGATAAATCAACTCTTTAGTTTTCATATTAAAAACATTATTTGGTAAAATAACTACTATTATTTAAAAACAAGTAAATTATATAAAATGAACTTTAAAATGTAATTGGTTTTGAAAGACCAAATATTATATCATTATATAAATATTTCAAACATAAATATATTGTACAAATTTACAATTTTAAATAAGAATATATATATTTTAAATTAGTCATAAAAACGTTCTGATTTAAAATAATATATTTTGACAAACAACGAGCTACTTATTTATTGAAGCAAATGACCACAACACTCAATTATATAAGTTACATTTTTCATAAAATAATTTATCAATGAGAAAAACTAAATTTGGATAATGGTACGAGTCACTAAACGTAAAAGGCTAGTTTTTCTTAGCGTACGAAACGTCGTTTGAAAAACCGAAAGTGATACATGGGTCGAGTGACAACGTATGAGTCATTTGAATAAAAATTACATTTTTACCATGCACGTAAATATAATATAATATATAATTAATTATATATATTAAATAATAATTTATAATTAATATATTAAATAAATTAAATATGAGTGTCGGCAACGGGGATCGGACAATGTTGAGCTGCCTTTAATGACCATGCGGTCACATGAATATATCAAGGAGCCCCCATGCGATCGCATGGGGGGTTTGGTGAGGAAAGTTGTTTAAAGCTCGACGAGTTCTATCTCTGATTCATTTCATTCATCACACGCACACACATACACTTACATATTATTATTATTATTATTATTATTGTTATTATTATTATTATTATTATTATTATTAAGATTATTAATATTAATTTATTATTATTATTATTATTATTATTATTATTATTAGGAGTATTATTATTAGTATTATACATATAAATACTACGACGGAGTGCTGCTCGTGTAATCTGAAACAAGTTTTCAAAACTGGTGTGCGAGTAGGATAGGGCTAAGGAAATTATGGGTTATAGCTATGGAGGTGATGGGTATGGTTCATGGGTATGCTCGTGAGGTCAATTTAGTGTTTATTATCTCCATTGCGTCTACGTACCTTTCCTGCAATATTGAATCTCAATATTGATACTTGAGTACTTATAATTTAATTTTTACATACTAATAGTGTATCCCTGACTAGTGCTCGAGTATATAGGATTATGCATGCTTGTACTTTTGATATTGCCATTAGATAGGATGTGTTGAATCCTGAATTAGTTACATATGCGGTTGAGATAAGATATAAGATATGCATGTCGTTGGAAAGCTAGCGAAAAATTAAGAACTTTTCATTTAGATATCGAATGGTTTCGATGAACGGATTAGAAGTTATAGTCAATTGAATTTTTGTATTATTATTAAAAATGATTATTATTATCGTCGTTATTGTCATCGTTCAAAGTTTTTATCTAATTATTATTATTATTATTATTATTATTATTATTATTATTATTATTATTATTATTATTATTATTATTATTATTATTATTATTATTATTATTATTATTATTGTTGTTGTTGTTATTATTATTATTATCATTCTTATCATTATTATCATTATCAATAAAAAGTATTATCATTAAAAATTTGTTATTTTATTATTACTATCATTATTATCATTAAAGTTATAACTAGTATTATCATTAATATTAACATCGTATTTATTATCGTTAGTATTATTATAATTAAAAACTAATATTAGTAACATCTATTTATTATGATTACTATTATTATCATTAATATGAACGCGATATAAAAGACGATTAAAAGCTATTAAACGAATCGATTAGGAAATAATGAATATGAGTATCATGATGAAATTAAAATATTGTAAGATATTGATTTAGATAAAATTATCGTTCTTATTATTTTATCATTACTATTATTATTAAAAGTATCGTTAGTATTAAAACTATCATTTTAACAAAAATTATCATTTTAATAGAAATGTCATTGTTATTATGAAATGTCATTATTATTATCATTTAAATAAAATTATTATTTTTAAGTTAATATTAAAAAGTATCGTAAATATTAAAGTTATCATAATTAGAATTATCACTTTATCATACTATCATTTTTAGTAAATATAAATATTAAAATTTTTATTAATAGAATAATAATTATTATTATTACAAAATAATACAACTTTTACTTATTATTATCAATGTTATTTTATCAAATAAATATGTAATATAAAGATATTTTACTATGTGTAATATAATTACATTAATACTACCTATCATATTATTTTTATGATAATAAATGAACTTTATAAATTTTATTACTTAAGATATATAAAAGCATATTTATATTATATAAATATTGAATAATAAATGAACTATATTATTTACTCTATTAAATCTTTTAAAAAATATTTAAAAATATAAAACGACGATATTTAAACTATATAATAATCATGTATAAATTTTGGAAATCATTTTGAGTCAAATTGACTTTTGTTGACTTTTGTTGACTTTTGCATGTTAGTCTCGAGCATTAGGATTGTGATACACTATGATCTGACTTAAATTGTTAGACAAATATTGACCAACATATAAATATATATACTTAATTTAGGTTCGTGAATCCGAGGCCAACCTTGCACTTGTTCAATGACGTTATATGTATTTTTACTATGAAATACAGTATTGTGAGTTCATTTGATTCCCTTTTACTCTTTACATTTTTGGGACTGAGAATACATGCGCTCTTTTTATAACTGTTTCCTAAATGCTTTTGAGATATATTTTTGAACTGAGAATACATGAACTGCTTTTATAAATGATTGACAAAATAGACACAAATATTCAAAACTACATTCTATGATAGAATTATTTGGATTCAGAGGTTCGATTTAGTAGTTAACGGAGAGATGATTTTGCATTGCGTTACCATTAGCTCCCGTTTTAACTACCATCGGCGGGATGATTTTGCATTGCACGCACGCACTAGCCCCCGATGTATTGTATTGTATTGTATTGTATTACAGTCGACTTTGTAGTTGGTAACGGAGGGATGATTTTGCATCGCGTACGCATTAGCCCCCATTTCAGCTACCCTCGAAGGGATGTTTTGCATTGCGTACGCATTAGCCCCCGTTGTAAGAATTATATTGTATTAACTACCATGGTGAGATGATTTTGTCATTGCACTATGCATTAGCTACCGTTGGTGAGTTGTTTGAAAGGTTCTGGTGTTCTTCATATGAATGATTTTACAGCATGAGTAGACCTGCGCAGATCGTTTTCTAATTATGAGTATCTTGTGGTCTATTATATTATTGAAAATGATTGATTATGAAAAACTAATGAACTCACCAACCTTTTGGTTGACACTTTAAAGCATGTTTATTCTCAGGTATTAAAGAAATCTTCCGCTGTGCATTTGCTCATTTTAAAGATATTAGTTGGAGTTATTCATGGCATATATTTCGAAAGACGTTGCATTCGAGTCATTGAGTTCATCAAGATTATTATTAAGTCAATTATAGTTGGATAGTGGATATTATGAAATGGTATGCATGCCTGTCAATTTTCGATGTAAAGAAAGTTTATCTTTTAAAAACGAATGCAATGTTTGTAAAATGTATCATATAGAGGTCAAATACCTCGCGATGTAATCAACTATTGTGAATCGTTTATAATGTATATGAATGGGTCCTTTCAGTTGGTATCAGAGCAGTGGTCTTAGCGAACCAGGTCTGCATTAGTGTGTCTAACTGATAAGTCGTTAGGATGCATTAGTGAGTTTGGACTTCGACCGTGTCTGCATGTCAAAAGTTTGCTTATCATTTCTAGTCGGAAATCATCTACTTACCATCCTTAGGAAATTACATGCTTATCATTCTTAGTCTAGACACGTCTTAATGCATTGATTGCATGAATAGTGTATAGATAAAATTCATATCTTAGCGTATCTGTTACTGTATACTTTGCCTGACGTACTCCGTAAATTCCTCCATGTTTTACGAAATCTTTTATTCTATATATATGGATATTCTATGTAATTAGAATACCATTCGATAGTCAAAAATCTGTATATATCGAAAAACCCTTTATTTAATCATATGAAATGGAATTCGTCATTAGTTCAAGTCCCTCGAATTTCGAAATGGAATCACATTCAAGCTCCGAAAGCAGTGTAACCGGAATGGATCAACCAATCAGCCATCATCTATTTTGGATGAATTGGGGATAGGTTCGTATCCTCCTCAATCATTGGAGACAAGAAGAAGGCGATCCTTTCCATCCACCACATTGCCCTCTTGACGAAGAACCTGAAGCACTTACCGGTGAACCTGTCCGAAACACCATTTTCTCTCTCATTTCCAGAGTATCTCGTCACTATTATATACTACATCAAATTCTAAATTTTATTTATCCGCTCGTCCGAACCGACAATCACCCTGGTGTAATAGAAGAAGTCAACGAGCTTCACGCTCGGGTAGTGGCTTTGGAGAATATGGTGCAAAGATTACAAACACCAACAGCAGCACCAGCATCATAACCAGTACCACCATCATCAACGCCAATAGTACCATTACCACCTGCAAACACAACCGCGTCATAAACCTCAACTTTACAATCTGTCTCATTAACATCAATGTCATACACTCTGTAGATACCAAGGAATACCAACAACATTAAACGATGAAGTATTGATTCATAACTTCATTGAAGAAACACTCCGCGGCGATTATGTAATCTCGAAAGTCTTGGAGATTATCTATTCTAACCTTAACCATAAATCAGATGAGTGAACCAAAATAATAGAGGAAAGAGTAGAAACCCTGACCAGAATGATGCGTGATTTATAAGCTAGACTTGTTTTACTAACAGCACCAACAGTACCTTTAGCATCACCAGCACAGTCAGTGCCGTCAGCATCGTTAGAATCAGCAGCACCTATAATATCACAAACCCTGTCAATTCAAGAATCATTGTGGACATCATTACGAATCAATAACGTGTATATTATATCAACGAGTTATGAAGTATTAACTCATTTCCACTGTAGAATTTATATGTATATCTTATATATTTTTTTTAAAACCATAATAAATCTTTCCGTACTAAGCTATTATGTATGGATCTTAACCACTCGGTTAATTCATATTACTAATATGCTATGATGTACATCCTTCGTCTGCAACTTAACCATCGTTAACTACAATCTTTGTCTCAATTCAATAACTTCCAATTCATAATAAATCAAGTGTATATATGTTTGATTTTACGTTTTCATCACCGATGTACTCGAAACTTTTCAAATAACATCATTCGTACTTTGCGAAGTTCACAAGAATTTAACGAAAACCAACATCACGCCTCAACAAATAACAAAGTACTGATTCATAATTTCAATATTATTGAAGAAATACTTATGTAATCTCTAAATCCTTTAAGGGATTATTCAATTCTAGTTTCAACCGTAAATCGAATGAGTTTAATTTAGTATTAACTCATTAAAAAGTATGTTACATCTGAAGAGAATATACACATATATATTTTCATAAAGACTGTAATAAAATTCTTTTGTACAAAATATTAATTGTGAGATTTTTTTTAACGGGTAGGTAATACCCGAAAGATATATAAATTCACAATTTATATGTTACATTCTTCGAATCTGATTCAGCGATCATCAACTATACTCACTACTTTTACAACTATATACATTCTTTTATAGAAATCAAAACAACCGTTCTCATCCAAATTCAGTTTCATATTCTAATCAGAATCCAAGTCAAGACTCGACAGGAGACATCACTCTTAAATCTCTACATCTTTCAAAACTATACTTTGACTTCAAAACGGTGCTAGAACAATATTTCTATTCATAGAACTCAGAAAAATAATTGTATCATTCAAAAATCCTAGAACATCAAATGTATATTAATGATTACAATCTATGTTCAAATCCCTCGAAATTCCTGAAGACACTTCAAATAATGAATCATCGAGATGATGATCCAACCACATGTTACCCACAGTCATGCACCTGAAAAACTCTCGAAACTAAAGTCATAGTTTAACATGTACCTGTGACAGATCCTTTGGCAATTATTAGCAAAAATAACTTTGCGATCCCTTTTCAAAGTAGCCAATTTTGTCATAGCTCTAGCAAGTCAACTTCGACTTTTCATTCGAAGTAGCCTTACTATAACCCTGATATATATGATTACCCTTTTGTTACTGGGAACCTCTTATATTCCACCACATTACCAACAGAGGTACCAGTAACTTCATCACTTTTTGGCCGTTTCTACTTCAATAGTTATAAATATACATATGACGTCTATCTCCTAAACTTACATACCTTGAATATGAAGTTTCTGAAAAACACCCCAGCCTAAGATACAGCACTATGAAGTTTTGAAAAAGACTGATGAAGTGGTAAGGACTGTAGACAACAATTACGGTCAGAAGTTTGATAATAAAGAATAGTATATTGGAAAAGATCAAATAAAAAATTTGGTACTGAAAAACGGATTGAGCAAAGTATGAAGGAGGCTGTGGACAAATCACAAGGATGAAACCTGCCTTCAAAGAATCCAAATGATTCAGCATCTGCTGAAGTCATTAACGAATATCTTGCTCCTGACTCTAAACCCTTACGAACAATATTCTTCATCATCCTCTAATATTAGAAATTCTAAGATATCATCGTATCTTTCATTATAAATATCCTCCATATTTCTGAAGATACTTCCATAATTATTCTTACCTGAAATCATTTACCTCTTCGCGCTATCTGTGTTACATCATAAAAGAAACTATTTTAGTTTCTAAATTCTAAAAATTTCGAGTTTAAAATAGGAAAATGTTTTGAAGTATTGTTGGGAACTGAAGCATGAATTAGTATAATATAATGACACTTGATCAACGTGATTATATTACAGTAAGTCATGCTGAGTTTCTAAATGAAACGTGATGATTCACAGATCAAAACGTCATCATGTGCCATGTTACATGACTCTTGTATTCTATTTAACCTCTAAAATATCAAGAAAATATTTTCTTGATGATTCGGTCTTTTCCAGGGTATTCTGGTAATTTGACAAATCAAGACCGTACTATTATAATTTTTTTCTTGGAACATTAACTATATTCATTTCAAAATCCAGACCTACAAATTCTGGACCGTTATTCGCTTGACTTGAAGTCGGGAAGAGGAGACAAAAGTATGGAACTCTTGAATATAAAAGAAAATATAAAGTTCGACAACAACACGTAAATTACAAACCGTGCATATCAATACGTATTGCAACGTAAAGGCACGGGAGAATTAAAAATACTATAACCCCAAGGTAATAGTAAAAGTAAATAAAATCCTCCGGTGGTAGATGAAAAAGAAGAATGACAGATATGAAAGATAGGAGTATAGCAAGGATCAGAACTGGATGAAGTCGATGAAGCATATTGACGAATACTTTAAAATATGAGTTGAGGAAGAAAGAATAGAAGGAGTGAGTTGTAAAGAAACGAAAGGGGGTGGATTTATAGTAAAATATCCGACAGAGCAATCAAAATAGATGATCGCATTTAAAGCGGATTCTAATTTCCTTGATTATCGAAGAATCAAATCTCATTATGAAGATTTTCCCCAAATCTCTTGAACTTGGAAATCAATCCTATCTACGTCAAAAGATATGACGAATCTATACCTACTCATTTCACCATTAGGTGATAGCTTCACTCGTATTCTTCATATAATCAAATTGTTTTATCCATATCACTCAATGATGATAAAACTCTATTTATCAACTCATAATTGTCATAATAACATTCTCATTGTTAGCCGTGACGACCTCTATCAAATTTCGGGGACAAAATTTCTTTAATGGGTAGGTACTGTGACGACCCGGAAATTTTCGAACAAATTTAAACTTGATCTTTATATGTTTTCGACACGATAAGCAAAGTCTGTAATGTTGAAATCTCAAAAACCTTGAATTATGTTCATATGACCAATTACCCTTCGACTGTTCTCGACGATTCACGAACCATTAAACGAATATAATTATATATGTATATTTGTATATATATTATAACTTGAAACGTAAGCAAAATATTAGATTTAATACTTTACATGATTGTATTTGTTTCAATATGATTAAGCGATGGAATTAGAAGATAATATCAAATGATTGAATTATCAGATAAATTGAATTATGATTACGAGTCTTTGTTAAGAGGTCCACTTTGATTTAGAAAACCTTTCCTTTTTAACGGTATCCGGAATATTTGGTAAAAGTGATTACAAAAGTGTTATTAACGAGAGTTAGTCAAAAGTTAGTAATTATTTCCGTTTAAATTTCAAAAATGTACTTTACTTGATTAACTTGTGTCCCTTGATAAATCAACTCTTTAGTTTTCATATTAAAAACATTATTTGGTAAAATAACTACTAATATTTAAAAACAAGTAAATTATATAAAACGAACTTTGAAATGTAATTGGTTTTGAAAGACTAAATATTATATCATTATATAAATATTTCAAACATATATATATTGTACACATTTACAATTTTAAATAAGAATATATATATTTTAAATTAGTCATAAAAACATTCTGATTTAAAATAATATATTTTGACAAACAACGAGCCACTGATTTATAGAAGCAAATGACCACAACACTCAATTATATAAGTTACATTTTTCATAAAATAATTTATCAATGACAAAAACTAAATTTGGATAATGGTACGAGTCACTAAACGTAAAAGGCTAGTTTTTCTTAGCGTACGAAACGTCGTTTGAAAAACCGAAAGTGGAACATGGGTCGAGTGACAATGTACGAGTCATTTGAATAAAAATTACATTTTTACCATGCACATAAATATAAAATAATATATAATTAATTATATAGATTAAATAATAATTTATAATTAATATATTAAATAAATTAAATACGAGTGTCGGCAATGGGGATTGGACAATGTTGAGGTGCCTTTAGTGACCATGCAGTCGCATGAATATATCAAGGAGCCCCTATGCGATCGCATGGGGGTTTGGTGAGGAAAGTTGTTTAAAGCTCGACGAGTTCTGTCTCTGCTTCATTTCATTCATCACACGCACACACATACACTTACATATTATTATTATTATTATTATTATTATTATTATTATTATTATTATTATTAATAATATTAAGATTATTAATATTAATCTTATTATTATTATTATTATTATTATTATTATTAGGAGTATTATTATTAGTATTATACATATAAACACTACGACGGAGTGCTGCTCGTGTAATCTGAAACAAGTTTTCAAAACTGGTGTGCGAGTAGGATAGGGCTAAGGAAATTATGGGTTATAGCTATGGAGGTGATGGGTATGGTTCATGGGTATGCTCGTGAGGTCAATTTAGTGTTTATTATCTCCGTTGCGTCTACGTACCTTTCCTGCAATATTGAATCTCAATATTGATACGTGAGTACTTATAATTTAATTTTTACATACTAATAGTGTATCCCTGACTAGTGCTCGAGTATATAGGATTATGCATGCTTGTACTTTTGATATTGCCATTAGATAGGATGTGTTGAATCCTGAATTAGTTACATATGCGGTTGAGATAAGATATATGATATAAGATATGCATGTCGTTGGAAAGCTAGCGAAAAATTAAAACTTTTCATTTAGATATCGAATGGTTTCGATGAACGGATTAGAAGTTATAGTCAATTGAATTTTTGTATTATTATTAAAAATGATTATTATTATCGTCGTTATTGTCATCGTTCTAAGTTTTTATTTAATTATTATTATTATTATTATTATTATTATTATTATTATTATTATTATTATTATTATTATTATTATTATTATTATTATTATTGTTATTATTATTATTATCATTATTATCATTATCAATAAAAAGTATTATCATTAAAAAAAATTATTTTATTATTAATATTATTATTATCGTTAAAGTTATAACTAGTTAAACATAATTTTTATTATCGTTAGTATTATTATAATTAAAAACTAATATTAGTAACACCTAATTATTATGATTACTATTATTATCATTAATATAAACGCGATATAAAAGACGATTAAAAGCTATTAAATGAATCGATTATGAAATAATGAGTCTGAGTATCATGATGAAATTAAAATATTGTAAGATATTGATTTAGATAAAATTATCGTTCTTATTATTTTATCATTACTATTATTATTAAAAGTATCGTTAGTATTAAAACTATCATTTTAATAAAAATTATCATTTTAATAGAAATGACATTGTTATTATGAAATGTCATTATTATTATCATTTAAATAAAATTATTATTTTTAAGTTAATATTAAAAAGTATCGTAAATATTAAAGTTATCATAATTAAAATTATCACTTTATCATAATATCATTTTTAGTAAATATAAATATTGAAATTTTTATTAATAGAATAATAATTATTATTATTACAAAATAATACAACTTTTACTTATTATTATCAATGTTATTTTATCAAATAAATATGTAATACAAAGATATTTTACTACGTTTAATATAATTACATTAATACTACCTATCATATTATTTTTATGATAATAAATAAACTTTATAAATTTTATTATTTAAGATATATAAAAGCATATTTTTATTATATAAATTTGTATAATAAATTAATTATATTATTCACTCTATTAAATCTTTTAAAAATATTTAAAAATATAAAACGACGATATTTAAACTATATAATAATCATGTATAAATTTTGAAAATCATTTTGAGTCAAATTGACTTTTGTTGACTTTTGCATGTTAGCCTCGAGCATTAGGATTGTGATACACTATGACCTGACTTAAATTGTTAGAAAAATATTGACCAACATATAAATATATATACTTAATTTAGGTTCGTGAATCCGAGGCCAACCTCGCACTTGTTCAATGACGTTATATGTATTTTTACTACGAAATACAGTATTGTGAGTTCATTTGATTCCCTTTTACTCTTTACATTTTTGGGACTGAGAATACATGCGCTGTTTTTATAACTGTTTCCTAAATGCTTTTGAGATATATTTTTGAACTGAGAATACATGAACTGCTATTATAAATGATTGACAAAATAGACACAAATATTCAAAACTACATTCTATGATAGAATTATTTGGATTCAAAGGTTCGATTTAGTAGTTAACGGAGAGATGATTTTGCATTGCGTACGCATTAGCTCCCGTTTTAACTACCATCGGCGGGATGATTTTGCATTGCACGCACTAGCCCCGATGTATTGTATTGTATTATAGTCGACTTTGTAGTTGGTAACGGAAGGATGATTTTGCATTGCGTACGCATTAGCCCCCGTTTCAGCTACCCTCGAAGGGATGATATTGCATTACGTACGCATTAGCCCCCGTTGTAAGAATTATATTGTATTAACTACCACGGTGAGATGATTTGTCATTGCACTATGCATTAGCTACCATTGGTGAGTTGTTTGAAAGGTTCCGGTGTTCTTCATATGAATAATTTTACAGCAGGAATAGACCTGCGCAGATTGTTTTTTAATTATGAGTATCTTGTGGTCTATTATATTATTAAAAATGATTGATTATGAAAACTAATGAACTCACCAACCTTTTGGTTGACACTGTAAAGCATGTTTATTCTCAGGTATTAAATAAATCTTTCGCTGTGCATTTGCTCATTTTAAAGATATTACTTGGAGTCATTCATGGCATATATTTCGAAAGACGTTGCATTCGAGTCATTGAGTTCATCAAGATTATTATTAAGTCAATTATAGTTGTATAGTGGATATTATGAAATGGTATGCATGCCTGTCAATTTTTTATGTAAACAAAGTTTATCTTTTAAAAACGAATGCAATGTTTGTAAAATGTATCATATAGAGGTCAAATACCTCACGATGTAATCAACTATTGTGAATCGTTTATAATGTATATGAACGGGTCCTTTCACCTTTGAAGCTAGATATATTTTTCTCATTTCCAGTAGGTTTATCCACAAAACTTGAGGTAGTAATGATGTTCATAACATCATTCGAATCATATATATAAAACTATCTTATTCGAAGGTTTAAACTTGTAATCACTAGAACATAGTTTAGTTAATTCTAAACTTGTTCGCAAAAAAAAGTTAATCCTTCTAACTTGATTTTTAAAATCAACTAGACACATGTTCTATATCTATATTATATTCTAACTTAATGATTTAAAACCTGAAAACACGAAAAACACCGTAAAACCGGATATACGCCGTCGTAGTAACACCGCGGGCAGTTTTGGATTAGTTAATTAAAAACTATGATAAACTTTGATTTAAAATTTGTTCTTCTGGGAAAATGATTTTTCTTATGAACATGAAACTATATCCAAAAATCATGGTTAAACTCAAAGCGGAAGTATGTTTTTCAAAATGGTCATCAAGACGTCGTTCTTTCGACTGAAATGACTACATCTTATAATATTGACTTGTAACCTGTATTTTCAACTATAAACTTATACTTTTTCTGTTTAGATTCATAAACTTAAGTTCAATATGAAACCATAGCAACTTGAATCACTCAAAACGGATTTAAAACGAAGAAGTTATAGGTAAAACAAGATTGGATAATTTTGCTTGTTGTAGCTACGTGAAAATTGGTAACAAATCTATATTAATCATATCCTAGCTAACTTATATTGTATTATACATGTATTCTAACATATTATGTAATCTTGGGATACCATAGACACGTATACAATGTTTTGACATATCATATCGACCCATGTATATATATTATTTGGAACAACCATAGACACTCTATATGCAGTAATGTTTGAGATAGCTATACATGGTTGAGGTTGATTCCAAAAATATATATACTTTGAGTTGTTATCTAGTCTGAGACGTGTATACACTGGGTCGTGGATTGATTCAAGATAATATATATCGATTTATTTCTGTGCATCTAACTGTGGACAACTAGTTGTAGGTTACTAACGAGGACAGTTGACTTAAACTTAAAACATTAAAACGTAATAAAAATGTTGTGAATATATTTCGATCATACTTTGATGTATATGTACATATTGTTATAGGTTCGTGAATCGACCAGTGGTCAAGTCTTATTTCCGACAAAGGAAAAATCTCTAAAAGTGAGTTATAGTCCCATTTTTAAAATCTAATATTTTTGGGATGAAAATACATGCAGTTTTATAAATGTTTTATGAAATAGACACAAGTAAATGAAACTACATTATATGGGTGAATGATCGAAGCCGAATATGCCCCTTTTTCCTTGGTAGCCTAAGAATTAGTAAACCGATCTACTAATTGACGCGAATCCTAAAGATAGATCTATTGGGCCTAACAAACCCCATCCAAAGTACCGGATGCTTTAGTACTTCGAATTCATTTTTATCATGTCCGATGGATATCCCGGAATGATAGGGGATATTCTTATATGCATCTTGTTAATGTCGGTTACCAGGTGTTCACCATATAAATGATTTTTATCTCTATGTATGGGATGTATATTGAAATATGAAATCTTGTGGTCTATTATTACGATTTAATATATATAGGTTAAACCTATAACTCACCAACATTTTTGTTGACGTTTAAAGCATGTTTATTCTCAGGTGATTATTATGAGCTTCCGTTGTTGCATGCTAAAATATGGACAAGATTTGGTGTCAGCATGCTTGTATAATATTGTTTAAAACTGCATTCGAGATTTACTTTGTTGTAACATTGATAGTGCTCCAAATGAACATATATTTTGTAGCAATATCCTCCCAATATGTAAATTATTTAGTTGTAATTGTTCTATTTTAAGTTGTAATCGTTTATATTAAATAAGTGCGAAGACAAAAGGCGAAAATGACGATTTGAAGACAAAAATGTCCAAAAAGCTCAAATGTACAAGATACAATCCAAGTGGTTCAACTTATTGATAAGAAACGTCTAAAAATGACAAAAGTACAAGTTGCGGAACGCAAAGTACAAGATATTAAATTATACGAAAAGGCGTTCGAAAATCCGGAACCGGTACCCAAGCCAACTATCAACGCCCGACGCAATGGACCAAAAATTACAAGTCTACTATGCACAAAAATATAATATAATATATAAATAATTATATTAATTATTTATATTTTATATTTATATATAAATTATGTCGACAAGCAAGGTTCCAAAATTGTGTGAGCTGGATTTTCAAACTCCGCGACTCGCGGAGTTTGCAGGCTTAAAATGCCGCAACTCGCGGAGCTGCAAAAATCAGAAATGCCTATAAAAGGCCATGCATTCTGCCGAGTTTAAAAAACATAACACAATAATAATAATACTCTGTAAGATATAATAAATAAATATAATATATATATATATATATATATATATATATATATATATATATATATATATATATATATATATATATAGTATAGGGTAGTTTTTTATTAGATTAGTTTAGGTTATGTAACGGTTATTTACGAGTTTTTAAGCCGGAACTCTGTCCGTGTAACACTACGCGTTAAATAATCAATGTAAGTTATGTTCTCCCTTTTTAAATTAATGTCTCGTAACTAAGTTGTTATTATGCTTATTTGAACAGAAGTAATCATGATGTTGGGCTAAAAATATCTAAAATTGGGTAATTGGGCTTTGTACCATAATTGGGGTTTGGACAAAAGAACGAAACTTGTGGAAATTAGACTATGGGCTATTAATGGGCTTTATATTTGTTTAACTAAATGATAGTTTGTTAATTTTAATATAAAGATTTACAATTGGACGTCCTTATAAATAACCATATACACTCGATCAGACACGATGGGCGGGATATTTATATGTACGAATAATCGTTCATTTAACCGGACACGGGAATGGATTAATAGTCTATGGAATTATTAAAACAGGGGTGAAATTATGTACAAGGACATTTGGCGTAATTGTTAACAAAGTATTAAACCTTGGATTACACGCAGTCGATATCCTGGTGTAATTATTAAACAAAGTATTAAAACCTTGTTACAGTTTAAGTCCCCAATTACTTGGAATATTTGACTTCGGATATAAGGATAATTTGACGAGGACACTCGCACTTTATATTTATGACTGATGGACTGTTATGGACAAAAACCAGACGGGCATATTCAATAATCCAGGACAAAGAACAATTAACCCGTGGGAATAAACTAAAAATCAACACGTCAAACATCATGATTACGGAAGTTTAAATAAGCATAATATATTTTATTTCATATTTCCTCGTACTTTTATTTATTGTCATTTTAATTATTGTTATTTATTTTATATTGTTAGTTAAATATCTTCATTTACTTTACGCTTCGCTTAAAATATAAAATCGACAAACCGGTCATTAAACGGTAAAACCCCCTTTTATATATTATTAATATAATATATTTTGTACGAATATAATTGTTTAAAATATAGTATGAAATAAGCCAGCTCCCTGTGGAACGAACCGGACTTACTAAAAACGACACTACTCTACGATTAGGTACACTGCCTATAGTGCTGTAGCAAGGTTTTGGTATATCCCATTTATAAATAAATAATTAAAACTTGTCATATTTTGTGTAAAATTGTATCATATTTAATAGTTTTTCCTAGTAAAATATATAGCTATTTCATATACACCTCGCATAAAATCAAGTATTTTTGATGCCGCTGCCGGGGATCGGGTGAAAAACTATATTTTTGTAAAAATATATTATTTCTTATTTCGTAAAAATATTTTCTTATTTATTATAAGTGTCCAAAAATAAAATAAAAATAAAAATTTTAAAAAATTAAAAATCGAAAAAATATATATATATATATATATATATATTTATTTTTTTAGATTTCTATTTATAAAATTATAAAGTATTTATATTTTAGTTTTTAAATATAAGTTTTATTTAATATAAATATTTTAAAAAAAAAATGAAACTTATCATTTTAATTTCAAATCTCCGCGACTCGCGGAGTTTGTCGCCAGATGGAACCGCGACTCGCGGAGCCCCCCTGTCAGGCCACCACAAACCCTAATTCGCATTAAGTACGGAGTAATTATTATTTATTATTTTTTTATTTAACCCTATTTACTTAATTATTATTATAATTAGTTTAGTTTTATTAATTAATTTGTAATATTAATTATAATTAGTTTTAATATATATAAAAATTAATACTTTTATAAAATAAATATAAAAATAATATTTTTATAAAAATAAATAATTTTATCAATTTTAAGCTTAGTTTTATTTTTTTATCTTTTTATTTGTTTAATCGTAATATTTTTATTTTTGTCGTTTGTTTCTAGTTTTAAGATTAGTGTTTTTATTTCTAGATTTTTAGGATTTGCCATAAAATTCCTTAAGTGCTTATTTTTAGGATATTTGATAGTGCTCCAAATGAACATATATTTTGTAGCAATATCCTCCCAATATGTAAATTATTTAGTTGTAATTGTTCTATTTTAAGTTGTAATCGTTTATATTAAATAATTGCGAAGACAAAAGGCGAAAACGACGATTTGAAGACAAAAACGTCCAAAAAGCTCAAATATACAAGATACAATCCAAGTGGTTCAATTTATTGATAAGAAACGTCTAAAAATGACAAAAGTACAAGTTGCGGAACGCAAAGTACAAGATATTAAATTATACGAAAAGGCGTTCGAAAATCCGGAACCGGTACCCGAGCCAACTATCAACGCCCGACGCAATGGACCAAAAATTACAAGTCTACTATGCACAAGAATATAATATAATATATAAATAATTATATTAATTATTTATATTTTATATTTATATATAAATTATGTCGACAAGCAAGGTTCCAAAATTATGTGAGCTGGATTTTCAAACTCCGCGACTCGCGGAGTTTGCAGGCTTAAAATGCCGCAACTCGCGGAGCTGCGAAAATCAGAAATGCCTATAAAAGGCAATGCATCCTGCCGAGTTTAAAAAACATAACACAATAATAATAATACTCTGTAAGATATAATAAATAAATAAATATATATAATATATATATATATATATATATATATATATATATATATATATATATATATATATATATATATATATATATATATATAGTATAGGGTAGTTTTATATTAGATTAGTTTGGGTTATGTAACGGTTATTTACGGGTTTTTAAGCCGGAACTCTGTCCGTGTAACACTACGCGTTAAATAATCAATGTAAGTTATGTTCTCCCTTTTTAAATTAATGTCTCGTAACTAATTTTTTATTATGCTTATTTGAACTGAAGTAATCATGATGTTGGGCTAAAAATATCTAAAATTGGGTAATTGGGCTTTGTACCATAATTGGGGTTTGGACAAAAGAACGACACTTGTGGAAATTAGACTAGGGGCTATTAATGGGCTTTATATTTATTTAACTAAATGATAGTTTGTTAATTTTAATATAAAGATTTACAATTGGACGTCCCTATAAATAACCATATACACTCGATCGGACACGATGGGCGGGATATTTATATGTATGAATAATCGTTCATTTAACCGGACACGGGAATGGATTAATAGTCTATGGAATTATTAAAACAGGGGTGAAATTATGTACAAGGACACTTGGCGTAATTGTTAACAAAGTATTAAACCTTGGATTACACGCAGTCGATATCCTGGTGTAATTATTAAACAAAGTATTAAAACCTTGTTACAGTTTAAGTTCCCAATTAGTTGGAATATTTGACTTCGGATATAAGGATAATTTGACGAGGACACTCGCACTTTATATTTATGACTGATGGACTGTTATGGACAAAAACCAGACGGGCATATTAAATAATCCAGGACAAAGAATAATTAACCCATGGGAATAAACTAAAAATCAACACGTCAAACATCATGATTACGGAAGTTTAAATAAGTATAATATATTTTATTTCATATTTCCTCGTACTTTTATTTATTGTCATTTTAATTATTGTTATTTATTTTATATTGTTAGTTAAATATCGTCATTTACTTTACGCTTCGCTTAAAATATAAAATCGACAAACCGGTCATTTAACGGTAAAACCCCCTTTTATATATTATTAATATAATATATTTTGTACGAATATAATTGTTAAAATATAGTATGAAATAAGCCAGCTCCCTGTGGAACGAACCGGACTTACTAAAAACTACACTACTCTACGATTAGGTACACTGCCTATAATGTTGTAGCAAGGTTTAGGTATATCCCATTTGTAAATAAATAATTAAAACTTGTCATATTTTGTGTAAAATTGTATCGTATTTAATAGTTTTTCCTAGTAAAATATATAGCTATTTCATATACACCTCGCATAACATCAAACATATTAATATTGTAAACCAATATGTATTGGTCGTGTGTAAGTGTGATATTTTTAGATTATCATTTCTTGATAATCTAGGTGGTGTCCTTTTAACCTTGTCGATAAAATAAAGGTTATGGTTTGTTTTAAAAAAGAATGCAGTCTTTGAAAAAAACGTCTCATATAGAGGTAAAAACCTCGCAAAGTGATCAATTAATATGAAACGTTTATAATCAATGTGAACAGGACATTTCAGTTGGTATCAGAGCATTGGTCTTAGAGAACCAAAAATTTGCATTAGTGTGTCTTATCGAGTTTGTTAGGATACATTAATGAGTCTGGACTTCGACCGTGTTTTTCTTTATAAACGATTGCTTAACACTTTTGTTGGAAACTATATATTATTAACATGAAAATATTATGTGATATATTAATCTCTTAACATGTTTGATATTGTGTGATAGATGTCAACCTCTAGTACAAATCCCATCGACTCGCCTAATAATAATGAAGAGTCGAATATATTTTGGGAAGATTCACAAATTCCAGTGGAAGAACCGGAAGAGGAGGAACCGGAAGAGGAGGAACCGGAAGAGGAGGAACAGGAAGAGGAGGAACCGAAAGAAGAGGAACCAGAAGAAGAGGACGTTCCGGAGGAAGAAATATTAATAACTACAGAAAAAGGTTAAATAAAAGAAAATCTTCAACCAATAGTCCAAAAATTAATAATGGTCAATGGTGTTTCCGCCGAGGAAGCAAAATATTGGGAAGATTACCAATTTTCCAATGAATCGGATCCCGATGAGGATTCCGATGATGTTATAGAAATTACCCCGACCCAATTTGAAAAAGCAAAAGAAAACCGTAAGAGAAAAGGTATCAAAATAGAAAAACCTGATTTCAACCCCGATGAACTTTATATGTATCGTCAACATCCGTACTTCTTAAATTGTAACAATAACCCGAGAACCTCTAAGCCACCAGGTTTTTCTAAACCATTTGTGAAAATGACTGCTCGTATTAGAGGAACATCATATATCCCTAGAAAATTAGGAAAACGAACCAAGTCCGAAGAAGAAGAAACCAGTGATTCAGATTAGAGGATTGTAATCATATTGTGTAATATATGTATCGTAGTGTGTTTGTACTTTTATATTCTATGTAAAAATTGCTTGTATTGTCTGTTAATTATCTTTTACGAATCTAATCCTTGTTTATTTTACAGTATAAAAACACAAAATGGACGTTAAGGATAGACGACCTAATATTTTAGAAGACCTACCAAGGGATATGATTGATGAAATCTTATCTAGAGTCGGTCAGAATTCATCGGCACAACTATTTATGGAGAAATTAGTTTGTCAAACATTTGAAAGACATCCCATGAATGCCTTAGTTAATAAAAGGCTTTCCGTTGATATATGGGGTATATCACATTGGGGAGACCATAAGTTGCGCCGTGTTTTCTTTAAGGCATTAAATGCGGGAAACCCAGAAGAAATTTTACGCTATGGGTTGAGAACCTATTTTGACTCCACCTATCCCAACATAGGACTTCGTGCTTTAGAAAGAGCTTTTAACATGCAACAAAAAGAAGCATGTTATGCTTACGGGTTAGTGATGTTCGCTTCTCACCAAAGTGAGAAAAAGAACATCGGTTTACAACTATTAAATGAAACATTCCAACAAGTGACGGACTCAGTAGTTGGGGTGAGAAATAAGGTTTTTAGATTGTTACGAGGCTGTTGGGCATTACGTAACTCTCGTCCTTTTGACGACATTACAACATGTTGTCTAGCCAACAGTCATAACGGTTACTTCCCACGAGACCAAGGATGGGAAGTCATCTTAGTAAAACCAGAATGCATGACTTGTTTTTGGACTTATGAATTACGTGTCTTTATTGCCTTTGCTGAACGACTTGCGTATTAACTAGATTTATCTTCAAAACTGTCTTGTATCAAAATTATTGTGTGCTATGTTCCATGCTATATGTAAAATAACGGTATTGTAAGTTTGTAAGATATTGTATGTAAATTGAACACGAAATATTATGATCAGTTTTCATATAGAATTGTAGTAGTTGAATTGTATATTAGCTACTAAGTATGAACTTAACGGGTAGGTATTACCCGAATTATAAATTATAAGATGCTAATACGAAGAAAAAGCTTTTATAAACGAGTTCATATTATGCTACGAAATACTATTGACTACTCTTAATATTCTGTATGAATAACTTGATTCATTGACTATTTGAAGGAAATGGCACCGACTACTCGACACACCATGAATATGAGCGAAGAAGAATTTCGTACCTTTCTTGCTGCAAATATAGCCGCAGTACAGGTTGCGCTACATACCAACAATAACTCTAAATCTAGCAATGCAGCTAACGGCGCAAGAAATCGTGTAGGATGCTCCTACAAAGAATTCACTGCCTGCAAACCTTTGGAATTTGATGGAACCGAAGGACCGATCGGATTGAAACGGTGGACCGAGAAGGTCGAATCGGTGTTTGCCATAAGTAAGTGTACTGAAGAGGACAAAGTTAAGTACGCTACGCATACCTTCACAAGTACTGCGTTAACGTGGTGGAACACCTATCTTGAACAGGTAGGACAAAATGCTGCTTACGCACTACCATGGTCAGCATTCAATCAATTGATGAACGAGCAGTACCGTCCTAGAAACGAAGTCAATAAGCTCAAGGTAGAGCTTAGAGAGTTACGAACACAAGGGTTTGACATTACCACATATGAATGACAATTCACATAGTTGTGCCTATTGTGTTCGGGAGCGTTCAAAGATGAAGAAGAGAAGATCGACGCGTTTGTAAAAGGGTTACCAGTAAGGATTCAATAAGATGTGAGTTCACACGAGCCCGCTTCCATACAAAAGGCAAGTCGAATGGCTCATAAACTCATAAATCAGATTGAGGGAAGAATTAAAGAGCAGGCGGCCGAAGAAGCCAACACGAAACAACTCAAGAGGAAGTGGGGGGAAAACGGTGACAAGAGTCACCAGTACAACAACAACAACAATTACAACCACAATCGCAACAACTATCTCAACAACTGCAACAACAATCGCAACAATAACCGCAATCCTAACAATAACTACAACAAACGTCCCAACAACAACAACAACTACAACAACCGTTTCAAGAACAATAACAATCCCAACAACAACCTCAATAACAACAACGGCAACAAAAACCAAAAACATCCATGTCAAAGGTGTGAAGAAAATCACCCCGGATTTTGCACAACATTTTGCAACAGGTGTATAAGAAATGGTCATAGCGCGACAAAGTGTGAGTTCTACTGACCAAGGTTTAACAGAACTAAAGGAACAAATTGTGTCAGAACAAGTAATGCCGGAACGAATAGTGTCGGAGCAAGTAATACCAACGCTGTTTGTTATAAATGTGGAAAACCGGGCCACATTATTAGAAATTACCCGAATCAGGGAAATACTAATGGGCAGGGCCGCGAAAGAGTTTTCAATATTAATGCGGCAGAAGCACATGAAGACCTGGAGCTTGTTTCAGGTACGTTTCTTATTGACAATAAATCTACTTTTGTTTTATTTGACTCGGGTGTGGATAGAAGCTATATGAGTAGAGATTTTTGTGCTAAATTAAGTTGCCCATTGACGCCTTTGGATAATAAATTTTTACTCGAATTAGCAAACGGTAAATTAATTTTAGCAGATAATATATGTCGGAATATAGAAATTAAGCTGGGTGATGAAACATTTAAGATTAATTTAATACCAGTCGAGTTAGGGAGTTTTTAAGTAATAATTGGCATGGACTGGTTGAAAAAGGTGAGAGCAGAGGTCGTTTGTTAAAAAAATGCGATTCGCATTATGCGTTAAAAAGGAAAACCTTTAATGGTGTACGGAGAAAAGAACAACGCGAAGTTAAATCTTATTAGTAGTTTGAAAGCGCAAAAACTAATAATAAAAGGTTGTTACGTTATTCTAGCATACATCGAGGAAGTTAAACCTGAAGAAAAGAACATCAGTGATGTTCCCGTCGCAAAAGAATTTCCAGATGTATTTTCGAAAGAATTACCGGGATTACCCCCACATCGATCCGTTGAATTTCAAATAGACCTTGTACCAGGAGCTGCACCAATAGCTCATGCTCCATACAGACTCGCACCCAGCGAAATGAAAGAATTACAAAGTCAGTTACAAGAACTTTTAGAGCGTGGTTTCATTCGACCAAGTACATCACCATGGGGAGCTCCTGTTCTATTTGTCAAGAAGAAAGATGGTACATTCAGGTTGTGTATCGACTATCGAGAGTTGAACAAACTTACCATCAAGAACCGTTACCCATTACCGAGAATCAACGACTTATTTGATCAACTACAAGGCTCGTCGGTTTATTCGAAGATCGATTTACGTTCTGGATATCATCAAATGCGGGTGAAGGAGAATGATATTTCGAAGACTGCTTTTAGGACGCGTTACGGTCATTACAAGTTTATGGTTATGCCGTTTGGATTGACTAACGCACCAGCTGTGTTCATGGACCTCATGAACCGAGTGTGTGGGCCATATCTTGACAAGTTTGTCATTGTTTTCATCGATGACATACTTATTTACTCGAAGAATGATCAAGAGCACGAAGAACATTTGAGAAAAGTGCTAGAGTTGCTGAGAAAAGAAAAACTGTACGCTAAGTTTTCAAAGTGTGCATTTTGGTTGGAAGAAGTTCAATTCCTCAGTCACATAGTGAATAAAGAAGGTATTCAGGTGGATCCAGCAAAGATTGAAACCGTTGAAAAGTGGGAAACCCCGAAAACTCCGAAACACATACGCCAATTTTTAGGGCTGGCTGGTTATTACAGGAGATTCATCTAAGATTTTTCCAAAATAGCAAAACCCTTGACTGCATTAACGCATAAAGGGAAGAAATTTGAATGGAAGGATGAACAAGAGAAAGCGTTTCAATTGTTGAAGAAAAAGTTAACTACGGCACCTATATTGTCATTACCTGAAGGGAAAGATGATTTTATGATATATTGTGATGCCTCAAAGCAAGGTCTCGGTTGTGTATTAATGCAACGAATGAAGGTAATTGCTTATGCGTCTAGACAATTGAAGATTCACGAGCAGAATTATACGACGCATGATTTGGAATTAGGCGCGGTTGTTTTTGCATTAAAGACTTGGAGGCACTACTTATATGGGGTCAAAATTATTATATATATACCAACCACAAAAGTCTTCAACACATATTTAATCAGAAACAACTGAACATGAGGCAGCATAGGTGGATTGAATTGTTGAATGATTATGACTTTGAGATTCGCTACCACCCGGGGAAGGCGAATGTGGTAGCCGACGCTTTGAGTAGAAAAGACAAAGAACCTATACGAGTAAAATCTATGAATATAATTATTCGTACCAACCTTACTACTCAAATAAAGGAGGCACAACAGGGAGTTGTAAAACCAGATACTCAATACATCCCGGTATAGAGTTGAAAGAATTTGGGTACCAAAGTTTGGAGATGTGAGAGAAATGATACTTGGGGAAGCACATAAAACCAGATACTCAATACATCCCGGAGCAGGAAAGATGTACAAGGACCTCAAGAAACATTTTTGGTGGCCGGGTATGAAAGACGATATTGCTAAATACGTAGGAGAATGTTTGACGTGTTCTAAGGTCAAAGCTGAACATCAGAAACCATCAGGTCTACTTCAACAACCCGAAATCCCGGAATGGAAATGGGAAAATATTACCATGGATTTCATCACAAAATTGCCAAGGACTGCAAGTGGTTTTGATACTATTTGGGTAATAGTCGATCGTCTCACCAAGTCAGCACACTTCCTGCCAATGAGAGAAGATGATAAAATGGAGAAGTTGGCGCGATTATATTTGAAGGAAGTCGTTTCCAGACATGGAATACCCGTCTCTATCATCTCTGATAGGGATGGCAGATTTGTTTCAAGATTTTGGCAGACATTACAGCAAGCATTGGGAACTCGTCTAGACATGAGTACTGCCTATCATCCACAAACTGATGGGCAGAGCGAAAGGATGATACAAACACTTGAAGACATGCTACGAGCATGTGTTATTGATTTTGGAAACCATTGGGATCGACATCTACCGTTAGCAGAATTTTCCTACAATAACAGTTACCACTCGAGCATTGAAATGGCGCCGTTTGAGGCACTTTATGGTAGAAAGTGCAGGTCTCCGATTTGTTGGAGTAAAGTGGGGGATAAACAGATTACGGGTCCAGAAATTATTCAAGAAACCACAGAGAAAATCATTCAAATTCAACAACGGTTGAAAATCGCCCAAAGTCGACAAAAGAACTATGCAGACATTAAGAGAAAAGATATAGAATTTGAAATTAGGGAGATGGTCATGCTTAAGGTTTTACCTTGGAAAGGCGTTGTTCGATTTGGTAAACGGGGGAAACTAAATCTAAGGTACATTGGGCCATTCAAGATTATTGATCGTGTCGAACCAGTAGCTTACCGACTTGAGTTACCTCAACAACTCGCGGCTGTACATAACACTTTCCACGTCTCGAATTTGAAGAAATGTTTTGCTAAAGAAGATCTCACTATTTGGTTAGGCGAAATCCAAATTAATGAAAAACTACAATTCATTGAAGAACCCGTCGAAATAATGGATTGTGAGGTTAAAAGACTCAAGCAAAACAAGATACCAATTGTTAAGGTTCGATGGAATGCTCGTAGAGGACTCGAGTTCACCTGGGAATGAGAAGATCAGATGAAGAAGAAATACCCGCACTTATTTCCAGAAGATACGTCAACACCTCCAACTGCTTAAAATTTCGGGACGAAATTTATTTAACGGGTAGATACTGTAGTGACCCTAACTTTTCCATGTTCTTATATACTAAATGAAATTGATATTTTACATGATTAAATGTTTCCAACATGTTAAGCAATCAAACTTGTTAAAACTTGATTAATTGAAATGAGTTTCATGTAGACAATTGACCACCCAAGTTGACCGGCGATTCACAAATGTTAAAACTTGTAAAAAGTATATGATGACCTATATATGGATATATATATATATATATATATATATATATATATATATATATATATATATATATATATATATATATATATATATATATATATAGTTAACATTATATTATGATAAGTAAGTATCTCACTAGGTATATTAACAATGAGTGATATACATAAAAATGAGTTTATTGAATTAAGAAACTCGAAACGATATATATAACGATTATCGTTATAACAACGTCTTACTAAATACATATGAATCATATTAAGATATTGATACACTATGTTTTATCATGATAAATGATAAGTAAACATGTCATTAAGTGTATTAACAATGAACTACATACGTAAAAACAAAACTACTAACTTAAGGATCTCGAAACGAGACATATATGTAACGATTATCGTTGTAACGACATTTAACTGTATATTTATCATGTTAAGATATATTAATATATCATAATATCATGATAATGTAATAATTTAACATCTCATTAGATATAATAAACAATGGGTTAACAACATTTAACAAGATCGTTAACTTAAAGGTTTCAAAACAACACTTACATGTAATAACTAACGATGATTTAACGACTCAGTTAAAATGTATATACATGTAGTGTTTTAATATGTATTCATACACTTTTTAAAGACTTTAAGACACTTATCAGAGTACTTCTACTTAACAAAAATGCTTACAATTACATCCTCATTCATTTTCATCAACAATTCTACTCGTATGCACTCGTATTTGTACTCGTACAATACCCAGCTTCTAAATGTATTTATTATTGGTATATACACTCCAATGATCAGTTCTTAGTATCCCATGTGAGTCACCTAATGTAGTGACCCGAACTTTTCCATGTTTATATATAATAATTGAGATTGATATTTACATGATTAAATGTTTCCAACATGTTAAGCAATCAAACTTGTTAAGACTTGATTAATTGAAATATGTTTCATATAGACAATTGACCACCCAAGTTGACCGGTGATTCACGAACGTTAAAACTTGTAAAAACTATATGATGACATATATATGGATATATATATATAGTTAACATGATACTATGATAAGTAAACATATCATTAAGTATATTAACAATGAACTACATATGTAAAAACAAGACTACTAACTTAATGATTTTTAAACGAGACATATATGTAACGATTATCGTTGTAAAGACATTTAATGTATATATATCATATTAAGAGATATTCATACATGATAATATCATGATAATATAATAATTTAAAATCTCATTTGATATTATAAATATTGGGTTAACAACATTTAACAAGATCGTTAACCTAAAGGTTTCAAAACAACACTTACATGTAACGACTAACGATGACTTAACGACTCAGTTAAAATGTATATACATGTAGTGTTTTAATATGTATTTATACACTTTTGAAAGACTTCAATACACTTATCAAAATACTTCTACTTAACAAAAATGCTTACAATTACATCCTCGTTCAGTTTCATCAACAATTCTACTCGTATGCACCCATATTCGTACTCGTACAATACACAGCTTTTAGATGTATGTACTATTGGTATATACACTCCAACGATCAGCTCTTAGTAGCCCATGTGAGTCACCTAACACATGTTGGAACCATCATTTGGCAACTAGCATGAAATATCTCATAAAATTACAAAAATATGAGTAATCATTCATGACTTATTTACATGAAAACAAAATTACATATCCTTTATATCTAATCCATACACCAACGACCAAAAACACCTACAAACACTTTCATTCTTCAATTTTCTTCATCTAATTGATCTCTCTCAAGTTCTATCTTCAAGTTCTAAGTGTTCTTCATAAATTCTACAAGTTCTAGTTACATAAAATCAAGAATACTTTCAAGTTTGCTAGCTCACTTCCAATCTTGTAAGGTGATCATCCAACCTTAAGAAATCTTTGTTTCTTACAGTAGGTTATCATTCTAATACAAGGTAATAATCATATTCAAACTTTGGTTCAATTTCTATAACTATAACAATCTTATTTCAAGTGATGATCTTACTTGAACTTGTTTTCGTGTCATGATTCTGCTTCAAGAACTTCGAGCCATCCAAGGATCCATTGAAACTAGATCCATTTTTATCTTTTCCAGTAGGTTTATCCAATCAACTTAAGGTAGTAATGATGTTCATAACATCATTCGATTCATACATATAAAGCTATCTTATTCGAAGGTTTAAACTTGTAATCACTAGAACATAGTTTAGTTAATTCTAAACTTGTTCGCAAACAAAAGTTAATCCTTCTAACTTGACTTTTAAAATCAACTAAACACATGTTCTATATCTATATGATATGCTAACTTAATGATTTAAAACCTGGAAACACGAAAAACATCGTAAAACCGGATTTACGCCGTCGTAGTAACACCGCGGGCTGTTTTGGGTTAGTTAATTAAAAACTATGATAAACTTTGATTTAAAAGTTGTTATTCTGAGAAAATGATTTTTATTATGAACATGAAACTATATCCAAAAATTATGGTTAAACTCAAAGTGGAAGTATGTTTTCTAAAATGGTCATCTAGACGTCGTTCTTTCGACGGAAATGACTACCTTTACAAAAACGACTTGTAACTTATTTTTCCGACTATAAACCTATACTTTTTCTGTTTAGATTCATAAAATAGAGTTCAATATGAAACCATAGCAATTTTATTCACTCAAAACGGATTTAAAATGAAGAAGTTATGGGTAAAACAAGATTGGATAATTTTTCTCATTTTAGCTACGTGAAAATTGGTAACAAATCTATTCCAACCATAACTTAATCAACTTGTATTGTATATTATGTAATCTTGAGATACTATAGACACGTATACAATGTTTCGACCTATCATGTCGACACATCTATATATATTTCGGAACAACCATAGACACTCTATATGTGAATGTTGGAGTTAGCTATACAGGGTTGAGGTTGATTCCAAAATATATATAGTTTGAGTTGTGATCAATACTGAGATACGTATACACTGGGTCGTGGATTGATTCAAGATAATATTTATCGATTTATTTCTGTACATCTAACTGTGGACAACTAGTTGTAGGTTACTAACGAGGACAGCTGACTTAATAAACTTAAAACATCAAAATATATTAAAAGTGTTGTAAATATATTTTGAACATACTTTGATATATATGTATATATTGTTATAGGTTCGTGAATCAACCAGTGGCCAAGTCTTACTTCCCGGCGAAGTAAAAATCTGTGAAAGTGAGTTATAGTCCCACTTTTAAAATCTAATATTTTTGGGATGAGAATACATGCAGGTTTTATAAATGATTTACAAAATAGACACAAGTACGTGAAACTACATTCTATGGTTGAATTATCGAAATCGAATATGCCCCTTTTTATTAAGTCTGGTAATCTAAGAATTAGGGAACAGATACCCTAATTGACGCAAATCCTAAAGATAGATCTATTGGGCCTAACAAACCCCATCCAAAGTACCGGATGCTTTAGTACTTCGAAATTTATATCATATTCGAAGGGTGTCCCGGAATGATGGGGATATTCTTATATATGCATCTTATTAAAGTCGGTTACCAGGTGTTCACCATATGAATGATTTTTATCTCTATGTATGGGATGTGTATTGAAATATGAAATCTTGTGGTCTATTATTATGATTTGATATATATAGGTTAAACCTATAACTCACCAACATTTTTGTTGACGTTTTAAGCATGTTTATTCTCAGGTGATTATTAAGAGCTTCCGCTGTCGCATACTTAAATAAGGACGAGATTTGGAGTCCATGCTTGTATGATATTGTGTAAAAACTGCATTCAAGAAACTTCTTTTGTTGTAACATATTTGTATTGTAAACCATTATGTAATGGTCGTGTGTAAACAGGATATTTTAGATTATCATTATTTGATAATCTACGTAAAGCTTTTTAAACCTTTAATGATGAAATAAAGGTTATGGTTTGTTTTAAAATGAATGCAGTCTTTGAAAAACATCTCATATAGAGGTCAAAACCTCGCAACGAAATCAATTAATATGGAACGTTTTTAATCAATAAGAACGGGACATTTCAGTTGGTATCCGAGCGTTGGTCTTAGAGAACTAGAATTTTGCATTAGTATGTCTTATCGAGTTTGTTAGGATGCAATAGTGAGTCTAGACTTCGACCGTGTTTACTTTAGAAATGATTGCTTAACAAATTTTGTTGGAAACTATATATTTTTAACTTGTGAATATTATGTGATATATTAATCTCTTAACGCGTTTGATATTATGTGATAGATGTCTACCTCTAGAACAAGTCCTATTGACTCACCTAATAATAGTGAAGAGTCAAATGTAAATTGGAATGATTCGTGGACTGATTCACAAGTTCCCGAAGAGGAACCGGAAGAAGAGTCGGAACCGGAAGAAGAATCGGAACCGGAAGAAGAATCGGAACCGGATGAAGAAATAGAACCGGTGGGGGAAATAATAAAATGGTTAAGTAAAAGAAAATCCTCAACCAACCGACCAAGGTTAATTATGGTCAATGGTGTTTCCGCCAAGGAAGCAAAATATTGGGAGGATTACCAATTCTCCGATGAATCGGATTCCGACGAGAATTCCGATGATGTTATAGAAATTACCCCAACTGAATTTAAAAAGGCAAAAGAAAATAATAAGGGAAAGGGCATAAAAATAGAGAAATCTAATTCCAACCCCGATGAACTTTATATGTATCGTCAACCCCCGAAGTCCTTAAGTTGTAACAATGACCCGGGAACCTCTAAACCACCAGGTTTTTCTAAACCAATGTGGAAAATGACGGCTCGTATTAGGGGAACATCATATATCCCTAGAAACTTGGCAAAACGAACTAAAACCGAAGAAGAAGAAACAAGCGAGTCGGAATAAGATAGTTGTATTCGTGTGGTGTAATAAATGTAATATAGTGTGCTTATGCTTTATGATATATGTAAAAATTGCTTGTATTAATAAGTATTTTTTTTATGAATCTAACTCTTGTCTATTTTACAGTATAAAAACACAAAATGGATAGACAACCCAATATTTTAAGAGACCTACCTGGAGACATGATTGATGAAATCTTGTCTAGAGTCGGTCAGAATTCTTCGGCACAACTATTTAAGGCGAGATCAGTTTGTAAGACATTCGAAGAATGTTCCAAGAATGCCTTGGTTTATAAAAGGCTTTCGTTCGAAAGATGGGGGATATCACATTGGGAAATCCATAAGTTACGATGTGTTTACTTTGACGCATATATTGCAGGGAACCCAAATGCTATTTTACGCAATGGGTTAAGAAATTATTTTGACTCAATATATCCGAATATTGGACTTCGTGATTTAGAAAAAGCGGCTAACATGCAACATAAAGAAGCATGTTATGCTTACGGATTAGTAATGTTCACTTCTCACCAAAGTGAGAACAAGAACATCGGGCTACAACTATTAAACAAAATGTTCCCACAAGTGACGGAGTCGGTAATTGGGGTAAGAAATGAGGTTTTTAGATTGTTACGGGACTGTTGGACATTACGTAACCCTCGTCCCTTTGACGACGTTACAACACGCTGTCTTATCAACGGCCATAACAGTTATGTTCCACAAGACCAAGGATGGGAAGTAATCCTAGTAAAACCAGAATGCATGACTTGTTTCTGGACGTATGAATTACGTGTCTTTATTGCCTTTGCTGAACGACTTGTGTACTAGCTAGAATTATCTTCACAACCATCTTGTTTCAAATTTATTGTGTGCTATATTTCATGCTATATGTAAAATAAGCTGTATTGTAAGTTTGTAAAATATTGTGTAAAAGTTTGAACGCGAAATATTATTATAATCAGTTTTTCATATAGAATTGTAGTAGTTGAATTGTATATTAGCTACTAAGTATGAACTTAACGGGTAGGTACTACCCGAATTTAAACTTATAAAACGCTAATATGAAGAAAAAGCTTTTATAAATGAGTTCATATTATGCTACGAAATACTATTAACTACTCTTAATATTCTGTATGATTAACTTGTTTCATTTGACTATTTTGAAGGAAATGGCACCGACTACTCGACACACCGTGAATATGAATGAAGAGGAATTCCGTACTTTTCTAGCTTCAAACATAGCCGCAGTACAGGCTGCGCTACATACCAACAATAACCTTAGATCTAGCAGTACAGGAAATCGTGTAGGATGCACCTACAAAGAATCCACTGCCTGCAAACCTTTGGAATTTGATGGAACCGAAGGACCGATCGGATTGAAACGGTGGACCGAGAAGGTCGAATCGGTGTTTGCCATAAGTAAGTGTACTGAAGAGGACAAAGTGAAGTACGCTACACATACCTTCACAGGTTCTGCGTTAACATGGTGGAATATCTATCTAGAGCAAGTGGGACAAGACGATGCGTACGCACTACCGTGGTCAGCATTCAAGCACTTGATGAACGAGAAGTACCGTCCCAGAACCGAGGTCAATAAGCTCAAGACAGAACTTAGAGGGTTACGAACCCAAGGATTTGATATTACCACGTACGAAAGACGATTCACAGAATTGTGCCTATTGTGTCCGGGAGCATTCGAAGATGAGGAAGAGAAGATCGATGCGTTTGTGAAAGGATTACCGGAAAGAATCCAAGAAGATATAAGTTCACACGAGCCCGCCTCCATACAACAGGCATGTAGAATGGCTCACAAACTAGTGAACCAGATTGAAGAAAGAATTAAAGAACAGACTGTTGAAGAGGCCAATGTGAAGCAAGTCAAAAGAAAGTGGGAGGAAAACGGTGATAAGAATCACCAATACAACAACAACAGCAATTACAACAATAATCGCAAAAATTATCCCAACAATCGCAACATCAATCGCAACTACAACAAACGGCCCAACAACAACAACAACAACAACAACAACAACAGCAACTACAACAATCATCCCAACAACAATAATAACCGCAACAACAACAACAATAATCAGAAGCAGCTATGCCAAAGGTGTGAAAAGTATCACTCAGGGTTCTGCACCAAATTTTGCAACAAGTGTAAAAGAAATGGTCATAGCACGGCGAAGTGTGAGGTCTACGGACCAGGGGTTAATAGAACGAAAGGAACAAATGGTGTCGGAACGAGTAATGGTGGAGCAAGTAGTGTCGGAGCAAGTTATGCCAATGTAGTTTGTTATAAATGTGGAAAATTGGGCCACATTATTAGAAATTGCCCGAACCAGGAGAACACGAATGGACAAGGCCGCGGAAGAGTTTTCAATATTAATGCGGCAGAGGCACAGGAAGACCCGGAGCTTGTTACGGGTACGTTTCTTATTGACAATAAATCTGCTTACGTTTTATTTGATTCGGGTGCGGATAGAAGCTATATGAGTAGAGATTTTTGTGCTAAATTAAGTTGTCCATTGATGCCTTTGGATAGTAAATTTTTACTCGAATTAGCAAATGGTAAATTAATTTCAGCAGATAATATATGTCGGAATCGAGAAATTAAACTGGTTAGCGAAACATTTAAGATTGATTTGATACCAGTAGAGTTAGGGAGTTTTGATGTGATAATCGGTATGGACTGGTTGAAAGAAGTGAAACTAGAGATCGTTTGTTACAAAAATGCAATTCGCATTATACGAGAAAAAGGAAAACCCTTAATGGTGTACGGAGAAAAGGGCAACACGAAGCTACATCTTATTAGTAATTTGAAGGCACAAAAACTAATAAGAAAAGGTTGCTATACTGTTCTAGCACACGTCGAGAAAGTACAAACTGAAGAAAAGAGCATCAATGATGTTCCCATTGCAAAAGAATTTCCCGATGTATTTCCAAAAGAATTACCGGGATTACCCCCACATCGATCCGTTGAATTTCAAATAGATCTTGTACCAGGAGCTGCACCAATAGCTCGTGCTCCTTACAGACTCGCACCCAGTGAGATGAAAGAACTGCAAAGCCAATTACAAGAACTTTTAGAGCGTGGTTTCATTCGACCAAGCACATCACCGTGGGGAGCTCCTATTTTGTTTGTCAAGAAGAAAGATGGTACATTCAGGTTGTGTATCGACTATCGAGAGTTGAACAAACTTACCATCAAGAACCGCTACCCACTACCGAGAATCGACAACTTATTTGATCAACTACAAGGCTCGTCTGTTTATTCAAAGATTGACTTACGTTTCGGGTATCATCAAATGCGGGTGAAAGAAGATGATATTCCAAAGACTGCTTTCAGAACACGTTACGGTCATTACGAGTTTATGGTCATGACATTTGGTTTAACTAATGCACCAGCTGTGTTCATGGACCTTATGAACCGAGTGTGTGGACCATACCTTGACAAGTTTGTCATTGTTTTCATTGATGACATACTTATTTACTCAAAGAATGACCAAGAACACAGTGAACATTTGAGAAAGGTGTTAGAAGTATTGAGGAAGGAAGAATTGTATGCTAAGTTTTCAAAGTGTGCATTTTGGTTGGAAGAAGTTCAATTCCTCGGTCACATAGTGAACAAAGAAGGTTTTAAGGTGGATCCGGCAAAGATAGAAACTGTTGAAAAGTGGGAAACCCCAAAAACTCCGAAACACATACGCCAGTTTTTAGGACTAGCTGGTTACTACAGAAGGTTCATCCAAGACTTTTCCAGAATAGCAAAACCCTTGACTGCATTAACGCATAAAGGGAAGAAATTTGAATGGAATGATGAACAAGAGAAAGTGTTTCAGTTATTGAAGAAAAAGCTAACTACGACACCTATATTGTCATTGCCTGAAGGGAATGATGATTTTGTGATTTATTGTGACGCATCAAAGCAAGGTCTCGGTTGTGTATTAATGCAACGAACGAAGGTGATTGCTTATGAGTCTAGACAATTGAAGATTCACGAACAAAATTATACGACGCATGATTTGGAATTAGGCGCGGTTGTTTTTGCATTAAAGACTTGGAGGCACTACTTATATGGGGTCAAAAGTATTATATATACCGACCACAAAAGTCTTCAACACATATTTAATCAGAAACAACTGAATATGAGGCAGCGTAGGTGGATTGAATTGTTGAATGATTATGACTTTGAGATTCGTTACCACCCGGGGAAGGCAAATGTGGTAGCCGATGCCTTGAGCAGGAAGGACAGAGAACCCATTCGAGTAAAATCTATGAATATAATGATTCATAATAACCTTACTACTCAAATAAAGGAGGCGCAACAAGGAGTTTTAAAAGAGTAAAATTTAAAGGATGAAATACCCAAAGGATCGGAGAAGCATCTTAATATTCGGGAAGACGGAACCTGGTATAGGGCTGAAAGGATTTGGGTACCAAAATTTGGAGATATGAGAGAAATGGTACTTAGAGAAGCTCATAAAACTAGATACTCAATACATCCTGGAACGGGGAAGATGTACAAGGATCTCAAGAAACATTTTTGGTGGCCGGGTATGAAAGTCGATGTTGCTAAATACGTAGGAGAATGTTTGACGTGTTCTAAGGTCAAAGCTGAGCATCAGAAACCATCAGGTCTACTTCAACAACCCGAAATCCCGGAATGGAAATGGGAAAACATTACCATGGATTTCATCACTAAATTGCCAAGGACTGCAAGTGGTTTTGATACTATTTGGGTAATAGTTGATCGTCTCACCAAATCAGCACACTTCCTGCCAATAAGAGAAGATGACAAGATGGAGAAGTTAGCACGACTGTATTTGAAGGAAGTCGTCTCCAGACATGGAATACCAATCTCTATTATCTCTGATAGGGATGGCAGATTCATTTCAAGATTCTGGCAGACATTACAGCAAGCATTAGGAACTCGTCTAGACATGAGTACTGCCTATCATCCACAAACTGATAGGCAGAGTGAAAGGATGATACAAACGCTTGAAGACATGCTACGAGCATGTGTTATTGATTTCGGAAACAGTTGGGATCGACATCTACCGTTAGCAGAATTTTCCTACAACAACAGCTACCATTCAAGCATTGAGATGGCACCGTTTGAAGCACTTTATGGTAGAAAGTGCAGGTCTCCGATTTGTTGGAGTGAAGTGGGGGATAGACAGATTACGGGTCCGGAGATTATACAAGAAACTACCGAGAAGATCATCCAAATTCAACAACGGTTGAAAACCGCCCAAAGTCGACAAAAGAGCTACGCTGACATTAAAAGAAAAGATATAGAATTTGAAATTGGAAAGATGGTCATGCTTAAAGTTGCACCTTGGAAAGGCGTTGTTCGATTTGGTAAACGAGGGAAATTAAATCCAAGGTATATTGGACCATTCAAGATTATTGATCGTGTCGGACCAGTAGCTTACCGACTTGAGTTACCTCAACAACTCGCGGCTGTACATAACACTTTCCACATCTCGAATTTGAAGAAATGTTTTGCTAAAGAAGATCTCACTATTCCGTTAGATGAAATCCAAATCAACAAAAAACTTCAATTCATCGAAGAACCCGTCGAAATAATGGATCGTGAGGTTAAAAGACTTAAGCAAAACAAGATACCAATTGTTAAGGTTCGATGGAATGCTCGTAGAGGACCCGAGTTCACCTGGGAGCGTGAAGATCAGATGAAGAAGAAATACACACATCTATTTCCAGAAGATTCGTCAACACCTTCAACAGCTTAAAATTTCGGGACGAAATTTATTTAACGGGTAGGTACTGTAGTGACCCGAACTTTTCCATGTTTATATATATTAATTGAGATTGATATTTACATGATTAAATGTTTCCAACATGTTAAGCAATCAAACTTGCTAAGAATTGATTAATTGAAATATGTTTCATATAGACAATTGACCACCCAAGTTGACCGGTGATTCACGAACGTTAAAACTTGTAAAAACTATATGATGACATATATATGGATATATATATATAGTTAAAATGATACTATGATAAGTAAACATATCATTAAGTATATTAACAATGAACTACATATGTAAAAACAAGACTACTAACTTAATGATTTTTAAACGAGACATATATGTAACGATTATCGTTGTAAAGACATTTAATGTATATATATCATATTAAGAGATATTCATACATGATAATATCATGATAATATAATAATTTAAAATCTCATTTGATATTATAAACATTGGGTTAACAACATTTAACAAGATCGTTAACCTAAAGGTTTCAAAACAACACTTACATGTAACGACTAACGATGACTTAACGACTCAGTTAAAATGTATATACATGTAGTGTTTTAATATGTATTTATACACTTTTGAAAGACTTCAATACACTTATCAAAATACTTCTACTTAACAAAAATGCTTACAATTACATCCTCGTTCAGTTTCATCAACAATTCTACTCGTATGCACCCGTATTTGTACTCGTACAATACACAGCTTTTAGATGTATGTACTATTGGTATATACACTCCAATGATTAGCTCTTAGCAGCCCATGTGAGTCACCTAACACATGTTGGAACCATCATTTGGCAACTAGCATGAAATATCTCATAAAATTACAAAAATATGAGTAATCATTCATGACTTATTTACATGAAAACAAAATTACATATCCTTTATATCTAATCCATACACCAACGACCAAAAACACCTACAAACACTTTCATTCTTCAATTTTCTTCATCTAATTGATCTCTCTCAAGTTCTATCTTCAAGTTCTAAGTGTTCTTCATAAATTCTACAAGTTCTAGTTACATAAAATCAAGAATACTTCCAAGTTTGCTAGCTCACTTCCAATCTTGTAAGGTGATCATCCAACCTCAAGAAATCTTTGTTTATTACAGTAGGTTATCATTCTAATACAAGGTAATAATCATATTCAAACTTTGGTTCAATTTCTATAACTATAACAATCTTATTTCAAGTGATGATCTTACTTGAACTTGTTTTCGTGTCATGATTCTGCTTCAAGAACTTCGAGCCATCCAAGGATCCATTGAAGCTAGATCCATTTTTCCCTTTTCCAGTAGGTTTATCCAAGGAACTTAAAGTAGTAATGATGTTCATAACATCATTCAATTCATACATATAAAGCTATCTTATTCGAAGGTTTAAACTTGTAATCATTAGAACATAGTTTAGTTAATTCTAAACTTGTTCGCAAACAAAAGTTAATCCTTCTAACTTGACTTTTAAAATCAACTAAACACATGTTCTATATCTATATGATATGCTAACTTAATGATTTAAAACCTGGAAACACGAAAAACACCGTAAAACCGGATTTACGCCGTCGTAGTAACACCGCGGGCTATTTTGGGTTAGTTAATTAAAAACTATGATAAACTTTGATTTAAAAGTTGTTATTCTGAGAAAATGATTTTTATTATGAACATGAAACTATATCCAAAAATTATGGTTAAACTCAAAGTGAAAGTATGTTTTCTAAAATAGTCATCTAGACGTCGTTCTTTCGACGGAAATGACTACCTTTACAAAAATGACTTGTAACTTATTTTTCCGACTATAAACCTATACTTTTTCTGTTTAGATTCATAAAATAGAGTTCAATATGAAACCATAGCAATTTGATTCACTCAAAACGGATTTAAAATGAAGAAGTTATGGGTAAAACAAGATTGGATAATTTTTCTCATTTTAGCTACGTGAAAATTGGTAACAAATCTATTCCAACCATAATTTAATCAACTTGTATTGTATATTATGTAATCTTGAGATACCATAGACACGTATACAATGTTTTGACCTATCATGTCGACACATCTATATATATTTCGGAACAACCATAGACACTCTATATGTGAATGTTGGAGTTAGCTATACAGGGTTGAGGTTGATTCCAAAATATATATAGTTTGAGTTGTGATCAATACTGAGATACGTATACACTGGGTCGTGGATTGATTCAAGATAATATTTATCGATTTATTTCTGTACATCTAACTGTGGACAACTAGTTGTAGGTTACTAACGAGGACAGCTGACTTAATAAACTTAAAACATCAAAATATATTAAAAGTGTTGTAAATATATTTTGAACATACTTTGATATATATGTATATATTGTTATAGGTTCGAGAATCAACCAGTGGCCAAGTCTTACTTCCCGGCGAAGTAAAAATCTGTGAAAGTGAGTTATAGTCCCACTTTTAAAATCTAATATTTTTGGGATGAGAATACATGCAGGTTTTATAAATGATTTACAAAATAGACACAAGTACGTGAAACTACATTCTATGGTTGAATTATCGAAATCGAATATGCCCCTTTTTATTAAGTCTGGTAATCTAAGAATTAGGGAACAGACACCCTAATTGACGCAAATCCTAAAGATAGATCTACTGGGCCTAATAAACCCCATCCAAAGTACCGGATGCTTTAGTACTTCGAAATTTATATCATATTCGAAGGGTGTCCCGGAATGATGGGGATATTCTTATATATGCATCTTGTTAAAGTCGGTTACCAGGTGTTCACCATATAAATGATTTTTATCTCTATGTATGGGATGTGTATTGAAATATGAAATCTTGTGGTCTATTATTATGATTTGATATATATAGGTTAAACCTATAACTCACCAATATTTTTGTTGACGTTTTAAGCATGTTTATTCTCAGGTGATTATTAAGAGCTTTCGCTGTCACATACTTAAATAAGGACGAGATTTGGAGTCCATGCTTGTATGATATTGTGTAAAAACTGCATTCAAGAAACTTATTTTGTTGTAACATATTTGTATTGTAAACCATTATGTAATGGTCGTGTGTAAACAGGATATTTTAGATTATCATTATTTGATAATCTACGTAAAGCTTTTTAAACCTTTAATGATGAAATAAAGGTTATGGTTTGTTTTAAAATGAATGTAGTCTTTGAAAAACGTCTCATATAGAGGTCAAAACCTCGCAACGAAATCAATTAATATGGAACGTTTTTAATCAATAAGAACGGGACATTTCACCTAACACATGTGGGAACCATCATTTAACATCTAGCAACAAATATCTAACAAAACAATAAACTAATGGAGACTATATGACACCATGTATATCACGTTTTCTAGCACTCACACAAACACTTTCACTTTTCAATTTTTATGCATCAAACTAAACTCTCTCAAGTGTTCTTCCATTATTCTAAGTGTTCTTCATCATCTTCATCAAAATCTAGTTCATAAATCCATACATAAACCAAGTTACAAAACAACTACTCAAGAACACACCAACAACACTTTCAAGTTTGCTAGCTTACTTTCAATCTTGCAAATCCATTTCAAGTGATCATCCAACCTCATGAAATCTTTCTTATTTAGAGTAAGATATCTTTCTAATACAAGGTAATACTCATATTCAAACTTTGATTCAATTTCTATAACTATAACAATCTTATTTCGAGCAGAAATCTTACTTGAACTTGTTTTCGTGTCATGATTTTACTTCAAGAACTTTCAAGACATCCAAGGATCCTTTGAAGCTAGATCTATTTTCCTCATTTCCAGTAGGTTTATTCACAAAACTTGAGGTAGTAATGATGTTCATAACATCATTCAAATCATACATATAAAACTATCGTATTCGAAGGTTTAAACTTGTAATCACTAGAACATAGTTTAGTTAATTCTAAACTTGTTCGCAAACAAAAGTTAATCCTTCTAACTTTACTTTTAAAATCAACAAGACACATGTTCTATATCCATATGATATTCTAACTTAATGATTTAAAACCTGAAAACACGAAAAACACCGTAAAACTGGATATACGCCGTCGTAGTAACACCGCGGGCTGTTTTGGGTTAGTTAATTAAAAACTATGATAAACTTTAATTTAAAAGTTTTTCTTTTGGGAAAATGATTTTTCTTATGAACATGAAACTATATCCAAAAATCATGGTTAAACTCAAAGTGGAAGTATGTTTTTCAAAATGGTCATCAAGACGTCGTTCTTTCGACTGAAATGACTACCTCTTATAATATTGACTTGTAACCTGTATTTTTGACTATAAACTTATACTTTTTCTGTTTAGATTCATAAACGTAAGTTCAATATGAAACCATAGCAACTTGAATCACTCAAAATGGATTTAAAACGAAGAAGTTATGGGTAAAACAAGATTGGGTAATTTTGCTTGTTGTAGCTACGTGAAAATTGGTAACAAATCTATATTAATCATATCCTAGCTAACTTATATTGTATTATATATGTATTCTAACATATTATGTAATCTTGGGATACCATAGAAACGTATACAATGTTTTGACATATCATATCGACCCATGTATATATATTATTTGGAACAACCATAGACACTCTATATGCAGTAATGTTTGAGTTAGCTATACAGGGTTGAGGTTGATTCCAAAAATATATATACTTTGAGTTGTGATCTAGTCTGAGACGTGTATACACTAGGTCGTAGATTGATTCAAGATAATATATATCAATTTATTTAGGTACATCTAACTGTGGACAACTAGTTGTAGGTTACTAACGAGGACAACTGACTTAATAAACTTAAAACATTAAAACGTAATAAAAATGTTGTGAATATATTTCGATCATACTTTGATGTATATGTACATATTGTTATAGGTTCGTGAATCGACCAGTGGTCAAGTCTTATTTCCGACGAAGGAAAAATCTGTGAAGGTGAGTTATAGTTCCATTTTTAAAATCTAATATTTTTAGGATGAGAATACATGCAGTTTTATAAATGTTTTACAAAATAGACACAAGTAAATGAAACTACATTATATGGGTGAATGATCGAAGCTGAATATGCCCCTTTTTGCTTGGTAGCCTAAGAATTAGTAAACTGATCTACTAATTGACGCGAATCTTAAAGATAGATCTATTGGGCCTAACAAACCCCATCCAAAGTACCGGATGCTTTAGTACTTCGAATTCATTTTTATCATGTCCGATGGATGTCCCGGAATGATAGGGGATATTCTTATATGCATCTTGTTAATGTCGGTTACCAGGTGTTCGCCATATAAATGATTTTTATCTCTATGTATGGGATGTATATTGAAATATGAAATCTTGTGGTCTATTATTACGATTTAATATATATATAGGTTAAAACTATAACTCACCAACATTTTTGTTGACGTTTAAAGCATGTTTATTCTCAGGTGATTATTAAGAGCTTTCGCTGTTGCATGCTAAAATATGGACAAGATTTGGTGTCAGCATGCTTGTATAATATTGTTTAAAACTGATTCGAGATTTACTTTGTTGTAACATATTAATATTGTAAACCAATATGTATTGGTCGTGTGTAAGTGTGATATTTTTAGATTATCATTTCTTGATAATCTAGGTGGTGTCCTTTTAACCCTGTCGATAAAATAAAGGTTATGGTTTGTTTTAAAAACGAATGCAATCTTTGAAAAAAAACGTCTCATATAGAGGTCAAAACCTCGCAAAGAGATCAATTAATATGAAACGTTTATAATCGATATGAATGGGACATTTCAGTATATACACCAGTATTACGTCGTCAGTAGTGAGCCCGCCCATCAACGTCAAAGAAGGTTTTGTCATTATACAACTTTGGGAATTTCTTGGAGCAAGAAAAACCTTCCATACAGGGCGCCTTAGATTTGGACAGGCCACATGGACCATGCATCATAGTTGATGAGATAACCGCATAACCAAGTGGATCAATTCTGGGGTCGGGCAATTCAGCGGATATGTAGTCATCAAGATGCTCGGTGATTGAAGTTATAGTTGATGAATGGACCCACAAAAATGTATGACAATGTGGTAAGCCCCGTTTTCTAGAACTCGATCATATAAAGGAATGGAAAAAGGGAAATAAACAAACAGGTTGACCGTTGTTAATATATAGTAGCCTGAGAGTTTTTTTTTAAAAAGGGTAAATGATAAAGAAAAAATCAGCTCCTCGATAACTTCCAAGATGCTTCTCCTCTTTTAAGAACGTAACAAACTCTAGAACTTTCGTGTGGAATACACGGCAACAATATCATCTCGGTTTGACATTGTTAACTGTGGGTAAGCTCGCAGATAATGAACGATTTCAGGCCACTTGACGTTACAGGTGAAGGTGACAAAGAATTGGGTGTTCCCAAAACCCAGAAAATGGCAAGCGCGTCCAAGTAATGGCTATACATGTAACACGGGCCACCAGTGAATGAAGCAGGTAGAATTGTTCTGCTACGCACGTTGGAGCCAGCCTGATCACCTCTGTTTATAGCGTCGTACAAACCGGAAAGATATTCATTTCATATATCTTGCTGTTTCATTCTAAGGTAGTCTGTGCGTTCGAGCTCGATGCTGCAATAAACGGTCACAACGTACTGTTGGAACAGACGGCCCAGCCGCATCATTAAACTGTAAACACCGGACCTATCGTGAAGCTGATAGCTGTAGTACATGTTCATTGTCATTTTCCTGGCTCGAGCGCCTTCCGTTCCAGCAATGTCACGCAACATTAGGCCAGTGCGGAAGCCCGGTTCGCCTAAGAAGAACATCAATGGACATTGCAATGACATGTACGAAGGGTGAAGTTTGTTGATTCGTTTAGGTCTACCCGGGCTAGGTTCAATTACAACATCGTAATTCGAAACTGTTTTCGGGCCGTCATCGAAGACAATAGCTCCCACCGCGCCAGAACTGGGAAGCACATGCTGTTTGGACCAGCCAATGTTAAACAGCCGCACCTTAAAGATAGGTACCTCAACACCCGAACACTTGTTTCTAGCGGTACGAAAATGCTTAACGAGTTTGTTGTGGGTATCTAGCAACTGAACCAACTGAGATACCACCCCGCGGGAAATACGATCCGAATCCGAACCACCGAAATGGCACATTCTGTTTGCCACTTCATTATCAATATCATAAATGTAAAGTTGTAAAAACCTCGTAGGAGATCCCTCCTAAGGACACAGCGAACCTATCCAGTGGTAAATATGGCCAGACACTTTGAATACGTATGAGAACGACCGTCATTTATGGTATCATCAACGAGAGCCCAGAAAGAAGTCTTGATAAACATCTGGTTGTAAGCGGGAATGTTACCGACAAAGCCTGGGCTTTCTAAAAGCTGCTTAAACAATTTAGGAGGCTCTTCAAAGCGCGGCAATACAACACGGTCATTTTCACAACAACGGTGATAATGAACCTGTTTATCTTTGAAGTGTGCTTTGAGATGTTCGCTGCGCCATAACAGAGCCCCACATTGCATAAAAACACAGGTACAATCACCACCGTCACGATACAAAGGTGAAATCTCTGGAAAAAAAACACATATACTGTTTAGCAACAAACAAAACCTTAGTGTAGGTGTTTAAAGAAAAAAACACGGTATTATAAGAACCAACTATACGACACCAACACAAAAATGCACAATCATTTTGTGGCTGAAATAGACAAGCACATGTTAGGTAATTCAAACTGTAAACAGAAACTGGATGATTGGATCATCATACTTAGATAACGACTTTGCAACGCATCCGACAGCAACAACACAACCAAAAGTAACTATTAAGGGAAAATCAAATAAGCCATGATACAGTGCACATTTCAAAGACAACAACATACAAAAGACCCAAACAAATGATAAGTATAGACGTCAAGTATAGTATTAACAATTACACAACCTGAAAAGTCAAAGGATGCGAAGAAGGTATACAACGGTGTAGCAGCAGGCCCGCTACTAGAGTTAGCAATAGTTGAGTCAATCACCATAAACAAAAGTATTATTATATTATTAAAATAAGCTAAAAATGTATAAAAAAAAGTAAAATATCCAGATAAAGGTTTGTAAAAAGTGTAATATAACATAAAAAGGTTAATTAGACATAAAAAAGTTAATTAGAAGATACATATGTATCTTTATTTTTTAATTTTTTTTTTGTTGAGTTTTTATGTAATCTTAATCTTCAAATACATTGAATGAGATACGAATTTATCTTCATATACATTGAATGAGATATGAATTTAGGTCAAATACCAATAATTTGGGATGACCTCCCTGCATATATAATCCCTCCATTACATTTTATGAGATCTGAATTTAGGTTAAAGTACCAATAAATTTGAATGGCCTCCATGTATATATAATCCCTCTATATCTGATTGGTAAAAAGTATATTACTATTTACATAGGTAGCGTATCTATTATCATAATCGACCAATGACAATAACTTGTCATTCGATCGACGAAGGTGAGCTCTCCTTGAAAATTGTTTTGAAGAAGCAACAGATTTCTCAGAACCTACACTACTGCTTGTTAAACATATCATAATATTTCAATGACTACATGTTAAACATATCATAATATTTCATCATGTAATTCATTAGATAAAGATTAAGACATGAAGATGTCAGGCTTACTTGAATGGAAAGATGTTTGATCTTCTACTTGATCATCTCCTTTAGTGATGGACTTAAGAGTAACTGTAATGTGTTGTTGTTATTGTGTACTTAGAGGTGAAGAATGAGCCTCTATTTATAGGGGAGGTCAAGGAGGGATCAATTCCAAATATTAAAGAGTATGCAACTTAATATCTCCCATCAAGATTAGTTAAGTGCATTCATTATGGTATTTAAGTATGATCATAAAAGACAACATGTAATCTCACCATATCAATAAGATGGTGACTTGTTATTAATAATGATACATTGCGATCTCACCATATCAATAAGAGGGTGACTTATTATTAATATGTTAGGACACATTAATGTAGGAGTAATAAATAAGTCTAACATTCTCCCATTTGGCCGTATACCTATTAATGTTTTGTATAAATTTGGCCAACTAATTGATTTAATAATTAATCATCATTAGGTAGAATTACTAACGCAAATGAATATAGTCACATGTATCATTTTTTGATACAGGACCCCTATCAATTATACAGTTAGTCATTCACATAAATCATAATTCTCATAATCCATAATGAATTCGAATGGTGATTAGAACATAAGTGGTAACCAAACTAAACCATTCACAATAATGATCCATTAATAATCGTTTGTTAATAATATCTCATAATGTGCACAAAATAGAGATTAACAAACTTCAACATGATGTGGATAAAACATAATAGAAAAGAACCTAATCCTTAAATAAGGTTATTACATAATCCCATGCCGGAAACATGCTCTAGAAAGAGCTTGGGAGGTAAACCTTTTGTAAGTGGATCAGCCAACATGTCATTAGTACGTACGTACTCTATGGAAATGCTCTTTTCTTCAAATCTTTCTCGAACGTACAACTACTTAGTGTCGAGATACAAACCAACTCCACTAGAACTAGTGCTATTTGAGAAACTAACAGCAGCACTATTGTCACAATATAGTCTAATGGGTCATGATATGGAGTCAACCACCTTAAGTCCAGAAATTAAGTTCTTGAGCAAAATAGCATGACTAGTAGCGTGATAGCATGCAACATACTCAACCATCATGGTAGAAGTGGTGGTTAATTCTTGCTTATGACTCTTCCATGAAATAGGACCTCCTGAAAGCATAAAAATGTACCCTGAAGTGGATTTCTTATCGTCCTTACATTTGGCAAAATCGGAGTTCGAGTAACCCATAACTTCAAGGTTATCCATTCTTCGATAAGTCAAAATTAAATCCTTAGTTCCTTGAAGATATCGCAAAACCTTTTTGGCTGCTTTCCAATGATCCATTCCTGGATTGGATTGATAACGTCCAAGCATGCCCGTTATGTAAGCGATATCAGGACGCGTACAAACTTGAGCGTAAACAAGACTTCCAACAACCGAAGCATACGGTATATGTCTCATCTCTTTGCGTTCTAACTCATTTTTAAGACATTGAAATGAGCCAAAACGGTCACCCTTAATAACAGGGGCAACTGATGGTGAGCAATTATGCATTTTGTATTTCTTAAGGACTTTTTCAATATATGCCCTTTGTGACAAACCCAAAATGCCACGAGACCTATCTCGATGGATTTCAATGCCAATTACATAAGAGGCTTCCTTGAGATCCTTCATGTCAAAATTGCTTGAAAGGAATCTTTTGGTCTCATACAACATATCTTTATCATTACATGCCAAAAGAATATCATCAACGTATAATACTAGGATAGCAAATTTGCTCCCACTGATCTTAAGGTATATACATTGATCCACTGCATTTTTCTTGAACTGAAACTTATCAATAACTTCATGAAATTTCAGATACCATTATCGAGAAGCTTGCTTTAACCCATATATGGATTTTTTCAATTTGCAAACCATGTGTTCCTTGCCTTGAACCTTAAAACCTTCGGGTTGTATCATATAGACATCTTCATGCAAATTACCATTTAGGAATGCAGTTTTAACATCCATTTGATGCAATTCCAAATCACAATGAACTACTAAAGCCATAACGATCCTTAATGATTCTTTTATCAAAATAGGAGAAAAAGTTTCATTATAATCTATTCCTTCCTTTTGAGTGTAGCCTTTAGCAATCAGTCGTGCTTTATATCGTTCAATGTTGCCTTTCGGGTCTAATTTTGTCTTATAGACCCACTTACACCCAACAGGTTTTGCACCAATAGGTAATTCTGTAAGTTCCCAGACATCATTTATTTCCATTGACTTCAACTCGTCATGCATGGCATCAAGCCATTTAGTTGATTGATTGCTTGTAATGGCTTCTTTATAGGAAACAGGATCTTCAACTTTACTTAAGTCATAGTCAACCTCATTTAGGTAGACTACAAAATCATCATAGTTGATAGATCTTCTAGCTCTCGTAGACCTTCGTAATGGTTGTTGAGTATAGGGTTCATCATTTGCTTCTTCATCATGTGTTTGTTCATTGATGTTGGGAGTATCATGTGGTAACGCATTATGTTGTGATTCATTAACAACAGGGACACCATCCTTATTTTGTGCTAATGATGGTGTAGTTACCATGTTCAGTGGTAATTGAATATCAAAATTATGAGCGTTTACACTCTCTTCAAGTTCAATATTTCTTCCCCCACTCCCACTATTCTCACCATTCTCAATGAACTCAACATTTCTTGATTCAACAATTCTTGTAGTATGATTAGGGTAATAGAACTGATAACCCTTACTACGTTCAGGATATCCAATAAAATAACAACTAATGGTTTTGGAGTTGAGTTTCTTTATTTGAGGATTGAAAACTTTAACCTCGGCTAGAAAATCCCATACCCTAAGATAGTTCAAGTTAGGTAACCTTCCTGTCCAAAGTTTAAATGGCGTTTTAGGGACAGACTTAGAAGACACTCTATTTAGGATATGAGTGGCTATTTTTAATGCCTCACTCCATAAGTGCTTTGGGAGACTTGAATTACAAATCATACTTCGAACCATATCTATAAGGGTTCGGTTACACCGTTCGGAAACACCATTTTGTTGCGGTGTCCCCAGCATAGTAAATTGATTTATAAATCCATGTTCACGCAAAATAAGGCAAATGGACCGGGGCTTTGTCCAACATCAGAGTGTTTACCATAATACTCTCCACCCCTATCTGATCTCACAATCTTAATCTTGCATTTAAATTGATTTTCAACTTCAGCCTTATAGATTTTGAAAACATCAAGAGATTCAGATTTTTCCTTAATCAAGTAAACATAAGTATAACAAGAATAGTCATCAATGAAAGTGATAAAATACTTATGTCCTGCAATATCAGTGATGAAAGGTCCACAAATGTTAGTATGAATAATTTCAAGAAGTTCTTTACTTCTTGTGGACCCTTTCTTATTTGTTTTCACAAATTTTCCCTTAACACATTCAATACATTGGCTATAATCTGAAAAATCTAGAGTGGGAAGAATTCCTTCTTTAATTAGACATTGCATTCTGTCTTTCGATATGTGACCTAAACGTTTATGCCACAATTTTGAGGAATTTTCATTTTCTAGTTTTTTCCTTTTTCCATTAGTGATTACATTTACGTCCATGGTCAATAGGGATTCCGCAAAGTTGTTATCTAAATGAAGCTTATAGAGGTCATTTTCAAATGAACCAGTACCGAAAACATGAGAATCAAAATACACTTCCAAACAATTATGCCCAAACTTAAAATCATAACCAAAACAATCAAGTTTAGAAACAGAAATAAGGTTCCGAGTCATTAATGGAACATAAAGTGTATTATTTAAGTACAAATTGAAACCGCCCTCTAAAACTAATAAGAGAGTCCCAATAGCTTCAACATGTAACTCATCTTCGTTACCGACCTTAATGATTCTTTCCCCCTTTTGTAGCTGCTTCTTTGAAAGGAATCCTGCAATGAGTTATTAACATGAACCATAGTACCACTATCAGCCCACCAAGTATTAGAGGAAACATTAATTGAAAAACATTCATGGTAAGTAATATAGGATATAAACGGACCTTTCTTGTCTAACCATTCTCGAAACTTTGGGCATTCTCTTTGAATGTGTCCATGTTTCTTGCAAAACTTACATTTTGGACCAGTTTCCTTGCCCTTACTTGCACTTGCCTTTAATGAACTTTATTTTGTGGAACTTCCATTCTCCCATTTTGAACCTTTGTTACTTTTGAAAACTTTCTTACGAGTAGTCTTAGCGGTGGTGAGGTGAGCAACATCGGGTTTTTCAATTTTCAACCTTTCCTCTTCTTGGACACACATGGCAATCAACTCGCTCATTTTCCATTTCTCCTTTTGAGTGTTATAGTTGATCTTAAAAGGACCAACCTGAGAAGGGAGAGATGTCATAATGAAGTGAACGAGAAAACCTTCAGATATTTCCATGTCCATGCCCTTTAATTTTGAGGCCATGTCATTCATCATCATGATGTGCTCACTGATAATGCTAAAAACGAACATATATTTCATAGCATTATCCTTCAAGAAAAACAATCTTTTAGTTGCAATTGTTCTATTTACAACTAATATTCGTTTAAATAAAAAAAAGGTGAAGACAAAAGACAGAATCTACGATTTGAAGACGCAAACACCCAAAAAAGCTAAAAAGTACAAAGTACAATCCAAGTGGTTCAAATTATTGATGAGAAACGTCTAGAAATTACAAGAGTACAAGCCGCAAAATGCAAAGTACAAGATATTAAATCATACGAAAGGACGTTCAAAAATACAAAACCGAGACATGAACCAACTATCAACTTACGACTCAACGGAGCTAAAATTACAAGTCAACTATGCACAAGAATATAATATAATATATAATTAATTATATATAATATTATATATTATAAATAATCAGCAGCCCACATTTAATTCGTTTGGTGAGCTGGAATCCAAAGCTCCGCAACTGCGGAGCTGTGAAGAAGAAATGTACCGCACTCGCAGAGCTGTACAGTTCAAAGTGGGCCTATAAAAGGCCGCGCATTCTGCCGATTTCATTACACCTTTTTCTTTTCCTTTCTCTGATCACATACAAAATATATATATTTATATTTTATAATTATAATTTTAATATTAAGTTAATAATAATAAGGTTATAGTGGCGAATGTTTTAAGTTTGTAAGTCGAAATTCTATCCGTGTAACACTACGCGATTAATACTCATTGTAAGTTATGTTCAACCTTTTTAAATTAATGTCTCGTAGCTAAATTATTTTTATGTTTATTTAAGCCGAAGTAATCGTGATGTTGGACTAAATATTAAGACTGGGTTATTGGGCTTTGGACCATAATTGGGGTTTGGACAAAAGGCCGACACTTGTGAAAATTGGACTATGGGCTATTAATGGGCTTTATATTTGTTTAACTGAATGATAGTTCGTTAATTTAATATAGAGATTTACAATTTGAGGTAATTATAAATAACCACATACACTCGATCGGATACGATGGGCGGGATATTTATAAATACTAATAATCGTTCATTTAACAAGACACGAGAATGGATTAATAGTCAATGGACTCATTAAAACAGGGGTGGATTACATACAAGGACACTTGGTGTAATTGTTAATAAAATATTAAAACCTTGGATTGCACATAGTCGATAACCTGGTGTAATCATTAACAAAGTATTAAGACCTTGTTACAGTTTAAGTCCCCAATTAGTTGGAATATTTGACTTCGGGTATAAAGTTAATTTGACGAGGACACTCGCACTTTATATTTATGACTGATGGACCATTATGGACAAAAACCATATCGACGTATCAAATGATCCAGGACAAAGGACAATTAACCCTTGGTAATAAACTAAAATCAACACGTCGAACATCATGATTACGGAAGTTTAAATAAGCATAATTCTCTTTATTTTATATCTCATCGCACTTTTATTTACCGTCATTTTATTTATCGCACTTTTATTTATTCGCACTTTTAATTATCGTCATTTACTTTACACTTTAAATTAAGTTGTATTTATATTTAATATTTTACATTAGGTTTTAATTGTGACTTAAGACTTAAAATTGACAAACCGGTCACTAAACGGTAAAACCCCCCCTTTTTATAACAACAATAATATTACTTATATATATATTTTAATACAAATATAGTTTAAATTAATTATAGCGTTAGACTCAGCTAGCTCCCTGTGGAACCAACTAGACTTACTAAGAACTACACTACTCTACGACTAGGTACACTGTCTATAAGTGTTGTAGCAATGTTTAGGTATATCCATTCATTAAATAAATAAATAACATGTGTAAATTGTATCGTATTTAATAGTATTTCATAGTAAAAATTAATAGTATTACGTACTACCCCTCGCACACATCAAGTATTTTTGGCGCCGCTGCCGGGGAAAAATCACACCGAATCAAAACACTAAAAAAAATTTAGTTTTTAAGCCATTTTTGTAAAAATATAATTTTATATAAGTTTTAAAATATAAAAAAAAGTATATATTTCTATATTTTAAAGTGTTTAAATTAAAAAGTTTTTATTTTTTTATTTACAAAAACTAATAAGTATTATTTATCTTTAAGATTTATTTAAATTATATTTTCTATAAATTAAAAACAGAAAATAAAAAAAAAAGGAAAACTGAACCTGCACGAATTTTGCCTGCACGAAATCTGAATCTGCAAACTCCACAGTCGCGGAGACTTTTGGGCATCAAGCATCCGTACTCGCGGAGCTGTCTGACAGCTGTAACCTTGTACGCATTAATTGCTGATTAGGGTTTTAATAATTTAATTATTATTATTAAACTAATTAGGTTTCGATTTATTTAATTAATATTTAGTTTTAGTTTTAGTTTTATTTTGTAATATTAAGTTTTAATATTATTATTAATTATATAAATTAATACTTTTATAAAATAATAATATAAAAATAATATTTTTATAAAAATAAGTAATTTTATCATTTTTTGTTTCTTTTTATAAATTTTATATTTTTATCGTTTATTCGTAATTTGTATATTTTTTTTTCGTAATTAGTTTTAAACTTAGTTCTTGCCGTAGTTATTTTATATTTCTAGATTTTTAGGCTTTGCCGTAAAATCCCTTAAGTGCTTTTTCTTTAGATTAAGATTTAGGCGCTTTAGAATTTTACGACATCACTTATCGCTTTAGTTTTAAATAGATTTTAGTGCTTAATTAAGTTATTGCCGTTTTGGATATAGAATTCCTTTTAAGCTTTAATTCCTTTTGTAACGACCCGGCTTTTTCGACTTGCTTTTGTGCCTTGTATTTTTGCGAAACTGCGTATTTGTGCGTACTGCATTACTTTATTACTCTGGAACCTTGGCACACGTGTTTTATATTCATATATACTTTAAAACGTGCCTTGGTATGATTAGAATGCTTAACTTGTCCATTGGATGCTTTATAACCGTTAGCGTTACTTGCCGTTACGATTAAAACACGGACTGCGCGTACGTTTGACTTTTGTCGGAACCGGAACTTTTGGACAGCGAAATATTAATTATTATTTTATAATAATAATTACTTGGGCCTTTGGATGCTTAATTTTATTTATTTAATTGCTAAAGCCCAATAGTTAGCCTTTTTGGACTTTTTACCTTGTTGGACTCAAGCCCACCCTACTCTAGCTAGTGACCCAATTAATTAGCCCAAATATATTTACTAGTGGCCCATAATAATAAATATATAAATAAATAAATAATTAGTGAGTCATGCTAGCATTATGGATAAGGATAATTAACTTTGTTACATAAGATTCTAGCAAAAGGACACACTTTAGACACCATTAGCCAAAAAGTAAACTTTTTGTCCTTCCCCTCCCCCTCCATAAACCATCCACCACCACCACCCTAGAGCTTGCCATGTCATCAATCCATGTGATCACTCTTTGCTTATAAATACTAGCCTTTAGCCTCTCATTTCCACACTTGATCATTTTGGTTTTTTTCACACACTTGTTCTTTCTCTCTTTCTTTCCTTTCTAGCATTACTTGTAAGTCTTCTTTTCCTTTTCAAATTCATGATCATCATCATCATTTTATGGAGATCAAAGTTCCTTTTAGCTTTGATCTTACTTATATCTTGTTGATTCAAGCATGAATCTTTCAAGAACATGGAAGATTCAAGCTTTTAGCTTGAATCTTCATAACTTTTGTAGATCTACTTCTTTTATACTTTAATCTTTCTATTTTATGATAAAGATTCAAACTTTTGTTTGTAATCTTCATGCATCTTCAAGATCCAAGCTTTATGCTTCAAGATCTTCAAGAACAATCAAGATGCAAGCTTTCTAGCTTGAATCTTCATATCTTTTTGTTAGATCTAAGTTCTTTTTGCTTTGATCATGTTGTTTTGTGAAAAAGATTCAAACTTGTGTTTGTTATCTTCATATATCTTAAAGATCCAAGCCTTATGCTTCAAGATCTTCAAGAACACTTAAAGGTTCAAGCTTTCTAGCTTTGTAACCTTGTAAATTGTGTGAAATGGATCTAAGCTCTCTATCTTAGGGTTCCATCACCTCTTTTGACTTAGATTGTGTTCATACTTGTTAAATTGATGTAAAGTTTGTAACTTTAGTTGTTATTGTGACTTGTATTAGTGTTAAGACTAAGGATATGATGTAACCTTGGTTCATCATCCATCTAAGACTCATGAATGAGTTGTATTCTTACTTGGTCTTAACATATTGTGTATTGATGGTGAATCTTGGTCAAAAGTGATGCTAAACCATCAACAAGTTGTACACTTGAAGCTACAAGCATCAAGGATGAGAACCGTGATGAGCATCGAGCACCAAGAACCCCACCGGAGCACTTGTCCACTGATTTTCGTATCTGATCAGACCACCTGGAATACTGTAAAGTTGATTTTCAGTTAGTTTGGTTCGAGTAGATGATTTTCCGTTTAGGCCTCGCCTTAATCCGAGTTACGGTTTAGAATTTATGGCCCTCCGAGAGTCACTACACCCTATTATTGTTGTGCTGAAATTTCTGACCTACTCGCACTTAAACCGTCGCCACGGTCAAACGAAGAAGAGTTAGGTCCTGAAAATTGGTCAGCTGTTAGGGGACTCATATACGGAGCCATAGCCACTAAACATGCATCTTTTCGATTTACGTAGAGGTCGTAGCAGCTGACCGAAGTCAGCCTATTGTTTCGATCTCTATTCTTGTCAAACTCACTTAGCTTTTATGATGATGAATGATGATGATGATGACACTTAAATTTATTTTATGCACTATTAGAACTTATTAAGACAACCTACTGACCTAGTAACCTTTGATTTAGGTTGACGACCTTTCGGACCGACTTACTACTTGCGTACTTTCATTACCGACTTTACCGCTTTTATCACTGTGAGTTATAGCATTCCCTTTTTACTTTAAACTTATTTTGGGAACTGAGAATACATGCGGATTTTATGTTTTACATACTAGGCACGAGTACTTAAACTTATATATGTGTGGGTTATACAACGGCATAAACATTCCCTTTAGCTCGGTAACGTTTAATCATTGGTTTTTGAACCGTGAACGCGAATCTTAGATATGGATCCATAGGGTTTGACATCCCCACTCGGGCTAGTCGCGCTAGCATTTAACGGGTGTTTAATACTTCGTAAGTCATACGCACTTGCCAAGTGCACTTTCAGGGGGTTATAAACGTTAAGTCTAGTTACCGGGTGCCCACGGTTATACATATACTAATTCATACTGATTTGAACATACTGTTTTGATACGTGATTTGCATCACTGAAATCTCGTGGCCTACGTTACATTACTGATACAAGCAAACTATAGCTCACCAACATTCGTGTTGACTTTTTAAGCATGTATTTCTCAGGTGCTTAGACGATGTTGCTTCCGCTGTTAAACTTGCTGTTCTAGTCTTGCTGTTAAACTTGCTGTTCTAGTCTTGGTGTTAGACTTGCTGTTACATACCTGCTGTGTTAGACTTCCGCTGCATTACTTAGAGATGTCTCAAGCATGGAACTTTACTTTGCATTCGCAACTTATGTTATTTTCAAAACGATAGCTTTGTAATGACCTTAGTATCATGTACTCATGTTAATGTTTCCTATTTATCTTTTGTAAAACGTTATCTTCTATGAATGCAAATCGATTTTCAAATAGCATATAGTGTTTGACCTTGTAATGATCCTGTTGTTGGTGATCCGTACACGATGGTTTTGTACTGGGCGTCACATTTGTTATCAGAGCATTGGTTGTAGGGAATTAGGTTGCATTAGTAAGTCTAGACCGGACCAAGTAGGATTCACTAATAGGACTAATCTACAACTTGCTAGTTTACTTGTTTCTGCGGACCACTGCATGCTACTATGTTATATTACTGCATGTTACTGCTTACTACTACTGCATGCCACTGCTTATTTCTACTGCTGTATAATCTTACTGCATGCTACTACTTACCTTTACTGCCATGCGAACTTACTGTATGCTTATTTTACGCTGCTGCATGCTACTATCTGCTTTCGCTTGTTACTTCTGTTTAGTACTGTTTTCATTACCATGCTATGCATTGTTGTAGACGATCTAGGCTGCTGTAGTTACTATGCCTGATTACGTGCTTGCTACCCATCTGCTTTTCGCTATACCGACTTGAAGAACTTATCTTTCCTAATTCAGATGTATTCTGAACCCTTTTCCCCACTCTTCTAACTCTAAGTACTAGTAATGTAATCCACCTGTTACTACCGTTCCACCATTCCAGAAATCGGAACATTACTTCACGCAATCTAGGAGGATTTGTCGGAGTAACCGCACCTCGAGCTCACCCTAGTTAGCCACGTACAATGTATGAACAACAGAAGGTTGTTCAGTTCCCGCAAGTTGACCCGTATCCCGTACGATTTCATGACCGTCACTTATCTCTTTCATTCTTCACCACTACTCGACGATCTAACGACACTTCCGGACTTAGGTCCCTAACACTCTTAGGCAGTGGAGAAGTCGGGAGGACATCTCCTTTCACAAGGTCAGAGTGCCTTTTACTGATGCTCAGCCATACCCAAAGACTTGGGAGTCGCCTCAAGACATATCGTATTACCACTTGCTATACGTACAACTCGACAGGAGACCCCAATGGAATTTCTAGAAAGGAACCTAACGACACTACCTGAACCCGAACATTTTGAAGAAATTTCGGGACATTTAGGCATTGATGCATGATCTGCGGGACATACGCACCCACACCGAGGAACCATGAGATTAACTATGTAGATTATGTTTTGAGATAGCATAGATAAAGCAACGTTATATGAAACTGAGTAGAACTTGAAGTGATCACGTTACATTAACCATATGGAGCGATATTGGAATGAACGTGCGATTTAGTACAATATAATGACGCCAGGCCAGCGTGATTATATTGAAGTAAATCATACAGAAGTCCCAACGTTACTACATGAGGAATATGAAGTGATTCAAAGGAAATTTTGGTAGGAACCGCTTGAGTGTACGCATTATGGTCCGTTAGAGGTAGGGAAAGAATAACCACGTAGCCTAGATACTGTAACCCAAAAATTTGTTATAGATATAGACACCCTGAATACTTAAGGAAAAAGTTCTTAAACAGGAAAAACTTTGGACTTACTTGCAGTAGAGCAATCATTACCTCAGTTATGGAGACTCACATGGATCCTGATTTTAGTTAGGGTACATTTCTTCACAACGTTTATTGTCTCGAAGTTGTTTAATACTAGAGTGATAGAAACCTTACATCTAAGAACCTTAGTGTTATGACTAGTAAGCCATTAACAACCATGAGGGTTAAGTATTCTCTAAGACAAGTTAATGGTAATCTGATAGAGATAGAGGAATAATTTAAGGTAGTACCTTAAAATTAACAGGTGGGTCATTGGAAATGACCTCATGTCAACAAAACTTGGAAAGTTTTAAAGTAGTAGTTGGAAGTTTTAAAGGATTAGTCATCTACGCACAATCAGATGTTATTTGAGAAGGTTGATAGAATTTTTCGCGGTAGTATAATAAGATTTAGTTGGAATGGACTTTAAGATTAACCTAATACTCATCAAGTCAGGAAGCTTGATATAAAAGTTGGAATGGACTTTAGGATTAACCTAATACTCATCGAGTTGGGAAGCTTTGATGAAATAGTTGAAACGGACTGGCTTTCAAGGATGAAAGCGAAAGATATTGATAGTGACAAGATTATCCGCGTACCTCGAGAGGATAGTGAACCAAAAGCCATCTGGGTTACTTCAACAACCCGAGATCCCACAATGGAAATGGGAAGGGATGACAATGGATTTCATCCCGAAGCTGCCGAAAATAATAGGCAGTTATGACACTACCTGGGTTATTGGTGATCGTCTCACCAAATCTGCTCACTTTCTAACTACGAAAGAAACCGATACTATGGACACCGATACATAAAGGAAATTGTATTCCGTCACTTCGGCAATTCAAATTCTATCTTAAGGACTACCCAAGAATCTTATTCGATGCTCATTCTTACGCGACTCTGAATCCTAACTTATCCCGAAAGAATTCTTATTCGATGGTAATCACACCAACATCCTTCTTACCTCGATATTAGTCATATCAGTTCGAGATTTCCAAAATCAATGGGTAGTTATTTCCCATCCTCATACTCTCCCTTTCGTATCTCACTTATAAGCAACAACTTTACACTTAAACATTTTTGGTCGAAGGACTTATGCACTACTAATATTCATCAACCACATTTAGATCCAACAGTTTTCATTACCTCGTAACATTTTTGCTCAAATGTCACCCGAAATTTTCAAAAAAATCTTTTACTCGATCTTTTTTCAACTTGTAACCTCCGAAATATGAAAATTTAGTTTGCTAAAAATTTTTACTTACACTATTTTACTGTGCGATCCTCTCAAAGTTTTATGAAAGTAAATTTATTTTATTTGCCGTTCGTGCGAATTTTTTAAATCATGTACGTTATATACAATAAAGTAAATAATTACTTATTTTGACAGATACATATGAAATTTTACTTTTACAAATCAAATCTTTTGTTCAAAAGATATTTTACCTTGAATGGTACAAGTTGTACATAACCCTAGATTACAAAGAACTTCGTTTCTTTTCTTACATTGTCACCTAAAACGATTTCTATAAAAACTTTCGTTGCTTTTTATACAAAATTTTTCGTTGCTTATTCGTATCCAAGTCATCATGAAGACTTTACAACCGTCGAAATTGAGTGATTTATGTGTGTGTAAGTGATGAAGGCACTTACTATCACGCCATGCAGAGCCTTAGGGTATCCACTAACACTTAAACCATTCAAAGCTATTGCGTTACCCCAAGGATCTTATTTGCCACGCCTGTTGGAACGATGCTCTTTCTTACATAACTCGAAGTCCTGACTTATATCAAGAGATTCCCATCTAGCGATATTAACACTGTCAGTATTCCGACTTTAATATTAGTCATAACCTGTTTGGCTTTCTGCAAAGTCAAGAAACGATTAACTTCTCATCCTCACGCTTTACCCTTCGTACCTCACTTTTTAACGGCTTCACACATGAACATTTTTGCCCAAAGACTTATGTTATCAAAACTACATTTAATTCATTAGTTTTCATTACCTAGTAACATGTCAACTAATGATTCAAAGATTTTCCACTCAATCTTTTTCAACTCGTAACCTTTGAAATGCGAAAAACTATGTTTATCAAAAATTTTCACACGTTGATTTTTACACGTTGTTTATTTGTGCGGTCCTCACGAGATTTATGGACAAATGAAAGTACTAAAAACTTTTCTGTCACTTATGCGATTTATAAAAGCATATATGTATAAATTTACCCTTGCTTATTTTGGTTAATACATTCCAAGTTATACCTCCAAATTATTTAAAAATCGCTCCTTTATTAAGTTGAAGTCAAATGGTTTTGAGCAAATGATACACGTTGTACATACTTCTAAATTTACCAAGAACTTCGTTCCATTTATGTTGTCGCATCAAACGTTTAAAGGCTTTTCAAAACTTCCTCGATTGATTTTATTAAAGGTTTTCGTATTAAACTACACCATGTATGGATCACACTTCTTCTCGCCCCTCGTTAGGGATAAAAGCTTACTATTAAGATCTTTATTAAAAACTCTTAAGCCACTTTGGATGGCAGATTTATAAATTTATTAGTAAGTCTTTGTGCTCGTAAAATGTTCCTCTTAAGGTTAGACTTGGCAAAAACGCGGGCCGATAAATCAGTTCTCTGGGACCCACCCAGTGGTCACCCTATCGTAGGAAAGGTATTAGGCGGGTTTCTACTCTCAATGTTTCACGACTAATCGCAACACCCTCATAAACATCATCTCTATCAATCAGTATGTTGAGGTACAAGAATCATTTTTTTGAGATTCTTTTCACTAAGAGAAAACCATTCTTTATGACCAAGAGTTCCCATATCTTCTCATCTGCGCATCCCCTTAAGTACAAGGATAAATTCAGAACAACCCGCTCGAAGAGTTCACTCTCATTCCAAGATTACACCCTTCGTGCGATTTCTTTCAGAAATATAGTATAAAATACTTTAAGAATCTATGAATCTTGTTATCCTCTTGGAAGGGACTGCTTAAAACGTCTGTAACACGGATATGGTTGCTCTACACATTCCTTCCTTCGTTGGTTGCAACTATATGTTGTTCTAGTTAATGTTAACCCTAACTTCAACATGTAACTGAAAGGATAAAGTTACGTTATGGAACTGTGTTTTCATTTCATCTAAGGATAAGTTCACCTGCAGTATGGTAAACTGGGTGATATCCTTCATTGTTCGTTTAGACCGCCCTGGAGACACTATAAATAATTATGGCTTGCATTGTATATAAGTCCGATTAGTCACTTCTAGCTAACATTTCAATTCATTTAGTCAAATGAAACGTTCTTAAATATCGGGTTCATTATGCCTATGGTCTCCTTCCGAAATCAAGGGGTCAGTAAAATCTGTGGCTAACACTATCCAGACATCAAATCACATGGTTGTGATCACCATGTTTTCCGTTCTACCTATCAGCCTTGTATTGTGACATAAGCGCTCAATGCTTTAGATGAGTTTAGTAACATTCATGATGCATTTTACGCATCCAGCTTACTGAAGATGCCTGTAAGGCTAAAAACATCATCTTTCCCTCTGTGGATACATATATTCGAATGACATACTCATGTTAACCAGAGACGAAATCAATTTATTGATCTCTTAGGACAAGAGACTTAATTAATGGCATATACTTATCCTTACTTTTATACGCCCAAGTACCCTTCGAGGCAAATAACTCACTTCTGAGCCCACGAGTCTCACGAAACTTTGATACGCTACTTCTTATTTAAATACTGTACCATTTTTGGTCATTCCTCAAATTTCGGGACGAAATTTCCATTAACAGGTGGGTAATGTAACGACCCGGCTTTTTCGACTTGCTTTTGTGCCTTGTATTTTTGCGAAACTGCGTATTTGTGCGTACTGCGTTACTTTATTACTCTGGAACCTTGGCACACATGTTTTATATTCATATATACTTTAAAACGTGCCTTGGTATGATTAGAATGCTTAACTTGTCCATTGGATGCTTTATAACCGTTAGCGTTACTTGCCGTTACGATTAAAACGCGGACTGCGCGTACGTTTGACTTTTGTCGGAACCGGAACTTTTGGACAGCGAAATATTAATTATTATTTTATAATAATAATTACTTGGGCCTTTGGATGCTTAATTTTATTTATTTAATTGCTAAAGCCCAATAGTTAGCCTTTTTGGACTTTTTACCTTGTTGGGCTCAAGCTCACCCTACTCTAGCTAGTGACCCAATTAATTAGCCCAAATATATTTAATAGTGGCCCATAATAATAAATAAATAAATAAATAAATAATTAGTGAGTCATGCTAGCATTATGGATAAGGATAATTAACTTTGTTACATAAGATTCTAGCAAAAGGACACACTTTAGACACCATTAGCCAAAAAGTAAACTTTTTGTCCTTCCCTTCCCCCTCCATAAACCATCCACCACCACCACCCTAGATCTTGCCATGTCATCAATCCATGTGATCACTCTTTGCTTATAAATACTAGCATTTAGCCTCTCATTTCCACACTTGATCATTTTGGTTTTTTTCACACACTTATTCTTTCTCTCTTTCTTTCCTTTCTAGCATTACTTGTAAGTCTTCTTTTCCTTCTTCTTTTCCTTTTCAAATTCATGATCATCATCATCATTTTATGGAGATCAAAGTTCCTTTTAGCTTTGATCTTACTTATATCTTGTTGATTCAAGCATGAATCTTTCAAGAACATGGAAGATTCAAGCTTTTAGCTTGAATCTTCATAACTTTTGTAGATCTACTTCTTTTATACTTTAATCTTTCTATTTTATGATAAAGATTCAAACTTTTGTTTGTAATCTTCATGCATCTTCAAGATCCAAGCTTTATGCTTCAAGATCTTCAAGAACAATCAAGATGCAAGCTTTCTAGCTTGAATCTTCATATCTTTTTGTTAGATCTAAGTTCTTTTTGCTTTGATCATGTTGTTTTGTGAAAAAGATTCAAACTTGTGTTTGTTATCTTCATATATCTTAAAGATCCAAGCCTTATGCTTCAAGATCTTCAAGAGCACTTAAAGGTTCAAGCTTTCTAGCTTTGTAACCTTGTAAATTGTGTGAAATGGATCTAAGCTCTCTAGCTTAGGGTTCCATCACCTCTTTTGACTTAGATTGTGTTCATACTTGTTAAATTGATGTAAAGTTTGTAACTTTAGTTGTTATTGTGACTTGTATTAGTGTTAAGACTAAGGATATGATGTAACCGTGGTTCATCATCCATCTAAGACTCATGAATGAGTTGTATTCTTACTTGGTCTTAACATATTGTGTATTGATGGTGAATCTTGGTCAAAAGTGATGCTAAACCATCAACAAGTTGTACACTTGAAGCTACAAGCATCAAGGATGAGAACCGTGATGAGCATCGAGCACCAAGAACCCCACCGGAGCACTTGTCCACTGATTTTCGTATCTGATCAGACCACCTGGAATACTGTAAAGTTGATTTTCAGTTAGTTTGGTTCGAGTAGATGATTTTCCGTTTAGGCCTCGCCTTAATCCGAGTTACGGTTTAGGATTTATGGCCCTCCGAGAGTCACTACACCCTATTAATGTTGTGCTGAAATTTCTGACCTACTCGCACTTAAACCGTCGCCACGGTCAAACGAAGAAGAGTTAGGTCCTGAAAATTGGTCAGCTGTTAGGGGACTCATATACGGAGCCATAGCCACTGAACATGCGTCTTTTCGATTTACGTAGAGGTCGTAGCAGCTGACCGAATTCAGCCTATTGTTTCGATCTCTATTCTTGTCAAACTCACTTAGCTTTTATGATGATGAATGATGATGATGATGACACTTAAATTTATTTTATGCACTATTAGAACTTATTAAGACAACCTACTGACCTAGTAACCTTTGATTTAGGTTGACGACCTTTCGGACCGACTTACTACTTGCGTACTTTCATTACCGACTTTACCGCTTTTATCACTGTGAGTTATAGCATTCCCTTTTTACTTTAAACTTATTTTGGGAACTGAGAATACATGCGGATTTTATGTTTTACATACTAGGCACGAGTACTTAAACTTATATATGTGTGGGTTATACAACGGCATAAACATTCCCTTTAGCTCGGTAACGTTTAATCATTGGTTTTTGAACCGTGAACGCGAATCTTAGATATGGATCCATAGGGTTTGACATCCCCACTCGGGCTAGTCGCACTAGCATTTAACGGGTGTTTAATACTTCGTAAGTCATACGCACTTGCCAAGTGCACTTTCAGGGGGTTATAAACGTTAAGTCTAGTTACCGGGTGCCCACGGTTATACATATACTTATTCATACTGATTTGAACATACTGTTTTAATACGCGGTTTGCAGCACTGAAATCTCGTGGCCTACGTTACATTACTGATACAAACAAACTATAGCTCACCAACATTCGTGTTGACTTTTTAAGCATGTATTTCTCAGGTGCTTAGACGATGTTGCTTCCACTGTTAAACTTGTTGTTCTAGTCTTGCTGTTAAACTTGCTGTTCTAGTCTTGGTGTTAGACTTGCTGTTACAGACCTGCTGTGTTAGACTTCCGCTGCATTACTTAGAGATGTCTCAAGCATGGAACTTTACTTTGCATTCGCAACTTATGTTATTTTCAAAACGATAGCTTTGTAATGACCTTAGTATCATGTACTCATGTTAATGTTTCCTATTTATCTTTTGTAAAACGTTATCTTCTATGAATGCAAATCGATTTTCAAATAGCATATAGTGTTTGACCTTGTAATGATCCTGTTGTTGGTCATCCGTACACGATGGTTTTGTACTGGGCGTCACACCTTTAGACGCAATTTTTAATATTTAGTTTTTAGGCTTTTAAGTTTCGACGCTTTACTTTCTTATTATTATTTTTTGACCTTTTATTTTTCGACTTTTTCGACGCACTCTTTTTCTTCCTCTTATTTCTCGACGTTCTATTTTTTAGGACATAGATTTTATCATCAAAATTTCGACGAAAAATTATTTTAAGCGGTTAAATTGATAGATATCCAAAATTTTCTGGTTCGTAGTAATAGTTGGATTTGTTAGTGGCGAGTTGTGGGCTTCCGATTTAAAGGGTCATGGCTACCTGCTGCATCTATTGGCTATTCGAAACGTGAGAAAAATCAGAAAAGTCTATTAATTTGATAACTTATATAATTTTTTTTATTTTTATAACTAATAGGATATTCAGTGAATGCACCGAGCAAAACGTTCACCACCTTTTATACGTTCACCTCCTGTAACTCGATCAAGGCGTCTAGCCAATATTGTCGCCGTTGATTTTTCTTTAGAATCATCATCAAGTCGACCAAGTACTCCAATTCAAATTTTCGATAATCCATTTTTTTAACCCGACCTCACAATTGAGAACCCGGAGGATATTCAAGGACAATTCAGAGATCCTGAACCACTAATCATTCCTCCTGAACAACAAATTACTCATCTAGAGATTGTCGAGGAAGAAACTATTAAATCAGAATCCTCTAGTGATTCAGATTCAACAAATTCAATCCTGTAAAATCAAGAACCTCTAAGTATGGAAAACCGAATGAGAGCTACACGCACTGGCCAAGGTCATGCCATTACTCAACCAGACATTAATGCGCCAGATTATGAAATCAAAGGACAAATCCTACACATGGTAACTAATCAATGCCAATTTAGTGGTACGCTAAAGGAAGATCCAAACGAACATCTTCGTACCTTTAATAGGATCTGTACTGTAACGACCCTCATTTTTCCATTCTATACTTTTCCTTATTAAATGCCCAACAAAATAATTAACCTTAATAACTAAACTTTAATCGATAATTGTTAAGCGTTAATGATTATAAAATATAATAATTAACTTTGTACATTAATTGACCAAGTTAATAAAAATAATAAGTTAATAAACTTTTGTGAATAAATAAATAACTTTAGAACTTGTGTATTAAAAATAATTAAACTTGGATAATTAAGGGACCATTTAAGTTAAATTAAAGTGCAAGGTGTAAAGTGAAAAATGTTAAACCCTAACCCTAAAACCCTAGCCGATTTTAGGGAGGGTAAAATTACCCTTTTACCCCTAAAATTTTTAGCCAAGACACCCTCCCATGACCCCTTTTCCAAGCCAACTTGTTCCCTAAGTAATTCCATATTAAACCCTAATTCTAAAATAATCATATCCTCCCTATAAATAGAGACCTAGGCTAACCCATTCTATGTACCAAATAACAATTACAACTCTCTCCCAAATCTCTCCCTCTCTCTCTTATTTTCGGCCCAAAACCGAAAATACCACCACCCCCCATCGAAATACCCACCAATCTTCAAGGTGATCTTCAAGTGTTCTTCATGTTCTTCGTGAATCTTCAAGGTGTTCTTCAAGTTTTTCAAGGCTTTGATCTTCAATCTTCATTGTGTTCATCTTTTCTTCGTTAGTCATCTTCGAATCTTCAAAGGTATAACATAAACCCTAAACTATATACATAAACTTTGATCTTTGTTAATTCATATTCATATTATAAACTTGTTATACATAAGTAAATACATAAACACCTAGATCTATACATGTAAAAAAATATAGATATATATATGTATGTATGCATGTCGACTAGAAAAAAAAAAGGGAAAGGAAACTTTGATCTTAAAACCCTAGGTTATTACATGGAAGATTTGTTATGGTTAATTAAGGAAACAAAATAAAACTACATATATATATACATATCGATACATATACATATATACATGTATAAATTATAATTTTTATATACATATATATATATATATATATATATATATATATATATATATATATATATATATATATATACGAAAATATACATATATATACTAAACCCTAATTACTTAAACCCTAAACCTAATTAATTATTAAACCCTAATTCATTAAACCTAACCCTAATTATTTAATACCACTTTAATTATTAAAACCCTAATCACTACCTAATCATTACTACATTAAATAAAACCCTAATTTACTAAACCCTAATTTATGAAACCCTAGGACATTAATTACTAAACCCTAGTTATTAATTACTACTTTAATTAACTAACCCTAATTAATGAAACCCTAATACTACTTATACTATTAATTAACATGTATACACTATTACTATTACTAACACCTATAACCTACTACTTATATTATAACACATAAAAACATTTTGGGATATGTATTAGAGATGTATAGATCTTCGAACTTTCTTGACGAATGGTTTCTACGAAACTCTAGGCGGAAGGGTTTGGATTTCCGATTTAAAGGGTCCTATAGCTCAAGCCCCTAGACCTGAAATGGCCATTCGAAGGGAAAGGGGTGATTGGAAGCTTATCTAATACAGCAAGTATCCTAAAATGGAAAACACTCCTAAAAGTAGAAACTTTCTAAAAATAGAAACTTACTAGGAATGGAAACTTAGTAAAACGAACTATACTTAAAACACTATCATACTTAAACATCTACTTAAACATGGGCAAAAACACGTACTACTCTTAAATGTCATAGGTTGACTTTTCTGCTCACTCATCTAACTTTCTATTCCGAGGAATAACTAGCTCTCTCTCTACTTACTAAGGTGAATTCATAGCCCCACTTACTATTGCGCAATTTATTTACTTTTACTTTTCTTAGGGTGAGACACATGCTGTTTTTACATTTTACAATTTAGACACAAGTACCAACTGTTAAAACTATACTATACCCGGCTATGTCCGACTAAGTCCCTACAGTGATATTTTTAATTGTTGCTTGCATGCTTAATTATTGGGGGTAGGCCTATCGGGAGTAACGTCCCCGATACATTTGACTAAGTCTTTGTATTACTTAATAATGAAATTAAACCGACAAGTATAAACGATAACTTATCTTGGGGCAAACTTGAACGTTTAGTCTAAATATCACGCATTGGCATAACTTTTTGATCCTGCGGGAGATCAACTTTACAACTAAATCTTGTGGTCTAAAATAACGGTCAAACTTTTGTTAAACCTATGAACTTCACTCAACCTTTTTAGTTGACACTTTAGCATGTTTTGTCTCAGGTGCTGTTTGATTCAAGCTCTTATACTTACTGCTTATGTGATGCTACTTGGACATAAGATCAAGAGATATCGCATTTATTACTATTGCATTTAAACATTTACTTTATTCCTTTGTAACGACATATCATTTTTCGCTGCGTACTCTCAATAAAGTTTGATTTTATCATTTAGTATTGTTCTCGTTTATTATAATATGTTATTTGTTTGATATTAAGTCACATTTCACCCAGGCCCTAACTGGGGGTGTGATAGATTGGTATCAAAGCATAACCAGGCTGTTATAGAGAACCAGGATTGCATTTTTATGTGTGCCTTATTTACTAGCTAGGATGCCTTAGCAATCTAGGAAACTATAACCTTTCCTGCCTTAGACTTTAAAGCACTTAGGATTGCCCTATAATCTTAACATTTATGCTTTCCTAAACTTGACTAAAAGATTATAATCAAAGTCTCTTTCCTAATGATAGGATGTCAAGCTCAAGCGTTAACAAGCCCAACAAGGCAACTCACAACCCTACTACCGAATTAGGTGTTGGACACTCTGTAACATCAAGACCTGTTCGAAGTCCTTCTTACAGTCCTGCTTCACCAAACTATAGCCCAAATACTCTGCGAAATTCACAAAGGTCTCCTCAATATTATCCAACTCCGAGAATCGAGGATAAAGGAAAATGTCATAAAGAAGTCGGTCCATCAAGGAAGAGATCCCGATATCCTTTTTATGATGGTCCTAAGTATGAAATCATGAGCCTACGAAATGATACCGAGAGAAACATTGGAGGTCTGCTTCACCACATGGCAAGAGTGGAGCTTCGAATAGAGAAACTTATGAAAGAAAACGTCGAACTAAGAAAAGAGTTAATGCTGCTAAGGTGCGAGAAAGAATGCAACACTCATTGGGGAAGTAATCAGTTGCTCATCTCCAGGAGGATGTTGACTTCTGAATGAAAATGGAGAGAAGCCGAGTCGACAAACAACTTACCTTAAGGGAATACTTCACATATGCCATTAACAGTCGTGTTACCAACTTTTACGACAATCTCGAGTACCTCTACGAAAAACAAAAAAGAAAGAACGAGCGATATGATAAGTTTATCAAAGAATCCCTCGACTCTCAAACCGAAAGGCTAGAAAAACTTGTGAAGGATAACATGGAGAAAGTGATGAAGCAGTTTGAGGACGAGAAGAAGAAATATGAAGACTATTTCAATCTTAATATTCTTTAGTTATCTTTCCTATATTTCCATCTATGTAAAGACTATGCCTTAAAACTATTTCTATTTCCGAATCGTGCACTAAAAGGCTTATTTAATGCCTCGTTCCTTAATAATATAAAGTGTTTTATATATATCATGTGATATCAATACTTTATCTTATTCATACTTGTAATTGCTCAACCTTATAATTTGTTAACTTATCCGACTTATGTTCACTTATGTAGCGACATCATGGTTCGTCCGGCTGCACCTAATGTTAACAATATTGTTTTGACTACCGAGCAATTCCAACAGTTACTCACTGCCGCACAAGGCAATGCTCAAGCCAATAATGTCAATCCTCAACTGAAACCTTGTTCATACAAGGATTTTTCAAACTGTCACCCTCCCGCGTTCAAAGGAAATGAAGAAGCTGTCGAACTAGTCTGCTGGTTCGAGAAGATGGAGTCTATTTTCTGTATTTGCAACTGTGGTGATGACGATCGAGTAAAGTATGCCACTAGCTCATTAGGTGGCAATGCTTTAACTTGGTGGTCTGCTCATGCCAAGTCTGTAGGAATTGACAATGCTAATGCAATTCCTTGGAATAACTTAAAAGCATGATGGTCAACAAATTTTGCCCGAGGAGTTAAGTTCAGAAAGTTGAAGCTGAGTTCTGGGAACTCAAGGTCAAGGATACTGATATTGAGAACTACACCAATCGTTATCTGGAACTTTCTACTCTATGTCCTGAGATGTTTCCTACCGAAGCTAGAAGAATTGAGCGGTATATTGAAGGTCTTCCCGAGGATGTTCAAGGGAATGTTATAGCTGCCGAGAAGGTTACTCTGGATGCTGTGATTCTTATGGCACAAAATCTAATGTTGGCCAAGAGAAGAAGAGTGTCAGCTAATAAGCAGGTTGAAACCAAAGGTAATGATGGTAAGAGGAAGTTTGAGCCATCTCAAGGTTCGACTCAGAATGTTAGTAAGAAGCCTGCGGATGGTACAAAGGAGAATTATAAGGGTTCCTATCCTTTCTGTATTCGTTGTGAGAGGCATCACCCGGGGCAGTGTACTTTTGTTTGTTCATTGTGTAAGAAAGTGGGACACGTTGCTAAGACGTGTAAGACTCCTCTAAAGGATAAGGCTATTGTTCCAGCTAAAGCTCCTCCTACTTGCTATACTTGTGGAGAGAAGGGACACATTAGTCTAAATTGTCCTAAGAAGAAGGATAATCCTGCTACTGGAGCTAATACTACTGATACGAAGGGTCGTACGTTTGTTAACACTGTTGCTGAAGCCCGAGATGAGGATGAGGTCATCACGGGTACGTATCTTATTAATAATTGTTATGCAACTATTTTATTCGATACTGGTGCTGACCGAAGTTATGTGTCTAGTGATTTTTGTACCCTATTTACTGAAAAGCCTCAACCCTTAGAAACTAAAAGATTAGTAGAAGTAGCCAATGGAAAAGTCATATAAGTTGATAAAATCTATAAAAACTGCAACGTAATCTTAGCCGATAAGGAATTTAAGATAGACCTTTTGCCAGTCGAGCTCGGAAGTTTTGACGTCGTAGTTGGAATGGATTGGTTACGTCCAATACATACTGCTATCATGTGTTACGATGAAACTGTTAATGTTCCATTGGGAAATGGAGAGACTCTCATCATCCAAGGTAAAAAGAGTGGTTCCAATCTCAACATCATCTCCTGTATTAAAACTCGCAAATACCTTATGAAAGGTTATCCAACTATTCTAGCCCACATTAAGATGATTGAATCGAAGGAGAAACGTATTGAAGATGTACCTGTGGTTAAAGACTTTCCTGATGTGTTTCCCGAAGATCTTCCTGGTCTTCCACCTCCTCGACAAGTTGAATTTCAAATTGATTTAACTCCCGATGCTGCTCCTATTGCTAAAGCTATGTATCGTTTAGCACTCTCCAAGATGAAGGAATTATCCAACCAGCTCCAAGAACTATTGGATAAAGGTTTCATTCATCCTAGCTCGTCCCCATGGGGAGCTCCTATTCTGTTTGTTAAGAAGAAGGATGGTACGTTAAGGATGTGTATTGATTATCGCGAACTTAACAAGCTTACTATCAAGAACTGTTATCCGTTGCCATGTATCGATGATCTATTTGACCAACTTCAAGGGTCAAGTGTCTATTCAAAGATTGATTTAAGATCTGGTTATCACCAACTCCAAGTCAAGGAATCCGATATTCTTAAGACTGCTTTTCGTACTCGATATGGACATTATGAATTCTGTGTCATGCCTTTTGGTTTGACCAATGCTCCTGCTGTATTCATGGATCTTATGAACCGTGTTTGCAAACCCTATCTCGATAAATTTGTCATTGTTTTCATTGATGACATCCTGATCCATTCCAAGAGTGAGAAAGAACATGAGCAACATTTACTTATGATTCTTGAACTCTTACGAAAGGAACAACTTTATGCTAAATTTTCTAAGTTCGAGTTTTGGCTCAAAACCGTACAATTCCTTGGACATGTTGTTGATAAAGACGGGATACATGTCGATCCAGCCAAGATTAATGCTATTCAGAACTGGGAGATACCAAAGACTGCGAAGCATATTCACCAATTTTTGGGACTTGCCTGTTACTATCGAAGGTTCATAAAAGATTTTTCTCTCATTGCTAAACCTCTTACGAAGCTAACTCAAAAAGGGAAGAAATTTGAGTGGTCCGAAGAACAGGAATCTGCTTTCAAGATTCTGAAGGAGAAATTGACCACAGCCCCGATTCTATCTTTACCTGGAGGTACTGACGACTTTGTTGTTTACTGCGATGCTTCAAAGCAAGGCTTTGGTTGTGTTTTAATGCAACGTGAAAAAGTTATTGCCTATGCATCTAGGCAGTTGAAGAAACATGAAGAGAACTATACCACACATGACCTTAAGTTAGGTGACGTGGTATTTGCATTAAAGATATGGAGACATTATCTATATGGTACTAAGTTTATGGTGTACACTTTGACACATCTTTGATCAGAAACGGTTGAATATGAGGCAAAGTCGATGGCTCGAGACTTTGAATGATTATCACTGTGAGCTGAAATATCATCCCGGTAAGGCGAATGTAGTTTCCAATGCCCTTAGTCGAAAAGACGATGTTAAACGTGTTCGTGCTCTAAATCTAAAAATCAAATCGAATCTTATATCATGAATCTGTGAAGCACAATTGGAAGCTATCAAACCGACACTTATCGAAGGTAAAGGACCTATTAGTTTTGAGAACCAACTTCAAGTGAAAGCTAATGGTACACGGTACTTTGGCAACAGAATTTGGGTTCCGCGTTTCGGTAATCTCCGTGAACTAGTCTTGGATGAAGCACATAAGACTAGATATTCTATTCATCCCGGTTCTAGTAAAATGTATCACGATGTGAAGCAATTCTACTGGTGGCCTAACATGAAAGCGGAGATTGCTACTTATGTTAGTAAGTGTCTTACTTGTTTGAAGGTTAAGGCCGAACATCAAAAGCCTTCTGGTCTGTTGACACAACCTGATATTCCGCAGTGGAAGTGGGAGTGCATCACTATGGACTTCATTACTAAGTTACCTAAGACTTCGAACGGTAACGATACTATTTGGGTCGTAGTTGATCGTCTTACTAAATATGCGCATTTCATACCGATCAAGGAAACCGACAAGATGGAGAGATTATCGCAACTTTATATTAAAGAAATTGCCTCACGTCATGGTGTTCCTATCTCGATTATTTCTGATCGCGACAGTCGATTCGTTTCCAGATTCTGGAAAACTTTACAATCTGCTCTCGGAACTCAACTCGACATGAGTACAGCTTATCATCCTCAAACGGATGGTCAAAGTGAATGGACTATTCAAACCATGGAGTATATGCTACGTGCTTGTGCCATCGATTTCGGCAATGGATGGGATAAACATCTACCTTTGGTTGAATTTTCTTACAATAACAGTTATCACTCCAGCATTAAAGCTGCACCTTTTGAAGCTTTATATGAACGGAAGTGTAGATCCCCTTTGTGTTGGGATGAACTTGAGGACAGACATTTAACTGGTCCTGAAATCATTCACGAAACTACCGAAAAGATCGTTCAGATTAAACAACGTTTAGAAACTGCCCGTAGCAGACAAATAAGCTATGCCGATAGGAAAAGAAAAGACATCGAATACCAAGTTGGAGATAAAGTCATGTTGAAAGTATCCCCTTAGAAAGGTGTTGTCCGCTTCGGTAAACGAAGTAAACTCAGTCCACGATATGTTGGACCGTTCACAATCACTGAAAGAGTCGGTCCCGTGGCGTATCGATTAGAACTACCAACCGAACTCACTCAAGTACATGATGTGTTTCATGTCTCAAATCTTAAACGGTGTCTAGCTGATGACACACTCGTTATTCCTCTGGATGATGTCCGCATTGATGAGAAAATACACTTCGTTGAAGAACCTATAGAAATCATGGAAGGAGAGGTCAAACAAACGCGTAAAAGCAACATACCTATCGTTAAAGTCCGTTGGAATTCGCGTAGAGGCCCCGAATATACCTGGGAGCGCAAAGACCATATGAAACGGAAATATCCCCATCTCTTCTCAACTGCTGATGCAAACGAGGAAACTACCTAAAAGCTTCGGGACGAAGTTTTCAATAACGGGGAGGTACTATAACGACCCTCATTTTTCCATTCAATAATTTTCCTTATTAAATGCCCAACAAAATAATTAACCTTAATAATTAAACTTTAATCGATAATTGTTAAGCGTTAATAATTATAAAATATAATAATTAACTTTGTACATTAATCGACAAGTTAATAAAAATAATAAGTTAATAAACTTTTGTGAATAAATAAATAACTTTAAAACTTGTGTATTAAAAATAATTAAACTTGGATAATTAAGGGACCATTTAAGCTAAATTAAAGTGCAAGGTGTAAAGTGAAAAATGTTAAACCCAAACCCTAAAACCCTAGCCGATTTTAGGGAGGGTAAAATTACCCTTTTACCCTTAAAATTTTCGGCCAAGACACCCTCCCATGACCCCTTTTCCAAGCCAACTTGTTCCCTAAGTAATTCCATATTAAACCCTAATTCTAGAATAATCCTATCCCCCCTATAAATAGAGACCTAGGTTAACCCATTCTATGTACCAAATCACAATTACAACTCTCTCCCAAATCTCTCCGTCTCTCTCTTATTTTCGGCCCAAAATTGAAAATACCACCACCCCCCATCAAAATCCCCACCAATCTTCAAGGTGATCTTCAAGTGTTCTTCGTTCTTCGTGTTCTTCATGAATCTTCAAGGTGTTCTTCAAGTTTTTCAAGGCTTTGATCTTCAATCTTCATCGTGTTCATCTTTTCTTCCTTAGTCATCTTCGAATCTTCAAAGGTATAACATAAACCCTAAACTATTTACATAAACTTTGATCTTTGTTAATTCATATTCATATTATAAACTTGTTATACATAAGTAAATACATAAACACCTAGATCTATACATGTAAAAAAAATATAGATATATATATATATGTATGTATGCATGTCGACTAGAAGAAAAAAAGGAAAATGAAACTTTGATCTTAAAACCCTAGGTTATTACATGGAAGATTTGAAACTACATATATATATACATATCGACACATATACATATATACATGTAAAGATTATATTTATATATTTATATATATATTTATATATATATATATATATATATATATATATATATATATAAAAATATACATATATATACTAAACCCTAATTACTTAAACCCTAAACCTAATTAATTATTAAACCCTAATTCAATAAACCTAACCCTAATTATTTAATACCACTTTAATTATTAAAACCCTAATCACTACCTAATCATTACTACATTAAATAAAACCCTAATTTACTAAACCCTAATTTATGAAACCCTATGACATTAATTACTAAACCCTAGTTATTAATTACTACTTTAATTAACTAATCCTAATTAATGAAACCCTAATACTACTTATACTATTAATTAACATGTATATACTATTACTATTACTAACACCTATAACCTACTACTTATATTATAATACATAAAAACATTTTAGGATATGTATTAGAGATGTATAGATCTTCGAACTTTCTTAACGATTGGTTTCTACGAAACTCTAGGCGGAAGGGGTTGGATTTATGATTTAAAGGTTCCTATAGCTCAAGCCCCTAGACCTGAAATGGCCATTCGAAGGGAAAGGGGTGATTGGAAGCTTATCTAATACGGCAAGTATCCTAAAATGGAAAACACTCCTAAAAGTAGAAACTTTCTAAAAATAGAAACTTACTAGGAATGGAAACTTAGTAAAACGAACTATACTTAAAACACTGTCATACTTAAACATCTACTTAAACATGGGCAAAAACACTTACTACTCTTAAATGTCATAGGTTGACATTTCTGCTCACTCATCCAACTTTCTATTCTGAGGAATAACTAGCTCTCTCTCTACTTACTAAGGTGAATTCATAGCCCCACTTACTATTGCAATTTATTTACTTTTACTTTTCTTGGGGTGAGACACATGCTGTTTTTACATTTTACAATTTAGACACAAGTACCAACTGTTAAAACTATGCTATACCCGGCTATGTCCGACTAAGTCCCTACAGTGATATTTTTAATTGCTGCTTGCATGCTTAATTATTGGGGGTAGGCCTATCGGGAGTAACGTCCCCGATACATTTGACTAAGTCTTTGTATTACTTAATAATGAAATTAAACCGACAAGTATAAACGATAACTTATCTTGGGGCAAACTTGAACGTTTAGTCTAAATATCACGCATTGGCATAACTTTTTGATCCTGCGGGAGATCAACTTTACAACTAAATCTTGTGGTCTAAAATAACGGTCAAACTTTTGTTAAACCTATGAACTTCACTCAACCTTTTTGGTTGACACTTTAGCATGTTTTGTCTCAGGTGCTGTTTGATTCAAGCTCTTATACTTACTGCTTATGTGATGCTACTTGGACATAGGATCAAGAGATATCGCATTTATTACTATTGCATTTAAACATTTACTTTATTCTTTTGTAACGACATATCATTTTCCGCTGCGTACTCTCAATAAAGTTTGATTTTATCATTTAGTATTGTTCTCGTTTATAATAATATGTTGGTTGTTTGATATTAAGTGTCATAACCCGTCCTTAACCATAAGAACGAGTTAGATAACGTATGATTTCATTGCGAGGTATTGACCTCTATATGCGACATTTTTAAAAGAACAACTGCATTTATTTTACATTACAAACCATAACTCTTATGTTAATACAAGCTTTAGACAATATAAAGATGATTATCGTTTAGCGATAATCTTAGACTTACAAACTTTACATGTGATGATAACAATATGATTTCTAGCATATTTTACATTACAATTCCTCGGATATGCAGTTTTATTTTATGACACAAATATGCATACTCAAGATCTTGCTTAAATTCAACATGTTGCAGCGGAAGCTTTTAGCTATCACCTGAGAATAGACATGTTTAAAACGTCAACATAAAGTTGGTGAGATATAGGTTTAATGCCGGCAGCGGTATAAATATAGACCACAAGATTTCATATGTAAACATTTTAATAAAAATATTCTAAGTGGTTGAGCACTTGGTAACCATACTTAACATTTAATCACGTCGCATATTCCCTTTATTATGAAATCTTACTACACCGTACCAAGTGTAGTCACGAAACGAAGTACTGTGCAACCGTTGAATACTGGTCGTCCAGTCCGGTTAGGGCTGTCAGGCCCGATAGATCTATCAACAGGATTCTCGTTTACAATACCGCTGTAAATAATAGTTACCAAGCTACAGGGAAGTATGCCAGTGGTACAACTCAACGTAGAATATATTTTTCAGTTACTTGTGTCCATAACGTAAAACATAAAATACATGTATTCTCATCCCGAAATACTTAGAGTTTAAAAGTGGGACTATATACTCACTTTGCCTTGAAGATATATATATTTTGACTTGGTCTCCGGTTGATATCACGAACCTATCCATATATAATATATCAATATATTTTCATTTTAAACAATCGTCACATATATATACTTATAATACTTTTAATGTCTTCTTAGTCCGTAGTTAGCAATTCAATTTTAATGGTTCATATTTAGGTGTTTAGTAAATAAATAAAACCCCCATCGAAATAAATAAAACCCCATTGTATTCATATTGGTCGGGATTAATCTTGACCCACGGTACCGGTGTTGTCAAATGACGTGTTGCGTACATAAAGTACCGGTGTTGTCAAATGACGTGTTGCGTACAATCATGGCATCTTATGATTAATCTTCTCGTATTGTTTACGGGTGATCCTGAAATATATAAAATTAAATTATGAGTACATATATATAAAATATCATGTTATTTTAAAAATATGTGATTTATTAAATTTTTCTCCAATTATTTTCGTGGCTAAACTAGTTTTGGATATCCGATCTTGTTTTGGTCATAGTTTCTTCGTTACAACTCCGTTTTCGTTGGTTCAACTTGCCACTTCCTTGGATCGAGTCCTTCTTTAAGAATATGAACTGTAAATACCTTAGTTTGTATTCTAAATCACAGGTCATAGGTCAAACTTTAGTGAAACTCATGAAGTTGATCATTTTCCATCATGTAAACAACCTTAAATGATTATTTTTCTAAAAATACTTATACTTTGAGTTAAATCATGAAATTTTTATGTGTTAACATATTCATAGTAAATATCAATTTTCCAGAAAATAAGCCTCCAATTCAAAGTTCAAAATAGTTTTTAATTATCCAACCCAAAACAGCCCCCGGTTGCACTCCGACGTCGTAAATTCAGTTTTTAATGTGTTCTTTGAAAAACCAAGTTTTACCTTGTTAAGTTAGCATATATTTATGATATATTACAGGTCTTGAAGTATTTTAAAAGTTAAGTTAGAAGGATCTATTTAGTTTGCAAACAAGTTTGAAAACATTCAAACTATGTTCTTGTTGTTAAAATTTTATACCATAAAATAAGATAGCTATATATATATATATATATGAATCGAATAAGGTTATGAACAAAGTTACAGCCTCAAGTTACTTGGACAAGATTGCTATAAAAGAGGAGTAAAAATCTAGAACCAAAAGAGAGATGGAGTTGGATGAAAGATTGAAAGTAAACTTGTGTTCTTGGAAGGATTCTTGAAGTGTTTTTGTAAGGGTTTTCTTATGGTGATTAAGTGATATTTTTGAAGATAGATCTTCATGGTAACTTTGCTGAATTGATTAAGGGTTTAAGGCTTATAAGTGTGTGGGTGTTTAACTAAGAAATGAAGATAGAATTTGAATCAAATGATGATCCCCCCATGGTCTTAAAAACGTGAATCAAGGGAGACAAAGACAAGTTTTCATGTTGTATTTTTATGTAATTAGTCAAGCAATCATACAAAAGTAATTACCTTATACATAAGGCATGAACAAGGGCTGGTTGGTGGTGATTTGATGTGTATATACCAATAGTAAATACGTATAGAAGCTAGGTATGATACGGGTACATATACTCTAGATATACGTATAGAAATCTTGTGAAAACGGAACGAGGATTCAAATATAGCTATCTTTTGTGAATATACTTATATTGTTTTATGTATTTAAATCCTTAAAAAGTGATTAAATACATTACTTATACGATATATGTATAAACATTATAGGTCATAAGTACTTATGTCAAATAACGTTACGTATGGTTATTGTTTTGAAAACTTAAGTTAGTAGTTTCAAAATATACTTATAACTTATTGTTATTAATACAAAATGAGATATTAAAACATCCATAAATCATGTTAAATATGTATATATACATATATATACACAAACGTATAATTATCATATGTTATATAGTTCGTGATATCATCGGTCAACTAGACGGTCAAACGTTGTGTAAAACTCTTTTCGAAAACATAAGTTTCAACAATTTGGATTGCTTATCATGTTGGTAAGGTTTAATTTATGTAAATATTAATCTTATAAGTATAAATTGATCGAAAAAGTCCGGGTCATTACAGTACCTACCCGTTAAATAAATTCCGTCCCGAAATTTTAAAATTGTACCTATTTTGCATCATCGGGAAACAAGTGTGGATACTTTTGTTTCATCTGATCCTCTCGTTCTCAAGTAAACTCAGGACCTCTTCGAGCATTCCAACGAACCTTAACGATCGGTATGTTGCTCTGCTTGAGTTGTTTAACTTCACGGTCCATGATTTCGACTGGTTCTTCTACGAATTGTAATTTCTCGTCAACTTGGATTTCTTCAAGAAGAATGGTGAGGTCTTCCTTTGCAAGACACTTCTTAAGGTTTGAGACGTGAAAGGTATTATGTACTCCGGCGAGTTGTTGCGGTAACTCGAGTCGATAAGCTACCGGTCCAATGCGTTCGATGATCTTGAACGGGCCTACATATCTTGGGTTCAGTTTACCTCTTTTACCGAAACGTATTACAGCTTTCCAAGGTGACACCTTTAGCATAACCATGTCACCGATCTGAAACTCTAATTTTTTCCTTCGGACATCGGCGTAGCTCTTTTGGCGACTACGGGCTGTTTTCAACCTCTCCTTGATTTGTACTATCTTCTCAGTCGTTTCGTGTATGATCTCGGGACCAGTTAATTGTCGATCTCCTACTTCATTCCAACAAATAGGAGATCTACACTTCCTTCTGTACAATGCTTCGAATGGCGCAGCTTTAATGCTCGCATGATAACTATTATTATACGAGAATTCTGCTAATGGTAGATATTTATCCCATCCGTTTCCAAAATCGATCACACATGCCCTGAGCATGTCTTCAAGAGTCTGAATCGTTCTTTCACTCTGCCCGTCGGTTTGCGGATGATATGCGGTGCTCATATCCAAACAAGTTCCTAGTGCCTCCTGTAGTGATTGCCAGAACTTTGAGGTAAATCTACTATCACGATCAGATATAATGGAAATAGGTATTCCATGCCTTGAAACAATTTCCTTTATATATAATCGTAATAGTTTCTCCATTCTATCCGTTTCCTTTATAGGCAAGAAATGTGCAGATTTGGTAAGACGATCAACAATTACCCAAATGGTATCGTATCCCTAGGCAGTCTTTGGTAACTTCGTGATGAAATCCATGGTAATACCATCCCATTTCCATTCTGGGATTTCTGGTTGTTGAAGTAACCCTAATGGCTTCTGGTGTTCTGCTTTGACTTTGGAACAAGTTAAACACTCCCCAACATATGTTGCAACGTCTGTCTTTAAATTAGGCCACCAATAATGTGTCTTAAGATCTTGATACATCTTTCCAACTCCAGGATGTATCAAGTATCTTGTCTTATGTGCCTCATTCAATATCAACTTCCTTAATCCTCCCAACTTTGGTACCCAAATACGATTTGCAAAATATCGAATTCCATCTTCCCGTATAACGAGTTGCTTCTCATACTTCTTCATTATTTCATTTCCTATATTTTCTTTAGTAAGTGCTTCTCGTTGAACTTCTTTGATTTGTGAGTTGAGATTCATGCGAATTTTTATGTTCATCGCTCGTACTCGAATTGGTTCTCGTTCCTTTCTGCTTAGTGCGTCAGCCACCACATTCGCTTTCCCGGGATGATAACGAATTTCACAATCATAGTCGTTTATTAACTCGACCCACCTACGTTGCCTCATGTTCAGCTGTTTCTGATCAAAAATATGTTGAAGGCTTTTATGATCAGTAAACACAGTGCATTTAACCCCATACAAGTAGTGTCTCCATATCTTCAATGCAAACACGACTGCTCCCAGTTCTAGATCATGCGTCGTATAATTCCGCTCGTGAATCTTCAATTGTCGGGATGCGTATGCAATAACTTTCTTCCGTTGCATAAGAACGCAACCAAAACCTTGTCGCGAAGCGTCACAATATATTTCAAAATCATCGTTCCCTTCTGGTAACGATAAAATGGGCGCCGTAGTCAACTTCTTTTTCAGTAATTGAAATGCACTCTCCTGCTCAGAAGTCCATTCATATTTCTTCCCTTTTTGCGTTAACGCTGTCAACGGCTTAGCTATTCGGGAAAAATCTTGAATAAACCTTCTATAATAACCGGCTAAACCCAAAAATTGGCGTATCTGCATTGGTGTCTTAGGAGTCTCCCATTTTTCAATGGCTTCAATTTTTGCTGGATCAACCTGAATTCCTTTGCTACTAACAACGTGGCCAAGAAATTGCACTTCTTTCAACCAAAAAGCACACTTAGAAAATTTAGCATATAGCTGTTCTTTTCTCAACAACTCTAATATCAACCTTAAATGCTGCTCATGCTCTTGCTCACTCTTGGAATAAATAAGAATGTCATCAATGAAAACAATAACAAACTTATCTAAATATGGACTACAAACTCGATTCATGAGGTCCATGAATATAGCTGGCGCATTCGTCAATCCAAACGGCATGACCAAAAATTCGTAATGACCGTAACGTGTCCGAAAAGCAGTTTTCGGTATATCTTCTTCTTTGACACGTAATTGATGATAGCCCGATCTTAGGTCGATTTTCGAATAAACACATGATCCTTGCAGTTGATCAAATAAGTCATCAATTCTCGGTAATGGATACCGATTCTTGATAGTTAACTTATTTAATTCACGATAATCTATACACATCCTAAAAGATCCATCTTTCTTCTTAACAAACAAAATTGGAGCTCCCCACGGTGAAGTACTTGGTCGTATGAATCCACGATCCAGTAATTCTTTTAACTGACTCTGAAGTTCTTTTAACTCGGACGGTGCAAGTCTATATGGAGCACGGGCAACTGGTGCAGCTCCTGGTACTAAATCTATTTGAAATTCTACAGATCTAAATGGAGGTAATCCCAGCAACTCTTCCGGAAAAACTTCAGGAAAATCTCTTGCCACAGGCACGTCGTTGATGCACTTCTCTTTTTCTTTCTTTTTGACTTTATTAACATGTGCTAGAATAGCATAACATCCCTTTTCTAAACACTTCTTGGCTTTCAAACAGTTAATGAGTTTTAGCTTTGAGTTACCCTTCTCTCCATAAATCATCACCGGCATTTTATCCTTACAAGGAATGCGAATTGCCTTCTTGGCACACACAACTTCAGCTCCAACTTTGGACATCCAGTCCATGCCGACTATTATATCAAAACTTCCTAATTCTACGGGTATCAAATCAATCTTAAATGTTTCTCCGGCTAAATTTATTTTACAATCACGGCAAATTTTATCGGCTTTAATTAGTTTACCATTAGCTAACTCAATCATGTACTTAGCATCTAGAGGTAATGATGAACAATTCAATTTAGCGTGAAAGTCTCTACACACGTAACTTCTATCAGCACCAGTATCAAATATAATAGATGCGGATAAGTTATTAATGGTAAACGTACCCGTAACAAGCTCCAGGTCTTCACACGCCTCTCTAGCATTAATAACAAATGCTCTCCCACGTGCAGGTCCGATATTCTTCTCTGGATTCGGGCACTGGCTCTTATAATGACCCTGTTTCCCACATCCATAACAAGTAACAGTAGCCAAAGCAGTTCTATTTGCATTAGTGGCAGGAGTCTTGGTACCATTTGTATTTGTAACGAGAGCCCTACAATCTTCAGCAAGATGACCCTTTCGATTACATTTGTTGCATACCATATTACAGTAACCAGAGTGATGTTTGTGGCATCGGTTGCATAAAGGATTTTGTCCTTTATAACCAAAGCTTAAACCACTACCCGCACCTTGCGTGATTTCTTGTTTCTTAAAAGATTGTTGTTGGTTACCTCGATCATAATTTCCATTCCACTTTCTTTTGTTACCTGATACCTTCACATCAGTATTGGATACTTTCTTATCCATGATGACCTGATCCATTAGCTCGTTTGCCATGGTTATAGCTTCATGAATTGTCTTAGGTTTCGATGCTGTAACATTTGCCTTGACCTTTTTGGGCAAACCATCTTTGTACATTTCAATCTTCCGTTCTTCGGTTGGAACCAATTCAGGACATAGCAAAACTAATTCCATGAATCGCTGATTGTAGTTGGTGATTTCAGTACCAACAACCTTCAGGCTTCGTAATTCATCTTCCAACTTCCTAACCTCGTTCCTTGGACAATACTCGTTGATTAACATTATTTTGAATTCTTCCCATGGAGTATCATAAGCTACATCTCCTCCTACAGCCTTCACATAATTTTTCCACCACGTGAGTGCACTATCTTGTAAAGTTCACGATGCATACTTGGTCATGTCCTTTTCAACACAACCACTGATTTTAAACACAGTCTCCATCTTTTCTATCCACCGGGTTAAACCGATCGGTCCTTCTGTTCCACTGAATGATGAGGGCTTGCAAGCTTGAAAAGTTTTGTAGGTGCATCCTACACGAGGATTTGGGTTAACTGCAGCAGCTCTTGCAGCCTCGACCCATAACATTCTGTCGTTCACTCGCTGGTTGATGAATTCCTCGACTTCTTGTTCCGTCATTCGATTCAATCGTGCCATATTCTTCTATAAGAATGAAAAGAAAATAATTATTCACATGGAATATTATAGATGTAGTGTATATTTACAGTACATTATAGCTTATTAATAATATGAACCAGGTATTATTATAAAAGCCTTTTCTTCTTATTAGCGTTTTATAATTATATCTAGGGTAGTACCTACCCGTTAATGTCCATACTTAATAGCTTAGTACAGAACCAATTACTACCATCTAAATAATACTTAACCATGGAAAATTATTGCATTTCATACTTCACTATTTTACATATGCTTATCTTACATCGAACATTAAGCAAACCACACTAATAATATTATACAAAACATTATATGATCCCATGGTTTAATACGGCAGCGCATCGTTTGGTCTATTTTCTAGGACGTTTAGGTTCAATGAATCGCCTAAAGCTTATCCTAGCTGTCTGCCTATATTTTTTCTGTGGGACTGAAGAACTGGATGCCGGGATAGAACGAATAGGAATAGCGGGAATAGGGGTGGTAGTGTCTAGTGGAGTTGGTGCCACATCATCCTTACTAAACTCGGGATTTGAATTTTCTAATTCATTAGCCTTTCGTTTCTTTCCTAGTTCGAACTTGTCTTTTGTAATTTCCTGTATTTCTTCCTCGGGTTCACTTTCCTCCTCGGGTTCACTTTCCTCCTCGGGTTCACTTTCCTCCTCGGGTTCACTTTCCGGGTTCTCTATAGTCGGTTCATCCGGAATTTGTGAGTCTTCCCCAAAGATATTATTTTCGTCATCGGATAGGTTAATGACTGGAACACCATCTGAAGATTCTGGTTCGGAGTCGCTGAATGTGATAACAAGTTTTGAGCCCGACATCTATCACACAACAACTAACCCATTAGTACTACATAATATTTACATATAAATTTTAACCAACAATGATAAGCAATGGTTTTTAAATCAGACCTGGTCAAAGTCCAGACTTACTAATGTATCCTAACGACTTATCAGTTAGACACACTAATGCAAACCTGGTTCGCTAAGAGCACCGCTCTGATACCACATGTCATAACCCGTCCTTAACCATAAGAACGAGTTAGATAACGTATGATTTCATTGCGAGGTATTGACCTCTATATGCGACATTTTTAAAAGAACAACTGCATTTATTTTACATTACAAACCATAACTCTTATGTTAATACAAGCTTTAGACAATATAAAGATGATTATCGCTTAGCGATAATCTTAGACTTACAAACTTTACATGTGATGATAACAATACGATTTCTAGCATATTTTACATTACAATTCCTCGGATATGCAGTTTTATTTTTTGACACAAATATGCATACTCAAGATCTTGCTTAAATTCAACATGTTGCAGCGGAAGCTTTTAGTTATCACCTGAGAATAGACATGTTTAAAACGTCAACATAAAGTTGGTGAGATATAGGTTTAATGCCGGCAGCGGTATAAATATAGACCACAAGATTTCATATGTAAACATTTTAATAAAAATATTCTAAGTGGTTGAGCACTTGGTAACCATACTTAACATTTAATCACGTCGCATATTCCCTTTATTATGAAATCTTACTACACCGTACCAAGTGTAGTCACGAAACGAAGTACTGTGCAACCGTTGAATACTGGTCGTCCAGTCCGGTTGGGGTTGTCAGGCCCGATAGATCTATCAACAGGATTCGCGTTTACAATACCGCTGTAAATAATAGTTACCAAGCTACAGGGAAGTATGCCAGTGGTACAACTCAACGTAGAATATATTTTTCAGTTACTTGTGTCCATAACGTAAAACATAAAATACATGTATTCTCATCCCGAAATACTTAGAGTTTAAAAGTGGGACTATATACTCACTTTGCCTTGAAGATATATATATTTTGACTTGGTCTCCGGTTGATATCACGAACCTATCCATATATAATATATCAATATATTTTCATTTTAAACAATCGTCACATATATATACTTATAATACTTTTAATGTCTTCTTAGTCCGTAGTTAGCAATTCAATTTTAATGGTTCATATTTAGGTGTTTAGTAAATAAATAAAACCCCCATCGAAATAAATAAAACCCCATTGTATTCATATTGGTCGGGATTAATCTTGACCCACGGTACCAGTGTTGTCAAATGACGTGTTGCGTACATAAAGTACCGGTGTTGTCAAATGACGTGTTGCGTACAATCATGGGATCTTATGATTAATCTTCTCGTATTGTTTACGGGTGATCCTGAAATATATAAAATTAAATTATGAGTACATATATATAAAATATCATGTTATTTTAAAAAGATGTGATTTATTAAATTTTTCTCCAATTATTTTCGTGGCTAAACTAGTTTTGGATATCCGATCTTGTTTTGGTCATAGTTTCTTCGTTACAACTCCGTTTTCGTTGGTTCAACTTGCCACTTCCTTGGATCGAGTCCTTCTTTAAGAATATGAACTGTAAATACCTTAGTTTGTATTCGAAATCACAGGTCATAGGTCAAACTTTAGTGAAACTCATGAAGTTGATCATTTTCCATCATGTAAACAACCTTAAATGATTATTTTTCTAAAAATACTTATACTTTGAATTAAATCATGAAATTTTTATGTGTTAACATATTCATAGTAAATATCAATTTTCCAGAAAATAAGCCTCCAATTCAAAGTTCAAAATAGTTTTTAATTATTCAACCCAAAACAGCCCCCGGTTGCACTCCGACGTCGTAAATTCAGTTTTTAAGGTGTTCTTTGAAAAACCAAGTTTTACCTTGTTAAGTTAGCATATATTTATGATATATTACAGGTATTGAAGTATTTTAAAAGTTAATTTAGAAGGATCTATTTAGTTTGCAAACAAGTTTGAAAACATTCAAACTATGTTCTTGTTGTTAAAATTTTATACCATAAAATAAGATAGCTATATATATATGAATCGAATAAGGTTATGAACAAAGTTACTACCTCAAGTTACTTGGACAAGATTGCTGTAAAAGAGGAGTAAAAATCTAGAACCAAAAGAGTGATGGAGTTGGATGAAAGATTGAAAGTAAACTTGTGTTCTTGGAAGGATTCTTGAAGTGTTTTTGTAAGGGTTTTCTTATGGTGATTAAGTGATGTTTTTGAAGCTAGATCTTCATGGTAACTTTGCTGAATTGATTAAGGGTTTAAGGCTTATAAGTGTGTGGGTGTTTAACTAAGAAATGAAGATAGAATTTGAATCAAATGATGATCCCCCCCATGGTCTTAAAAACGTGAATCAAGGGAGACAAAGACAAGTTTTCATGTTGTATTTTTATGTAATTAGTCAAGCAATCATACAAAAGTAATTACCTTATACATAAGGCATGAACAAGGGCTGGTTGGTGGTGATTTGATGTGTATGTACCAATAGTAAATACGTATAGAAGCTAGGTATGATACGGGTACATATACTCTAGATATACGTATAGAAATCTTGTGAAAACGGAACGAGGATTCAAATATAGCTATCTTTTGTGAATATACTTATATTGTTTTATGTATTTAAATCCTTAAAAAGTGATTAAATACATTACTTATACGATATATGTATAAACATTATAGGTCATAAGTATTTATGTCAAATAACGTTACGTATGGTTATTGTTTTGAAAACTTAAGTTAGTAGTTTCAAAATATACTTATAACTTATTGTTATTAATACAAAATGAGATATTAAAACATCCATAAATCATGTTAAATATGTATATATACATATATATACACAAACATATAATTATCATATGTTATATAGTTCGTGATATCATCGGTCAACTAGACGGTCAAACGTTGTGTAAAACTCTTTTCGAAAACATAAGTTTTAACAATTTGGATTGCTTATCATGTTGGTAAGGTTTAATTTATGTAAATATTAATCTTATAAGTATAAATTGATCGAAAAAGTCCGGGTCATTACATTAAGTCACATTTCGTCCAGGCCCTAACTGGAGGTGTGATATGTACTCTATTCAAAATCAGAGAAGTTGAGGATGAACAGATCTATCTCATGTTATTTCCCTGGACTTTAAAGGGAGAAGCTAAAGATTGGTTAGAATCCTTATCTAAAGGGGCGATTGACACATGGGATGTCTTAGTTGAGAAATTTCTTAAAAGATTCTTTCCGGCATCTAAAGCCGTGAGACTTCAAGGAGAAATTGTTACGTTCACGCAGAAGCCAAATGAAACTCTATATGAGGCGTGGACAAGATTTGGAAAGTTGTTGAGAGGATGTCCTCAACATAGTTTAGACACTTATCAAATAGTACAAATATTCTACCAAGGATGCGACATTACTACACGAAAAGACATCGACATAGCAGCTGGTGGTTCCATTATGAAGAAAACCGCAACTGAAGCTTACAAAATTATTGATAACACAGCCTCCCACTCACATGAGTGGCACCAGGAAAAAGATATTCCTCGTTCATCTAAAGCGGCTAGAGCCGATTCTAGCCATGACTTTGATTCCATTTCCGCAAAGTTAGATGCTTTCAAGAGACGAATGGAAAAGATGACTAAAGATATTCACGCAATACGAATTAGTTGTGAACAGTGTGGAGGACCACATTTGACAAAAGATTGTCTCAGTATTGAACAAACAGTGGAACAAAGAGAGAATGTTTCATACATGAACCAAAGACCTGGAAATAATTATCAAAATAATTATCAACCGCCAAGACCAAACTAAAATCAAAATCAGAATTATAACCAAAATGTTCCATACAACAATCAACAAGGTCCTAGCAATCAACAAGTATCTAATAATACTTACAACTAGCAAAGACCTATTTTTCCAAATAAATCACCAAAAACCGATGATAAAAAGCCAAATTTAGAAGATATGATGTCGAAGCTAGTTGAATCTCAAACTCAATTTTTCACATCTCAGAAACAAACTAATGAACAAAATGCTCAAGCATTTAGAAATCAACAAGCTTCTATTCAAAATCTGGAACAAGAAGTGAGCAACCTAGCAAGGATGATAGGTGAAAGAAAACCAGGGAGTCTACCTAGCAATACAAATGCTAACCCCCGAAATGGAACAGCTAAAGTCATTACCACAATAAGTGGTATTACACTCAAACCACCTGAAATACCTGTAATTTTTGATGACTCTATTCCCACTACACAAGCACCACAACCTGAGCAAGAGAAGAAAAAAGAACCGGTAGTTGAAAAGGTTAATGAAGATAACACAGTTAAGGCTAAACCTTATGTTAAACCATACCAACCACCACTTCCTTACCCCAGTAAAATGAGAAAAGAAAGACTTGAAGCCGAGCAATCCAAATTCTTGGATATGTTTAAACAAATAAATGTCAATCTTCCTTTCATTGATGTAATTTCAGGAATGCCAAGATATGCTAAATTCCTGAAAGATCTAATCACAAATAGAAAGAAAATGGAAGAATTCTCGGCTGTTACAATGAATGCTAATTGTTTTGCAGTGCTATTGAATAAACTACCAGAAAAATTATCAGATCCAGGAAGTTTCACAATTCCAAGTTTTCTGGGTAGTCTTAGTTCAATAGAAGCATTGGCAGACTTAGGTGCTAGTATAAATTTAATGTCGTATTCACTATATGCTAAACTAGACCTCGGAGAATTGAAACCAACACGAATAAGCATACAACTAGCCGATCGATCAGTAAAATATCCTAGAGGGATAATGGAAAATATGCTAGTTAAAGTTGGTACTTTAGTATTTCCAGTAGACTTTGTTATTCTGGATATAGAAGAAGATTCTCGAGTTCCTCTCATATTAGGAAGACCATTCTTAAACACGACTAAAGCAATAATAGACGTGTTCGGTAAGAAACTAACCCTGAGTATAGAGGACGAGAGTGTTACCTTTTCTGTTGATAGAGCCATGCAACAACCGCAATCTGCAGATGATACATATTATTATATTCAAACTATAGATTCACATGCAGAATTGTTACAAGAATTTCCAGAATTACAAGGGACAGGAGAATGTTCTTTAGGAGAAGGAACTGAACCAATTGATGAAGCTGAAATGTTAGCCGCACTCATGGCTAATGAATACGAACCAACAAAAGAAGAACTTCAAATGCTAAAAGAGGAAGACAGATATCGATACAAATCATCGATAGAAGAACCACCGATATTAGAGTTAAAGCCACTTCCAAACCATTTGGAATACGCTTATTTACATGGTGAGTCTGAATTACCTGTAATAATATCCTCTTCTCTTACGGAAAATGAAAAATCTCAACTCATTTTTGTGCTAAAAGCTCATAAACCATTTATTGCATGGAAGATTCATGACATTAAAGGTATAAGTCCTTTGTATTGCACACATAAAATCCTTATGGAAGAAGGTCATAAAACATATGTGCAACGCCAACGAAGACTAAATCTTAATATGCAAGATGTTGTTAAGAATGAAATTATTAAACTGCTAGATGCAGTTTAATTTATCCAATCTCTAATAGTCCATGGGTAAACCCAGTTCAATGTGTACCTAAGAAGGGTGGCATGACTGTCATCACAAATGAAAAAGATGAGCTTATTCCTACTAGGACTGTAACGGGATGGCGTGTTTGTATTGATTATAGAAAATTAAATGACGCCACCAGAAAAGATCACTTTTCCTTACCTTTGATTGATCAAATGTTGGAAAGGTTAGCTGGGAATAGTTACTATTGTTTTCTTGACGGTTTCTCCGGATACTTTCAAATTCCAATCGCACCCAAGAATCAAGAGAAAACCACATTCATGTGCCCTTATGGTACTTTTGCTTACAAACGCATGCCATTTGGACTTTGCAACGCCCCTGCAACCTTTCAAAGGTGCATGATGGCAATTTTTCACGACATGATAGAAGAATGCATGGAAGTTTTCATGGATGAATTTTCAGTCTTCGGTGATACTTTTGAAACATGTCTAGTTAATCTTGAACGAATGCTTATTAGATGCGAGAAATCAAATCTAGTACTTAATTGGGAGAAATGCCATTTCATGGTTAAAGAAGGCATCGTTCTTGGTCATAAAATTTCAAAGGAAGGAATTGAAGTGGATAGAGCTAAAGTAGATGTAAGTGCTAAACTTTCACATCCCACCAATGTTAGAGGAGTTAGGAGTTTTCTAGGGCATGCCGGTTTTTACCGACGCTTCATAAAAGATTTTTCTAAAATTACCACTCCTATGAACAAACTCCTTGAAAAAGATGCTCCATTCATCTTTTCAGATGAATGCATCAAATCTTTTAATATTCTTAAAGAAAAACTCACTAACGCGCCAATCATGATAACTCCAAATTGGAATTTACCATTTGAACTCATGTGCGATGCAAGTGATTTTGCAATGGGAGCCGTTTTAGGACAAAGGATTGGAAAACAATTTCAACCTATTTATTACGCTAGTAAGACGTTACAAGGAGCAAAAATGAATTACACAACTACTGAAAAAGAACTCCTTGCTATTGTCTTTGCTTTTGACAAATTTCGTTCATATCTCGTTCTAGTAAAAACGGTGGTCTATATCGACCATTCTGCTCTTAGATACCTATTTTCAAAACAAGATGTCAAACCACGATTAATCCGTTGGATCTTACTCTTACAAGAGTTCGATATTGAGATCCAAGACAAAAAGGGAGCAGAAAATCTCGCAGCTGATCATCTTTCTCGTCTTGAAAATCCTGAATTAGAAGTTCTAAATGAATCAGCCATACAAGATAACTTTTCTGATGAATATCTATTGAAAATTGATTATAATGAAATTCCATGGTTTGCAAACTATGCAAACTACTTAGTATGTGGATTCCTTGAAAAAGGGTTGTCGTACCAAAAATGAAAGAAATTCTTTAGTGATATAAAACACTATTTTTGGGACGATCCACATTTGTTTGAAAGTTGTCCCAATAGAATAATACGCCGATGTGCATTCGGAGATGAAGCTAGTCAAATCTTAAACCATTGTTACACAGGACCAACAGGAGGGCATTATGGGACTCAACTCACAACAAGGAAAGTCTACGACGCTGGATTTTATTGGCCTACAATTTTCAAAGACGCACACCTTCTCTGTAAATCCTGTGATGCTTATCAAAGGGCCAGAAAAATAAGTCAACGTGATGAAATGCCACAAAATGTCATTCAAGTATGTGAAGTATTTAATGTTTGGGGTATTGACTTTATGGGTCCATTTCCAAAATCTCATAATAATCTCTACATTCTTGTTGCCATTGATTATTTATCTAAATGGGCAGAAGCACAAGCTCTCCCAACTAACGATGCACGAGTTGTAGTCAACTTCTTAAAACGTCTTTTTGCTAGGTTCGGAACACCGAAAGCTTTAATAAGTGATCGGGGTACTCATTTTTGTAATAATCAACTTGATAAAGTTCTCAAAAGATATGGAGTAACTCATAAAATCACCACCGCTTATCATCCACAAACAAGTGGACAAGTTGAAAATATCAACCGAGCTTTAAAACGTATTCTAGAGAAAACTGTAGGATCAAATCCGAAGGAACGGTCCATGAAATTGGAGGATGCACTCTGGGCTTTTAAAACAGCCTACAAAACTCCAATTGGCACCACACCTTTTAAACTCGTTTACGGAAAAGCATGTCACCTTCTAGTAGAAATTGAGCACAAAGCATTTTGGGCTTTGAAGACATGTAATCTTGATTTACATGAAGCCGGACGTCTAAGATTAAGTCAATTAAATGAATTAGAAGAATTAAGACATGTGGCATATGAAAATTCGTTAATCTATAAGGAAAGAACGAAGAAATGGCATGATAAAAGAATCAGAAGTTCAAAAGAATTTAAGGAATGAGACAGAGTTCTTCTTTTCAATTCACGATTCAAGCTATTTCCTGGAAAATTAAAATCAAGATGGTCTGGACCATTCATAGTCAAAAGAGTTTTTCCATACGGAACAGTAGAGTTAACAAATTCAAATGGGATTGAATATAAAGTTAATGGTTACAGAGTTAAACATTACATAGATAATCCAATGGAAGTTGAAGATGAAGTTAATCACAATTTCGACACCACAGCTAACTAAGTGTGGGAAGATTCGAACATTTTAAGGGTAATATGTATTTCTATTAGAGTTAGATTTTTTTGTTTTCATGTAGTTCTCGAGAATGGAATCCGATTGGTCTTTCCCTAGCAGACCCTAAAGAACTAGTCTTCTCCCTCCATTCTGAATTTTTATTTCTTTTAGGTTTTACGAGAAGAAGAATTCCTTTGATCTGAACCATGGTCTACTACTACACGCTATGATTACTAAACGTAATAATAACATTTTTCCGAGTGAACTGGTATCATTCATAAGAGGAAAAATGGACGAAGTGAGGAAAGAACTCAGGAAGAATAATAATAAGACACATTTTGGTAAAGGGAAATCGAAATCCGCAACAAAAAGAAGAGCACGACACCTTGAAAGATGTCATAAATGCAGAAAATGGTCACACGAAGGTAAATGTTCGAACAATCAGACACATTCCAATACTGAGTTCGTTACTTTATACAGAGAAGGACCATTCATATGTTTAGAAGAAAAGTTATTGAAAATTTGAGGTTACGCTTATGTAGCTATGGAAAACCAAATAGAACGACTCTCCTATGAGTCGACTAAAGCAGGTCTCTGAGAATTCTATCTCACAGGTAAGTATGTACAGTTTTTATTTTATTTTTTTATTTTTTTATTTTATTGCTTTTAACCTTTTGATAATAAATGCTGAATCGTTCGCTATAAAGTATTAAATTGATATTCAATAAAATTAGGTATGCAAAACCGAAATTATTGATATCATACAAAAATTTATTACATCACTGCAAAATTTACCGTTTATTCATAAGGTATAAATATCTTTAATCAATCAATCCAAAATATTTCAGAAATTCGTAAGAAGTAAAATTAGGTAATATAGCCGAAATTACTTTACCCAAAAGAGGGACGTATATTTTTGTTAATATTTGATTGATTAAAGTGGGATAAAAGACCAAAAAGATTTTTATTTTTACCTTGTTTTTAAAATTAATAATAACTATATTATTTTTAAATGTAAGTTTTGTAAAACTAAAATATATAAATATTAATAATATGAAATTTTATTAATATGAATTTTAAATTTAAGTTTGGTGTAATTTAAAAACAAAAATGTACTTTATTTCATTAAGTTAAAAAAATTGATTTCTAAAATTCGTCGTGAGTTGAAGACTAGGTCGTTGAACCGAAATTGCTTTACCCGAGGGTGGGACGAGAAATTTTATTATCATTATTTTTAATCTTATTGATTTAAAGTATGCCAAAAACATTTAAAAACTCAAAAATCTTTGCTTTTAAAACAATCGCTTTAAAATGAAAAATTTTAAAAATTTTGTCAAGGGACGAACTAGGTAAATGTACCGAAACAACCTCAATCTAAAAAGAAACAAAATTTTAAATTTATTCAATTTTTGTTTTTATAAGTAAAAGGTTTTATAAAAAAAATAAAATAAAAAAGCCGCACTCGTGGAGCTTTGTGTTACCCCACATCTGCACTCGCGGAGCAAGAAAAACCCAAAACAGAATAACTGGTCAATAGACCAGTCCCTAAAACACCACACCCACATTTTTCTGCGAAAAACACACACAAGACCCTCTGAAAATCACGATTTTTCACCGTTAATCATTAAATTTTTTGCTAAAATCATGTTGAGAAGAATCCTACCAAGAAGTTTTTCAAGGAGATCGGTAATTGTGCTTAAATTGTTTGTATATTATGCTTGTATAACTTAGATTGATGCTATTTAACATGATTAGAAGCCTTAAACTTCAAATTTTGAGTGATCTAGGGTTTGTGTTCTTGAGCAAAATTGGGGCTTATTGATATAAACGGGTTATGGCCAAATTTTGTTGTTAGTTCATGCTTAATTAAGTAGTGTAACATGTTTAGGTTGTTAAATGATCAAAACTTTGATCCTAAACATGATTTTTGAGCAAGATTGTTGACTTTTTGAGTCAAAAATGCATGAACTTGATTAATTTGATATGAATGCCATTTGAAACTTGTTTAATTGCTATAATGATTATTTTTGACATGTTTTAGAAGATGAATACTTAGAAACATTGTATACATTTTGATATATGTTTATTTGTAAAAGTGTAGAATTGTTAATTTTATGAAATTGTGTATAAGTTTAATATTGTTTAAACATGTCATTATGATTGTTTTGATCTATGATTTTGCTAACACTAATGCATATTTGGATGCACAAAATATTGTGTTTAATGTGTTTTGCAGACTGAAAGGGGTGAATCTTCATCCACTTCCCAAGCTCACAATGCTCCTCCTGAGAATGCAGACGAACAGGAGATTAACGACCAATACAGACAAAATCTACCGCATCAATTCATTTCATATTCAAATATACAATTGGCAGATTTACACCCTAATTTAAGATTTGACAGACATTGAATAGATTATCCAAAATATCAGAGGAACTTACACACCCTTCAGTCAAATAATGTTGAAGTACCCAGGGTAATAGATTGGGAACCGTTAGAAACAGTGGGATTGACCGAGCCAATCAGAGAATTACTTACACAAAGGTATGGTAATTCTACTTTTAATGATTGGGAACGATTATTCAATATACGTAGGCCTGTATATAGAGAATGGTGTGTGGAATTATTATGTAGTGTTGAAATAAATGATCGGGTAGCTAGCTTAATCGATCGGAGCTTTATTAGATTTTTGTTAGGATGTGTGATGCGCCATATGTCTCTATAAGATATGGCTCAGGCTTTTTGTATATATACGCCTGAGGAATTAGCATCTACTGATTGTCAAAGGTTAATAAGTAATGGAAGAAGGGTTGATGAAAATTTTGATATGAATGGAATATGTAGTAGAATGACTAGCCATAATCGATTTCGTGAGGGATATTACTCTTATACTGATATTAATAGAGATGAGCTAAGAGTGATCCATAGGTTTTTAGCAAACTCGATTACACAGCGAGGTAGGAACATAGAGAAGGTAAATGAAAATGATTTATTTTACCTCATGTGTATTCGAGACCCACAGAGCGTTGTGAGTATACCTTATTGTGTGGGTTATTATTTATCGGTAATGGTTAGGGGTATGCGGCCTAATAGTATAATAGGAGGTGGTATCTTTATTACTTTAATTTTTGAGTATCTCAATGTGGATAGAAGTCAGGGGGATTATTAATTGCAGTACCAGAACCCCGTGATAGAATTGGTTTGCAAGTATATCATGGTGCAAAGGTTTTAAAGAAACGACATAACGCTGCAGCACCATATGATGACACGCATCCACAGGTAGAAAGAGATCAGGAGCAAGGTAATGCGGGAAGAGGGAATCAGATGACAAAAATGTAAATTTTATTGGCCCAAAATGAGTATGAAATGGCTAGACAACGAGCATTTGCAGATTGGCAATATCATCAAAGCCAACTCATAAGCCATTGTGCCTACCATAACACAAACTACATTCCTACTCAACCGGCCATATTTCCTCCCTGGACTATACAGACCAGAACACCGTTCCCTACATATAACCTAGCTCAAGCATTCTACAGCACTTACGGCTATGAATGGAATTCCTACTGAAACCATCCTCATCAACCGTAATTTTCTTTTATTCCTATTTTTATTTATTTTGTAACTTGTAATTTTATACTTTTAATACTTCTTTTGATACTGTAATAGTTTTTATAATTTTCTAACTTTTATTATTAGATTTTAATAATTTTTGAATGTGGGGTGATATACCCAACTTCAAAAATATGTATATATATGTTTGTAGTTTATCTCATGTACAAAATAGGGTAAAATAGCGTACTTTCAAAGACTGACATTAAGTTCAGCAAAAGCAACTAATTTTGATGACAAGATGTAAAATAAATGTGATATAACAACTGCAGGAATGAACAAATGATGTGCACCATTTATCATTCAAACAAACAACAATATGTTTGGAAACTTTGATAAAATTTAATCATTTTTCTACGCTAATCACCCTCAATAATTTAAATTGTTACTGATTTCTTGCAAATGAGGGCATTGCAAGATCTTAAGTGTGGGAAGGGATTAAATTCTTTCGGTTTTAAACATTTAACTTATACACTTGGTTTAATAGCCACCGTTAAAATACTAGTAACGCAGTAGTTATATTAGAATCTAGTGCTCTCTGATAATAAAGAACAGCCCTAGTCTTATATACTGACTACCCACTTCTAGTAAAAATTTTAAAAATTTTCAAATAAATGAATTCAAAATCTCGTTTATACATATTTATGAACGATAAAACTAGGTGTTAACACCGAAATTATTGTTACCTCGGAAAGGACATAAATTGAGAAACAACCCAAAACGCTTGAATTCATTTAAAATGGAATAGAAGAGAATAAAAAGGCAAAGAAAGAAATATAAAAGCCAAGTGTGGAAAAATTTACCAAGTTATTTAAATCATATATCACATATTTTTGTACAAATAATTGAAGGTACTTTTGTTTTGGACGATTTTAATCAGTTTTACCCGATTTCTTATAATATATTTGAAAGAAATGTGCCACTTGATTTAAAAGGATGTAAAGTCTTCCGAGAAAAAGACACGCGCTTCTTGATTTAGGTCAGGAAGTTGTCATCCAGACCAGTTGTAGAGTCTACGAAAAACCTTGAAAAGTTTTTTCGAAAATCAGCTGGAAATCCACGGACCTCAGCATCAAACAGGGTCACCATGTGGTCAGACTTATCCTATCCATGAGAGGATATGTCTCGTACAATGGGGGCACCGTGTAAATTTGCTTATAAGACTAATGAATCAGATCCCCAGAAAGGATAATCTCCTTAAAGATCAAAAATCAGCTTTTAAGCCTGATATTACTCAATCCTTGAGATTGACCTTAAAGATTCAGAATTCAAACTCATGGAATTCGATGATATCTAAACTCGAGCTTGAACGAGAAAATATTTTGATCAAAATTACAAACTGATTTGTTTTCTGAAACCCTATTTTCAATGCGTTCATTACCATTGAACGTAAAATCCTAGGAATTTACCTAGAATTCATTAGGTCACCTGAACCAAATCGGGTGTCAACCGTAAGAACGGTGGTTGCATAGCATGGTCGAAGACAGGACCTTGTGCCAGACCGAAAAACTATAGGGTGATCTTTACTATTGCTCCTGCAAAGGATAGTAATTGCATCCGACACGATATGGACCATAATCAAAAGCATGTCATTAGACATTGCCTTAACAGTTACTTGTTCAACGCTTTCCTTTACAACCAGACGGTAGTTTACCAAAAGGTAATATACGGAGTAAGTATAGTGGACGTGTTGCTTTCCCAATACAAGGTTAGCAAGTGGGTGACACAAAACCATAAGTTTTGAGCTAAAATTTTAAAATCTAAAACCCACAAAAACATTTTGCAAACACCGGTGAAGGGTTATTCCGGAAAACTTATCTAGGGTAAAAACTAGATTGAATTTTCAAAAGATCAAATGTTTTCATAAAGATCCAATTTCCTAACGGATCTAAATTTTTATAGTCATGTGGGACTGTAAACCACATCGTTACTATCATTGTTTATACCGCCGTATCAAAATCACTGATGTACAAAGTGTGAAGAATAAAGAAGTGATTCTAGTAAAGTTATATTCAAGATCTATATTACTTGAGGAAAAGCAACGCTCAAGTGTGGGAATATTTGATAATGCTAAAAACGAACATATATTTCATAGCATTATCCTTCAAGAAAGACAAGTTTTTAGTTGCAATTGTTCTATTTACAAGTAATATTCGTTTAAATAAAAAAAAGGTGAAGACAAAAGACAGAATCGACGATTTGAAGACACAAACGACCAAAAAAAGCTAAAAAGTACAAAGTACAATCCAAGTGGTTCAAATTATTGATGAGAAACGTCTAGAAAATTACAGGAGTACAAGCCGCAAAACGCAAAGTACGAGATATTAAATCGTACGAAAGGACGTTCAAAAATCCGGAACCGGGACATGAACCAACTATCAATGTACGACTCAACGGAACTAAAATTACAAGTCAACTATGCACAAGAATATAATATAATATATAATTAATTATATATAATATTATATATTATATATTCTAAATAATCAGCAGCCCACGTTTAATTCGTTTGGTGAGCTGGAATCCAAAGCTCCGCAACTGCGGAGCTGTGAAGAAGAAATGTACCGCACTCGCGGAGCTGTACAGTTCAAAGTGGGCCTATAAAAGGCCGCGCATTCTGCCGATTTCATTACACCTTTTTCTTTTACTTTCTCTGATCACATACGAAATATATATATTTATATTTTATAATTATAATTTTAATATTAAGTTAATAATAATAAGGTTATAGTGGCGAATGTTTTAAGTTTGTAAGTCAAAATTTTGTCCGTGTAATACTACGCGATTAATACTCATTGTAAGTTATGTTCAACCTTTTTAAATTAATGTCTCGTAGATAAATTATTATTATGTTTATTTAATCCGAAGTAATCGTGATGTTGGACTAAATATTAAGACTGGGTTATTGGGCTTTGGACCATAATTGGGGTTTGGACAAAAGACCGACACTTGTGGAAATTGGACTATGGGCTATTAATAGGCTTTATATTTGTTTAACTGAATGATAGTTCGTTAATTTAATATAGAGATTTACAATTTGAGGTAATTATAAATAACCACATACACTCGATCGGATACGATGGGCGAGATATTTATAAATACTAATAATCGTTCATTTAATCGGACACGGGAATTGATTAATAGTCAATGGACTCATTAAAACAGGGGTGGATTACATACAAGGACACTTGGTGTAATTGTTAATAAAGTATTAAAACCTTGGATTGCACACAGTCGATAACCTGGTGTAATCATTAACAAAGTATTAAGACCTTGTTGCAGTTTAAGTCCCCAATTAGTTAGAATATTTGACTTCGGGTATAAAGTTAATTTGACGAGGACACTACTTTATATTTATGACTGATGGACCATTATGGACAAAAACCATATGGACGTATCAAATGATCCAGGACAAAGGACAATTAACCCTTGGTAATAAACTAAAATCAACACGTCGAACATCATGATTACGGAAGTTTAAATAAACATAATTCTCTTTATTTTATATCTCATCGCACTTTTATTTACCGTCATTTTATTTATCGCACTTTTATTTATTCGCACTTTTAATTATCGTCATTTACTTTACACTTTAAATTAAGTTGTATTTATATTTAATATTTTACATTAGGTTTTAATTATGACTTAAGACTCAAAATTGACAAACCGGTTACTAAACGGTAAAACCCCCCTTTTATAACAATAATAATATTACTTATATATATTTTTATACAAATACAGTTTAAAATAATTATAGCGTTAGACTCAGCTAGCTCCCTGTGGAATGAACCGGACTTACTAAAAACTACACTACTCTACGATTAGGTACACTGTCTATAAGTGTTGTTGCAAGGTTAGGTATATCCATTCATTAAATAAATAAATAACTTGTGTAAATTGTATCGTATTTAATAGTATTTCATAGTAAAAATTAATAGTATTACGTACTACCCCTCGCACACATCACTCATGTACCCCACTAACACCATCATACTTCGTGGTAAGCATCTTAACAATAAGGGTACTCGCATGAGATTTAGATGAGCCCTTAATTTGTTCCTCGACAAATTCTAAGAATTCTTTAGCATTTTCAGAGTCAGGAATGGCTCCTCGAATAGCGGGCGATATATAATTCTTCATTATCAATAGGGACATGCAATTTGATCTTTCCCATATATCATAAGTCCTCTTTCGTTCAACCGTACTTTCGTCGGTAAGAGATGCAGGTTGATCAAATCTTAAAGCATAGTCCAAATCAGTTATGCCGAGGTAAATCTTAATTTGATCTTTCCACGATGAAAAATTAGTTCCGTTCAAGTGTTCTATGCGAGGAATACAGTTTGCAATTGTAGTGGGTGTTAAAGCTAAAATGTAACGGTCATTACTATTATGCTCATCATTATGCTCATTGTTATTTTGATTAAGGACTAAAAATAATTTTCATGGTACAACAATAAGTTACAAAAAATAAGACTATATTAGTGACGTAGTACTAATATTAATATTAATAACACCAACTATAGGGAAAAATTTGGTATATATAAATATATAAATTTAATCACAACACAAGATTAAATTTATTAAAGAAGTTGGGTGAAATTATTGACTTCTCGTTGGTTCCATCAACAATACACTTATAACTTCTTAATTAAGTAATGCAAAATTAATTTACAAATATATCACCGTTGGGCAAAAATATTAGTAAACCAATTATAAGTTATTTGCTAAATACCGTATGATGTCTAAAAATTACGGGTCACCGTTGGGCTATCCCACAATCCCTAAACACCAACGTAACTTAATATGACTTTTCATTCACCAAAAAATTATATCAACTAGAAGCCTTCCGTTGGGCCGACAACTAATCTCAATAATTAGGTAGTCATAAAACATGTTTAAAGAAAATGATATAAACATATTTTATAATGCCCTTTATGATTATTATGAACTATAAAATATATAGTTTCAGTTAAACATAACATACACCAACATACTAGTTTATCGGATATCCACGGGTTATAATAGTGACTAATGTGGATTAATAGTAACAAACATACACTAACATTCTTGAAACATTGTTTCAGTACATTATTAACATTATTAAATCATTCATTTTTTTATTATTTTTTTTATGACATTAAAATTAACTAACTTACAGTAATGTTAATTATCATTAAAATATTAGATGTTAAGTGCCCATTTTCATGACCCGTCCTAATCCATCTGAATGAAGTCCATATCGATTATAAACGATTCACAATAGTTGATTACATCGTGAGGTACTTGACCTCTATATGATACATTTTACAAACATTGCATTCGTTTTAAAAAAAAACTTTCATTTACATCGAAGTTGACGGCATGCATACCATTTCATAATATATCCAACTATATTTGACTTAATAATAATCTTGATGAACTCAACGACTCGAATACAACGTCTTTTGAAATATGTTATGAATGACTCCAAGTAATATCCTTAAAATGAGCAAATGCACAGCGGAAGATTTCTTTCATACCTGAGAATAAACATGCTTTCAAGTGTCAACCAAAAGGTTGGTGAGTTCATTAGTTTATCATAAACGATCATTTTCATCATTTTAATAGACCACAAGATTTTCATTTCCATTTCTCATAAATATACGTCTCATGCATAGAGACAAAAATCATTCATATGGTGAACACCTGGTAACCGACCTTAACAAGATGCATATAGAATATCCCCATCATTCCGGGACTCCCTTCGGACATGATAAATTCGAAGTACTAAAGCATCCGGTACTTTGGATGGGGCTTGTTGGGCCTAATAGATCTATCTTTATGATTCACGTCAATTAGAGTGTCTGTTCCCTAATTCTTAGATTACCAGACTAAAAAAAGGGCATATTCGGTTTAATAATCCAGCCATAGAATGTAGTTTTAAGTACTTGTGTCTATTTCGTAAAACAGTTATAAAAGCAGCGCATGTATTCTCAGTCCAAAAAATATATATTGCAAAAGCATTTAAAAAGGGAGCAAATGAAACTCACAATACTGTATTTTGTAGTAAAAATATATATGACGTCATTGAACAAGTGTAGGGTTAGCCTTGAATTCACGAACCTAGATCATTTGTATATATATATTAAAACACATAATCGTAACTGAATAAATTTATTTATTATATCTTTAATTTTTATATTATGTATGTTTAATTTGTGTATATATCCCTAATTGTTAATATTTCTATAGTTATATGAATATATTCCTATTTATATACATAATTGTTTAATGTTATATAAAAAAATTGATAGTTTGTTATTTATATGTATTTATATAAATAATATTAATAGGTTTGATGTATATAGTTATGTGAAATTTTAATATAATTATAGTACGAATATATTTTATATACAAAATATCTATCTGTTTAAAAAGTAGTTTTTGATATTAATAATGATAATATTAATAATCATATTACTTAATAATAATACTTATATTGATTGATAATAATATTAGTAATAACCATAATAATGCTAATAATAATAATAATTATAATTGTAACTAGAGTTATGATAATAATAATAATAATATCCTAATCATAATAATACTTATATCAATATTACTAATTACTAATTACTAATACTAATAATAACAACATTAATAATATTTAAAGATGTTACATGATAACAAAATGATAATAGTATTAATCATAGTATTTATTGTTACATAATAATAATGATAGTACATATATTAGTAGTTAATAATAATAATAATAACAATAACAATATTCCTACTTATAACTATAATCATACTTAATAATAATGATAATATCCATAATACTTGATAATGTTAATAATTGGTAACTTTTATGAATATACCTATATTAGTAATAATAATAAGGATAATAGTAATTATAACTATAATACTTGTAATGATAGCAATAATTAATATCATCAATAACAATAATAATAATAATAACAATAATAATAATGATAATAATAATAAAAGAAGGCTACCTTTAAAAGCTTTTCCTAAACAAAAATGCTTCAGGCAAGGCTTGAACTCAAGACCTCTCGCTTAACCCACAACACTCTAAACCATCATTCTATTACTTACTTTCTACATTAGTTATCACTTTAATTCCTTTTAATCCGTAAATAAATGAATCATGACCCAAATTACAATACAAGTTCAATGCCCATTTTATTAATACAAGTCTCAGTCTAAAATAAAAATCCCTTGGCCCAACATTAACAATTTGAAGTTTCGTATCCACAAGCAACATGACGGTTTGTTCTTCCTTCTTTAATCAGTTAGGGTTTTTAAATAAAAATTAAATAACGAACGTGACTTTATTATCTTCTGTATCATCCTCGACTTCATTATCATCATCATTAATTCGTTTGTTATCATCATCTTTAATCATGATCACGACATGATCATAATCATAATCATCTTCTTTTAAACACATCATCATAAAATCACAACTAATCATGACATCATCTTCATTTTCTTAATCACGATCATCTTCCATCATTCTCGTTATTGTATCCGAAACAGAAACAAGGTGTAGAGGTTCAACAACCGAAATAGAAGACTATAGCAGTGTTGGGTTAGTGATTTCAACAGAAGAAAGAAGGAAGAAAACAAATATAATACACGGTGGTGCTTCATGGTGGTTCTCCGGTGGTTACGAAGATGGAAAATAGGAACACTAGCGGCCAGTAGTTTATAGCTAAAAGATTGCAGTTTAATAGTGTGTTTCGAATAGCTGTAATGGAAAACTGAAACAATCGCAGGTGTGGTTTCAATGGAAAACAAGGGGGTAAGTCACAAAGGTAATTGTGGTGGTGATCATCACCAACGTGTTATCATCATCATCATTGAATTATCATTATTAACATCAAATCATCGTCTTCCATCATCATCTACCATCATCATATTATCATATCGCTAATCATCATCATCTTCAATGAATCATAATCATCGTCTTTATTGTTAATCATCATCATCGTTGTAACAGAAAACAAAACAGAAGTAGAAGCAGAAGGAAGTTGCAGGTGGGTTTCATGTATATGGGTTTCATTAATTCGAACAATAAAGTAATTATCTCAGTACGTAATGGCAGGTGTGCATAATGGTATTTGATTTTGTGGATATTCAACATAAATAGGAACGGAACAGTGAAACATAAAATAAAGTTAGCAGCAGTGGTTAGGGATCAAAGGTGGTTGTGTTGGGTTTTTGGTTTGGCCAGTAAAATAGAAATAGAGTAGACAACAGAATTAAAGTAGTCGCAAGTGGTGGTAGCAGTGGCCATGTGGTGATGGTGAAGAGATATAGAGATGGTGGTTAAAGAGATGGTGATAACTTGGTGGTTTCGGTGGCCGGTTGGGTGGTGTTTGTAAAGTGGCGGTTTTGGGCTGGAAAATAATAGAAACCGTAATATAGCAGCACAATGATCGAGCAGATGGTGTTAAGGTGACGGGTTCAGGTGGTTGGATGGTTGGCGATCAAACAAAGGGAGAAGGTTTGAAGGATGTTTGGTTTTGATTGCTTTCTCCCATATTCTGTGTATATCGACAAACATATATATATTATAGTAAAAGTAGTGATCAAGGTGGTGAGGTTCTAAGGCATGAAGAAGAAGAATATGATGGTTTGGCTACCCCATCTGCAAATTTTTATACGGAATATTTGTTTATGTAATAGTTATTGTTGTTTGTTTGTTGGAGAAAGAAAAGAAAGATGGAAATGGATGGTGTGTGTGGTCTTGTGGTGTTTTGCAGAAAGAAAAGAAACAAAGAAAAATATCAAGTGGTGTGGTTATGTCCATTTCATCTCACACATGTGTATTGAATATAGAAAGGGTGATAAAGGAAAGACAAAAACAGTGACAAATTACAAATCATGCGTTGTACGTTAATGAATATATATTAGATAAAGGTTAAGAATAATGAAAACAATAGCTTCCCACTTGCAATTTAAAAGCATCCCTATAATAATCCGTGAAGTGTAATTGTATGTATGCTTACCGACAGTTTTCACGGGATGTGGTATCGTCCTCCGTTGTTTATCAGTAGCGGATAAAAGTACACAGAAAAATCCCAATTTCTTAAATTAACTATATTTATTTATTTTGGTCATTATGGTATAAAATTCGATCATTAACTATTAAATAAAAATTACATTAATTAATCACACCCAACCCCAAGTAAAATATAGTTAGTGTTAAAACTTATCAAATAACTTCTAAATATATTATTAATAAGCCAAAAATTTATAAAACTTATTTTCGGATCACCGTTTATTTTAAAATCACATAAGTTCGAATTTAACTTGCTTAATATCAATCGGAACATCAAACGAGTATTACAATCATTTAATATTTATTTTTAATATACTTTATTTGTATATATAGATATGTTTTAAATAATAATTATTATAATATCCTATTTTTATTTTATTAATTTTTAATAACAATAACATATATTACTTCAAATTATATTTCGAATTATTATTTATATGTACATACACACATATCTATTTACAATTAATTGTTCGTGAATTGTCGAGAGCAGTCGAAGGTCAATAGAATATATGAACATCGTTTCAAAATTTTCTAGACTCAACATTACATACTTTGCTTATCGTATCGAAATCATATAAAGATTAAGTTTAAATTTGGTCAGAAATCTCCGAGTCGTCACACCCATGAATATAATAGATAATGATAAATGAGTTGGTAGACATCAACGTTTAGATTACTCTATAAATATTATCATTAGTAGTTGAAAAGTAATTAATATTCAAGTCATTATAATTTGGCAACACAAAAAAAATAGGTGCACCATATTGAAACAAATTATATTTATTGCACCATAACTCTTCAACTAATAATGTAATGTATTGAAGAACAAATATTTTCCATTATAGAACAATTTATCAATTAACTTGTATGGATTTCAATTACCGAAATCCTGTATTGAAACGTAATAGTTAGGCATTCCGAAGAGAGTCCCAACTTTTTATTTGATAAAAGTTAAAGATGTGGGTTAATTTCCGGACTTTATGTCAACTTTATGTTAACTTTTTATTTAACTTTATGTCAAGTTAAATAATACACTTCAAATATTTAATTTCTTTAATAATTAATACTAGTAAAGTAGTAAGCAGTACTACCTATATCTCAAATTATAGTGTGGAGTAATTGAATAGGCTCTCTGTATTGTTTTGAGTTCTTTAAGTGAACATTATAGTACAGTTTCAATTTGGTCATCGATAATATATAAAATAATATGTCTAGCTTTTCATATATATTTATACTAAATAACCCAAATCCTTCAAATATAAAACGTCATTTTAAGTCGTCCATGTGTATGATCAGGTTGATTGCAAATTAAACAAAAAATGAATATTATGCCAATATATTACATGACACATAATGGATCATCATCATATATGTTTATCTAAAATATTGTTTTATTCAAGATCAGGAAAAAAAAATATTTCATGATCTAAAAAAACAAATATACATATTTCAGATTTAATATAAATATATGTGATTTATTTGCTCTGATACCACATGTTAAACATATCATAATATTTCAATGACCATATGTTAAACATATCATAATATTTCATCATGTAATTCATTAGATAAAGATTAAGATATGAAGATGTAAGGCTTACTTGAATGGAAAGATGATGAAGTCATAAGAACAAAACTATGATGTTTGATCTTCTACTTGATCATCTCCTTTAGTGATGGACTTAAGAGTAATTGTAATGTGTTGTTGTTATTGTGTACTTAGAGGTGAAGAATGAGCCTCTATTTATAGGAGAGGTCAAGGAGGGATCAACTCCAAATATTAAAGAGTATGCAACTTAATATCTCCCATCAAGATTAGTTAAGTGCATTCATTATGGTATTTAAGTATGATCATAAAAGACAACATATATCAATAAGACGGTGACTTGTTATTAATAATGATACCTTGTGATCTCACCATATCAATAAGATGATGACTTATTATTAATAGGTTAGGACACATTAATGTAGGAGTAATAAATAAGTCTAACACTGCTCGCCACAGACTCATCAAGTACGTCTCTAGAATCATTAAATTTTTTCCTTTTTCTTGAAGCTCTCATCATAACAATGAACAAACAATTTATGAAGACAAAAAAATACAGCGCTATACAAAGGCAGCAACTGATCAATAAAAAGAAACTCATACTATCCAACAGAACACCACAGCCAATTAATTAACTAAATAACAGAGAAAAATTGAGAATGAACGTACCTGGGATTACAGTCAATCGAAAACGAACAGCACTGCAAATTGGATGAAGAACAGTGAAGAGCCGGATGAAGTTCGATGAAATACAAATTGGAGAACCAATTGAAGATTGAAGATATAGGGCTAGAAAGAAGATGATGGGGAGGTGTCCCTGCAGTGAAGAGAAGGTGGGTGTGCAGTGAAGAGAATGGTGATGTCTATGGGTGTGTCTGAGGTATGGGTGAAAAAGAAAACCGCACAGCCGAGTTTGAATGTTGTTTTTTTTTTTTTTAAATGAATATTAAATGTAAAAAAAGAAAAAATAAAATAAAATAAAAACCACACAACATGAACAGTACATTCAACGACTATTTGAGAATTTTGGATGGTCAATAGGGGTTAGGATAATTAGTATGGTAGCAGAAATGTATCATTTAGTTTTAAAAGAACGTTGATGATTTTAATCTGTATGATTGCTGCTATTATTATTTTAAATATCTAAAGGTCAGTTTGACATATATTGGTCAAATAGTTTTCGTTTTAGATCAGAATTGGTACCTTTAGATTTCGGTTGGTATTGGTATAGTAAAAGACATGGATCATTAAGTTTTAAAAGATTGTCGATCAACATGATTATTGGTTAATATTACTTTATGTATACCAGATTAGTTAATCAATACGATTGTTGATTATTATTACAATATATATAGCAGATATGGGCATTTGTGTACCTTTTTTAAAACTCGTAGTATTTTAAATTAATTTCATGTTCCTTATCATCATCTAGAAACTAGTAAAGGCAATGATATTGTAAGTACTATATGTGCAAGTAAGTGATCTGTAATTAAGTGACAGTCAAATGAAAAGTATCGTCTTGCATTCACATATACAACCACAATTCAGTATTGTTTTATGTTGACCGTGTTTTTGTTAACATTTTATGCTTTAGTAGCAACCATTTAAACACCTATAAATAGTTACCATAATAGATTGTTTTCAACCTAACTTTCGTTCCATTGGTTTTCAATAAGGCCCAGTTACATAATTCACAATAAAAATAAAAGGTGAAACAACATCTTCAACCTTAGTTACTTCCACACAAATGTCTTATATAAGTTAATTTAATATGACCAAAATATCAAATGTGGTATGAAATAGCTTATTAAGACCCACAATTTGAGTGTCATATTAGTCAATTGATATTATGACACCAAAAACAAAGAGTCATATTCATTTGAGTTTTTAGGATCCAAGATTAATAGTAAAAAACCAAAATATTAAGTGTGCTATAAAAGTACTTTACAAAATCTATACTTTAAGTGTCCTATAAATAAACTTATGTATGATATTAAAACCTTAAAACTAAGATTCCTATTAATTTTACTTCTTAGGACCCTATATTAATTCTGAAACTCATGTTATAGGATCGAAATATCAAGTATCTTATAAAAGTACTTTATAGAACCTTCATTTTAAGTGTCCTATAAACTTATATATGATATGATATAAAGACCCTGAATTAAGGGTCCTATTAACTATACTTTTTAGGACCCTAAATTAATTCGGAAAATCATGTGATAGTACTAAAATATCAAGTGTCCTAAAAAAGTACTTTATATAACCCACATTTTAAATATATTATAAAGTTATATATTATATTAGGATCCTAAAACCAAGCGTCATATTAACTATACCTTTTAGGACCCTAGATTAATCTTGATGATCGTGTAATAGGACAAAAATATCAAGTGTCGTATATGAGTACTTTATAGAACCAATAATTTAAATGTCCTATAAAGTTATATATGATATTAGGACCCTAAAACTAAGCGTCATATTAATTATACTTTTTAGAACCCTGGATGAATTCCGAAAATATTAAAATAGGACACCATTAAAAAAGGTTCTATTTATTTCAATTTTAAGACCCTTTTTTAAAAGATCAAATTATAATAGGACCTGAAATGAGAGTGTTCTAAATAGTAGTTTATTAGGACCCCATGATATTAGTGAAATTTATAATAGACTTTTTTGCTCCGTTCATCCCTATATTATACCCCATATTACTAACGGCGTCCCTCGGAGTTTTTTTCTTTACTTTTAGAATCCTTTGTTTTTCAAAAATTTGCAATCAGCGTCCCTCTGTCAAACTGCCATTAAAAATGTCCGGTAACCCTTGACATGTGTCTTGCATGTGAGGGTAAATTCGTCTTTTTACCCTTCATCTTCATCAGCATCTTCATCAATAACATATCTCAGACCTTAAAAATTAAAAAAAAAAAAAAAAAAAAAAAAAACAAAAACTCAAAATTCAAAACTAATTTGAGACTCACCTACACTATAAAAGTCGATATATTTGAAAAAAACCGCAAACAAATCCAATTGATTCACGTTACTTGTTGGAAAACAAAACTCGAATTATTTTGAAACAATTATTAATTGTTACAACCAATTATATATTAACATATTCTTGAAAAATAAATTAACCAAAATGGTTTGTTTACGAGACCATTTTTATCCCAAGTCTCATAAATTTACAGTTATGCTCCTAGATTAATATAGGGAGTTGAACTTATATTATTATTCTACATATAATTAAAGATAAAATAGGTAATTATCAAAAATAGATTGTGGGGATCACTTCCCCACAAGTACAAACAATCATGTGGTATTTGCTTCGGTTGTAGGCTCAAAATGAAAGGGTGTGCTATGCCACCTCTGTAATTACGCCATTGTCACTATCATTTGTAAAATTCATCAAACCCTAAAATCAGAACGCAACCTCCAATAGTACCTTCTTCCTTCACAGTCAGCTTTCTCAAAGACCTCATCCATCGGTAACAATTTCAATCGATTCATTATTATTTTTTGTAGTACCGCAATTTCTGATTATTTTTTTTTAGATATGTTTTTGTCTCTAAGGCGGCCATGGCGGTGGCTGAAGATGTCAGCTACGATGGCAGTAGTTGTAACTGATGTTCATAAATCGATCTTGGGTTTAAATAATATTCGATTTTATGTTGTTACTTGCGATTTATGACTATAATGGAGATTGTTGTACACCAACGATTTGATATTTATGATTTTGGGACCATGGAATGATGTTACGAAGGTTTTTTTTTATAATATTATTATAGTACTTTTGATTCCAAATCTAATTTTGTGGGTTTTTCTAGAGCCATATTTTGCATTTTTTTATAATGTTGGTTGTAGATTATTTAAAATTGGATAGATGGGTTTGTTGTTTTTGATTAGGATATGTGAAAAAAATAAGCAGGATTTGGAGTTTTTTTTTTTTTCTTTTTTAATTTAGTGTTTGCAATTTTGAGGAATAACAAGTTGAGCAAGAGCAATGTTTTAGATTCAAGTGAAGAAGAAGGTTAAAAAGATGAATTTACCATCATGCAAGGCACATGTCAAGGGTTAACGGAATTTGTTAACAGAATTTAGATGGAGGGATGTTGATTGTAGTTTTTTTAAAAACAAAGGATTCTAAACGCAAAAAAAAAAAAAAAAAAAAAAAAAAAGAATAATACCTCGAGGGACGCTGTTAGCAATATGGGTTATAATAACAGAATTTAGATTGAGGGATGCTGATTGTAATTTTTTTTTAAACAAAGGATTCTAAACGCAAAAAAAAAAAAAAAAAAAAAAACTCGAGGGACGCTGTTAGCAATATAGGGTATAATACAGGGACCAATGGAGTAAAAAAATATTTATAATAGGACACCTAAACAGTGAGTGTTCTAATAAGTAGTTTTTTAGGTCCCTAACTCTGGGAGAGAGAAAAAGGGTCATATAAAATTATTTTTCTTGTAGTGTATCATACGGTCTCGGTTTTGAGGCCTTGCTCTCTCGGTTTACTTGCAGACCCTCAGTTCCGACACCGTGTATAGGTGTCGGTTCCGAGGCTTACTTCTCTCCCAACGGTCCCAAGGGCCGATCCCAACACCAAGCAAAGGTGTCGGTTCCTGTACCTTTTAGGTGGTACTGGCCGGTTTTGCTTCAGTGATAATAAGGAAAATCTAAGTCAAATATATAATTTTCTCGTCTAAAATGCGACACATAACAAGGTAAAAACGTGACTTTTTACGGGTTATCAGTCACCCTGTAAATTTTTTGTGTCACCCAGTAAATTTGTCGACCTTCCATTATAAAATCAAGAATCGAATTATATGTAATCATGCGCATTCCGCATCCACGGATCTCATGCATGCAAATGCGCTATTACGCATCAAGTCCTGCACGTAATGCGGTATAATTGACTAAATCTGTCTTCATGCGTGATTGATCTGCGGCATGCGGATGACACACGCGCTTCTCCTAGGTTGGTTATTAACTCCTTGCCGACCAAGGTGAAACGACCCAAAACGTAACACAAGAAAACACACGTTTTGTTTAATAAGCAGTCCAAGAACAGACCAACTTGCGCGGCGCGCCTTATAAAGGAATTTCATATCAGTAACATTTTAAGGTAAACGCCAATTTTCCAACATAGCAAGTTTCATTATACCAAAACTGTTTAACGATGTACAAAGTCAACGTACCAAAAATGTATATATGTTTACAAAACGGTTTCAATAACCCATACAACCAAGCGATGTAATTTCAACCCAAATATACATTTAGATGAGTTAGGACTCTATGACCCAACCCGATACTAAGAGCATAATCCCGGGGATTTATCAAGTCCTCAATCCGCAACCGAATATCCAAAAGCTACCCCCTCATGAGATCAATCACCCAAACGCAACTAGTTTAGCAACTAGAAGTCTTCTCCTTAACAAATGGTACCTATAAAAAGGTAACAACGAGGGGTAAGCTTACGCTTAGTGAATGCAATAATTATACATATACATATACAATCTACTTACCTGCAAACACTTACACAAATACCGCACACGAGCTAGCAATTCAATAACCATGCAATCACATTGCATAAACTAAATATCCACAATTCACAATAAGCTAGCATCGTCAATAGCATATAGTTAACAATTTAATATGCTAATACAAATCACACAACCATGGTTAACCAATAGCACAAGGGAATGGTACTCACGAATGACCATCGGTGTTCACAACATCCATTAGTGTACTTACACTTCGCATCACTAACCCATGGGTGGTGTCTTACACTGTGACTAAACCCACCCATCACGACAAATATGGTGTCTTAACACTGCGACTAAACCCACACGTCACTAACCTCGGAGTGGTGTCTTAACACTGCTACTAACTCGCACGTCACGTAAAATGTGTTGTCTTAACACTGCGACTAAACCCACATTTCACACCGCACAAGTTAATACATCATATACATACACATATAATTATACTCACCTTGGAATGCCCGCACAAGTCATGTATAACATGATCTCCGTCCTCAATTCCGAGCAAGTAACCACCTATATCACACATAGGCGCAATATACACATAAATTTACATTCTCTAAAAGAGGACCCGACACAAACATCCTTTAGCCGAGGGATCACACATTGCTCGCCAAAACCCGCCTAATTAACACCAAATGGACACAATCTAATTACCACTTCGGATGGTAATTCAAACTCACACTACAAAGTACAATTTAACCCAAACTATACTTGACACCAAATTGATCAACCTAGGTCCCGACACTCTAGTACTTCTTAAGTAGTGATCATTTCAAAGTGTCACTTACACCAAAACTACAATACGTGCAATATTGACCCATATCACGCTTGACCTCCTTTGACTTATGTCAAATTCAAACCAAAATCACTAATGGCTAGTGATTAGGCCTTAACCTACCAATTAAAAACGTAAACCAAGTACTTATGACATCAACACAAGCCTCAAATCCTAATTTGGCACCAAATCAAGTTCAACACCCATTTTGACTCACAACTTGTCCTTAAGAACATCAAAATCACTAACACACTTACAACCTAGTGATTAACACTCAAACCATGACAAACACTTCCAAATTCGTCATCTAACCCTATGTAACAACCCGACTTTTTCCGTTAACTTTCGCTTACTTTCAGTTAAATACTTAACGACCGTTAGTTAAATTTTATGAATTTAGACGTTTGAACTTTTTTTTTAGAAAATACTATTTTTAATATGTGCTACATATTACTTGATTTCATACTTTGGTTTAGAAGTATGTGAGAGACTTAGAAAATGCAAGAAAACGCACGATTAGTGAAAATCGAAAAAACGTCTTTTAAGGCAACGAAACGAAAGATAATTCACTTTTAATAATTATATTATATAATTATTAAGTTTTTAAAATACTTCTAATTTATTAGAAGTTTTATAAATTTAAAATTCATAGAATTCGTTAAAACGCTCGGTTAACGTTTCAGCTTTCGGTTTCGATTTCGGTTAACGACACTTAGCAACGGAATAAATAATTATTAAGTAACATAACTATTCCATGTATTTTATAAAAATTAGAATTCTTTTATAATTAAGATAATTTAATTTAATTCAAGAATTCGAAGGATTTAACTTTTAGTGATTCGGTTCGCGTTTTCGGTTAAGGATTTATCGGAACGAGCCTAGGAATTTATCTAAATAGCTAAAAGAGTCCATGGACTCCTCTCTATAGCCCAATCACCCAATCCCCTAGTGGGTATCCATTCAATTTAAAATTTTGGGCCATGCTTGTTAACTTTTTTTTTTAAAGGCAAGGCCCCAAAGTGAGGTTGGTGGGGATTAAACTTGGGTCTCGTTTAGAGATTCCCAAGCACCCAACTACTTAACCACCTTTTTGGGGTTAAGACCATGCTTGTTAACTAGTCCACCTCGTTCAATCCCTACCAACCTCAAAAGGGACGAATTGCAACCCCAAAAATCATCTCTATCATCATCTAGGTCGTTCACCTTCATCCCATCAAGAACACATCAAAAACTTGGTTGTTTGCTTTCTCGTTTATGTATTCGCGATCACCTCGTTCTCCTCTACGCATCTATACCAATAATTGTATGATTAGGGTATGATTTAAAAACTCTATTTTTCTAGATTTTATTGTTATTATTCATGTATGGAGTTATAATGGTGTCTAGTGCTCAAACCATGATGCGTGTATGTATGATTTTGTTCGTTATATGACTGTACATGCTATTTTTTTAACATACGAATTAGACCAGACACTAACTGATTTTTACATGTTAAATAATGTTAATATTATTTCATATTTGGATTTCTCTCGAAAAACTATTAATTTTGCACATAGATAACACGCGATTTCGATAAACGGTTAACAAGATATGTGCAATTAGGGTTTCGATGTGAAATTGTGATAAATCTGATTTTTATGGAACAACATGATGCTTCTGATCACAATATATTTTTATTGAATAGCTTGTAAGAAGTTAATAATCTTACTGTGATGCCCAGTTCAAAACCATCATGGTACGGATCATCAACAACAGGTCCATTACACGGTATAACACTACATGCTGTTTAAAACAAGGTTTTGCATTCATAAAAAGGTAACATTTTTCCAACGACAAATGTTTAACAAGAGTAACGTGCTTCTATGAATAGAAAGCATTAACAATAGTATGTGACACTTAGGTCATTACAAAACCATGGTTCGAAAATAACATAAGTAGTGAATCCAAAGTAAAAAGTCCATGACTAGGACACATCTCTAAAAATGCAGCGGAAGTCTAACACATCAAGCCTATTACAGCGGAAGCAATAAACGTCTTAGTTACCTGAGAATAAAACATCCTAAAAGGTCAACACGAATATTGGTGAGCTATAGTTTTATTGTAAACAATAATGTAATGTAGACCACGAGATTTTGTATTCAAGACAGTATGAAAAGTATATGCTAAACTGTGATGACCCGGAGATTTCCGACCAAATTTAAACTTAACTCTTATTTGATTTCGACACGATAAGCAAAGTCTGTAATGTTGAGTCTCAAAATGTTGAATTATTCATATGGATTCAATTATCCTTTGACTATTCCCGACGATTCACGAACAACTGTGTGTAAATAGACAAGTATATATATATATATATATATAAAGATCAATATAAGGATTGAAAATACTAAAATGTAACTAAATCATTTGAATTAAATATGTAATATATTATACAAGGTAATAATGAAATTATTAAAGTAAAAACTATATATAAGTGTATGTGACTTCTATAAATAGTTATTTGGATATGTATATAAAAGATTTAACTATTATATGTTATATATATATATATATATATATATATATATATATATATATATATATATATATATATATATATATATATATATATATATATAATTGTTAAAATATACATGATTAATAATGTGTAATTTAATATATTAAATTTAACTACAAATTAAAATAATATTAATATTATTACAAATTAATGTTCGAGATAGCCAGTTTTGTCACAACTCCAGCAAGTCAACTTCGACTTTTCAATCGTATTAGCTTATTATAACCCTGATATATAAGTTGCCTTTCGTCATCGATACCGGAAAATCGTTTATATCTCACTACATTAGCAGTAAACTTATCAGCAACATCATTGATCTTTGACTTTATGAAAAATTATTATATTCATTGAAATCCTATCATCTACTCATCTGCATCTGATAACAAGAATTGCCGTACCAAATACCGAGAATCAGCAATCAGTATTTTGAAATCTCGCAGCATGTCTACATCAACAGTTATATGTAAACATATAACATTTATCTCTTAGAATTATGATCTTTCATTCTGAAATTCTGAAAAGCACCCAGTCTACAAATCAATACCACAAATTCTGAAAAATCTGAATACAGCAGCAAAAACTGTACACGACTTTAACCATCGAAAGTTTGATGATAAAGAATGGAGTATTGGAAACACTCAATAGAAAATTTAGTACCGAAAAGCTGATTATGCGAAACTATGAAGGAAGCCGTGGATAAATCACAAAGAATAAGTTTGACTTCAAAGAATCTAAATGAATCAATACCTGCTGAAGTCTTTAGCGAATATCTTGCTCCTTACTCTAAACCCTTGCGGACAATAGTTTCCATCATCCTCTGATCTTAGATATTCTAAGATATTATCGTATCTTTTATTATAAATATCCTCCATATTTCTGGAGATATTTTCATAACTATTCTTATCTGAAATCATTAATCTCTTAGTGCTATCAGTGTTACATCATATAGAAACTGTTAGTTTATATATTCTGTAAACTTTAGAGCTTAAAATATGAATGTTATTGAAGTAATGTTGGGAAATGATGCATGAGTTAGTATAATATAATGACACTTGATCAACGTGATTATATTACAGTAAGTCATGCTGAGTTTCTAATGGAACGTGATGATTCACAGATCATAACGTCATCACATACCATGTTACATAACTCTTTCATTCTTCTTAACTTCTGAACATATCAAGAAGGTATATTCTTGATAGTTCTAATATCATCGATTCGGGTAATTTGACAAATCAAATCGTGCGATTTCGTTCTTTATTGTTTAGAACATTAAGTTCTTTCGAAACTCCATAATTACGAATTCTGGACCATTATTCGCTTGATTTAAAGTCGGGAAGAGAAAACAAAAGGAATGAAGATCTGAAATAAATGAGAGTATAATTCACAGTAAAATAGAGAGAGTATTAACTGTGGATGTCAATGATTACAGAAGGACAGAAGCAGAGACATCGAAATATAAAGGAAGCTATAAAACCTAAACAACAACTCATAAATTACAAACCATGGATATTAATACTAATAGCAATATAAAGACACGATAGAATTAAGAATAGTATCACCCGAATGTAATAGTGGAAGTAAATAGATTTTCCCTGGTGGAAGATTGAAAAGAAGGATGACAGAAATGATAATTCGGAAAATATCAAGGATTAGAAACTGGATTAAGCATTTTCAAAATCTTTTGGATGTATGAACTAAGAAAGAAAGTATAGGAATGGTGGGAATAATGGAACGGAGGAGTTTAATTTATAATGGAAATATCAGACAGAGTAATCGAGGCAGATCATCGTATTTAATTATAGAGATCTTAATTTCCTTACTCACCGAAGAATCAAATCTTTTAGATTTTGAAGATTTTCTTTAAATCCATTGAATTCCGGAATTCAACCCTAACTCTGCCAAAAGTTAAGACGAATATTTACTTTTCCTATTTCAATATTTTGTGATAGCCTCATTCGTACTCTTCGAATAATCAAATTGTTTTATTCACATTACGTAATGATGATAAAATTCTATTTATCAACTCATATGTGTCATGAAAACATTTTTATTGTTAGCCATGACCACCTCACTCAAATTTCGGGACGAAATTTCTTTAACGGGTAGGTACTGTGATGACCCGGAGATTTTCGACCAAATTTAAACTTAACTCTTATTTGATTTCGACACGATAAGCAAAGTCTGTAATGTTGAGTCTCAAAATTTTGAATTATTCATATGGATTCAATTATCCTTTGACTATTCCCGACGATTCACGAACAACTGTGTGTAAATAGACAAGTAAATACATACATATATACATATATATATATATATATATATATATATATATATATATATATATATATATATATAAGGATTGAAAATACTAAAATGTAACTAAATCATTTGAATTAGATATGTAATATATTATACAAGGTAATAATGAGATTATTAAAATAAAAACTATATATAAGTGTATGTGACTTTTATAAATAGTTATTTGGATATGTATATAAAAGATTTAACTATTATATGTTATATATATATATATATATATATATATATATATATATATATAATTATTAAAATATACATGATTAATAATGTGTAATATTAATATATTAAATTTAACTACAAATTAAAATACTATTAATATTATTACTTTTTTTAAAATAAAAAAAATGTTAGTAAAATCAATAATAGTATTATACATAATATATAGGTATGAAATTTGATAGGTAAAAATTGTTATTATTAACATTAATAATATTATTATAATTAGCAGTATCATTAATAATACTATTATTATCATTCTTATTATGTTTATCAGTTTTATTTATAACTATTAAACCTATATTTTTATTAAAAGTTCCATTATCTTTAATATTAACCTTATCATATCAATATTTTCTATTACACTGTATTATTTGATATTATATATATATATATATATATATATATATATATATATATATATAATTATTAAAATATACATGATTAATAATGTGTAATATTAATATATTAAATTTAACTACAAATTAAAATAATATTAATATTATTACTTTTTTTAAAATAAAAAAAATTGTTAGTAAAATCAATAATAGTATTATACATAATATATAGGTATGAAATTTGATAGGTAAAAATTGTTATTATTAACATTAATAATATTATTATAATTAGCAGTATCATTAATAATACTATTATTATCATTCTTATTATGTTTATCAGTTTTATTTATAACTATTAAACCTATCTTTTTATTAAAAGTTCCATTATCTTTAATATTAACCTTATCATATCAATATTTTCTATTACACTGTATTATTTGATATTATTATTATTAGTAGTAGTACTTTTATTATTAATATTATTTGTTAATTATCAAAAGCTTATGAATTATATAAACGCAAATGTATAAAAAGATATATACAAATCAGTTATACATATAAAATACGATTTATACATAATTATATAAATAAATACAGCTTTATATATATATAAACATATAAACAGATATAGATTTATATAAGAATATATATTTATGAATAATTCTATCCAGAAGAGTAAATGGGTACGCAGTCAGCCTCCTTTCATGACCCTACTGTAATCCATTTGTCCTACTACTATTAAGCTTGTACGAATCAGAATCAAATGTGAGCAACAATCCAAAATCTGTTAAGAATTGATTTTCCTTTTTAATTCTTTTTCTTATTTAATTGTCTGATTGAAATTCAGTGTCCTTGTTGTCTGATGAAACAGACGTATACCTTGTTTTATATATCGAACCAGTCCACCTGCTACCATCTATTACAACTTATACATTCATTCATACTTCAAATTGATCAATTCAAAAAGAAAATAAATAAGAAACCCGTCGGTTTCCCCTGTACTACTATCTTTTCATCAAAAACCCAAATTCGAATTCAATCTCAAAATGTATAAATGCTGTTGTGTTTGTAATCTTATACTAAAACTTTCTGCAAAATATCATATCTCAATTTCTGATATCGAGTAAGAATTTCGAGGTCAAAGGTATTTTCTAAAAAGTCAAACAATTGTGTTCATCATCAAATTTGAATTTGTTTTAAGGTTTCTGTTAAAATTGATGATCTGGGAAGATTCAATGAGTAATTTAGGAGTTATTTCATGTAGGAATTTTGATCTAAAACGTTCGAAATTTTGAATTTGATTTGAGAGTTAGTCGAGTTTCATAAAATGGCTGTTACAGCCTTTAATTTTCTGTTACACTTTCTTTCTGTGATGATGAATCAATTCATTCATTGATGGTTTGTTTACGTTCCATTTTCAAAGCTTAATTAAATCCTAAAAGTGTTATTATGGTTGATTACTGCTGTGGTCGATGTTGTGAAGGAGATGGTCATTATTGAGAAATTAGAATCACAGGTTAAATAGAAATGAGATACATATTATAACAGATAAGATAAAACAGATGGATGGTTTGATGGGTTATTGATTAAGTGAGAGGTCTCGGGTTCGAGCCCGGGCGTGGGCAGTTATATTTATTTTTGGAACTCTTTGTGAGGTAGTCCTTTCATTATTATTATTTTTTTTTTGTTATTTTTATTATTATTATTATCATTATTATTATTATTATTATTATTATTATTATTATTATTATTATTATTATTATTATTATTATTATTATTATTATTATTATTATTATTATTATTATTATTATTATTGATATTATTGTTATTATTATTGTTAGTATAAGTATCATAATAATTATTATTAGTATCATCACAAGTGTTGTAACAATTATCATTATTATTACTACAAGTATTATTAATGTCATTATCATTATTAATTCATCATTTTAGTACTACTATTATTATTATTATGACTATGATTAGGATTATTATTATCGTTATTATAAAAATAATACAAGTTATTATTATTTTCACTAATATTAGTATTAATAATATTATTAGTAGTAAACTTATCATTATTAGTATTATTATTATTATGAACATAAATATCATTCTTAACAATGTCATTATTATTATTAGTATTATTATTTAGATTATAAGATTATATATAAAGGTATGGATTTAAAAACTATGAATAAAATTATAATTTGAGTAAATTACTAATTATTAGTATTATTATTAATAAAGTTATTATAATTATTAGTACATCATTATTATTATCAAAAACTACCTTTTTAAACACATGCATATTTTGTACATAAAAGATACTTATTACATATACTATAATTATATTAATATTTCATATAACCATATAAATCAGACTTACTAAGATTATTTATTTAAATACTTACATAACAGACTATTGATTTTAAATATAACACTAAACAATAATGTATATAAATAAATATGAATATATTAATATAACTATATAGATAGTAAATCATTTTGAATATATACACAAATTAAAATATATAATATATAAATTAAGATATATGTAACATCCCGCCTTTTTCCGTTTTCTTTTCCGTTATACTAATTTAAACTCCGTTATATGTTTATAACATCTCCCGTTAATACGCGTTTTAAAATATTTCGTTTAGGTATTTTCCGCACCCGACTACAAACTCGAGGGACTAAAATTGACACGGGGCAAACTAGTTGACTAGGTCACCTAGTCTACCCTAATCACCACCATTCAACCATCTCTCTCTCTCTCTCTCTCTCTCTTTCTCTCTAGCAAGAACACACCCAATTTCCAAATTCATTCAATCATCATCTAAATTCGATCTAGGAGGCTTACAACAAAATAAATTACATATTCGTGATCCTCTCTTCATCCTCTTCGTTTTGGTACCAACTTCATCTCGTTTGGGTAACATTTCTAAAACACTAGTTTTCTTTAAATTTGTGTTCTTGAGTTAAAAGTATGTTAATTAGTGTCTATGGCTCATTGTGATGTCGTGTATGTAATTTGTATGCTCGATTTGTTGTTTTTGGTGTAACTAGTTCATTATGAAAATTTCTTGCTAAATCCTTGATTTTGGATGATCAAATATTATTAGATTGTTAATGTGCATGTTTTAAAAGTGTTACTAGTATTATTAGCTTCATTTTGATGTATAGATTGATTAAAGAAACTTCATAAACGCGATTATTGATTTTGTGAACTTGGATTAGGGTTTGATAAGCTTTAGATGAACTTTTGATGCACCAAATGCTATGAAATATTGTAGATAAGAATTTTGTTGCAATGTGTGTATGATTACCTTCGAAACGGCATATCATACATGTAAATTGGTTGCCCGAATCATAAAATGCGTTTTAGAACTTGAAACTTTGATTATGAACGTTTAATGCGGTTTTTGGTTGTTGTTAGTGATGAATTGCTTGATGAAATGTGCTTAGTTGTTTTCCTTGTCAAATTACCTTTCTAATGATATAGGCTATGCGTTTTAAGTGTTTTCGGTGCATGAAATGTGTTATATTGTATTTTGGTTCGTGACTTGGACCATTTTTCTGCAAACTGCAGGATTCCCAGGTATTGCGCGCCGCGCATTTACCCGCTCGCCGCGCAGAATCAGAGATCCCAGATGTTTGCCTTCGTGGTTAAGTTCTGACCAGGATTTACACTTGGGTGCGCGCCGCGCAACCCATTGCGCGCCGCGCATATGCCCAGCTCATTTTTGTTTTTATTTTTCCTTTCACAAAATGTTTCCCGCTTAACCGTAACTCCGATTAACATGGAACTTGGCCATTCTGCTCATAAATGATTTCTCATCATGGGAAAATTGTCGGATACCCGACCCGACCCCGTTGACCTTGACTTTGACCAAGTTTGACTTTTAGTCAAACTTAACCAAACAATTATACGATCGTTCTAACATGCTTAGTTACTTGTATCGTGCATGAAACTTGACAAATTGATTCACATGCTATATTAATCGAGTCGTAACGAGCCATAGGACTAATTGAACATCTTTGACCAATCGTGACTATCGTTATTAATACAACCTATTTGTTTAGGTCAAGACTAGCATTGTTCTTTGCACACATTTACTTGTTGAAGTACTTTACTACTCGTGCATTCAAGGTGAGATCATAGTCCCACTCTTACTCTTTTTGAACTTACATTTGGGATGAGAAAACATAAACATTTCTTTTACTAAGTGAACACAAGTACAGGAAAACAAACATTCTACATACGAGTTTAGAACAAAATCCTCAATTCGATTATCATTAGTTACACTTGCCGGGTGTAAGCGAGAACTTATGTTGTATGGATCCATATGGGTTTGACAAACCCTCATTCAAACGGTTCGCTACCGTTTACGAATGAAATATATTTTCGAGAAACAGTGTATGTTCTAGCACTAAGTGATGGGGTTCAATGGAAGGAAATGTTAAGCATTGATAATTGGGTGCTCGTGAAACAAACTTTTGGAATGTATTACTATTATTTCATTGATGCAAATCTTGTGGTTCACTTGTACTTACTTACTTAAACCTATGATTTCACCAACGTTTTCGTTGACAGATTTCTATGTTTTTCTCAGGTCCTTGAACGATACATGATACATGCTTCCGCTCATTATTTTGATACTTGCATTGGATGTCGAGTATATATGCATACATGGAGCGTCTTTTGGATACTTTTAAATTGTGTCGCATAAGTTTCATTTGTACTTAAAACTTTGTATCGTAACTTGTGGTGGAACTATTCTTGTAAACTTGAACAACCTTTACATTTGAAATGAATGCGACATATCTTTTGGTCAAACGTTGTTTTAAAGACTTATGACCACGTAACAGGACCTAAGTAGACGGCGCCGTCAATGACAATTTGGTCGGGTCGCTACAGATGGTATCAGAGCGTTGGTTGTAGGGATTTAGAGTTCATTGGTGTCAACCGCGAGTCATAGGGTACATTGGTGAGTCTAGACTACAACCGGCATATAGACTTGAAGTAGGAATTACTTGACTACTTGTGCATTTATACTCGAACGCTTCTACTCATATCTACTCTTAGTTCATCTTAACCTCACGTTGTTTAATTTGATTGACGCGCCACCTTGACTATATGAAATGATGTCGAATGCACATATGAATCAGGGTAATATAATTTCCGGGATTATATTACGGTGACTCATATGAACGTTCCGACATTATGACATAAAGAATTTAAGGCGAGTCGAGGAAAAACTTCCCTTTATCTTTATTCTATATCACGGTTAGTATTATTGAGAATACTAATCAATGATATTCTTGTGTCTTGAAGGAACAATGGCTCCCCGTCGTGTACGCCGCAATGAAACTCCCGAACAAGCTCTCGAACGGATGATAGCTACCGCCGTAGATGCGGCCATGGCCGGTCACTCATCCAACAACAATAATAATAACAACCACAACAACAACAACAACAACAATGGAGCCGGAAACTCAAACGAGGGATGCTCCTATAAAGCTTTCATGGGGTGCAAACCTCACACTTTTGATGGAACCGGGGGACCGGTCGTGCTCACCCGATGGTTTGAGCAAACGGAAGCCGTCTTTAGCATAAGCGGTTGTCGGGACCAAGACAAGGTCAAATACTCCACTCACACTTTCTCCGGAATTGCTCTAACATGGTGGAACACCTATGTTCAATCGGTGGGTACCGATGAAGCTCATGCCCTCTCTTGGGCCGATCTAAAGGAAAAGATGATTGTTGAATATTTTCCGCGCGAAGAAACCCGAAAGCTTGAGGAAGAACTAAGAGCTTTGAAAGCGGTCGGAAACGATCTTAAAGCTTATAATCAACGCTTCGCCGAACTATCCTTGATGTGTCCTAATCTTGTTAACCCCGAATCTCAAATGATTGAGCTCTACATACTCGGTCTTCCAAAAAGCATCAAACAAGGGGTGATGTCATCCAAACCCACTACTCATCAAGCCGCTATGAACATGGCTCGCCAACTAATTGAAACGGTTGACGAAATCGTAGTTCCGGCACCTAAGGCCGAGGATAAATCGGGCGGCAACAAAAGAAAGTGGGGACCCTCCCAATCAAGCAACAACAACTTTGCTAAGAAGCCTTACACCTCCGACGGCAAGAGGGGTTATGCCGGGAACCTACCTCTTTGCAACAAATGCAACAAACATCACTTTGGTGAATGTGGCAAGTTAATTTGCCACCGGTGCCAAGGAGTTGGTCATAAGGCCAACGATTGTAAAAGTGCCACTCCCGTTGCTCGAAAGTGGCCCAATGCACCAAACACGGGCACTTGTTACGAATGTGGTCAAACAGGTCATTATAGAAATGCATGCCCAAAGAAGAAAGATAACCCCAACACGCGCGGCCGAGCTTTCAACATCAACACCGAGGAAGCCCGGGATGACACTGAACTAGTCACGGGTACGTTTCTTCTCAACAATTCTTATGTCTCTTGCTTATTCGATTCAGGTGCCGATAAATGCTTTGTATCCAAGACTTTGACTCATTATTTTAGCACTCCACCTCTTCCATTAGATACCACTTATACCATTGAAGTGGCTGACGGGAAACTATTAAGTGCCGACACATATTACCGAGGGTGTACGATAAACATTTTGGGTAAGGAATTTGAAATTGACTTGATACCCATGGAACTAGGAAGCTTTGATGTAATAATCGGTATGAATTGGTTAGTCAAAATGAAATCTCACATTCTTTGTGATCTTAACGCAATCCGAATTCCTATCGAGAATGGTGAACCTTTGATCGTCTATGGCGATAAGAGTTGCACCGGACTCAACCTCGTTTCGTGTATTAAAGTTAGAAAACTACTCCGTAAGGGTTGTTTTGCGATCCTTGCTCACGTTAAGAAAGTCGAGTCCAATGAGAAGCACATCGATGATGTGCCAATTGTTAGTGACTATTCCGATGTATTTCCCGACGAATTGCCGGGTCTTCCGCCTCATCGACCGGTTGAATTCCAAATCGATCTTATTCCGGGAGCTGCACCCGTAGCACGTGCACCATATAGACTCGCTCCATCTGAAATGCAAGAATTACAAAGTCAAATCCAAGAACTACTTGATCGTGGTTTTATCCAACCTAGCCATTCACCTTGGGGCGCTCCGATTTTGTTTGTTAAAAAGAAAGACGGATCCCTACGAATGTGCATTGATTATCGTGAACTAAATAAATTGACGGTTAAGAACCGATATCCTCTTCCTCGCATCGATGACCTCTTTGATCAACTACAAGGGTCTTGTGTATATTCGAAAATCGATCTCCGCTCGGGTTATCATCAATTGAGGGTTAAGGGGGAAGATGTCTCCAAAACCGCTTTCCGAACTCGTTATGGTAGTTATGAATTCCTTGTCATGCCATTTGGTCTCACTAACGCACCGGCGGTGTTCATGGATCTTATGAACCGCGTGTGCAAACCGTATCTCGATAAATTCGTTATTGTGTTCATCGATGACATATTGATCTATTCTAAAAATGAAGAAGAGCACGAACAACATCTCCGACTTGTGCTTGAACTTTTAAGACAAGAACAACTCTATGCCAAATTCTCCAAGTGTGAATTTTGGTTAAAGGAAGTTCAATTTCTTGGGCATGTTGTAAGTGACCAAGGTATTAAAGTCGATCCAACGAAAATCGAAGCCATTAGCAAATGGGAGACTCCTACTACTCCTACTCACATTCGTCAATTTTTGGGTCTCGCCGGGTACTATCGTAGATTCATCGAAAATTTCTCTTTGGTTGCACGTCCTCTAACCGCATTGACTCACAAGGGAAAGAAATTCATTTGGGCGACCGAACATGAATCCGCATTCCAAATCTTGAAAACGAAGCTAACCACCGCTCCTATCTTGTCACTTCCCGAAGGCAATGATGACTTTGTTGTATATTGTGATGCCTCGAAACATGGTTTTGGGTGTGTATTGATGCAACGAACGAAAGTCATTGCTTATGCTTCTCGACAACTCAAAATTCATGAACGAAACTACACGACGCATGATCTCGAACTCGGAGCCGTTGTCTTTGCACTTAAAATGTGGAGACACTATCTTTATGGAACCAAGAGTACCATCTTCACCGATCACAAAAGCCTTCAACACATTTTCGATCAAAAGCAACTAAACATGAGACAACGAAGGTGGATTGAAACCTTAAACGATTACGACTGCGAGCTTCGTTACCATCCCGGGAAGGCAAATGTAGTAGCCGATGCCTTAAGTCGAAAAGAAAGAGTGGTGCCTCTTCATGTCCGAGCCTTAAACATCACCATCCACACAAACCTTAATAGCCAAATTCGGGTAGCCCAAGATGAGGCCCTCAAGGATGAAAACCTTTCACACGAGATCTTGAACATTCTCGTCTCTCGATTCGAAATTAGGGAGACCGGACTCCGATATTACGCCGGAAGGATTTGGGTGCCTAGTTATGGGGACCTACGAAGCCTTATTTTAGATGAAGCCCATAAGTCACGATACTCGATTCACCCCGGTGCCAATAAGATGTACCACGACCTTAAACAACTATATTGGTGGCCGAACATCAAAAGGGACGTAGCTACTTATGTTTCCAAGTGTTTGACATGTTCCAAGGTCAAAGCCGAACACCAAAGACCGTCCGGACTACTTCAACAACCCGAGATCCCGCAATGGAAGTGGGAAAGAATAACGATGGATTTTATCACCAAACTACCAAAAACGACGGGCGGTTATGATACCATTTGGGTTATTGTTGACCGTCTCACCAAATCCGCACACTTCCTGGCCATGAAAGAAACGGACAAAATGGAGAAACTTGCACAACTTTACATTAAGGAGATCGTAGCCCGACACGGTGTACCTTTATCGATTATCTCCGACCGAGATGGCCGTTTCGTTTCTAGATTTTGGCATACTTTGCAAGAAGCGTTGGGAACGCGTTTAGACATGAGCACCGCATATCATCCTCAAACCGATGGACAAAGCGAACGCACAATTCAAACCTTAGAGGACATGTTACGAGCTTGCGTGGTTGATTTCGGAAAATCTTGGGACAAGCACTTACCTCTCGCCGAGTTCTCTTACAATAATAGTTATCACGCGAGTATAAAGGCCGCACCTTTTGAAGCGCTATATGGCCGAAAATGTCGTTCACCTCTCTGTTGGGCCGAAGTAGGCGACGTACAAATCACCGGACCCGAACTCATTCACGAAACCACCGAGAAGATCGTTCAAATCCGAGATAGGCTTCGGACGGCCCGGAGTCGTCAAAAGTGCTATACCGACAAAAGACGCAACGACCTTGAATTTCAAGTCGGTGACCGCGTCATGTTAAAAGTCGCACCTTGGAAGGGTGTAATCCGCTTTGGGAAACGCGGGAAGCTAAATCCACGGTATATTGGTCCTTTCGAAATCTTGGAGCGTATTGGAACCGTTGCTTATCGTTTAAATCTTCCGCCTCAATTGAACTCCGTTCATCCTACCTTCCATGTATCTAACTTGAAAAAGTGTCTTGCCGAACCCGATATCATCATCCCTCTCGAGGAACTTACTATTGATGACAAACTTCATTTTGTGGAGGAACCGGTTGAAATTGTGGACACCTCCGTCAAGACATTGAAACAAAGCCGAATCCCGATTGTTAAAGTCCGTTGGAATGCCAAAAGGGGACCCGAGTTTACTTGGGAAAGACAAGATCAAATGCAAAGGAAGTATCCTCATCTATTTGTGAATTCAGAAACGCAAGATCTCGAAGAAGAAACAACGACTACTACGCCTACTTAAATTTCGGGACGAAATTTCTTTTAAGGAGTAGGTAATGTAACATCCCGCCTTTTTCCATTTTCTTTTCCGTTATACTAATTTAAACTCCGTTATATGTTTATAACATCTCCTGTTAATACGCGTTTTAAAATATTCCGTTTAGGTATTTTCCGCACCCGACTACAAACTCGAGGGACTAAAATTGACACGGGGCAAACTAGTTGACTAGGTCACCTAGTCTACCCCAATCACCACCATTCAACCATCTCTCTCTCTCTCTCTCTCTCTCTCTCTTTCTCTCTAGCAAGAACACACCCAATTTCCAAATTCATTCAATCATCATCTAAATTCGATCTAGGAGGCTTACAACAAAATAAATTACATATTCGTGATCCTCTCTTCATCCTCTTCGTTTTGGTACCAACTTCATCTCGTTTGGGTAACATTTCTAAAACACTAGTTTTCTTTAAATTTGTGTTCTTGACTTAAAAGTATGTTAATTAGTGTCTATGGCTCATTGTGATGTCGTGTATGTAATTTGTATGCTCGATTTGTTGTTTTTGGTGTAACTAGTTCATTATGAAAATTTCTTGCTAAATCCTTGATTTTGGATGATCAAATGTTATTAGATTGTTAATGTGCATGTTTTAAAAGTGTTACTAGTATTATTAGCTTCATTTTGATGTATAGATTGATTAAAGAAACTTCATAAACGCGATTATTGATTTTGTGAACTTGGATTAGGGTTTGATAAGCTTTAGATGAACTTTTGATGCACCAAATGCTATGAAATATTGTAGATAAGAATTTTGTTGCAATGTGTGTATGATTACCTTCGAAACGGCATATCATACATGTAAATTGGTTGCCCGAATCATAAAATGCGTTTTAGAACTTGAAACTTTGATTATGAACGTTTAATGCGGTTTTTGGTTGTTGTTAGTGATGAATTGCTTGATGAAATGTGCTTAGTTGTTTTCCTTGTCAAATTACCTTTCTAATGATATAGGCTATGCGTTTTAAGTGTTTTCGGTGCATGAAATGTGTTATATTGTATTTTGGTTCGTGACTTGGACCATTTTTCTGCAAACTGCAGGATTCCCAGGTATTGCGCGCCGCGCATTTACCCGCGCGCCGCGCAGAATCAGAGATCCCAGATGTTTGCCTTCGTGGTTAAGTTCTGACCAGGATTTACACTTGGGTGCGCGCCGCGCAACCCATTGCGCGCCGCGCATATGCCCAGCTCATTTTTGTTTTTATTTTTCCTTTCACAAAATGTTTCCCGCTTAACCGTAACTCCGATTAACATGGAACTTGGCCATTCTGCTCATAAATGATTTCTCATCATGGGAAAATTGTCGGATACCCGACCCGACCCCGTTGACCTTGACTTTGACCAAGTTTGACTTTTAGTCAAACTTAACCAAACAATTATACGATCGTTCTAACATGCTTAGTTACTTGTATCGTGCATGAAACTTGACAAATTGATTCACATGCTATATTAATCGAGTCGTAACGAGCCATAGGACTAATTGAACATCTTTGACCAATCGTGACTATCGTTATTAATACAACCTATTTGTTTAGGTCAAGACTAGCATTGTTCTTTGCACACATTTACTTGTTGAAGTACTTTACTACTCGTGCATTCAAGGTGAGATCATAGTCCCACTCTTACTCTTTTTGAACTTACATTTGGGATGAGAAAACATAAACATTTCTTTTACTAAGTGAACACAAGTACAGGAAAACAAACATTCTACATACGAGTTTAGAACAAAATCCTCAATTCGATTATCATTAGTTACACTTGCCGGGTGTAAGCGAGAACTTATGTTGTATGGATCCATATGGGTTTGACAAACCCTCATTCAAACGGTTCGCTACCGTTTACGAATGAAATATATTTTCGAGAAACAGTGTATGTTCTAGCACTAAGTGATGGGGTTCAATGGAAGGAAATGTTAAGCATTGATAATTGGGTGCTCGTGAAACAAACTTTTGGAATGTATTACTATTATTTCATTGATGCAAATCTTGTGGTTCACTTGTACTTACTTACTTAAACCTATGATTTCACCAACGTTTTCGTTGACAGATTTCTATGTTTTTCTCAGGTCCTTGAACGATACATGATACATGCTTCCGCTCATTATTTTGATACTTGCATTGGATGTCGAGTATATATGCATACATGGAGCGTCTTTTGGATACTTTTAAATTGTGTCGCATAAGTTTCATTTGTACTTAAAACTTTGTATCGTAACTTGTGGTGGAACTATTCTTGTAAACTTGAACAACCTTTACATTTGAAATGAATGCGACATATCTTTTGGTCAAACGTTGTTTTAAAGACTTATGACCACGTAACGGGACCTAAGTAGACGGCGCCGTCAATGACGATTTGGTCGGGTCGCTACAATATAATAACTAAATTTATTCGATTATGATTATGTGTATTAATAAATATACAAATGATATAGGTTCGTGAATCCGAGGCCAACCCTGCATTGTTCAATATCATCCTATGTATTTTTACTATAAAATACAGTATGGTGAGTTTCATTTGCCTTTTTACCCTTTATATTTTTGGACTGAGAATACATGCAGAATTAATATAAATGTTTTACGAAATAGACACAAGTAATCGAAACTACATTATATGGTTGAATGATCGAAGCCAAATATGCCCCTTTTTGCTTGGTAACCTAAGAATTAGTAAACCGATCTACTAATTGACGCGAATCCTAAAGATAGATCTATGGGCCCGACGAACCCCATCCAAAGTACCGGATGCTTTAGTACTTCGATGTTGTTTTATATCATGTCCGAAGGATTTCCTGGAATGATAGGGGATATTCTTATATGCATCTTGTTAATGTCGGTTACCAGGTGTTCAATCCATATGAATGATATTTTTGTCTCTATGCATGGGACGTTATTTTATGAGAACTGAAAATGAAAATCTTGTGGTCTATTAAAATGATGGAAATGATTATTTATGTTAAACTAATGAACTCACCAACCTTTTGGTTGACACTTTAAAGCATGTTTATTCTCAGGTATGAAAGAAATCTTCCGCTGTGCATTTGCTCAATTTAAGGATATTACTTGGAGTCATTCATGACATATTTCAAAAGACGTTGCATTCGAGTCGTTGAGTTCATCAAGATTATTATTAAGTCAATTATAGTTGGATATATTATGAAATGGTATGCATGTTGTCAACTTTCGATGTAATGAAAGATTGTCTTTTCAAAAACGAATGCAATGTTTATAAAATGTATCATATAGAGGTCAAGTACCTCGCGATGTAATCAATTGTAATGTATTCGTCCGGATGGATTAGGACGAGTCATTAGAGTTGGTATCAGAGCGGTGGTCTTAGCGAACCAGGTCTGCATTAGTGTGTCTAACTGATAAGTCGATAGGAGGCATTAGTGAGTCTGGACTTCGACCGTGTCTGCACGTCAAAAGTTTTGATTATCATTTAGTGTCGAAAATTATTTGCTTATCATCCTTAAAGTCTAGACACGTCTTACTGCCTCTATTGCATAGACAGTGTATAGATAAATTCATATCTTAGCGTATCTGTTATTGTTACCTTTACCTGACAACATCCGTAGATTTCTCCGTAACTTATGGGATTTTAGTATTATATATGCATATGTAAATTATGTATTGCAGGGTACTAATCTACATCCTATAATCTATTTCTTATCGAAAATCCTTCATCTGATCATATGAGATGAATCCCTCAATCAGTTCGAGTCCCTCAGATTCCGATAGCTATTCCAATAGTTATTCCGACAGCTATTCCGACATGGATATTCACCAAAGCTCTGAAAACAGTGTCACCAGAATGAATCAACCAATCAGCCACCCCCAATTCGTCTGATGGGTTCGTAGTCGACTTAGTCAATGGAAACGTGAAGAAGGCTATCCTTTTCATCAACCGAATTCACCGCTTGGCGATGAACCTGAAGTACTTACCGACGAACTTATCTGAAAACACCATTTTCAGTCTCATTTTCAGAGTATCTCACCACGATTATATTCTATCCAAAATTCTAAACCTTATTCATCCGCTCGTTCTGACCGAAAATCATCCCGGAACAATATAAGAAGTCAACGAACTTCGTGCTCGAGTAATCAATTTGGAGAATATGGTGCAAAACTCACCAGCTTCAGCAACATCACCAGCACCAACAGTACTATCAGTAACGGCACCAGTACAATCAACATCACACCCTTCAACATCTCATTATGTACCTCGAGCATAATCATCAATCTGCGAATCGTTCTACATCATTTATCTTCGTTTGACACGGCGATTATGTAATCTCTAATGTTTTAGAGATTATATATTCTTGTTCTAATGGTAAATCAAATGAGTTTAATATCATATTGACTCATTAAATCCATGATTACATCTGAAGAAAATATATATGTATATATGTTTTCATAAAGATTGTAATTAAAAATTCTTTCATACAAAGTGTTAATTGTGAAAATATTTTAACGGGTAGGTAATACCCGAGGAATATTAAAATTTCACATTAATATGTTACACTCTACATTCTTCGAATCTGATTCAACAGTCATTTACTATCCTACTTACATCTACCGATATACGAATCCGTTCACCACAGAATAACCATTTTCATTCAATTTCATATTTGGATTTTGATTTATCAGAATCCAACAAGTGGCATAATGAAGAAAACATTTGACAAAATAAAATTTGTTAGAAACAAACAAATTAACTATGAGAAGAATTTTGTTAAGAATCCACGCTAACTGTTCCTAGCTAACTGGCTACATTTTAATTATCGCAATTTAATTATCGCAATTTATATTATCGCAATTTAATTTATCGTCATTTAATTTTTATTATTTATTTTACGCACTTTAAATATCGGGACATGTATACAAGGTTTTGACATATCATATCGACGCATATATATATATATATATATATATATATATATATATATATATATATATATATATATATATATATATATATATATATATATATATATTATTTGGAATAACCATAGGCACTCTATATGCTGTAATGCTAGAGTTCACTATACAGGGTTGAGGTTGATTCTATAATAATATATATACTTTGAGTTGTGATCGAGTCTGAGACATGTACACGGGTCACGATACGTATTAATTAATTCGAATATTATATATTAAACTATATATGAATTATTGGACTGTCAACTGTGGACTATCGACTGTGGACTAATAACGTTGGACAATTAAAATAAATTAAAATATTTACTATAACATATGAAACTAAACAATTCTTTAAGGTTGCCACTTGATTTCATCTTAAACCTCATTTGTATCTTGACGATTCCAATTTGCGTTCAAACCTTTCATGATTCTTGAAAACACCTCAATCGAGAGGATGAACCAACCGCACTTCATTTACGGGAGAAAAGATTGATGCATATAGTTATGCACCTGAGAACAATCGAAACCTGAGTAAACATTTAACACGTAGCTGTGCTAATTCCTTTAGTGTTATTATTACCGAAAATAACTTTGCAACTTCTGTTCGAGATAGCCAGTTTTGTCACAGCTCCAGCAAGTCAACTTTGACTTTTCAATCATATTAGCTTATTATAACCCTGATATATAAGTTGCCTTTCGTCATCGATACTGGAAAACTGTTTATATCTCACTATATTAGCAGTAAACTTATCAGCAACATCATTGATCTTTGACTTTATGAAAAATTATTATATTCATTGAAATCCTATCATCTGCTCATCTGCATCTGATAACAAGAATTGCCATACCAAATACCGAGAATCAGCAATCAGTATTTTGAAATCTCGCAGCATGTCTACATCAACAGTTATATGTAAACATATAACATTTATCTCTTAGAATTATGATCTTCCATTCTGAAATTCTGAAAAGCACCCAGTCTACAAATCAATACCACAAATTCTGAAAAAGCTGAATACAGCAGCAAAAACTGTACACGACTATAACCGTCGAAAGTTTGATGATAAAGAATGGAGTATTGGAAACACTCAATAGAAAATTTAGTACCGAAAAGTGGATTATGCGAAACTATGAAGGAAGCCGTGGACAAATCACAAAGAATAAGTTTGACTTCAAAGAATCCAAATGAATCAATACCTGCTGAAGTCTTTAGCAAATATCTTGCTCCTTACTCTAAACCCTTGCGGACAATAGTTTCCATCATCCTCTGATCTTAGATATTCTAAGATATTATCGTATCTTTTATTATAAATATCCTCCATATTTCTGGAGATATTTTCATAACTATTCTTATCTGAAATCATTAATCTCTTAGTACTATCAGTGTTACATCATATAGAAACTGTTAGTTTATATATTCTGTAAACTTTAGAGCTTAAAATATGAATGTTATTGAAGTAATGTTGGGAACTGATGCATGAGTTAGTATAATATAATGACACTTGATCAACGTGATTATATTACAGTAAGTCATGCTGAGTTTCTAATGGAACGTGATGATTCACATATCATAACGTCATCACGTAACATGTTACATAACTCTTTCATTCTGCTTAACTTCTGAACATATCAAGAAGGTATATTCTTGATAGTTCTATTCTCAGCGATTCGGGTAATTTGACAAATCAAATCGTGGGATTCCGTTCTTTCTTGTTTAGAACATTAAGTTCTTTCGAAACTCCATAATTACGAATTCTGGCCCATTATTCGCTTGATTTAAAGTCGGGAAGAGAAAATAAAAGGAATGAAGATCTGAAATAAATGAGAGTATAATTCACAGTAAAATAGAGAGAGTATTAACTGTGGATGTCAATGATTACAGAAGGACAGAAGCAGAGACATCGAAATATAAAGGAAGCTATAAAACCCAAATAACAAATCGGAAATTGCAAACCATGGATATTAATACGAATAGCAATATAAAGACACGGTAGAATTAAGAATAGCATCACCTGAATGTAACAGTGGAAGTAAATAGATTTTCCCTAGTGGAAGATTGAAAAGAAGGATGACAGAAATGATAATTCGGAAAATATCAAGGATTAGAAACTGGATTAAGCATTTTTAAAATCTTTTGGATGTATGAACTAAGAAAGAAAGTATATGAATGGTGAGAATAATGGAAAAGAGGAGTTTAATTTATAATGGAAATATCAGACAGAGTAATCGAGGCAGATCATCGTATTTAATTATAGTGATCTTAATTTCCTTACTCGCCGAAGAATCAAATCTTTTAGATTTTGAAGATTTTCGTTAAATCCATTTAATTCGGGAATTCAACCCTAACTCTGCCAAAAGTTAAGACGAATATTTACTTTCCCTATTTCAATCTTTTGTGATAGCCTCCTTCGTACTCTTCGAATAATCGAATTGTTTTATCCACATTACGCAATGATGATAAAATTCTATTTATCAAATCATATGTGTCATGAAAACATTTTTATTGTTAGCCATTACCACTTCACTCAAATTTCGGGATGAAATTTCTTTAACGGGTAGGTACTGTAATGACCCGGAGATTTTTGACCAAATTTAAACTTAACTCTTATTTGATTTCAACACGATAAGCAAAGTCTGTAATGTTGAGTCTCAAAATGTTGAATTATTCATATGGATTCAATTATCCTTTGACTATTCCCGACGATTCACGAACAACTGTGTAAATAGACAAGTAAATACATATATATATATATATATATATATATATATATATATATATATATATATATATATATATATATATATATATATATATATATATATATATATATATATATATATATATATATATATATAAGGATTGAAAATACTAAAATGTAACTAAATCATTTGAATTAAATATGTAATATATTATACAAGGTAATAATGAGATTATAAAAATAAAAACTATAAAAATAAACTTAACTCTTATCATTATTAGTATTATTATTATTATTATGAACATAAATATCATTCTTAACAATGTCATTATTATTATTAGTATTATTATTTAGATTATAAGATTATATATAAAGGTATGGATTTAAAAACTATGTATAAAATTATAATTTGAGTAAATTACTAATTATTAATATTATTATTAATAAAGTTATTATAATTATTAGTACATCATTATTATTATCAAAAAATACCTTTTTAAACACATACATATTTTGTACATAAAAGATACTTATTACATATACTATAATTATATTAATATTTCATATAACCATATAAATCAAACTTACTAAGATTATTTATTTAAATACGTACATAACAGACTATTGATTTTAAATATAACACTAAACAATAATGTATATAAATAAATATGAATATATTAATATAACTATATAGATAGTAAATCATTTTGAATATATACACAAATTAAAATATATAATATATAAATTAAGATATAATAACTAAATTTGTTCGATTACGATTATGTGTATTAATAAATATACAAATGATATAGGTTCGTGAATCCGAGGCCAACCCTGCATTGTTCAATATCATCCTATGTATTTTTACTATAAAATACAGTATGGTGAGTTTCATTTGCCTTTTTACCCTTTATATTTTTGGGCTGAGAATACATGCGGAATTTTTATAAATGTTTTACGAAATAGACACAAGTAATCGAAACTACATTATATGGTTGAATGATCGAAGCCGAATATGCCCCTTTTTGCTTGGTAATCTAAGAATTAGTAAACCGATCTACTAATTGACGCGAATCCTAAAGATAGATCTATGGGTCCGACGAACCCCATCCAAAGTACCGGATGCTTTAGTACTTCGATGTTGTTTTATATCATGTCCGAAGGATTTCCCGGAATGATAGGGGATATTCTTATATGCATCTTGTTAATGTCGGTTACCAAGTGTTCAATCCATATGAATGATATTTTTGTCTCTATGCATGGGACGTTATTTTATGAGAACTGAAAATGAAAATCTTGTGATCTATTAAAATGATAGGAATGATTATTTATGTTAAACTAATGAACTCACCAACCTTTTGGTTGACACTTTAAAGCATGTTTATTCTCAGGTATGAAAGAAATCTTCCGCTGTGCATTTGCTCAATTTAAGGATATTACTTGGAGTCATTCATGACATATTTCAAAAGACGTTGCATTCGAGTCGTTGAGTTCATCAAGATTATTATTAAGTCAATTATAGTTGGATATATTATGAAATGGTATGCATGCTGTCAACTTTTGATGTAATGAAAGATTATCTTTTCAAAAACGAATACAATGTTTGTAAAATGTATCATATAGAGGTCAATTACCTCGAGATGTAATTAATTGTAATGTATTCGTCCGGATGGATTAGGACGGGTCATTAGATTAATCGTGGGCGCTTGGTAACTAACTTAACAAAGAAAATAATGTAACACCCCCTAAAAGTACACTTGGCGAGTGCGTTAAAATAGACGAAGTATTAAACACCCGTTAAATGCTAGCGCGACTAGCCCGAGTGGGGATGTCAAACCCTATGGATCCATATCTAAGATTCGCGTTCACCGGTTCATAAACCAATGACTAAACGCTGCCGAGCTAAGGGGAAAATTTGTGTCGTTATGTCACCCACACATATATAAAGTTTAAGTACTCATTTCTAGTATGTAAAACATAAAAAGCGCATGTATTCTCAGTTGCAAAAATAGTTAAAGTAAAAAGGGAGCTATAACTCACAGTGAATGTACGGTAAAGTCAATACGAAAATGTAAGAAAGTAGTAAGTCGGTCCAAAAGGTCCTCAACCTAAGTTAATGGTTACTAAGTCAGTAAATCGTCCCAAAAAGTTTAAAAGTAAGTAAGTTAAGTCTTTGGTATCATCATTATCATCATTCGTAATAGATAAAGTAAGTTTTCAACAAGAATAGAGGTCAAAATGAAAAGCTGAATTCGAACAGCCGTTATGACCTCTACACAAACTAAAATGACGTGCGACCAGTAACCAAGGCTCCGATTGTGAGTCCTCTTACCGCTTTCCGAAATTCAGATCCTAACTCGATGTCGTTTGACCGTGGCAATGGTCAAAGCGCGAGCAGGTCAGATATTTAAGCACGTCGTTACAAAGACATAGTGAACTTTGGAAGACTATAAATCCTAAACCGTATATCGGATTTAGGAAAGTCTTAAGCGAAAAGATATCTACACATCCCGAAATTTCTGGAAATCAATTTTCCAGAAGCTCCAGGAGTCAGATCAGACCCTAAAAACATATACAAGTGCTCCGGTGGGTTTCTTGGTGTTTGATGCTTATCACGGTTCTCATCCTTGATGCGTATAAGCTTTAAGTGTACAACTCTTTGATGTTTTAGCATCATTTTGACCAAGTTTTAACCATCAACACACAATGTCTAGACTAAGAAAAGAAATACAACTCACTTAAGAGTTTTAGAAGGATGATGAACCAAAGTTACATCAAGTTCTTAGTTTCGACACAAGTACAAGTTCTATTTGGATTTAAAGCTACAAACTTGAATTCAAACCAAACAAGCAAGACCTTAAGTTATAGAACTTAGATCTTAGCTAAATATTGAAGACCTTAGACTAGAAAGTCTAGATCTTATGTTCTAGGTGAAAACCTAAGTTATAGAACTTAGACTTTTAACTTTTACAAAACCTTAAGTTATAATGCTTAGATTCTTACAAAGTAGAATGAATATAAGCTAATGAGCTTTTATTTTAACAAGTTGGATGACCATAAGTTACATAACTTAGATCAAACTTAGATGAGTGAAAGTTATAAGCTAGTAAGCTTAAACTTTCTTGTTCTTGAACATTCAAAGTTAGACTTTGGTTAAGTTACAAGATGTATGAGATCAAAGTTAACAAGTAATCTTTGACCAAGGAAACTTTTACAAATTCAAAATACATAAGAACAAAAAGAAATTAAAGCTAGTAATGAACAAGTTCAAGCTTGGATTCTTTACATAAGGAGATATCAAGCTAGAAGCTTGAATCTTCATACAATAAACCTTAAGTTTTCCAATACTTGAACAAAAGAAGATCTTAAAGTTTTTGAACATTAGATCTTTACAAATTTTCATGTAGAACCAAAAGCTACAAAGCTTTGATCCTTGTTCTTGCTCCTTTATCATACAAGAGATTTAAGCGCGCAAGATAGTATAAGGATTCAAGTTACAAAAGCTAAAATCCAAGAACATTAATGATGATGATGCTACGGTTTTGAGAAAGAAAGAAAGGAAGAAAAGAAGTTTAAACTTACAACTAGAGAGAATTGTTTAGTGTGAGAAAGTATTGACGGAATGATATGTGTGAAATGAGATAATTGTGTGTATATAACAAAGAAAGAAATAAGGAAAAAAATAATAATAATACTCCCAAAACTGACAGTTTTGGTGGAGGTGGTGGTGTGGTCCATGGTGGTGGTACAATGGTGATGTAAGCTTGTTGGCTAGCATGCTTGAATGAGGTTAAAACATGTAAGGAGGGTACTTAAGCATGCAAGCATTTTGTCTTAATTCTTAAATGGGTTTTGTCTTATGTTAAGTGGGCTAACCAACCCATTAACTAGCCCACTAAAACTAGTCCATTAACTTGAGTAGGTTGGGCCATGAAATTCGTAGTCCAATAAGGTGTTAAGGCCATGTGATTAACTAGTGTGCATTAGTAAAACACTAAGTGTAATTAAGAAATCAACATGTTAAATAATTGTCATTAAGAAATAACAATTATGATTAAGTAGTCATAACGCTCCAATTATGACAAAAGTTTAACGTGTACCAAGTACGTATCTCGTTCTAAACAACTAGTGACACTAATGATCGTAAAAGCATTCGAGGATCAAGTTAAGTAATTAAGTACTTAATAACACGTTTTAAGGTATTAACAAAAGTAATTAACATGGATAATGACTCCAGAATGTTATCTAGCTCAGTGCGCACATATACGCTCATTCGTGAAAGTTTAAAGTGTAAATATAAGTCGAAAAAGTCGGGTCGTTACATTACCCACATGTTAAAGAAAATTTCGTCCCGAAATTTTAAGCTGAGGTAGACGACTGTGTCGGGAAGAGGTGAGGATATTTCTGGATCATCTGATCCTCTCATTCCCAAGTAAACTCGGGTCCTCGTTTAGCATTCCAATGGACTCGGACGATTAGAATCTTTCTTTGCTTCAAGGTCTTGACCTCGTTGTCCATGACCTCAACAGGTTCTTCCACGAAGTGGAGTTTGTCATCAATCATAAGCTCATCGAGAGGTATGACAAGTTCTGGTTCGGCAAGGTACTTCTTCAGGTTCGATACTTGGAAAGTAGGATGAACAGAACTTAATAGAGTCGGAAGATCGAAACGATAAGCAACAGGTCCAACACGCTCCAAGATTACAAAAGGACCAATATATCGTGGATTTAGCTTTCCACGCTTTCTGAAACGGATTACACCTTTCCATGGTGCAACTTTTAACATTACGTGGTCACCCACTTGGAATTCGAGATCCTTACGTCTAATGTCGGCATAGCTCTTTTGACGATTAAGGGCCGTATTGAGCCTTTCTTGGATTTGAACTATCTTCTCAGTTGTTTCATGGATGAGTTCGGGTCCGTTGATTTGCTTATCACCTACTTCGGCCCAACAAATAGGAGAACGACATTTACGGCCATATAAAGCTTTGAAAGGTGCAGCATTAATACTCGAATGGTAACTATTGCTGTAAGAGAATTCGGCTAGAGGCAAATGCTTTTCCCAAGCTTTTTCGAAATCAATAACACAAGCTCGTAACATGTCTTCCAAGGTTTGAATCGTGCATTCGCTTTATCCGTCGGTTTGTGGGTGATATGCAGTACTCATGTCTAGATGTGTTCCCAAGGCTTCTTGTAATGAACACCAAAATCTAGAAGTGAAACGAGCATCTCGGTCGGAAATAATTGATAAGGGTACACCGTGACGGGATACAATTTCCTTTATGTACAGTTGTGCAAGTTTGTCCATTGTATCGGTTTCTTTCATGGCTAGGAAGTGAGCGGATTTGGTGAGACAGTCAATAATAACCCAGATGGTATCATAATGGCCTAACGTTTTTGGTAGTTTCATGATAAAGTCCATCGTTATCCTTTCCCACTTCCATTGCGGGATTTTGGGTTGTTGAAGTAACCCAGATGGCCTTTGATGTTCGGCTTTGACTTTGGAACAAGTTAAGCACTTTCCAACATAAGTAGAAATGTCCTTTTTAATGTTCGGCCACCAATATTGTTCTTTGAGATCGTGGTACATCTTACCGGCCCCTAGATGAATCGAATACCTTGACTTATGGGTATCGTCTAGAATAAGGCTTCGTAAATCCCCATAACTAGGTACCCAAATTCTTCCGGCAAAATATCGGAGTCCGGTTTCCTTAACCTCGAATCGAGAGACCAGAATGTTCAAGCGTTCGTGAGAAATATTTTCATCTTTGAGAGCCTCATATTGGGCTACACGAATTTGGCTATTGAGATTTGTGTGGATGGTGATGTTTAAGGCTCGAACACGAAGAGGTACCATTCTTTCCTTTCAGCTCAAGGCATCGGATACTACATTTGCCTTCCCGGGATGGTAACGAAGTTCACAATCGTAATCGTTCAATGTTTCGATCCACTGTCGTTGTCTCATATTCAGTTGTTTTTGATCAAAAATGTGATGGAGGCTTTTGTGGTCGGTGAAAATGGTACTTTTAGTTCCGTAAAGATAGTGTCTCCATAATTTGAGTGCAAAGACAACGGCTCCAAGTTTGAGGCCGTGTGTCGTGTAGTTTCGTTCGTGAATTTTCAATTGTCGAGAGGCATAAGCAATAACTTTCTTTTGTTACATCAATACACACCCAAAACCATGTTTCGAGGCATCGCAATATACAATAAAATCATCATTGCCTTCGGGAAGAGATAAGATAGGTACGGTGGTTAACTTTTTCTTTAAGGTTTGAAACGCCGACTCTTGTTCGGCCGCCCAAACGAACTCCTTTCCTTTGTGAGTTAGCGCGTTTAAAGGACGTGCAATCAAAGAGAAACCTTCGATGAATCTACGATAATAACCGGCGAGGCCTAAAAATTGGCGAATATGAGTAGGAGTAGTGGGGGTTTCCCACTTGCTAATGGCTTCGATTTTCGCGGGATCGACTTTAATACCTTGATCGCTTACAACATGACCAAGAAATTGAACTTCCTTTAACCAAAATTCACACTTGGAGAATTTGGAATAGAGCTGTTCTTGTCTCAAGAGTTCAAGCATGAGTCGAAGGTGTCGTTCATGTTCTTCTTCGCTTTTCGAATCGATTAAGATATAATCTATGAATACGATAACGAACTTGTCTAGATACGGCTTGCACACGCGGTTCATAAGATCCATAAACACAGTGCATTAGTTAAACTGAATGGCATCACAAGAAACTCGTAATGACCATAACGAGTTCGGAACGCAGTCTTAGGGACATCGTCCTCCTTCACCCTCAACTGGTGATAACCTGATCGTAAATCAATCTTGGAGTAAACGCTTGATCCTTGTAGCTGATCGAATAGATCATCAATCTTGGGAAGGGGATACCGGTTCTTGATTGTCAACTTGTTTAGTTCGCGATAATCGATACACATACAGAAAGATCCGTCCTTCTTCTTTACGAACAAAATGGGAGCGCCCCAAGGCAAAGAGCTTGGTCGAATAAATCCACAGTCTAACAATTCTTGTAGTTGACTCTGCAACTCTTGCATTTCGGTTGGTTCAAGTCGATAAGGTGCGCGAGCTACAGATGCAGCTCCCGGTACTAGATCAATCTGAAACTCCACTGATCGCGGTGGGGGTAATCCTGGAAACTCTTCTGGAAAAACTTCAGGGAATTCGTTTACAATCGGTACATCCTTCAAGCTTTTCTCCTCAGTTTCCAACTTCTTCACATGTGCCAAAATAGCAAAACGCCATTTTCTCATGAACTTATGTGCCTTCATACAACTAATAAGGTTTAGCTTTGGGCTACATCTCTCCCTGTAAACTATTAATGGCACACCATTCTCGCGAGGTATACAAATAATCTTCTCTTCACAAACAACTTCTGCTTTTACCTTAGACAACCAGTCTATGCCGACTATCACGTCAAAGCTCCCCAAATTAAATGGTATCAAATCAATTTTAAATCCACACCAGCTAGGTTTATTATACTTCCGCGACAAATTTGATCAACTTTTTCAAATTTCCCATTAGCCACCTCAACAAGATATTTCTCATCCAAAGGAACTAATGACCAATCTAACTTAGAGCAAAAATGTCTACACATATAACTCCTATCGGCACCAGTATCAAACAAGACAGAAGCTAATAGTTTATTAACAGTGAATGTACCTGTAACTAAGTCAGGATCCTCGCGGGCATCTTTGGCATTCATGTTAAAGACTCTTCCACGTGCTGGCCCGCCATCCTTCTTCTTGTTAGGACACCCATTCTTAAAATAACCCAGTTGGCCGCACTCGAAGCACTTCCTTGGCCCATTCGGATTCGCTTTCATAGCTAGAGTGTTGATCATACAATCTTTGCCGATGTGTCCCATCCTCTTACATTTCTCACACACCACATTGCAGTACCCAGTATGATGCTTATAGCATCTCTTGCACTGAGGAAGGTTACCTTTGTAGTTTGGATTAGGGCTCCTCCCCTCATTGTTCCCCCTAAAGTTCTCATGCCTCTTAACTGGATTCTGATCAATACCTTTACCCTTGTTTCCATCCCATTTGCGCTTCTCATTACTTGCTCTAGACTCTGATTTCACCTTCTCTGGCTCTTGGCAGATAATCTGATCCATCAAGGTGTGTGCCATGCGTATAGCTTCCTGGACAGTCCCTGGTTTTGAAGAAGTGACATTTCCCTGAATGTCTTTGGGAAGTCCCCACAGATAACGCTCCAACCGTTTGTACTCGGGTGTATCCATTGTGGGCACATTAAGGCTAGCTCCAAGAATCTCCGATCATAACCATCAAGGTCAGTTCCTACGACCTTCAATTCCTAAAATTCAGTTTCCATCTTCTGAATTTCGGTTCTGGGGCAATATTCCTCTATCATAGCCCTCTTGAACTCTTCCCATGGTATGGCATAAGATTTATCAATTCCTTGAGCCTGGGCAAATGTGTTCCACCATGTCAAAGAGCCATCCGACAGCATGCATGATGCATACTTAGTCCTTTTCACGTCGGAGCAGTTGCTAACACAAAATACCGATTCTAACTTTTCAAACCATCTTGTTAACCCAACTGATCCTTCCGTTCCACTGAAACTATGTGGCTTGCAACCCTGAAATTCTTTGTAAGTGCACCCATTATGGACATTTTGGTTAGCCCTCGGAGCTTGTGCAGGGCTGGCATTCACCATAGCTATGGCCACTCGAGCAGCCACCATTTCCTTAATTTACGTTGTAGTGGGTATTCCTCTTTGACCTCTCCTTGCCTCCATTGATCTTCCAAACAAAATTTTGACTTAAGTCAAAATCCATTATTCCATAATTAATAATGCTATAGTAATATGCTAATCAATTATTCAATCAACACAATACATGTTAACTAAGTATGGCAAACTAGTTGCAGATATCATGAAACCAACATACAATAACTTAAAGAAAACGTCATATAATTAATCAAACGACATTAACTTCCATTCATAATAAGAAAAACTTGCACACAACTTCATAAGTTTCTGTACAATACTCGAATGAAATCATGAAACTACTAATGGAAATACATAGTGAAATCTAATACATAAGTCTTATGGAGATGGTGTGTAAATGACGTCCATCAGGTGGGACAGCTGGTCCTCGAGCTCAGTCCCCCGGGCACGTAGGGCACACACTTCCCTCATCAGATCCTCGATGGTGGGAGGTGCCGGTGGGGCAGGTGGTGCGGATGGTGCAGGTGGCGCAGGTGGTGCAGACATAGCACTAGAATTAGATGGCGCAGTACGGGCAACTTTATGCACAAATGGATCAGCAGGTATCGGTACAACCCGCTTACGAGCGGTGATCCTAACCAACTGTCCTTGTGCGTTCACGAACGTCTTGCCTCCATTTACCCCGGGAATAACGGTACCGTCGTAGTGGTAACGCTTCTTCGACGGGGTAGAGGGTGGCGGTACAGGCTCCTCCTCAGAGTCCTCCTCAGAATCCTCCTCAGAATCCTCTTCAGGATCCTCCTCACTGGTCTCGTCTGATGATGAACTGTCCGAGTCGTCTGAAGGTGGTGCAGGTGCATCACGTACGGGAGAATATGTCTGGCCGATGGTCATGATCTGGTGTCTTCCAGGTAGAACCGACACAACCCGCCCGTCGGTGGTGTATCTGACCCAGTGTCCACGTTCATTAAGAAATGGACGGCCCTCATTTATCCCAAGGTTCACAGTACCATCGGAATGATACTGTGGCACCAGAAAACTAGGGCTGGGTGGAGCTGGGATCTCCTCAGGATCCTCATCACTGTCAGAGATGACCATCAGGTCAGGCGAGTGACTACTATCCCCAGAAGACGAATCACCGGAGTCGTCGGAGGGTAGTGGTGACGGCATAGGTGAGTCAGCAACAACAGTTGGTGAAGTAGCAGACGAGTCTGAGTCACTAATAGTATCATACAGCAATATCATGCAATCAAAAGCAGATAGTAGTAGCATGCAATAGTTCCGCAGAAACAAGTAAACGATCAAGTTGTAGATTAGTCCTATTAGTGAATCCTAATCGACTCGGTCAAGACACACTAATGCAACCTAATTCCCTACAACCAATGCTCTTATACCAAATGTGATGCCCCGTTCAAAACCATCATGGTACGGATCATCAACAACAGGTCCATTACACGGTATAACACTACATGCTGTTTTAAACAAGGTTTTGCATTCATAAAAAGGTAACGTTTTTCCAACGACAAATGTTTAACAAGAGTAACGTGCTTCTACGAATAGAAAGCATTAACAATAGTACGTGACACTTAGGTCATTACAAAACCATGGTTTGAAAATAACATAAGCAGCGAATGCAAAGTAAAAAGTCCATGACTAGGAGACATCTCTAACAATGCAGCAGAAGTCTAACACAGCAAGTCTATTACAGCGGAAGAAATAAACGTCTTAGTTACCTGAGAATAAAACATGCTAAAAGGTCAACACGAATGTTGGTGAGCTATAGTTTTATTGTAAACAATAATGTAATGTATATCACGAGATTTTGTATTTAAAACAGTATGAAAAGTATATGCTTAACCATGGGCGCTTGGTAACTAACTTAACAAAGAAATATAATGTATCACCCCCTAAAAGTACACTTGGCGAGTGCATTAAAATAGACGAAGTATTAAACATACGTTAAATTCTAGCGCGACTAGCCCGAATGGGGATGTCAAACCCTATGGATCCATATCTAAGATTCGCGTTCACCGGTTCATAAACCAGTGACTAAACGTTACCGAGCTAAGGGGAAAATTTGTGTCGTTATGTCACCCACACATATATAAAGTTTAAGTACTCGTGTCTAGTATGTAAAACATAAAAAGTGCATGTATTCTCAGTCCCAAAAATAGTTAAAGTAAAAAGGGAGCTATAACTCACAGTGAATGTACGGTAAAGTCGATACGAAAACGTAAGCGAGTAGTAAGTCGGTCCAAAAGGTCCTCAACCTAACTCAATGGTTACTAAGTCAGTAAATCGTCCCAAAAAGTTTAAAAGTAAGTAAGTTAAGTCTTAAGTATCATCATTATCATCATTCGTAAAAGATAAAGTAAGTTTTCAACAAGAATAGACGTCGAAATGAAAAGATGCATTCGAACAGCCGTTATGACCTCTACACAAACTGAAATGACGCGCGGCCAGTGACCAAGGCTCTGGTTGTGAGTCCTCTTACCGCTGTACGAAATTCATATCCTAACTCAATGTCGTTTGACCGTGGCGACGTTCAAAGCGCGAGTAGGTCAGAAATTTCAGCACGTCGTTATAAAGGCATAATGAACTTTGGAAGACTATAAATCATAAACCGTATATCGGATTTAGGCGAGTCTTAAATGAAAAGTTATCTACACATCCCGAACTTTATGGAAATCAATTTTCCAGAAGCTCCAGGAGTCAGATCAGACCCTGAAAAACAGATACAAGCGCTCCGGTGGGTTTCTTGGTGTTTGATGCTTATCACGGTTCTCATCCTTGATGCATATAAGCTTCAACTGTATAACTCTTTGATGTTTTAGCATCATTTTGACCAAGTTTTAACCATCAACATACAATGTCTAGACTAAGAAAAGAAATACAACTCACTTAAGAGTTTTAGAAGGATGATGAACCAAAGTTACATCAAGTTCTTAGTTTCGACACAAGTACAAGTTCTATTTGGAATTTAAAGCTACAAACTTGGATTCAAACCAAACAAGCAAGACCTTAAGTTATAGAACTTAGATCTTAGCTAAATATTGAAGACCTTAGACTAGAAAGTCTAGATCTTATGTTCTAGGTGAAACCCTAAGTTATAGAACTTAGACTTTCAACTTTTACAAAACCTTAAGTTTTAATGCTTAGATTCTTACAAAGTAGAATGAATATAAGCTAATGAGCTTTTGTTTTAACAAGTTGGATGACCATAAGTTACATAACTTAGATCAAACTTAGATGAGTGAAAGTTATAAGCTAGTAAGCTTAAACTTTCTTGTTCTTGAACATTCAAAGTTAGACTTTGGTTACAAGATGTATGAGATCAAAGTTAACAAGTAATCTTTGACCAAGGAAACATTTACAAATTCGAAATACATAAGAATAAAAAGAAACTAAAGCTAGTAATGAACAAGTTCAAGCTTGGATTCTTTACATAAAGAGATATCAAGCTAGAAGCTTGAATCATCATACAATAAACCTTAAGTTTTCCAATACTTGAACAAAAGAAGATCTTAAAGTTTTTGAACTTTAGATCTTTACAAATTTTCATGTAGAACCAAAAGCTACAAAGCTTTGATCCTTGTTCTTGCTCCTTCATCATACAAGAGATTGAAGCTTGCAAGATAGTATAAGGATTCAAGTTACAAAAACCAAAATCCAAGAACATTGATGATGATGATGATGCTACGGTTTTGAGAAAGAAAGAAAGGAAGAAAAGAAGTTTAAACTTACAACTAGAGAGAATTGTTTAGTGTGTGAAAGTAGTGAGGGAATGATATGTATGAAATGAGATAATTGTGTGTATATAATAAAGAAAGAAATGAAGAAAAAAAAATAAAAAAAAAATAATACTCCCAAAACTGATGGTTTTGGTGGAGGTGGTGGTGTGGTCCATGGTGGTGGTACAATGGTGATGCAAGCATGTTGGCTAGCATGCTTGAATGAGGTTAAAACATGTAAGGAGGGTACTTAAGCATGCAAGCATTTTGTCTTAATTCTTAAATGGGTTTTGTCTTATGTTAAGTGGGCTAACCAACCCATTAACTAGCCCACTAAAACTAGTCCATTAACTTGAGTAGGTTGGGCCATGGAAGTCCTAGTCCAATAAGGTGTTAATGAAATGCCCCATTCATATCGATTATAAACGTTACATAATAATTGATTTCATTGCGAGGTATATGACCTCTATATGATACATTTTACAAACATTACATTCGTTTTTTAAAAGATAAACTTTCATTTCATCGAAAGTTGACAGGCATGCATACCATTTCATAATATATCCAAACTATAAATGACTTAATAATAATCTTGTTGAACTCAACGACTCGAATGCAACGTCTTTTGAAATATGTCATGAATGACTCCAAGTAATATCTTTAAAATGAGCAAATACACAGCGGAAGATTTCTTTAATACCTGAGAATAAACATGTTTTAAAAGTGTCAACCAAAAGGTTGGTGAGTTCATAGGTTTATCATAAACAATAAAATTCATAATTTAGATAGACCATAAGATTTAAATGTGCATGGTACAAATGAGCCCGAATCCTATACCCACCTGTAATGTACATGCGATATCTTTTAAATACAGTACACCTTTCTCGTATACGAAACCATTTTTCATAAATCTTAGTATCTGTACATATATCTCGTGTACAAAATAACATACACATAACCTGTGTATAAAATCATTCTCTCGATATATAACATTCACTTTGATTTCTTTCTTTTCTTGGTAACCGACCTTAACATTTAATGCGCATCATAAATATCCCCAAAATAAACAGAACTTTTAGTCTGTAATAAATTTATAAACCTCGAAGTACTAAACGCCATGCCTACTAGCTCTTTCATCTAGTGAACATTCTGGGTGGGGGTGTTAAACCTTGTAGCTACCTTTAGGATTCGCGTGAATTAGGGGCCATACCCGTTTCCTAATTCTTAGGTTACCAAGCTATAATAATCAGGGGAAAATATTCACATCAATTAGTGGCAATTATAACGTCCAACTAATTTAGATACAATAATCAACAGAACTTCTCGTCGGTATAATAATTCATTCGAGGAATGTTTTGCTTGTGTCTATTTCGTCAAACATTTATAAAAGCATTTCATGTATTCTCAGTCCAAAAATATAGATTGCAAAAGCATTTAATAAAACAGTTATAAAAACAGCGCATGTATTATCAGTCCCAAAAATGTAAAGAGTAAAAGAGAATCAAATAAACTCACGCATATCAGTATTGTAAAACATTTATTAAAACTAAGCATGAATTCATAGTCCAAAAATGTAATGAGTAAAAAGGGAGCAAATGAACTCACGATACAATATTTTGTAGTAAAAATATTCATACGACTGAACTAATTTCATGACCCGTCCTAATCCATCAAGACGAGTACATTACACTTGGTTACATCGCGAGGTACTTGACCTCTATATGATACATTTTACAAACATTGCATTCGTTTTTTAAAAAAAAAAAACAAACTTTCATTATATCGAAAGTTGACGGCATGCATACCATTTCATAATATATCCAACTATAATTGACTTAATAATAATCTTCATGAACTCAACGACTCGAATGCAACGTCTTTTGAAATATGTCATGAAAGACTCCAAGTAATATCTCTAATATGAGCAAATGCACAGCGGAAGATTTCTTTCATACTTGAGAATAAACATGCTTTCAAGTGTCAACCAAAAGGTTGGTGAGTTTATTAGTTTATCATAATCATTCATTTTCATTATTTTAATAGACCACAAGATTTCATTTTTCATAAATAACATTACACTCGCAAGTGTATAAAAATCCATTCGTATGATGAACACCTGGTAACCGACATTAACATAATGCATATAGAATATCCCCGCATACTCGCAAGTATGCCATAAATATTGGCAATCACAATCACCATTTAAATCGAACTACTAAAGCATTCCAAATTCCAGAATGGAGTTTGTTAGGCCCATAGATCTATCTTTAGGATTCGCGTCAATTAGGGGTCATTTCCCTAATTCTTAGGTTACCAGACTTGAAGGGGCAATATTTGGTATAATAATCCAACCATACAATGTAGTTTCAAGTACTTGTGTCTATTTCGTAAAACATTTATAAAAGCAGTGCATGTATTCTCAGCCCAAAAATATATATTGCAAAAGCATTTAAAAGGGGAGCAAATGAAACTCACTATACTGTATTTTGTAGTAAAAATACATATGACGACATTGAACAAGTGTAGGGTTGGCCTTGGATTCACGAACCTATATCATTTGTATATATATTAACACACGTAATTGTAATCGATCAAATATATATATATTATTATTAGTGATGTAATTTATATAATAAATTAATAAGTTTCATTATATATATATATACATATATATATTTTCATTTTATATATATAGAAATATTATTATAGTTAAGTTATGTGTAGTAAATATATATTTATATATATATAATCTTTATTTTTATGCTTATAACTTTAATAACATCATTAAAAATTTTATTTTCATATTCATAATTATTAATAATAATGATATAAATATTACTGATAACAATAATAATGATAGCTTTCGTGATATCAAAACAATACTTTTAGAAAGAAAAAAAAATGATAGTCATGTTAATAAATTTAATAATAACAATACTAATAATCATTTTAATAAAGAATAATGATAACCTTAATAATAGTACTTATGTGATTAATAATATTAATGATAATACTAATAATGATAGAATGATACAAATTTTTATATTAATAATAATTCTTACGATAATAATAATTATAAGTATGGTGATAATACTAATATTGATAATAATAATAATAATAATATGTTGTATTGTTTTCCTAATAATGCTAATAATAATCATAATAATAATGATAATACTTATAATAATAATTATAATGATGATACTAACAATTATAATGATAATACTAGTATTATTAGTAATACTTTTAATAATAATAATAATCCTAGTAACAACATTAGTAATAATAATAATAAAGATGATAATAATAATAATAATAATAATAATAATAATAATAATAATAATAATAATAATAATAATAATAATAATAATAATAATAATAATAAACATAATAATAATAATAATAAACATAATAATAATAGCTACCTCCAAATGAAAGGCTTTAAAAAAAATTATTGTCACAAGCTGGAGTCGAACCCGAGACCTATCATTCCCATCAAACACCTTTAACCATTGGGCTATTGCCCATTTACTGATTTAAACCCCAGCACTCTTAATTATAACCAGATTATTTTCTGTTCTATCTCTTTCTTCTTCTTTACAAAGTAAATCGACCAAAGTTATTACCCACTCAGAATCATACCAAATATCATAACCGCAAAAAATAAATCGAATTAAGACTTGGATTTTAACTATAACGACCTGTGATTTGTTATAAAAAAAATACAGAAGCTTCTGCTTTCGTAAAAAAAAATATTGCAAACTCAAACATTGATTCACATATTCAGACCGTTTCAGCTCATGTTTACAATATGAAAAACCTTTTAAATCATTCAAAGAAACTTTAGAAGTCCTCAATTGAACATGAAGCATCAAAACAGACTTGAATTTCTTGATGAACAAACTGTTTGACTTTTTTGAATTATAACTTTGACTCCAAAATTAGAATTTGATATTAAGAATTGGAATATGAAACTTTGTAGATAGTTTCATTAGAGGATTCCTAACAAAATGGAATTAATGGATTTTGAAATTTGATTCATAATCGAGTTTTGGTTAAAAATTTGAAGAACAGAGGGTGAACGTCTCTTTAATGATTTTTTTGATTAATTCAATCAGGTAAAAGCAGGTGGTTGTAATTATAATTGATTTTGATAGTGAAAAATAAATTCGATTCTCTGCATTACAACCTGAATTGATTGATTATATAAAGAATGCGTGTGTCAAATTTTCTCAATCAGACAAAACAAGGACAGAAGTAAAAAAAATATAACTGAATACGATGGATAACAAATTCAATAGAGGTTGTTTTGTAATGTTACATGAAGTCGACTAGGTTTTAAATCAGAGAAAAGAAAATTGAAAAAGTAGATAACGACTTATAACAATTTACATTTAATTATTAGATTTTTATATATATTATTAATATTAATAATTATAATTATTAATAATAATTCTGTTAATATTATTAATAATATTAGAAATAATCATACTACTACTACTAATAATAATAATAATAATAATAATAATAATAATAATAATAATAATAATAATAATAATAATAATAATAATAATAATAATAATAATAATAATAATAGGAATGATAATAATATAAAAGATAATAATAATATCATTAAGAATAACACTAATAATTATAAAAGTAAAAAAAATTGATAATGATAATAATAGTAGTAATTATAATAATTATAATAATATAATAATAATTCTTTATGATAATAATACTATCTAATAACATTAATCATAATAACTAAAATTTAACTTTACTACTAGTTATAATAATATTGATATTAACAATGATAACAATAATATTAATTTATCAAATCAAATATATCAAATTTCATATTTATGTATTTTATTTCATATTTATGTATTTTACATAATAATAATAACACTGATGTTTATATTAAACATCTATTCTAATAATAGTAATGAGGGTAATAATATTATTAGTAAAGATAACAAACTATATGCATTAGATTTTCATATCTATATATTATCTATAATAATATAACTAATACTGATATTAATGAAAGTAATAATAATAATATTAATATAACATATATATTTTAACTTGTAATTACCTATATTATTAATTATGTAACATTTTATATAATATACATTATATGTATTTATTTTTACATTTTAACAATATACATATAGGAATAGTTATGTATAGAAATCATATATATTCAAACTACTATATATATATATATATATGTATATATATATATATATATATATATATATATATATATATAATTATGTTTTAAATATCAATTTTATTACTTAGATAAATATATTAATTGTATATATTGGAACATATAACTCAAAGTATAACATTATACATTTAATACTTTGTTAACGTTGACAAGTTATGTTCGAAATCATTTATATTCAATACACTCTATATATTCAAAATAACAAGTTTTAGTTATTTTAAGTTATCTTTCATAATAATAAAATCATATACTAGTTCATTAATATATTTAATTTATTATATATAATTATTTACATATATAGTTATTTATTTATACATTCTTGTTTACAATTAAAGGTTCGTGAATCGTCAGAAAGAGTCATAGGAAAAATTAATATATGAAAATAGTTCAAATTTTTAAGACTCAACATTACAGACTTTGCTTATCGTGTCGAATTCATATAAGAATTAAGTTTAAATTTGGTCAAAAAATTTTGGGTCGTCACAACTGAACAATGCAGGGTTGGCCTTGGATTCACGAACTTATATCATTTGTATATTCATTAATATATATAATCGTAATCGAATAAATATATATATTATTATTAGTGATATAATTTTTATATTAATAACTTTTATATATATATATATATATATATATATATATATATATATATATATATATATATATATATATATATATATATATATATATATATATATATATATATTTCATTATTTAATTAAATGTATTTAGTTTGTATATAGAAATATTAATATAATTAGGTTATGTATATTAAATATGTTTTTATATATATAATATTTTCTTGTGAAACTAGTAATTAATATAACACTTAAATGATATTTGTCATGTAAAAATATTAATATTGGTAATACTTAATATTACTAATAATGATAGTAATGATATTAAAATTTTAAATATGTTAATAATACTAATAGAAATGATACTAATACTAATATTAATGAAAATAATATTAAATTTTATTATTTTTATAATAATACTAATAGTAATAATTATTATCCTTATAATAATAATAATAAATGATAATTTTTATCCTAATACTTATATTTGTAATAATAATAATAATTATTATAATTATAATACTAATAATAACAATATTGAAAATTATAATAATGATGAACTTAATAATGATAATATTAATAATAATAATAATAATAATAATAATAATAATAATAATAATAATAATAATAATAATAATAATAATAATAATAATAATAATAATAATAATAACAACACTTATAAAGATACTAGTAGTAAAACCGACAATAATACTAGTATAGTTGTAGAAATAATAATTTTTAATAATAACAATGCTAATAATGTTAATACTAATGTTATTAATAATAATAATACTTACAATAATAATAATGATAATAAAGATAATAATACATAATACTTAATAATAATTATAATTATAATTGTAATCATAATCATAATAATAATAATAATAAATGTTACTTAATACTTGTATTAATAATAATAATAATAATAATAATAATAATAATAATATTTATGGTATTATATTAATAATTAACATAACAATAATTAATAATAATAATAATAATCTTAATAATAATAATAATAATAATAATAATAATAATAATAATAATAATAATAATAATAATAATAATAATAATAATAATAATAATAATAATAATAATAATAATAATAATAATAATAAAAACTACCTTTGAAGGCTTAAAAAAAAATAAACCGCCAGAGCCGGGACTCGAACCCGCGACCACCCGCTCACCCGAACACCCCTTAAACCATTCTGCTATGACTGTTTTTCTGTTTTAATCCCATTCCACTAATATATAACCCGTATTAATTGTTTCCCCTTTTCCTTCATCTTCCTCACAACAATCAACCAAAACCCATTGTAACATTAAATAATTTATTTGGTTAACGATTTGAACTTGAAACATACACAACCTTCTGTTATGACTTGATCACTAGAAACACAAAAAAAAAAAAATAGAACAGAAAAAGAAGCTGTAAGCTTCATGAAAAAAATTTTGAACTCAAACCTTGATTTTAAGATTTGGTCCCAATTAGGTTATGATTATAACACGAGATAGATACTAAATCACTCATATAAACTTCTGGAATCATCAATTTAATCTAAAACATCAAAACGAGTTCGAATTTCATGATGAACAAATTCTTTGACTTTTTAAATACGAACTTTGACTCCAAAATTCTCGATTAATATGAGGAATTGGAACTTTAAACTTTGCAGAAAGATTGTTTAGAATATTCCTAACAAGACTACATTAACACATTTTGAAATAAATTTCGAATTCGAGCTATTGATTAAATGAAGCAAGAACATGGGAAGGTTCTGGGTGTTCTTGATTTTTTTGGTTTAATTCGATTGATTTGAAGTAGGTGAGTGAAATGTATCAGTTATAGTTGATGAAAGAAAGTCGTATGAATTACTTAACACTGAAATTGATCAATTATATAAGGGATGTGGGTATTAATTTCTCAATCAGACAAAAAAAAGAACAGAAATTAAATAAAACAAGATAAAATCGAATCTGCTTCTTATCTGATTTGTACTAATGAAAGTGATATGAAACAAATTTTTGGAAGCATGAAGTACCAATTTGATACAGTCGATGGCGATGTAAAACAGAATACAGATATACATTTATCTAATTTTATATATAATTTGTATAAATAAATAAATAAATATATTAATAATAATATTAATACTAATAATAATAATAATTAATAATAATAACAACTATGATAATAATAATAATCAATATTTAAAAATGATATTAATGATAAATTGTAACATTTTTATGATAATATTAATAATGATTTTAATAATAATGGAAATTATATTTATAATAATATTAATAATAATAATAGTATTAATCATAATAGTTAATAATATCTAAATTAAAACTAAATAATAATTTTAATCATTCTTATAGTAATATTTATATTTTAAATAGTTAATAATATCTAAATTAAAACTAAATAATAATTTTAATCATTCTTATAGTAATATTTATATTTTAAGTATTTATTTTGATAATCATAACATTAAATTTATTAAAATTTTAATATTTAATATTCATTAATATTACTAATATTGATATTAATGAAAGTAGTAATAATAATATTTGTCTTAACATGTTATATTTTTAACTTGTAGTTATATTTAATATATTTATATTACCATTTATTACTTATATATTATTTACTAATTATATGTATAATAACATATATTTAATATTTTATATGTTTTAATATATTACAATAGACATATAATCATCAATTATATAAGAATCATGTTCATATATATATATATATATATATATATATATATATATATATATATATATATATATAATTAAAATAAAATACAAGATAATAAGGTTGTTAAAATGAATATATATATATATATATATATATATATATTCATTTTAACAACCTTATTATCTTGTATTTTATTTTAATTAGTTATTATTATTTCAAATTATTATATACACCTACATTTATATATATATATATATATATATATATATATATATATATATATATATATATATATATATATTTATTTATTTATTTATTTATTTATTTATTTATATATATATATATTTATATTTATATTTAATCAATAGTTCGTGAATCGTCGGTAATAGTCAAGGGTTAAAATAAATACATGGACAAAGTTCAAAATTTTGAGATTCAACTCAACAGACTTTGCTTATCGTGTCGAAACCATGTAAAGATTAAGTTTAAATTTGGTCGGAAATTTTTGGGTCGTCACAGTACCTACCCGTTAAAGAAATTTCGTCTCGAAATTTGATCGAGGTCGTCATGGCTAACAATATGTTTTTATGATGCATACGGGCTGGAAATTGGAGTTTTATCATCAGTGAGTAATATGGATAAAACAATTTAGTTTTGTGAAGAGTACGAGTGAAGCTATCGCAAAAGAGTGAAAATGAGTAAATGCATGTTCGACTTAACCGGTGACATAGTCACGGTTGATTTACAGAATTCAAGGGATTTAATGAAAATCTTCGAAATCTAAATAAGATTTGATTCGTCAGTAATCAAGGAAATTAGGATTCTCTCTAATTAAATGCGAAAATCTGCCTTGATTTCTTTATTGGAATATTTCACTATAAATTAACTTCTTCCATTCCATTACTTTTACCACTCCTATACTCAATTCCCAAATTCAAAAGATTGTGAAAATGCTTAATCCAGATCTGATCATTGTCCTTATCCTGACTATCGCAACAATCATTCTTCTTTTCCAACTTCCACCGGAGGAATCTGTTTACTTCTACTTCGCCCTTGGGATTATAGTGTTTTTAATTCTCCCGTGTCTTTATGTGGCGCTAAATATTGATATACACGGTTTGTAATTTATGTGTTGTTATCGGGCTTTATATTCTCCCTTATATTTCGGAGCTTCATGCTTTTGTTTTCTCTTCCCAACTTTAAATAAAGCAAGTAATGGTCCAGAATTCGTAGGTATGGAGTTTCGAATGAACATAACTAATGTTTTAAGAAAACATAATAACACGATCTTGATTGGTTAAATTATCAGAATTCAAGAGAAAAGACAGAACTATCAAAGGAATATGTTATTGATATGTTTAGAGATTAGATTGAATGTAAGAGTTGTGTAACATGGCACATGATGACGTTATAATCTGTGAATCATCGCGTTCCATTAGAAACTCAGCATGACTTACTGTAATATAATCACGTTGATCAAGTGTCATTATATTATACTAACTCATGCTTCTGTTCCCAACACTACTTCAAAAACATTCATATTTTAAATTCGAATTTTCAGAATTTAGAAACTAAAATAGTTTCCTTTCTGATGTAATACTGATATCGCGAAGAGACAAATGATTTCAGATAAGAATAGTTATGAAAATATCTTCAGAAATATCGAGGATATTTATAATGAAAGATATGATGATATCTTAGAATATCTAAAATCAGAAGATTATGAAGAATATTGTCCGCAAGGGTTTAGAGTCAGGAGCAAGGTATTCGTTAATGACTTCAGTAGATACTGAATCATTTGGATTCTTTGAAGGCAGATTTAGTCTTTGTTATTTGTCCACAACCTCCTTCATGATCTGCTCAATCCTTTTTCCAGTTCTAAACCTTCTCTTTTTCTGAGCTTTGCCAACATGCTATTCTTTATCATCAAACTTTTGGTTGTTAAGGTCGTTTATAGTTTTTGCTGCTTAATTCAGCTTTTTCAACATTCCTAATATTGATTCACAGACTAGATGCTTTTCAGAATTTCAGAATGGAAGATCATAATTCTGAGAGATATATGTTATATGTATGTGTATAACTGTTGATGTAGTAACGTTGCGAGATTCAAAATACTGATTGCTAATTCTCGGTAATTGGTATTTACAAGATGCTGATGAGTTTACGATAGGGTTTTAATGAACAAATATAATGGTTTTTCGGAGACACTTAAGCCAATGAGTGATGAAGTTGCTGGTAAGTTTACTGCTAATGTGGTGGGATATAAACGGTTCCCCGGTAACAATAAAAGAGCACGCATATATATCAAGGTTATAATAAGGTTGCTTCGAACGAATAGTCGAAGTTGACTTGCTGGAGATGTGATAAAACTGGCTATCGGAGTTGCAAAGTTATTTTTTTGTAATAATAACGCTAAAGGAATTAGCACAGCTATGTGTTAAATGTTTACTCAATTTCCGAGAGTTTTTCAGGTGCATAACTATATGCATAAATCTTTCCTTTCGTAGATGAAGTGCGGTTGGTTCATCCTCTCGATTAAGGTGTTTTCAAGAATCATAAAAGGTTTGAACGCAGATTGTAATCGTCAAGATACAAATGAGGTTTAACATGAAATCAAGTGGCAAACTTGAAGAAATGTTTAGTTTCATATGTTATAATCAATATTTTAATTTATTTTAATTGTCCAATGTTAGTAGTCCACAGTTAGCAGTTCAATAATTCATATATAGTTTAATAAATAATATTCGAATTAATTAATACGTATCGTGACCCATTGTATACATGTCTCAGACTCGATCACAACTCAAAGTATATATATTATTTTAGAATCAACCTCGACCCTTTATATGCTAACTCGAGCATTACCGCAATATAGAGTGACTTAAGGTTATTCCAAATAATATATATAGATGACGTCGATATGATATGTCAAAACATTGTATATGTGTCCCGATTTATCTGACGATATTTAAAATGCGTAAAATAAATAACAGAAATTAAATGACGATAAATAAAATTGCGAGAATTAAAATTGCGATAAATAAATTGCGACAAATAAATGTAATAAGAAATTAACAGTTAGCTAGGAACAGTTAGCTAGAATTTTGTTAGCGTGGATTCTTAACAGAATTTCTCATAGTTAATTTGTTTGTTTCTAACAAATTTTATTTTGTCCAATGTTTTCTTCATTATGCCACTTGTTGGATTTTGATATGTCAAAATTCAAATATGAAATTGAAAGAAAATGGTTATTCTGCAGTGAACAAATACGTATATCTGTGGATGTAAGTAGGATAGTAAATGACTGTTGAATCAGATTGGAAGAATGTACAGTGTAACTTATTAATGTGAAATCTAAATATTTCTCGAGTATTACCTACCCGTTAAAATATTCTCATCATTAACAGTTTGTACAAAAGAATTTTCAATTACAATCTTTATGAAATATATATATATATATATATATATATATATATATATATATATATATATATTCTTCAGATGTAATCATGGATTTAATGAGTTAATATGATATTAATCTCATTTGGTTTTCGGTTGGAACTAGAATGAATAATCTCTAAAACTTTAGAGATTACATAATCGCCGCCTAATATTTCTTCAATGAAGTTATAAATCAATACTTCATCGTTGATTTTTATTAGTACTCCTTGGTATCTATGGTGCGTACGACATTGATGCTCGTGGGACAGATTGTGAAGTTGAGGTTTGCTGTGCGGATGTGGTTGTTGATGGTATTAATGTTGATGTTGGTGGTGTTGTCGATGTTGCTTGTGATGCTTGCAAATTGTGCATCACATTCTCCAGAGTCACTACTCGAGCGCGAGGCTCGTTGACTTCTTCTATTACTCCGGGATGATTGGCGATTGGAACAAGCGGATAAATAAGGTTGAGAATTTTGGATATCATATAATCATTGTGAGATATCCTGGAAATGAGAGTGAAAATGGTGTTTCGGACTGGTTCGCCGGTAAGTGATTCAGGTTCTTTGCTAAGAGGGAAATTTGGTTGGTGGAAAGGATCACCTTCTTCTCGTTTCCATCGATTTATTCGACTACGAACCTGATGTGTGCAGCGGGGTGTACGAAATACTATTAAATTTTACAAGAAAATACTATTAAATACGATACAATTTTACACAAGATATTTATTTATTTAGAGAATGGATATACTTAAACCTTGCTACAATACTTATAGGCAGTGTACCTAATCGTACAGTAGTGTAGTTTTTAGTAAGTCCGGTTCGTTCCACAGGGATAATCTTTAAACAAAGCTTAACGCTATATTAGTTTACTTTTATAAAAATACAAATATATATATATATAAGTAATATTATTATTATAAAGGGGGGTTTTTACCGTTTAATGACCGGTTTGTCGATTTTAAAACTTTTAGTCGCAGTTAAAACTAAATGTAAAATAATAAATAAATACAAGACTTAATTTAAAGCGTAAAGTAAATAACAATAATGAAATTGCGAATAATAAAAGTGCGATAAAATAAACTTGCGATAATTAAAAAGTACGATAATTAAAAGTGCAATTAAATATAATAACAATAAAAATGCGATAATTAGAAGTGCAATTAAATATAAAATAAAGGAAATTAAATATGAAATAAAAGAATTATGCTTATTTAAACTTCCGTAATCATGATGTTTGACGTGTTGATTTTAGTTTTATGCCCATGGGTTAATTGTCCTTTGTCCTGGATTATTTAATATGTCCGTCTGATTTTTGTCCATAACAGTCCATCAGTCATAAATATAAAGTGCGAGTGTCCTCGTCAAATTATCCTTATACCCGAAATTAAATATTCCAACTAATTGGGGATTCGAATTGTAACAAGGTTTTAATACTTTGTTTAATGAATGCACCCGGTTATCGACTGCGTGTAAACCAAGGTTTTAATACTTTGTTAACAATTACACCAATTACCCTTGAATGTAATTTCACCCCTGTTTTAATTATTCTAGTGGCTATTAATCCATTCCCATGTCCGGTTAAATGAACGATTATTCGTACATATAAATACCCCGCCCATCGTGTCCGATTGAGTGTATATGGTTATTTATAGGGACGTCCAATTGTAAATCTTTATATTAAAATTAACAAATTATCATTTAGTTAAACAAATATAAAGCCCATTAATAGCCCATAGTCTAATTTCCACAAGTGTCGTTCTTTTGTCCAAACCCCAATTATGGTACAAAGCCCAATTACCTAATTTTAGTAATTAGCCCAACATCATGATTACTTCGGATTAAATAAGCATAATAATAACTTAGCTACGAGACATTAAATTAAAAAGGTTGAACATAACTTACAATGATTAAAAATAGCGTAGCGGTACACGGACAGAATTTCGACTTACACCCTTACAATATTCGCTAACATACCCTTATTATTAGGATTAAAATTAAAATTAAAATATAAATATAAATATTTTCGTATAGATATAGAGAGAATGGATATATATGTTGGTTTTTGCGATCAGAATTCGTTTGCTTTTATAGGGAGTTTCAGAATTTGGGGCTCCGCGACTCGTGGCCCTTTTTGCCTTCAAACTCCGCGAGTCGCGGAGTTTATAAATACAGCTCACTCCATTTTGTCTCTTTGTTTACCGACGGTTTATTATATAAATATAATATATATATAATTTATATAATTAATTATATATTATATTATATTTATATACATAGTTAACTTGTAATTTTTAGTCCGTTGCATCGAGCGTTGAGAGTTGACTCTGGTTCCGGTTCCGGATTTTCGAATGTCCTTGCGTACAATTTAATATCTTGTACTTTGCGTTTTGAATCTTGTACTCTTGTAATTTCGAGACGTTTCTTATCAATAATTGGAACCTCTTTGATTGTCTTTTGTACTTTTGAGCTTTTTGGTCGTTTGTGTCTTCAATTCGTCGAATCTGTCTTTTGTCTTCACCTTTTATTATTTAAACGAATATCACTTGTAAATAGAACAATTGCAACTAAAAGCTTGTCTTTCTTGAGGAATAATGCTATGAAATATATGTTCGTTTTTAGCATTATCAAATATTCCCACACTTAAGTGTTGCTTGTCCTCAAGCAATATCATCTTGAAATACTAGAATCACTTCTTTATTCTTCACACTTTCTACATCAGTGATTTCTATACGGCGGTATAAACAATGGTAGTAACGATATGATTTACAGTCCCACATGACTATAAAAATTTAGATCCATTAAGGAAATTGGATCTTTATGAAAACATTTGATCTTTTGAAAATTAAATCTAGTTTTTTTACCCTAGATAAGTTTTCCGGAATAACCCTTTACCGGTGTTTGCAAAATATTTTTGTGGGTTTGGTGGGTTTCAGATTTGAAAATTTTAGCTCAAAACTTGCGGTTTTGTGTCACCCACTTGCTAACCATGTATTTGGAAAGCAACACGTCCAGTTTACTTGTCCCGTATATTACCTTTCGGTAAACTACCGTCCGGTTGTAAAGAAAAGCGTTGAACAAGCAACTGTTAAGGCAATGTCCCCTGACATGCTTTTAATTATGGTCTATAACGTGTCGGACGCAATTACTATCCTTGGTAGGAGCAATAGTAAAGCTCACCCTTATGATTTTTCGGTCTGGCACAAGGTCCTATCTTTGACCACTATGCAACCACCGTTCTTACGGTTGACACCCTATTTAGTTCAGGTGACCTAATGAATTCCAAGTGAATTCCTAGGATTTTACGTTCAATGGTAATGAACGCATTGAAAATAGGGTTTTCAGAAAACAAATCGGTTTGTAATTTTGATCAAAATATTTTCTCGTTCAAGCTCGAGTTTAGATATCATTGAATTCCATGAGTTTGTAATTCTCAATCTTTAAGGTCAATCTCAAGGATTGAGTAATATCAGGCTTAAAAGCTGATTTTTGATCTTTTAAGGAGATTATCCTTTCTGGGGATCTGATTCATTAGTCTTATCCAGCTAATTTGCATGGTGCCCCCCATTTTATGAGATAAATCCTTCTCATGGTTAGGATAAATCTGACCACTTGGCGACCCTGTTTAATGCTGAGGTCCGTGGATTTTCTGCTGATTTTAGTGATGACTTTTCTAGATTTTTCGTCAACCTACAGCTGGTCTGGACGACAACTTCTTGACCTAAATCAAGAAGCGCGTGTCTTTTTCGGAAGACTTTACTTCCTTTTAATGATGGAATTGATTCATCGTGTAGATCCATCTTTCTTACAGTAAATCAGGTAAAACTTTTTAGTTTAGTCCAAAGCAAAAGTATTTTCAGTTATTTGTACAAAAATATGTGATATATGTTTTGAATAACTTGGAGAATTTTCCCACACTTGGCTTTTATTTTCCTTTTTATTGTCCTCTATTCCATTTTAAATGAATTTTAACATTTTAGTTTGTTTCTCAATTTATGTCCTTTCCGAGGTTACAATAATTTCGGTGTTAAAACATAGTTTTATCGTTCATAAATATGTATAAACATGATTTTGAGTTCATTTAATTGAAAATTTTGAAAAATTTTACTAGATTTGGGTAGTCAGTATATAAGACTAGGGCTGTTCTTTATTATCAGAGAGCACTAGATTCTAATACAACTACTGCTTTACTAATATTTTTAATGGTAACCCAGTGTTTAAGATAAAAATTTTAAAATCCGAAAGAATTTAACCCCTTCCCACACTTAAGATCTTGCAATGCCCTCATTTGCAAGAAATCAGTAATAATTTAAATTATTGAGGGTGATTTGTGTGAAAATGATTAAATTTTACCAAAGTTTCCAAATATATTGGCGTTTGTTTGCTGAATGATAAATGGTGCACATCATTTGTTCATTCCGTCTTGTTGTTATTTCACATATATTTTGCATCTTGTCGTCAAAATTAGTTGCTTTTGCTGAACTTAATGCCAATCTTTGAAAATGCGTTGTTTTACCCTGTTGTGTACATAAGATAAACTGCAAACATATATACATATTTTTGAAGTTTGGTATATTACCCCACATTCAAAAATTATTAAAATCTAAGAATAAAAGTTAGAAAATTATAAAAACTATTACAATATTAACATAAGTATTAAACGTATCAACATTACAAATTACAAAATAAATAAAACTAAGTAGACTAGGGATGATACTGATACCAATAGGGGTTCCACGCATAACCATAGGTGCTATAAAATGCTTCGGCTGGGTTATATGTAAGATACGATGGTTGCATCTCTATAGACCAGGGAGGGAATATGGGTTTTGGAGTAGGAATATAGTTTCTACCTATATGTTGGCAATGAGCTATGATTTGGTTTTGATGAACTTGCCAATCTTCAAATGCTCTCTGTCTAGCATTTTCGTACTCCTGTGAAGCTATAAACCTTTGCATTTCTTGCATTTCATTTCCCCCTCCTACATTACCTTGCTGTTGGTTTCTCTCAACCTGTGGATGTCTACCATGGTATTGTACTGCCGCGTTATTTCGCCTCTTCAAAACTTTTGCACCATGGTATACATTTAAACCTATTGTATCGCAGGGTTCTGGTTCTTCGACTAATAATCCCCCCCGACTTATATCCACACCGAGATATTCAGCAATCAAAGTAATAAAAATACCACCTCCTATTATGCTATGCGGTCTCATCCCCCTAACCATAGCTGATAAATAATAACCTACACAATAAGGTATACTTACAGCGCTTTGTGGGTCTCGAATACACATATGGTAAAACAAATCCTGTTCATTTACCTTTTCTTTGTTCTTACCTCTTTGTGTAATCGAATTAGCTAAAAACCTATGAATCACTCTAAATTCAGCTCTATCTATATCCAAATAAGAGTAATTTCCCCCTTTGAATCGGTGATGGCTTTTCATTTGACTCCATACACCATGTGTATCAAAATTTTCATCTATCTTTCTACCATTTAGTATCAACCCTCTACAATCGGCAGATGCTAACTCCTCAGGCGTATATATACGTAAAGCCTGAGCCATGTCTAGTAAAGACATGTGGTGCATCGAACCTCCTAACAAAAATCTAATAAAAGATCGATCGGTTAAACTAGCTACCTGATCATTTAATTCTATACTACACAACAATTCTTCACACCATACTTTATATACAGGTCTACGCATGGTGAATAAACGTACCCAGTCATTAAAAGTAGAATTACCATACCTCTGTGCAAGTAATTCCCTAATTGGCCCGGCCAATTCTACAGCTTCTAATGGTCCCCATTCTATGACCCTAGGTACCTCAACAACTTTAGAATGAAGAGTATGCAAACCCCTTTGGTATTTTGGATAATCTATCCAAAGTCTGTCAAATCTCAGGTTCGGGTGCAAATCTTCCAAGTGCATATCAGAAAATGTCATGACTGGATGAGGTATATCTTGTTTGTAGAAGTTATCCACCTCCTGTTGTTCCGCATTCTCAGCAGGAGCATTGCGAGCTTGGGATGAAGATTCACCCCTTTCAGTCTGCAAAACACATCAAACACAATTTTTGTGCATCCAAATATGCATTAGTGTCAGCAAAATCATCAATCAAAATAATTACAATGACATGATCAATTTATATCAAACTTAAGCTCATTTTCATATTTTTATCAAATCTACACTTTTTCAAATAAGCATATACGAAAATGTTCGCCAAGTTCATAAGCATTTAACTCAAATAACATGTCAAAATAATCATTACTAGCAATTAAACAAGTTTCAAATGGCATTATCTTTCAAAAATCAAGTTCATGAATTTTAGACTTGAAAAAGTCCACTTTAATTCTCAAAATCATGTTTAGGCTCAAAGTTTGGATCATTTAACTACCTAAACATGTTACACTACTTAATTTAGCAACAATTCATGACAAAAATCGGCCATAACCTGTTTATATCAAAAAGCCCCAAATTTGCTCAAGAACACAAACCCTAGATTACTCAAAATTTGAAGTTTAAGGCTTCTAATCATGTTAAATAACATCAATCTAGGTTATACAAGCATAATACATAAGCAATTTAAGCATAATTACACTAAAAAGCATCAAAATCAAATTGGGGAAAAAATTACTCAAGAACACTAATTTTCGAATTAAATGGTGTTTAGGTATAGAAATTTACCGTTTTTCTTGAGTAATTCCTTGATAGCATCCTTCTCAACATGATTTTAGTAAAAGATTTGATGATTAACGGTTAAAAATTGTGATTTTGGGGGTGTTTTTGGGGGTTTTTTCGGCAGTATTTTCGCTGTATGTTTGAGTTGTGGTGTGGACTGATCAATTCTTTGCGTTTTATTTTTTTTCTATATTTCGGTCCCTCCGCGAGTCGCGGGGTTTAAACCTTCAAACTCCGCGAGTCGCGGAGTTTTTTTTTTTTTTTTTTTTTTAACATCTTATATTAATTAAAACAATTAAGTAATTAATTTTAAAATTTTGTTTCCCTTGTTATTTAGGACGAGGTCGTTTCGGATCGATGTCCTAGTCCGTCCTTCGACAAAATTTTAAAATTTGTCTTTTTGTAGCGATTGTTTTAAAAGCCAAGTTTTTTGGGTTTTTTTAATGTTTTTGGCATACTTTAATTCAATAAGATTAAAAATAATGATAATAAAAGTTCTCGTCCCTCCCTTGGGTAAAGCAATTTCGGTTTAAAGACCTAGTCTACAACTTACGACGAATTTTAAAAATCATATTTTTAACTTAATGAGATAAAGTAAATTTTTGTTTTTAAATTCACACAATTTAAATATAAAATTCAAAATTAATATTAAAAATTCACACCAAACTTAATTTAAAAATTCATATTATAAATTCACACCAAACTTATATTAATTTTTCAAATATTTACAATTTTAAATATATTGTTTTTACAAAGTTTACAATATTAATTTAAGATTTAAATATTAATTTTAAAAACATGGTAAAAATAAAATTAAAAATCTTTTTGGCTTTTTATTCCACTTTAATCAATCAAATATTATCAAAAATATGCGCCCCTCTTTTCGGTAAAGTAATTTCGGTTCCAAGACCTAATTTAACTCATGACGAATTTTTGAAATATTTTGGGTTGATTGATTAAAGATATTTATACCTTAAGAATAAACGTTAAATTTTGCAGTGATGTAATAAATTTTTGAATGATATCAATAATTTCGGTCGCCAAACCTAATTTTATTCAATACCAATTTAATACTTTATAGTGAACAAATTAGCGTTTATTATCAAAAGGTTAAAAATAAAAATAAAAAAAATAAAAACTGTACAGACTTACCTGTGAGATAGTATTCTTAGTTATATGATCTATCCCATTCATAAAATAGTCGGTTTAATTGGTTTTCCATGGCTACATAGGCGTAACCTCGAGCATTCAGTGTCTTTTCTTCTAAACATATGAACGGTCCATCTCTGCATAAAGTAACAAATTCGGTGTTTGAATAGGTTTGATTATTTGAACATTTACCTCCATGTGACCATTTTCCGCATTTGTGACATCTTTCTAGGTGTCGTGCTCTTCTTTTCGCTGCAGATTTTGATTTTCCTTTACCAAATTGTAACTTATTATCTTCGCATCTGGATTCTTTTCTAACTCCGTCCAATCTTTCTCTGATTACTGATACTATTTCACTCGGTAGTGTGTCATTATTACGTTTAGTGATCAAAGCGTGTAGCATTAGACCATGGTTTAGTTCACAGGCAGTCTTCATTTTCTAAAAAAAATAAAAATTCAGAATGGGGGGAGAAGACTAGTTCTTTAGGGTCTGCTAGGGAAAGACCATTCGGGTTTCATTTTCGAGAACTACACGAAAACAGACAATCTAACTCTAGCAGAAATACATAAACCCCTTGATTCTCCCCACACTTAGTTAGCTGTGGTATCGAAATTGTGATTAACTTCGTTGTCAACTTCCATCGGACCATGTATGTAATGTTTAACTCTGTGACCATTAACTTTAAATTCAATCCCATTTGAATTTATCAATTCTACTGTTCCGTATGGAAAAACTCTTTTAACTATGAATGGTCCAGACCATCTTGATTTCAATTTTCCAGGAAATAGCTTGAATCGTGAATTGAAAAGAAGAACTCTGTCTCCTTCTTTAAATTCTTTTGAACTTCTGATTCTTTTATCATGCCATTTCTCCGTTCTTTCCTTATAGATTAACGAATTATCGTATGCTTCATGTCTTAATTCTTCTAATTCGTTTAGTTGACTTAATCGTAGACGTCCGGCTTCATGTAAATCAAGATTACATGTCTTCAAAGCCCAAAATGCTTTGTGTTCAATTTCTACTGGAAGATGACATACTTTTCCATAAACAAGTCTAAAAGGTGTGGTTCCAATTGTAGTTTTGTAGGCTGTTCTAAAAGCCCAGAGTGCATCCTCCAATTTAATGGACCATTCCTTCGGATTTGATCCTACGATTTTCTCTAGAATACGTTTTAAAGCTCGGTTGGTATTTTCAACTTGTCCACTTGTTTGTGGATGATATGCGGTGGAGATTTTATGAGTTACTCCATATCTTTTAAGAACTTTCTCAAGTTGATTATTACATAAATGAGTACCCCGATCACTTATTAAAGCTTTCGGTGTTCCAAACCTTGCAAAAAGACGTTTTAAAAAGTTGACTACAACTCGTGCATCGTTAGTTGGGAGAGCTTGTGCTTCCGCCCATTTAGATACATAATCAATGGCTACGAGTATATATAGATTATTATGAGATTTTGGAAATGGACCCATAAAGTCAATACCCCAAATGTCAAATACTTCACATACTTGGATGACATTTTGTGGCATTTCATCACGTTGACTTATTTTTCCGGCCCTTTGACAAGCATCACAGGATTTGCAAAGAAGGTGTGCGTCTTTGTAAATTGTAGGCCAATAGAATCCAGCATCATAAACTTTTCTTGCTGTTAGTTGAGGCCCATAATGTCCTCCTGTTGGTCATGTGTGACAATGATTTAATATTTTACTTGCTTCATCTCCAAATACACATCGGCGTATTATTCCATCGGGACAATTTTTAAACAGATGTGGATCTTCCCAAAAATAGTGTTTTATATCACTGAAGAATTTCTTTCGTCTTTGGTACGATAATCCTTTTTCAAGGAATCCACATACTAAATAGTTTGCATAGTCTGCAAACCATGGAATTTCTTTATAATCTATCTTCAATAGATATTCATCAGGAAAGTTGTCTTGTATGGCCGATTCATTTAGAACTTCTAATTCAGGATTTTCAAGACGAGAAAGATGATCAGCGGCGAGATTTTCTGCTCCTCTTTTATCTCGGATTTCAATATCAAACTCTTGTAAGAGTAAGATCCAACGGATTAATCTTGGTTTAGCATCTTGTTTCGAAAATAGGTATCTAAGAGCAGAATGGTCGGTATAAACCACCGTTTTTGCTAGAACGAGATATGATCGAAATTTGTCAAAAGCAAAGACAATAGCAAGGAGTTCTTTTTCAGTAGTTGTATAGTTCGTTTGTGCTCCTTGTAACGTCTTACTAGCATAATATATAGGTTGAAATCGTTTTTCAATCCTTTGTCCTAAAACGGCTCCCATTGCAAAATCACTTGCATCGCACATTAGTTCAAATGGTAGATTCCAATTTGGTGTTATCATGATCGGCGCATTAGTGAGTTTCTCTTTAATAATATTAAAAGATTTGATACACTCATCTGAAAAGATGAATGGAGCATCCTTTTCTAGGAGTTTATTCATATGAGTGGCAGTTTTAGAAAAATCTTTTATGAAACGTCGGTAAAAACCGGCATGCCCTAGAAAACTCCTAACTCCTCTAACATTGGTGGGATGTGGAAGTTTAGCAATTACATCTACTTTAGCTCTATCCACTTCAATTCCTTCTTTTGAAATTTTATGTCCAAGAACGATGCCTTCTTTAACCATAAAATGGCATTTCTCCCAATTAAGAACTATATTTGATTGTTCGCATCTAATGAGCATTCGTTCCAGATTAGCTAGACATGTTTCAAATGTATCATCGAAGACTGAAAAGTCATCCATGAAAACTTCCATGCATTCTTCTATCATGTCATGAAAAATCGCCATCATACACCTTTGAAAGGTTGCAGGGGCGTTACAAAGTCCAAATGGCATGCGTTTGTAAGCAAAAGTACCATAAGGGCACATGAATGCGGTTTTCTCTTGGTCCTCGGGTGCTATTGGAATTTGAAAATATCCGGAAAATCCATCTAGAAAACAATAGTAACTATTTCCGGCTAATCTTTCCAACATTTGATCTATGAAAGGTAAGGAAAAGTGATCTTTTCTGGTGGCGTCATTTAATTTTCTATAATCAATACACACACGCCATCCTGTTACAGTCCTAGTAGGAATAAGCTCATTTTTCTCATTTGTAATGACAGTCATGCCACCCTTCTTAGGCACGCATTGAACTGGGCTTACCCATGGACTATCAGAAATTGGATAAATTAAACCTGCATCTAGCAGTTTAATAATCTCTTTCTTAACTACATCTTGCATATTAGGATTTAGTCTTCGTTGGTGTTGCACATACGTTTTATGACCTTCTTCCATAAGGATTTTATGTGTGCAATACGAAGGACTTATTCCTTTAATATCATGAATCTTCCATGCAATGGCTGGTTTATGAGCTTTCAACACAGAAATGAGTTGTGATTTCTCATTTTCAGTAAGAGAAGACGATATTATTACATATAATTCAGATTCACCATGTAAATAAGCGTATTCCAAATGGTTTGGAAGTGGCTTTAACTCTAATTTCAGTGGTTCTTTTATCGATGATTTATATCGATATCTGTCTTCTTCTTTTAGCATTTGAATTTCTTCTATTGTTGGTTCATATCCATTAGCTATAAGTGTAGCTAACATTTCAGCTTCATCAATTGGTTCATTACTGTGATGACCCGGAAATTTCTGACCAAATTTAAACTTAATCTTTGTATGATTAACATTTTCGACACGATAAGCAAAGTCTGTAAAACTGAATCTCAAAATTTTTGAACTACTTTTATATATTTAAATACCCTTCGGTTATTTTCGACGATTCGCGAACAATTATATGTAAATAGATACATATGCTATAACTTGAAAACGTAACAAAGTGTTATGAAAATGATACCGTACATTAAACTTATTGGTTTATATATCTATTTGAATATATATGATCTCAAGTTATTTAGTAAATGATAATAACATTCGATTATTGATTCAAATGATATTTAGATAAGTTAACTAAAACGTTTAAGATGAACCAGTAAAACACTAATTTGCTAAAGTATTTTCAAATTTCTACAGTACCCAAAATGCTACAGTGTTTTCGAAAATCACTATTTGCTACAGTAAAATTGACTTTGCTACAGTGAATTGCTACAGTAAAACACTATTTTAAAAATGTATTTTAACAAATAGTGAAACGATGATTTATAGAAGTAAATGACCAAAACACTCAAACGTATAAGATACACTTTGAGTGACATAGTTTATGGATAGTTTAAGTCTATATTTTGACAAAGGTACGTGTCACGAAACGTAAAATGCAAGTTTTCTAAACGTACGAAAATACGTTCGAAAATCCGGAACCGGGACTCGAGTCAAGAAGAAACGCCCGACGCAACGGACCAAAAATATCTAGTCTACTATGCACAAGAATAAAATATAATATATAAATAATTATATTAATTATTTATATATTTATATTTATTTTATATTATGTCGACAAGCTAGGAGCCAAAACAATGTGAGCTGTCCCTGGTCCTCATGCGAGTCGCATGGCCAGAAGGCCATTTCCATGCGTGTCGCATGACTCCAGATTTCAGGCCAGGTTCTATAAATTGCAACATTTTCTGCCGAGTAAAGAAAAGAAAAAAAACACACACATACACAAATATATATATACTCCGTAATATTATTTATTATTTATTATTATTATTATTATTATTATTATTATTATTATTATTATTATTATTATTATTATTAAGATTAATATTAATCTATTATTATTAGTATTATACCTAAAATACTACGACGAGGTCATGAGCGTGTCACTTTCAAAATATGTTTTCAAGCGGGATAGAGTTAAGGAAATTATGGGTTATTGCCATGGAGGTTATGGGTAATGTTCGAGGGTATTTTTGTGAATCAAACCTCGTGTTTATCATCTCCGATGCGTCTACGTGCTTTCCTGCAATAATGTATATCAATATTAAACGGTGAGTTTCATAAGATCCCTTTTACTCTCTACATTTTTGGGCTGAGAATACATGCAAATGCTTTATTAACCGATATACAATATTTATATGCGTGAGTTTCATTTGCTCCCATTTTAATTGCTTTTGCAATATATATTTTTGGGCTGAGAATACATGCGCAGTTTTATAAACTGTTTTACTAAATGGATACAAATACTAAAACTGATTTTGTGTGAGTTTCATTTGCTCCCATTTTAATTGCTTTTGTAATATATATTTTTGGGCTGAGAATACATACACTTTATTTTAAACGCAATGGATACAAGTACATACTAAATTCTACACCGAGTTTGAACCGAAAATCCCTTAGCTTTGGTAACTAGTAACTGCCAGTTATAAGAACTGGTGGGCGCGAGTAGTAGTATATGGATCCATAGGGCTTGACATCCCCGTCCGAGCTAGAGCGCTAGCCTTTTAACGGACGTATGCTATTTGATAAGCGTACACGTTCGTTTGCGTGTATTATTAAGATGATTATACAAAGGGTACAAATTATATATACGTTAAAGTTTAGTTACCAGGGTGCTCAACTTTGTAGAACCGATTGATAAACGTTTCGGATGAAACAACTGAAATCTTGTGATCCCCCTTTTATGTAAAACCTATTGATAAACGTTTTGAATAAAACAACTGAACTTTTGTAATCCACATTGATATACGGATTATGTGTAATATTAAAACTATGAACTCACCAACCTTTGTGTTGACACTTGAAGCATGTTTATTCTCAGGTTTCCTAGAAGTCTTCCGCTGTTTGCTTATATGTTAGACAAGCTATGTGCATGGAGTCATACATGGCATATTTTTCAAGGAAACGTTGCATTCACCAAATCATCACCATGTATCTTATTTTGACTGTACTGTCAACGGAAGTACTATTGTAAACTATTATTTACAGTGATTGTCTATATGTAGAAATCATCAGATGTTGAAAACCTTTTATTTAAATATTCATTTATGGTGTGCCTTTTCAAAAGAATGCAATGTTTACAAAACGTATCATATAGAGGTCAAATACCTCGCAATGAAATCAATGAATGACGTATTGTCCATATGGATTTGGAGCGATCGTCACAATTACCTTCTCCTAAAGAACATTCTCCTGTTCCTTGTAATTCTGGAAATTCTTCTAATAATTCTGCATGTGCATCTATAGTTTGAATATAATAACATGTATCATCTACAGATAGTGGTTGTTGCATTGCTCTATCAACTGAAAAGGTAACACTCTCATCCTCTATACTTAGGGTCAATTTCTTACCTAACACGTCTATCATTGCTTTAGCCGTGTTTAAGAATGGTCTTCCTAATATGAGAGGAACTTGAGAATCTTCTTCCATGTCCAGAACAACAAAATCTACTGGAAATACTAAAGTACCAACTTTAACTAGCATGTTCTCCATTATCCCTCTAGGATATTTTATTGATCTATCGGCTAGTTGTATGCTTATTCTGGTTGGTTTCAATTCTCCAAGGTCTAGTTTAGCGTATAGTGAATACGTCATTAGATTTATACTAGCACCTAAGTCTGCCAATGCTTCTATTGAACTAAGACTACCCAGAAAACATGGAATTGTGAAACTTCCTGGATCAGATAGTTTTTCTGGTATCTTATTCAACAGCACTGCTGAACAATTAGCATTCATGGTAACAGCCGAGAGTTCTTCCATTTTCTTTCTATTTGAGATTAGATCTTTCAAGAATTTGGCATATCTAGGCATTCCTGAAATCACATCAATGAAAGGAAGATTTACATTTATTTGTTTAAACATATCCAAGAATTTGGATTGCTCGGCTTCAAGTTTCTCTTTCTTCATTTTACTCGGGTAAGGAAGTAGTGGTTGGTATGGTTTAACATAAGGTTTAGCCTTAACTGTGTTATCTTCATTAACCTTTTCAACTACCGGTTCTTTTTCCTTATCTTGATTAGGTTGGGGTTCTTGTGGAGTAGGAATAGCTTCATCAGAAGTTACAGGTATTTCAGGTGGTTTAAGTGTTGTACCACTTCTTGTGGTAATAGATTTAGCTGTTTCATTTCAGGGGTTAGCATTTGTATCACTAGGTAAACTTCCCGGTTTTCTTTCACCTATTAACCTTGCTAGGTTACTTACTTCTTGTTCCAGATTTTGAATAGAAGCTTGTTGATTTCTAAATGCTTGAGCATTTTGTTCATTAGTTTGTTTCTGAGATGTGAAAAACTGCGTTTGAGTTTCAACTAGCTTCATCATCATATCTTCTAAATTCGGCTTTTTATCATCGGTTTGTTGTGGTGGTTTGTTTTGAAAATTAGGTCTTTGCTGATTGTAATTATTATTGGATACTTGTTGATTGCTAGGACCTTGTTGGTTGTTGTATGGAATATTTCTGTTATAATTCTGGTTTTGATTGTAAATCGGTCTTGGCGGTTGATAATTATTCTGATAATTATTTCCAGGCCTTTGATTTATGTATGAAATATTCTCTCTTTGTTCCATTGTTAATTCAATACTGAGACAATCTTTTGTCAAATGTGGTCCTCCACACTGCTCACAACTAATTCGTATTGAGTGAATATCTTTAGTCATCTTTTCCATTCGTCTCTCGACAGCATCTATCTTTGCGGAAATGGAATCTAAGTCATGGCTAGAATCGGCTCTAGCTGCTTTAGATGATCTAACGATATCTTTTTCTTGGTGCCACTCATGTGAGTGGGAAGCAGTGTTATCAATAATTTTGTAAGCATCAGTTTCGGTTTTCTTCATCATAGAACCACCAGCTGCTATATCTATGTCTTTCCTTGTAGTGATGTCGCATCCTTGGTAGAATATTTGTACTATTTGACAGGTGTCTAAACCATGTTGCGGACATCCTCTTAATAACTTTCCAAATCTAGTCCACGCCTCATATAGATTTTCATTCGGCTTCTGTGTAAACGTAACAATTTCTGCTTGAAGTCTTACGGCTTTAGATGCAGGAAAGAATTGTTTAAGAAATTTTTCAACTAAAACATCCCATGTATCAATCGCCCCTTCAGGTAACGATTCCAACCAATCTTTGGCTTCTCCCTTTAAAGTCCAGGGAAATAACATGAGATATATCTGTTCATCCTCCACTTCTCGGATTTTAAATAGTGTGCAGATCCTATTAAAGGTACGTAGATGTTCATTTGGATCTTCCTTCGGCGCACCACTAAATTGGCATTGATTAGTCACCATGTGTAGAATTTGTCCTTTGATTTCATAATCTGGCGCATTAATGTCTGGATGAGTAATTGCGTGACCTTGGCCAGTGCGTTTAGCTCTCATTCGGTCTTCCATACTTAAAGGTTCCAGATTCTCCATAATTAAATTTGTTGAATCGGAATCACTAGAGGATTCTGATTTAGTGGTTCGTTCCTCAACAATCTCTGTTTGAATGATTGGTGGTTCCGGAGGAAAGTTTAGTGGTTCAGGATCTACGAATCGTTCCTGAATATTCTCCGGATTCTCAATTGTGAGGTCGGGTTCAAAAAATGGATTATCGGAAATTTGAACTGGAGTACTTGGTCAACTGGATGACGATTCTAAAGAAAAATCAACGGCAGTAATATTTGCTAAATGTCTTGATCTAGTTACAGGTGGTGAACGTACAAAAGGTGGTGAACGTCTTGCTCGGTGCATTCACTGAATATCCTATTAGTTTTTAAAAGGAAAGAAAAATTATAATAAGCTATCCAATCAATAGACTTTTCTGATTTTGCCCACGTTTCGAATAGCCAAAAGATGCAGCAGAGGGGCAGGATTTGTTTGGTCTCAATATAATTGAGGACTGTTTGGCTCCAATAACCCGGTCCACGTACAAATCCAACTATTACTACGAACCAGAAAATTTTGATGTCTATCAATTTAACCACTTAAAATAAATTTTCGTCATTTTAAGAAATTTAGATAAGAAGTAGAATAAAAATCTATGTCCTAAAACTAGAATAGCGAGAAATAAGAAAGAAAAAGAGCGCGTCGGAAAAAGGTCGAAAAAGAAAAATGGTTGAAAAATAAAAGGTGACGGAAAAATAAAAGAAACTTATAACACTTAAAAACACTTGACTAACCTAACCTTATTACTACAACTAACTTAAAATCGCAAATTGAGATTACTAATTGGAACGATAATTGATACATAGGTAAAAGTCGTCTAAAAATATTAAAGCTTACAGGAAAAACTAAATCCCAAATGGAAATAACTTAAAAAGGTACTAAAATCTTAAAACTGCGTCGCAAAATTCTAAAGCAACTAAATATTAGTCTAAAGAAAAAGCACTTAAGGGATTTTACGGCAAAGCCTAAAAATCTAGAAATAAAAATAACTATGGTAAAAACTATGACTTAAAACTAATTACGAGCGAAAAATACAAATATTACGCTAAAAACGAATAAAAAGGGACAAAATATAAAAATAAACTAAAAGTTGTAAAAAGTACAATTTTTATAAAAATATTATTTTTATGAAAAGTATTAATTTTTATATATATTAAAACTAATTATAATTAATTAAAACTAAATTATATTAATAATAAACTAATTAGGGTTTAAATAATAATAATAATTAATAATTACCCGTAATTAAATGCAGATTAGGGTTTCTGTCGGTGTCAGGGTAGCTCCGCGAGTTGCGGTATTCCAAGCAGCAAACCCCGCGAGTCGCGGGGTTCCAAAATTCAACTCTGGTACAGTTTTAAATTTGACGCGTTTTTTTTTTTTTTTTTTTAGCGTTGCTTCCGGCTTTTAAGCTAGATTGTTCCCCGGCAGCGGCGCCAAAAATACTTGATGTGTGCAGCGGGGTGTACGAAATACTATTAAATTTTACAAGAAAATACTATTAAATACGATACAATTTTACACAAGATATTTATTTATTTAGAGAATGGATATACTTAAACCTTGCTACAACACTTATAGGCAGTGTACCTAATCGTACAGTAGTGTAGTTTTTAGTAAGTCCGGTTCGTTCCACAGGGATAATCTTTAAACAAAGCTTAACGCTATATTAGTTTACTTTTATAAAAATACAAATATATATATATATAAGTAATATTATTATTATAAAGGGGGGTTTTTACCGTTTAATGACCGGTTTGTCGATTTTAAAACTTTTAGTCGCAGTTAAAACCAAATGTAAAATAATAAATAAATACAAGACTTAATTTAAAGCGTAAAGTAAATAACGATAATGAAATTGCGAATAATAAAAGTGCGATAAAATAAACTTGCGATAATTAAAAAGTACGATAATTAAAAGTGCAATTAAATATAATAACAATAAAAATGCGATAATTAGAAGTGCAATTAAATATAAAATAAAGGAAATTAAATATGAAATAAAAGAATTATGCTTATTTAAACTTCCGTAATCATGATGTTTGACGTGTTGATTTTAGTTTTATACCCATGGGTTAATTGTCCTTTGTCCTGGATTATTTAATATGTCCGTCTGGTTTATGTCCATAACAGTCCATCAGTCATAAATATAAAGTGCGAGTGTCCTCGTCAAATTATCCTTATACCCGAAATTAAATATTCCAACTAATTGGGGATTCGAATTGTAACAAGGTTTTAATACTTTGTTTAATGAATACACCAGGTTATCGACTGCGTGTAAACCAAGGTTTTACTACTTTGTTAACAATTACACCAATTACCCTTGAATGTAATTTCACCCCTGTTTTAATTATTCTAGTGGCTATTAATCCATTCCCGTGTCCGGTTAAATGAACGATTATTCGTACATATAAATACCCCGCCCATCGTGTCCGATTGAGTGTATATGGTTATTTATAGGGACGTCCAATTGTAAATCTTTATATTAAAATTAACAAATTATCATTTAGTTAAACAAATATAAAGCCCATTAATAGCCCATAGTCTAATTTCCACAAGTGTCGTTCTTTTGTCCAAACCCCAATTATGGTACAAAGCCCAATTACCCAATTTTAGTAATTAGCCCAACATCATGATTACTTCGGATTAAATAAGAATAATAATAACTTAGCTACGAGACATTAAATTAAAAAGGTTGAACATAACTTACAATGATTAAAAATAGCGTAGCGTTACACGGACAGAATTTCGACTTACACCCTTACAATATTCGCTAACATACCCTTATTATTAGGATTAAAATTAAAATTAAAATTAAAATATAAATATAAATATAAATATTTTCGTATAGATATAGAGAGAATGGATATATATGTTGGTTTTTGCGATCAGAATTCGTTTGCTTTTATAGGGAGTTTCAGAATTTGGGGCTCCGCGACTCGCGGCCCTTTTTGCCTTCAAACTCCGCGAGTCGCGGAGTTTGTAAATACCGCTCACTCCATTTTGGCTCTTTGTTTACCAACGATTTATTATATAAATATAATATATATATAATTTATATAATTAATTATATATTATATTATATTTATATACATAGTTAACTTGTAATTTTTAGTCCGTTGCGTCGAGCGTTGAGAGTTGACTCTGGTTCCGGTTCCGGATTTTCGAATGTCCTTGCGTACAATTTAATATCTTGTACTTTGCGTTTTGAATCTTGTACTCTTGTAATTTCGAGACGTTTCTTATCAATAATTGGAACCTCTTTGATTGTCTTTTGTACTTTTGAGCTTTTTGGTCGTTTGCGTCTTCAATTCGTCGAATCTGTCTTTTGTCTTCACCTTTTATTATTTAAACGAATATCACTTGTAAATAGAACAATTGCAACTAAAAGCTTGTCTTTCTTGAGGAATAATGCTATGAAATATATGTTCGTTTTTAGCATTATCAGAACCCATCCTCAATTCATCAAGAATTGATGATGACTGATTTGTTGATCCATTTCGGTTATACTGCTTTCGGAGCTCAAGTGTGTTTCCATATCGGAATAGCTGTCGGAATCCGAGGAACTTGAACTAGTGACGAGTTCCATTTCGTACTTTCAAATAAAGGATTTTTCAATACGAAATGATTTTCAAATATTATATGATATTCTAACTACATAGAATACTTATATATAGCATAAAGATTTCGCAGATTACGGAGAAAATTTCGAAAGCTGTCAGGCAAAGGTAACAGTAACAGATACGCTAAGATATGAATTTTGTCTATACAGTATTCATGCAATCAATGCAGTAAGACGTGTCTAGACTAAGAATAATAAGTAGGTAATTTCCTACGGATGATAAGTAGATGATTTTCGACTAGAAATGATAAGCAAAACTTTTGACATGCAGATACGATCGAAGTCCAGACTCACTAATGCATCTAATCAACTATCAGTTAGACACACTAATGCAAGACCTGGTTCGCTAAGACCACCGCTCTGATACCAACTGAAATGCCCCGTTCATATCGATTATAAACGTTACATAATAATTGATTTCATTGCAAGGTATATGACCTCTATATGATACATTTTACAAACATTGCATTCATTTTTTAAAAGACAAACTTTCATTTCATCGAAAGTTGACAGGCATGCATACCATTTCATAATATATCCAAACTATAAATGACTTAATAATAATCTTGTTGAACTCAACGACTCGAATACAACGTCTTTTGAAATATGTCATTATTGACTCCAAGTAATATCTTTAAAATGAGCAAATGCACAGCGGAAGATTTCTTTAATACCTGAGAATAAACATGTTTTAAAAGTGTCAACCAAAAGGTTGGTGAGTTCATAGATTTATCATAAACAATAAAATTCATAATTTTGATAGACCACAAGATTTAAATGTGCATGGTACAAATGGACCCGAATCCTATACCCACCTGTAATGTACATGCGATATCTTTTAAATACTAGACACCTTTCTCGTGTACGAAACCATTTTTCATAAATCTTAGTAACCGTACACATATCTCGTATACAAAATAACATACACATAACCTGCGTATAAAATCATTCTCTCGATATATAACATTCACTTTGATTTCTTTCTTTGCTTGGTAACCGACCTTAACATTTAATGCGCATCATAAATATCCCCAAAATAAACAGAACTTTCAGTCTGTAATAAATATATAAACCTCGAAGTACTAAACACCACGCACACTAGCTCTTCCATCTAGTGAACATTCTGGGTGGGGGTGTTAAAACCGGTAGCTACCTTTAGGATTCGCGTGAATTAGGGGCCATACCCGTTTCCTAATTCTTAGGTTACCAAGCTATAATAATCAGGGGAAAATATTCACATCAATTAGTGGCAATTATAACGTCCAACTAATTCAGATACAATAATCAACAGAACCTCTCGTCTGTATAATAATTTATTCGAGGAATGTTTTGCTTGTGTCTATCTCGTCAAACATTTATAAAAGCATTTCATGTATTCTCAGTCCAAAAATATAGATTGCAAAAGCATTTAATAAAACAGTTATAAAAACAGCGCATGTATTCTCAGTCCCAAAAATGTAAAGAGTAAAAGGGAATCAAATGAACTCACGCATATCAGTATTGTAAAATATTTATTAAAACTATGCATGAATTCACAGTCCAAAAATGTAATGAGTAAAAAGGGAGCAAATGAACTCACGATACAATATTTTGTGGTAAAAATATTCATACGACTGAACTGAACAATGCAGGGTTGGCCTCGGATTCACGAACCTATATCATTTGTATATTCATTAATATATATAATCATAATCAAATAAATATATATATATATATATATTATTAGTGATATAATTTTTATATTAATAACTTATATATATATATATATATATATATATATATATATATCATTATTTAATTAAATGTATTCATTTTAAATATAGAAATATTAATATAATTAGGTTATGTATATTAAATATGTTTTTATATATATAATATTTGCTTGTGAAACTAGTAATTATTATAACACTTAAATAATATTTGTCATGTAAAAATATTAATATTGGTAATACTTAATATTACTAATAATGATAGTAATGATATTAAAATTTTAAATATGTTAATAATACTAATAGAAATGATACTAATACTAATATTGATGAAAATAATAATAAATTTTATTATTTTTATAATAATACTAATAATAATTATTATTATCATTATAATAATAATAAATGATAATTTTTATCCTAATACTTATATTTGTAATAATAATAATAATTATACTTATAATACTAATAATAACAATATTGAAAATTATAATAATGATGATCTTAATAATAATAATAATATTAATAATAATAATAACACTTATAATGATACTAGTAGTAAAACCGACAATAATACTAATATAGTTGTAGAAATAATAATTTTTAATAATAACAATGCTAATAATGTTAATACTAATGTTATTATTAATAATAATAATAATAATAATAATAATAATAATAATACTTACAATAATAATAATGATAAATAAGATAATAATACTTAATACTTAATAATAATAATAATAATTATTATAATTGTAATCTTAATCATAATAATAATAAATGTTACTTAATACTTGTATTAATAATAATAATAATTATAATAATATTCATTGTATTAATATTAATAATTAACATAACAATAATTAATAATAATATTAATCTTAATAATAATAATAATAATAATAATAATAATAATAATAATAATAATAATAATAATAATAATAATAATAATAATAATAATAATAATAATAATAATAATTATGAAAACTACCTTTGAAGGCTTAAAAAAATAAACCGCCAGAGCCGGGACTCGAACCTGAGACCACCCGATTACCCGAACACCCCTTAAACCATTTTGCTATGACTGTTTTTCTGTTTTAATCCCATTCCCCTAATATATAACCCGTATTAATTGTTTCCCCTTTTCCTTCATCTTCCTCACAACAATCGACCAAAACCCATTGTAACATTAAATAATTTGTTTGGTTAACGATTTGAACTTGAAATATACACGACCTTCTGTTATGACTTGATCACTAGAAACACAAAAAAAAAAAAAAAAAAACAAATAGAACAGAAAAAGAAGTTGTAAGCTTCGTGAAAAAAAATTTTGAACTCAAACCTTGATTTTAAAATTTGGACCCAATTAGGTTATGATTATAACACGAGATAGATACTAAATCACTCATATAAACTTTTGGAATCATCAATTTAATCTAAAATATCAAAACGAGTTCGAATTTCATGATGAACAAATTCTTTGACTTTTTAAATACGAACTTTGACTCCAAAATTCTCGATTAATATGAGGAATTGGAACTTTAAACTTTGCAGAAAGATTGTTTAGAATATTCCTAACAAGACTACATTAACATATTTTGAAATAAATTTCGAATTCGAGCTATTGATTAAATAAAGCAAGAACAGGGGAAGGTTCTGGGTGTTCTTGATTTTTTTGGTTTAATTCGATTGATTTGAAGTAGGTGAGTGAAATGTATCAGTTATAATTGATGATAGAAAGTCGTATGAATTACTAACACTGAAATTGATCAATTATATAAGGGATGTGGGTATCAATTTATCAATCAGACAAAAAAAGAACAGAAATTAAATAAAACAAGATAAAATCGAATCTGCTTCTTATCTGATTTGTACTAATGAAAGTGATATGAAAATTTTTTTTGGAAGCATGAAGTACCAATTTGATACAGTCGATGGCGATGTAAAACAGAATTCAGATATACATTTATCTGATTTTATATATAATTTGTATAAATAAATAAATAAATATATTAATATTAATAATATTAATACTAATAATAATAATAATTAATAATAATAATAATAACAACTATGAAAATAATAATAATCAATATTTAAAAATGATATTAATGATAAATTGTATTATTTTTATGATAATATTAATAATGATTTTAATAATAATGGAAATTATATTTATAATAATATTAATAATAATAATAATAGTATTAATCACAATAGTTAACAATATCTAAATTATAACTAAATAATAATTTTAATCATTCTTATAGTAATACTTATATTTTAAGTATTTATTTTGATAATCATAACATTAAATTTATTAAAATTTTAATATTTAATATTCATTAATATTACTAATATTGATATTAATGAAAGTAGTAATAATAATATTTGTCTTAACATGTTATATTTTTAACTTGTAGTTACATTTAATATATTTATATTACCATTTATTACTTATATATTATTTACTAATTATATGTATAATAACATATATTTAATATTTTATACGTTTTAATATATTACAATAGACATATAATCATCAATTATATAAGAATCATGTTCATATATATAAATATATATATATATATATATATATATATATATATATATATATATATATATATATATATATATATATATATATATATATATATATATATTCATTTTAACAACCTTATTGTCTTGTATTTTATTTTAATTACTTATTATTATTTCAAATTATTATATTCACCTACATTTATATATCTATAAATATATATATATATATATATATATATATATATATATATATATATATATATATATATATATATATATATATATATATATATATATATATATATATATATATATATATATATATTTTCAATTAACAGTTCGTGAATCGTCGGTAATAGTCAAGGGTTAAAATAAATACATGGACAAAGTTCAAAATTTTGAGATTCAACTCAACAGACTTTGCTTATCGTGTCGAAACCATGTAAAGATTAAGTTTAAATTTGGTAGGAAATTTCCGGGTCGTCACAGTTAAGCCCATGTGATTAACTAGTATGCATTAGTAAAACACTTAGCATAATTAAGAAATCAACAAGTTAAGTAATTGTCATTAAGAAATAACAATTATGATTAAGTAGTCATAACGCTCCAATTATGACAAAAGTTTAACGTGTACTAAGTACGTATCTAGTTTTAAACAACTAATGACACTAACGGTCGTAAAAGCTTTTGAGGATCAAGTTAAGTAATTAAGTACTTAATAACACGTTTTAAGGTATTAACGGAAGTAATTAACATGGATAATGACTCCAGAATGTTATCTAGCTCAGTGCGCACATATACGCTGATTTGTAAAAGTATAAAGTATAAATATTCGAAAAATTCGGGTCGTTACACTTACATTTAGATATCGCATGTTTTCGAGTTTTGGTTCGAAAGTTAGGATTAAAACAAATTCGGTAAGATTATATGTGTAATTTAATTTTCTGGAATTGCATGCTTATGAATTAATTCATGAAATGTTGATAAATGGATTGATTATTAAAAATAATAAGTTTATCCAAGATATTGCGTGATTACGATTTGTAAAACTTAAGTTATGATCGAAACATCATTTTGTAAGATTTACTCGACGTTTGCATGAATAAAATGTGATTGTGACTAATTGGTAAAATGGATTGTCATGATTTTCTGGAATATTAATTAGAACATGATTAGGAAGACTTTCTAATTTTTGGTATATTAAATTTTTGTGTTATGTGGCGGTAATGCTATACAAGATAACATGCTAACGAAATATCTTTGAAAATAGAACGACTGACTTGCATGAATAAACTGTACTAGTTGGCTAAACCAATAATTATGATTTCTTTAAAGTAGGTAGAGGAACTTGTTTTTAAAATTCTCCCTTGGTCTCATATTGTTTTGAATTTTTATACTCAACTTATAAGCGTTATGCTCTGACTGCGCGTGCAGAAACTGAACTGGTGTAATTTGTGTATATCTTGAGTTTTAGAAATCCTATGATAGCGTGGTTAGACTTTTTAGAAATATAATAACATAAGTTACTGATCTAGAAAGAATTATTTTATCATGTTGTGTATTTTGTGATTTATGCTCATCTGTTTGAGAGCCGGTTGACATGAACACTTCGTCGATTAACTAGAACGCTAAACTGCAAGCGAAACTTTATCGAATGACATATGTAGATTTTTTAGAACAACATGAGTGACCTACTGATGTGGTTGAATTATGTTGACCTCATTGGCAATGTTTGACTACCGGTTGACTTACTTTGACTTATGTTGACTTTGTTGAAACTGCTGCGTGCAATGTATGACTGTAAAGGTGCTTCTGCGAATGTATAGACCATATGAACTAGATTTATAGAATGGTATGAACCTTACCTACTGAAATGTGAATCACCATAGGCATACATTACTTCTTTGTGTTTTATGGAACTCTATTTGGACAATAACGAACTATTTATACGATACGTAACCGGAAACTGTTAAAACTATGAAACAGAAATCTGAAAGTGGTCGATTGAACTTGGTTTGACTTACTGACCAAGATTTACTAACCTATTGATGTGTTTGCCTTAGATTAACCATTTTGCCAAGTTTGACTTTTGTTGACTTGCATGAGTTTTATTGACTATGTGTTGACTTTTACTGTGACTATGAGTCGGTTTGAGCATTAGGACTGTGTATACCCTATGGACTGACCTAGCTTATTAGATACATATTGACCAACTTATATTCTCTAGGTTGAGTCTACAGGTCTAGGACCTACATCTTGGTTATCTATTGTGTAATTTGTAGCTGCGCTAAAGGTGAGTTATAGCCCCCTTTTTCTCTACTATTTTTGGGGTGAGAATACATAGTTTCTAGTTTTCCAAAAAGTTTATTATACGCAGGTTCACAGTCCTAATTTCTTTTAAACTTTTACTGTTTATACTCGGGATGTGGATACACGTCGTTGGAACAGATTTACAACCACGATGATTTAGAAACAAACTTTATATTGCATGAGTTACAGACCGAAAAGCCCTTAGCTCGAATATGTTAAATTATTTATGTAAGCGCGAATCATATGGACAGATCTGTTGGGTTTTGACAAACCCCACCCTACCTTAAATGAGGTTCATATTACTTCGTAAATGATACACTTGGTCGGTGTACACTATTATAGGGTAAAAGGAAGATGCGTAGGATACCATGTGCGGTGTTAAGCTTCATAATTCGAGTGCTCACGAGATGCATATGCTTTAGAAACTTTTATTACTAAATATCATGGTCTACAAACATTGGAAACAAGACATTTTGTTGTATACAAAAGATTTAAACTAAGACACTTTGTTGTCTATAAAGATTTGAAAACATGAGCTTACGTTGTCTATAAACTTTTGAACTACGAAACTTTTGTAGTCTATCTTAATTACTATTGTGAAAACAAACCTATAACTCACCAACCATTGTGTTGACCTTTTAGCATGTCTATTCTCAGGTACTAGATGATTTGCTTCCGCTGTTTGCTAGAGGTTGCATGTTTGCATAGCTGGAGTTAAGCTTTTGTTTCAAACACTATTATTCGCATTTTACATTTACTAATTATGTTTTACAAGTGTAATTCATGGTCTTTTGAATTACTTACTTATTTTGAAATTTTTGGAAAATAAATGCGAATACTTTTGGAAAACGTCTCATATAGAGGGCGTAACCGTTATGGTGTGGGATCGAATGGTAACATTTCGTCAAATGGAATTTGGCGGGCTGTTATACCTTAAACCCATAATAATCGGGTTTACTTACACAATACATACTCGAAAACCCTCAATTTCATAAGAAATGAGGTTTATAATCTAACACTAACTCAAACATGTAAGACCCAAATATTTATTGCACATAATGTAGATATGGTGTACGTAAAGTGTGTGAAGCGTGGTGTGTTTTAAAAGCTGGCAGACTGTTCTAACCTTCGTGTGCACCGCACAAAGTAAGGGGTGCGCGCCGCGCACCTGACCTGCTACAAAATTCAACTTTTCTGTTTTGAGTTATATGAAGGGCATATTGGTCTTTTCACTTGAGGGTCGGTTTTAGGCCACAAAATGGCAGGTTGGTGAACTCATTCAAGTCCACAATCTTATCTTCCATCTCTCATCTTCAACCTCCAACCCTAGAGTGAAAAAGTGTTAGAGAGAGAAAGCTTGATTTGGAGGAGAAGGAGCTTGAATTGATCAAAAGTTCAAGTGTTAAAGTTGTTCATCTCTTCCTTGGCTACGTTTTGGTAGTGTTGGTAAGTTCTAACTTCGAATTTCAATTGTTAGATTTGATTTCCAAGTTAGTGTTTTGACTTGTGTGTTCTTGAGTAAACCCACTAGTTGATAATGGGTGATTAAGCTAGTAAATGGTGTCGATGACCATTGTGGGTGGGTTTTGGGTTGGATGATGAAATTGATTAGTTGATAATCATGTTCGGGTGTTAATATCACTAGTTAACTTAGGTTATAATTGATTAATTATGTAAGCTTGCAACTGGGTGTTTTGACTTGAGATTAGGTCAAAATGGGTTTTGTGTAAATTGATGCGAGTAATGTGTTTTGATGATGAAACCTTGAGTAAAATTATTTGTTGGAACATAATCACTAGTCGATTGTGATTATGGGGGTTCTAGGGTGAGATTTGACTTAGTCAAATTGGAGGTAAGTGCTAATGGGACGAAATTGCACTTATGGTGTTTTGGGCATAAGCTAGAGTGTTTAGCTTATTTATTTGTGAATTTCTTAGGTGATTCACGTGTGGTTGATTGGAAGCTCAAGCGGATTAGCGTTTCAAGTAACCGAGGTGAGTGAAATATTTATACGTTTATGTATATAATTTGGTTGCTTGTGTACGATGTGGCGAGTGTTATTAGGTAGAATACACTTCTCTTGGGCCACATTGGGACCGGGGTGCGGGATAAGGGTTTAAGTTCGATGCGGCGATACCTCATATGTATGGACTTAAACTTCGATGATGACGACACCATACTACTATTGTATTATTCGATGCGGGACGAGGGTTAAGTTCGATGTGACGATACCTCATATGTATGGATTTAAAGTTCGATATTGATGATGCCATACCACGATTGTTTGTTTGATGAGGGTTAAAGTTCGATGTGACGATACCTCATATGTATGGATTTAAAGTTCGATATTGACGATGCCATACCGCGATTGTTTGTTTGATGAAGGTTAAAGTTCGATGTGACGATACCTCATATGTATGGATTTAAAGTTCGATATTGACGATGCTATACCACGATTATTTATTTGATGAGGGTTTAAGTTCGATAGTGACGATACCTCATATATGGATTTAAAGTTTGATATTGACGATGCCATACTACTTTTGTATTGCTTGATGAGGGCTTAAAGTTCGATGTGGCGATACCTCATATATGTGGGCTTAAAGTTCGATGAGATGATACCACATGAAGCATGAAGGGTGAGTTTGAAGTTCGATGAGACGATACAACTCATGGAATTGGATTCTTGGTACTATTTGATGTTATGAACATCTGTGGCTTTTTTAAGGGGATTATTCCCTCGTGATCGTGATTTTAACCAGTGGTTTGTACGTATTCGTATTTAGCATTGTAATTTTGATGTGACCTTTATGTTATCGATGTTGGCTTGCTGTACAATTGAATACGTGATATTATGTATTGCTAATGTCGTGTGTTGTTTGTGTAGGTGTATGCAAGTAATTGAATTATGTATGTATGCGTATAAGTATTGCATTCACTAAGCATTAGCTTACCCTCTCGTTGTTTACATTTTTAGGTTCGGAAGCGGACGTGGCAAGGGTTTGCTCGGGATTAGATGATTTCCCTTTTTGGTTGCTTGCTTGGAGTACTTTTGGCTTCGACTTAGGATTGGGTAGTTTATCCCCAAACATCATGCTCGTGGTTGTGTTTGGAACTTAAACTCATGTAGTCGAAAACTTGTATTTTGTACGAAAGTCGTAAAACGGCCGATATGGGCCCGGTGTCGTAAAACTTGTTTTATTATTGGAACGTGTTAGTTTTATCTAATATAAAATGTTGTGAAAAGCGTTTGGTCTAAATGTGTCGGGAAGTGGGAGATCATTAAACGAAAATTGGAAATTTCGGACAGAACTGTTTTGGCTTTGTGCGTGCCGCGCACATTGAGGGTTGCGCACCGCGCACCCTCCTGTATATAAAAAAAAAATTATCTTGCATATTCGGTTGGATAACGGGTTGGGTCATTACAAAACCCTAACTCAAATCAAGAATCAAATACTAAAATTCGGATATAGGGTTTACCTTAGCATCAAAACGGGTTCTAGTGGCTAGAATCAAGAATGGCACACCAATTTGGGCAAGAATCAACACCTTCTTCTTCATCTAGCTCCTTCTCTCTCGGGGGTTTGCTTCCTCTCTCTAAAATGGAGTTTGGTGGGTTAGAAATGAAGATAAGATGAGATCTAGATCAGTTCTCCAGCCATATAAACGTTCACAAGTGGAAAGACCACTTTATCCCTCTAAAAACCCCCAAAAATACGTTCAAAAAGCTCATGCCAGACCCCGCATGGTGACCGCGATGCATCCGATCGCGACCGCGATCAGACTCCAGAACTGGTAAACTTGTTTTGGTCGTAACTTTCAGACCGTAACTCCGTTTTTTATGAATCAAATATCGTTGGAAACGTAATAAGGCCTACTTTCCAATGGTATGGTTTTAGAACATTAACTCAAATTTATTTGAGGTCAAAAGATACTTTTACATACCTTGTAACTCAAATGACGTCCAAATAACATGTAACTGAAAAAACGGGGTGTTACACAAGTATCATATCTTTTTTATAATTATATTCGAGATTTGGGGAAGTTTGTTATGGAAATGATTAACACAATCATAGATGATTGTAGAATTATGGTATGCCTATAAATACATTCAGTTAAATCTCATAATCGACAACACATTACGTAGATCATACTCTATCAACTTGATAGCTGGAGTACATAATACTATATCAACATTCATCACATCTTCAAGGTTAATAAGGCAGTCTATCTCGGCGATAAATTACAATCTTTTCGGGGCCATAAACTGACGAACGTCGTTGATGGTGGACTTAACATTTAGTCACCCTCTCGAGATCATCATCTCGGCTAGGATTATCACAGTAGCCGGACCGGAGACCTAAATACCAAAGATCCTTAAACACCATATTATTCGTAGATTATGGATGATATTCTTTATGGAAACTCAATGCATTATCCATTGGTGCTTTTATTAGGAGATGAACTTATTCGAAGCACTACAATACGTTTACGAACAACAAGTGCTGTTTACGAATTATAAAGCTATATTATTATGTTCCTAAATTTGGAAAAATGAAATTTTTTCCTTTAACAGGTAATCAACGACTTTGTCATGACCATCAACTTATGATATACAAGGAAGTCAACCACCTAACACCCAGGTTATGGAATCAGCCGGGGGACCTACCACCAAGACGGAACCTTGTTCCAGTTACTATGTCCATGAACTTTGTACTAAACATTGTAGGTAACTTTAAACTAATTTTTTGACTTTGTTGCCCCAATCTTTTTATTCCTTGGATGACCCTGGATTTAACAGTCGTTAAATCTGAGCCGTTAAGTGACCTCACGTGAACTGCACGTGAGGAGTATTTTGGTCATTCTACTTTTGTATTCTTCCCTAAATAACCGCCTTTTTGCTTTTAAACCTTTAATCAATCATTCGATTGAAACCCTATTGGTCGCATGTTCATCTTCTTCTTCTTAAAAAAAAAAAAACACTGTAAACGAATGATACAGGCTGAAAATTTCGAGTTGTAGCACCATCCTTAGTAAAATATTTCCATGTTTAGTTACAATCAAATATTACAATTCCAATCAAATTTAATCTTTAAAAGCAAGCAAACAGTCAAGCTTAAAGCGAAAACGACAATATACACAACGATTAAACGTGAGAAATAACAATAACAATTTTTATAATTTAGAAATTCTTAAACGACGAAGTTAGAGAAAAAACTTAAAACTAATGATTTAAAAGATAAGAAAAATTTTCATTATACACTCTACCTTCAAATGATAGGCAAAGTCTTTATGATTGACTTTCAACTTTAACAATCAAACCTTTATGATATGATAATAAGCATATAATGATCTACATCTCCTAAAATATTAAAATAACCCTTACCCGTCAACATAGATACGGAACTCGGTGAACCACACCAAAATATCAAAATATACAACCATTTCGAATTTGAATTTGAATTAGAGCAAGAAGGTCGTCAGTGCAAATTAGGGTTTACAATTTGAGAATGATGTTTAAATTGGGAATGGGTTGGATTAATAAGGTAGGGTCACATGTTAAACACATGTTCTAATTTGGGATATGTATTAATGTACGTAGACTGATATACCCTCACGTGTTGTGCATGTGATTAAAGTTAACGGTCAAAAGTTTACTATCGTTAGCACCGCGGTCATCCGTTAGATATCTTGATAGATGGATGTCAACGAAGTCAAAAAAAAAAAAAATTAGTTTAAGGTCATCTAAGACGTTTGGTAAAGTTCATGGATCATCGACAACATTTTATCTTCCACTAATAAATTGACTTCCCTAAATTTAAGTATGGAAAATATGTTATAATATAAAAAATTAACACTTTTCAATAAATTTTTAAACGTAGCTTTTAGTGTTAGGTTTTAGCATTCTCCAATAATTATTGTGAGATCGAAAGTCATTAAAGATACTAGAAAAAAATATCGATATGTATTCATATTCACATTTTAGCTGTCTATCTTCGTTTATTTAAATATTTAGTGTTAAAATTTTATTTATACAACACTAAAACTACCTTAGAAGATTATACATCTATAGTTAATTTTAAATCCTATAATGATGATGTCATTATTAGACAAATTTATTTGTTAAGAAAAAATTAAAAAGAAAAAAAATATAGCATGATGAGTGATATCATTAATCTAAATAATTTTGAATTAAAATTAAATCGTATTAATTAATTATTATTATTATTAAATCTTATTAGTAATTATTTTAATTATTAAAATTAAATAATTTTATATTATTTTAATTAATTATTTTGAATTAAGTACGAAAATGTATAAAAGCTAGGCAGAAGGAAACCAATTCTAAATTTATATTTTAATTTACACTTTTAAAATAAAATGACAACCAATATTATCTCATATGATTGGATGTGGATTGTTTAATATGCATTTTAGGTGTTTGATGAAATGTTCAGCTAATGAGTTTCTTAGTCGGACTCTGTAGTTCCACGGGTCATTAAACTAAATGACTCTAGCATTTACGTTCACTTAATACCTAAAACATATCATTAAACTGTTTCGTTTAAACAAACTCGTGGTTCCACAAGTCATTTCACTAGTTACTTGGTATAACACTAATGCATTTTTACTGGTGGGATATTTTTAGTGATGTGGAATCATCACAATTAAATTAAGTTATCATAAATTGGAAAAAATAACATAAAAACAAATTGTTAATATCATTTTTTTTTTCGAAAGGCAATAATTATATTATTAAAATTATAAAACTAGCAAGATGCTAGGGATTACATAACTCGAATACATAACACGACCTCCGACCATCATTCTACAATGTAACACGAGACGACTAAAACAATACACGATTAATTGGCAACCTACACCATCACGATTCTAAAACTCACGACTTCAATACACTCGAAACACACGACTAAAACAATACACTCGAATCAACAACCGATAACCATGATCCACAAACGAAACCAATCGACAATCACAAATCGGAAACCACGAATCAACAATCACGACTTCAAGTCTTCTCGGCAACCACCACGATCAACCACCGATGAGCACGATCCAGAAATGAAACCAATCGACAATCACATATTGGCAACCACGAATCAACTCACTCACGATTACCGAATACCATAATCCCACGAAAATTACCACAAATCCACGAATCGAAATCCATAACCACGAAACCCACAAAAATCGAACCTGTCGGCGGTGGAGAATATGAAACGCTCCAATGAGGTTCACCAAACTCACTTCGAAGGCCAATCTGATGACCCGAAATCGAAACCAAGAGCACCAAAATCCACCGTAAACCACCCCAACCCGAACACGGAATCACCCAAACCACGTATTCAACTCACGAACAAGTGGTGAACGAGCGGGAGAGCAGCGGCACAGGGATAAATGTCCGGAGAAAAATGAAAACGAGACGCGAAAGGCATCGAAGGAGAAGCGAACGGGGACAAACCATGAAGCTGCAATCAACAGATCCGCCAATCGGGACCATCAAACCCCGAAGAAACACCACTCTGGCGACCCCATCACCGGCTCTTTTCCTTACAGACCTTCCTTCTCTGCTTCCTGTTTTCTACCTTGGTACAGGTTTGTGTGGCTCAAAGATGCGTGGCATCCCTACTTTTGTGGGTTTCCTGTCTCCGGCGCCGGTACATTTCTCTTCACCTCGGTTGGTCACGATGTGGAGTTTGATTGCTTGTTTTTATGAGTTGAATGGGTGATTCTGTGCTGTGTTTTAGTTTCGGTTTGGGGTGGATCTAACGCGGGTTTCATGGTTTCTCCTGGTTTTATTTATTTTATATATTATTTATTACACCGTATTTATTATTTGTAGAAAATAGAAAAACGAGGGGCGCACCTTGACCGCACCGGCTGCCTCCTAATCTTTATACCACTGTTACGATACATTTATCAATTCGTTTATTAAACCTTTTTTTATTATTATTAAAAAGTAAAATATCATTAAATCAATTAAATCTAAAGTAGATGTGTCTAGGGTTTTTTCATTTTCACACAAAAATCACCACCATCTAATTTGTACCTTTTTTTTATTTGTTTCTCTTTCATCACTTTGTTTTCTCTCTATAAGGTCTTCCTGTTCGTTTTGGACCTGGTACATGCCCACTTTTTAGTCCTCAAACCCAAAAAAATAAGAACTTATTATTATTACTTTTTTTAATTATTTTTTGTAACAAATTGCACCACAAAAAAATACCAAATCTACACCCACCACTTACAATGGCATAAAACTGATCTTCACCCTCGAACTGCAAAAGGTACATTTTACATGTAACCACCATTTTTTTTTTCTAATTCACTTACATGTATACATACACATACAACTTTTATATCTATCTATCTATCTATATATATGTCATATCATATGTACATACATGTTCTTGGTGACTTTTACCCCCAATAATATTTATGCCCTAAGACTACAAAAAGGACTGATTTTTAAGTAAACCAACAAATAAATTAAGCTAGTAAATGTATAAAGTTTGTAACTTTGATTCAACAACGTGTTAATTTTAGAGATTCTTGACCGATAATTCAATTTTTCAATCTGGGTTTTGTAGATGGGTCAATTAACTGATGTGATTTCTTGATCTGGACCCACTTTTGTTTTTAGGTCACCAAAAAAAAACCTAATTTTGTCTAAGTGGATTGAATCATGTTTTTGACATGCAATTGATGTATTTAAATTTGGGGGTTTATTTTTGATTTTCTTTTAGGGTTTTTATTCAGTCTCACTCCAACATTATCTTAATTAGTGGATTTTAATTTGTGGGTATTTTTGGTTTTATTGATTTAATGACATTTGGAGCTGAATTGGGTAGTATTGGCTTAACTTATCATGTTCTATGTATAACTGTTGCCCTATTTTAAACAATATTCCATAAAGCTATAACCTTTGCAATTTAGGGGTTTTGTATTTATCACATCTGAATTGGACAGATTTATTTGTTGTTGTTTGGTAACGAAAAAACGCTTTACGTTATAGTAAAAAGGAATGTAATGTTAAGTGTGAACGATCTGTATTACGAAATGGTGAACTATATAGGTTAAAAGGATTTATATTGCTACGTTTCTGTTTATAAAACGATCGAAATTCTGTAGCTCAGTACTAGAATATATGTACTTTGTACATCTGGTTACCATTTTTATTTAAATATAATTTTTACCTTTTTCCTTACTGAAAGTAGATACTTTTCTGTATATAAAATCTGATTAATTACTATAAAATAGGAAACTAGACATTTTATCAACAAATGGATTGTGTATTTGATGTTTTTTGTAAACTAAGTAATTTTCCCCCGAATTTCTCATTTAAGTAAATAGAAAGATCATGTGCAGCTTATCTTATGTTGATTGAGAAGTTTTTCAGATTGTGATTTGTTCTGTTTTTCGTCTGAAAGAATCACTTTTTACGTAAATATGAGCAGTTTTGCAGGTTTGCGTATTTTGCTCATGCTTATAAATACAAATGTAAATGTAATATGTTTACAATATGATCTGTTATCTTAGTTACATGTTCTATATATATAATTTGTATTTTGTATTATAAGTTATATTCTGTTACCAATTTTGACTAATCAGTTATGATTGCAGACTTTTTATGGTAATACAGATTCTATTGAAAAATTATGCAAGTTCTTGCGTGTAACGATGTACATTATGCTGGAGAATCTAATGATAGTCCAAATCAAGGTTCCGAAACACCTTTTGTATACGATGGTCGGGCCAATAGCCGCCTCCAAGATGATATAATTAAAGATGGTTATACTAAATTAGATAACGTCGAACTAACAGATGATGAACAATTTGATGATGTTCATCCCAATAACGATGTTGATGTGGGTGACGATAACAATCGTGATTCTGGAGTAGATAGTTTAGATGGTGATACAGTTGGACGAGAATTTCCAGGTGGCAATCACGAGTGTGAGCCTTCTCCATCGGAAGCTAAGTGGTTAGAACAAGATCAACCAATGGCAGTTTGGGTCAAGGTATTGAATTGCTAATATATTTGTTCTGTTTTTTTGCTCTATTTATTGGATTTTACGCTTAAACCACTTGCACAAGTGTTTTAAACGCGTTCATGACAACAGTAAGAGCCATCGTTAGCAAAATTCATTTTTATATGCAATAATTTAACAGAAAAGGGAATTTTTGATCATCGAGACGTTATTTGTTTTTTTAACGATATAGGGTTGTCGTTAACACACTTAAACCACTTGTACATAGCAGTTGGTCAGTTACCTAATAGTACAAGTGTATTAAGCGCGTTAACAACAACCCTAGTTAGCAAAATCCATTTTTATATGCAATAAATTAACAAAAACCGGAATTATTGATGATCGATACATTGTTTTTTCACGATATAGTGGAGGGGGAATTGGCAAGCAGGGATACGGTGCGCAAGATCCGATTGGCCATTATCAACTATAAGAGCAAAACCTACTCATGATAGGAAACAATATCTTGTAATATTTTTTCCAAGAAAACGAAACTATTCATGGGCTGATGTGTTGCTTCTTCGCCCAATTAATGAGTTTCCGGAGCCTATTGTATATAGGTCACATAAGGTTGGGGTAAAGGTGGTCAAAGATTTGACTGTTGCACGTCGTTATGTTATGCAAAAGATTTCTGTTAGCATGATAAATACCATTGAACAGTTAACCTCTGAGGTTTGTTTCTTCACTTATTTCATTTCCTTTCCTATTGTTATTAATAATTAAAAATTAATACTGTAATTAATTAATATTGTTATAATTCTTTTCTTTAGGCTCTTACGGAGACTGCACGCAGCGTGTTAGTGTGGAAGGATTTTGCATTGGAAGCTTCTAGATGTAAAGATTATTCCGAACTTGGGAATATGCTTCTTAAACTTGAAAATGTAATTTTCTTGCTTGAAGACGAGTTTTTATTTTTGTTATAGTTTTTATTAATTGTTATGTGTATATTTTTTTGCAGATGATATTGCAGCGTTTTATAAATTCATCGTGGCTCGAACGTTCTTTGGAAACATGGGTGCAACAATGTCAGAATGCTCACAGTGCTGAAATGATCGAAATGTTGAAGGAGGTATGCTAACTTTATTTTTTTTTTATTAATTTATTACTTTTTTTTTTCTTTTTCTTTTTTTTTGAAGATAGTGATATGTTGGTTTTGGGTTTATATTATTTAGGAGCTGGGTGATGCAATCAACTGGAACGAAGTGAACACACTTACAAATTCATCGTTGCAGTCCGAAGTTGGTTCCGAGTGGAAAATTATAAAACCCGAAGTTATGAAATGGTTTTCAATGTCAACTCCTTCATCTAACATCACTGAAACCGCACAACAAAGCAACGATCTTTTCGCTAATACAGGTCTTCAAGTCAGCCGAAAAAGGCCAAAGCTTGAAATCCGCCGAGCTGAAATACAACCCTCGCCGAATTTGGGACCCGCGGCAATCGAAATCGACTCTAGATTTTTCAACGAGCCTCGGGATGAAGTTTCTCTACTTGAAACAAACGATGATGTAAGTGATAGATGGGGTGAAATTGTAGTAGAACCCGGGAATAATCAAGAAACTCGGTTTAAAGATTTAGTAACGATATCATCATCGTCAAGTAAGACTAAACAATGTAGTGCTTTCATTGAAGCTAAAGGAAGACAATGTGTTAGATGGGCAAGTGACGGTGACATTTATTGTTGCGTGCATTCGGCGTCTCGTTTTTCAACTAATAATTTCGTAAAAGCGGATTTCACTCCTCCGCAAACGGACGCACAAATGTGCGGTGGTACAACCGTTTTAGGTACTAAATGCAAGCATCGGTCCCTACCCGGCACATCTTTTTGTAAAAAACACCGATCGAATACGGATACCGTGATATTTCCAATTTCGCCCCCCGAAAATAAACTTAAGCGAAAGTTAGACGACGGGTTCGAAGAATTTTCAGAGCCTAATAATTGCAAAGAAATCGTACTATCGACCCATTTTGGAAATATGGATACAACGGGTACCGAACAATCGGGTGAATCTTGTATAGGTGATGGTGTTGGTTGTAGTGAAATACCGAAGAAGCATACGTTGTATTGCGAAAAACACTTGCCAAATTGGTTGAAACGTGCGAGAAATGGAAAGTGTAGGATTATTTCGAAAGAAGTATTTGTAGATCTTCTTAAAAGTAGTGATTTACATGAACAGAAATTGCATTTACACCAAGCGTGTGAACTGTTCTACAAGTTTTTTAAAAGCGTTTTATCGTTGCGTAGCCCTGTTCCTAAGGAAATTCAGCTTCAATGGGTGATTTCGGAAGCTTCGAAAAATGTAAAAACCCGAGAATTTTTAATGAAGTTGGTTGAAAGTGAAAAAGAAAGATTGATTAGGTTATGGGGATTTAACACCGACGGCAATGCGCAAATTTTTAGCTCGATTGAAGAACCGGTTAGTTTTGTGACACCGAATAATAATAATAATAATAATAATAATAATAATAATAATAATAATAATAATAATAATAATAATAATAATAATAATGGTAATGATAATAATGAGAGTGGTAACATTGTTATCAAGTGTAACATTTGTTTAGTGGAATTTGTTGACGATCAAATGCTTGCGAAACACTGGATCGATAATCATAAAAAGGAGGCACAATCGGCGTTTAAACGTTACGTTTGTGCGATTTGTTTCGATGGTTTCACGAATAATAACCTTCTAGAAGCGCATGTTCAAGAAAGGCATCACGTTGAGTTCGTCGAACAATGCAAGCTTTACCAATGTATTCCTTGTGGTAGCCGTTTCGGGAATCTCGAACAATTGTGGGCCCACGTGCTCGCGCATCATTCGTCTAATTTCAAGCATCTACAAAACGTCGTTGAAGTTCATCAACCAAACGGGGATAACGACTTGAATAAGCAATTACAAATCGTGAATCATTCGCATAGTCGAAACGGGTTGCAACGGTTCATATGCCGGTTTTGCGGGTTGAGATTCGACTTGCTTCCCGATCTTGGCCGACACCATCAAGCGGAACACATGAATTCGAACCCGAGTGGTCCACGTAAGAAGGGTGTGGGTTTATCCTTTTTTTCTAATAAGTTAAAACCCGGGAGACGGTTCAAAAAAGGACTCGGAATGAGAAAATTCGGTGCGGGACCCATAAAAAAACACATTGATGAACCATTCAGCCAAAGTGAGATTCAGTCGTCTGAATCAATAAGCCTTGGTCGATTAGCTGAATCTGAATGTTCAGACGTTGCTAGGTTACTGTTTATCAAAGTTAATCGAACCAAACCTCATCCTAATAATCTCGAGATTTTAGCGACGGCTCGTTTTGCGTGTTGCAAAACGAGCTTTCACGAATCGTTAGAGAAGAAATACGGGGTTTTACCCGAACGTTTGTACCTTAAAGCAGCAAAACTATGTAGCGAACATAACGTTGTAATCGAGTGGCATCGAAAAGGATATATTTGCTCCAAAGGATGTAAATCAATTACAAATTCGAATCGTTTGCCGACTTTGAAATCTCTTCCGGAATGTTCCGTAAAACCCGTTACCGAAACGTACGAACCGTCTGAGTGGCCTATGGATGAGTCTCATTATATTATTAATTTCAACAATTCTCGACAAGAATCAAACGACCGATCGGGGATTGTTTTGTGTGATGACATCAGCTTCGGAAAGGAGTCGGTAGCGATTGCGTGTGTAGTCGATGAACATCTGCTCGGGTCTATTCATAGTGATGACGGGCAAAACAACACTTGCTTCTTGCCGTGGGAAAGTTTTACTTATGTGACAAAATCGTTAATTGATCAGTCTATTAATATTGGATCACAGGTAATTTTAATTGTTTCCTGTATCGATTTCGGTTAATTTTTTGGTGAATTAATGGTGTTTTTTTTTTTTTTTTTTTTTTTTTGCTTGTTGGCAGAGTATACAATTGGGTTGCAGTTGTGCGCATTCAACGTGCTCCCCGAAATTGTGTGATCATGTTTATCTTTTTGATACTGATTATGAAGATGCTAAAGATGTATATGGGAAACCGATGACCGGAAGGTTCCCGTATGATGACAGAGGTCGAATCATTTTGGAGGTGAGTATATCAACTCATAATGATTATGACCCATTTAAGGGTTGCAGAACTCGGAATTACTCGGTTAAACTTGGTTAAAACTAGGCCAAAACTTGGATAATCAGTCAAAACGACTCGGGATTACCCGGAAAATCAGCCAAAACTCGGTCAAAATTGGTCAAAGTCAAAGTTGATCAACATCCGAGTACTCCCGAGTTTCCGAGTACTCCCTAAAAAGTCCCGACCAAGTACTCCCCGAGTAGCGATTTTTGCAACCTTGACCCGTTTCTGAAACCTTGACCCGTTTTTGAAACCTTGACCCGTTTTCAGTTCTGTTTACATTATTAATTGGTGTTTCTAAATATTTATCATCATGAAAATATATGTTTGTCCTTTGTTCTTGCAAGCTCAATTGCAAATTACGTTTTTTTGTTTTGTTCATTAGGAGGGCTACTTGGTTTACGAATGCAATAACAGTTGCAGCTGCAATAAATACTGTCAGAACAGGGTTTTGCAAAATGGTGTTAGGGTGAGGTTGGAGGTCTTCAAAACAGAGGACAAGGTGAATTCATATCTAATTTTTGCTTCAATATTCATTTTTCTTTTATTTTATAATATTTTTTGTCGTCACACATTAAACTTTTACAGGGTTGGGCAGTGAGAGTTGGGGAACCAATCCGTCGTGGTACATTTGTTTGCGAGTATATTGGCGAGGTTATAGACGAGCATGAAGCAAATAAGAGGCGCCAAAGGTTTAATTATTATCCATTTCACCAATGACTAAAATCTATTTTTTAAGAAAAAGTTTAATAACCAAGATATTCAATGTATTTATATTTATTAATAATGAATAATGAAAATGAAATACCAGCTACGGTAGAGAAGGTTGCAGCTTTATGTTTGAGATTGATGCTCGGCTTAATGACATGGTTCGACTAATTGAAGGAGAGGCTTTGTATGTTATTGATGCCACAAAGTATGGCAATGTTTCGCGATACATAAATCACAGGTGAGATAAACTTCATCCGTGTTTACTACTTCTACGATGCTGGAAGTATTTTTTATTTATTATTTTTTATTTTGTTCTCACACGCGCTAATGCTACGTTCCGTAGAAAGTAAAGTAGATATAAAGGGAAATTATATGGTTTGCAAGGTTGTAAAAGTCGTTATTCGGGCAATAGTCGGTTGGGACCTTGTAGGGACTAATCGGTCAAGTTGGGGACTAGTCGGACGTCGACTAACTTTGACTTTTTTGACCGACTTTCACCAAATATATTCGATTTTTTTTTTTTTTACCAATCTAAACCCGTTAACCGGCTACTTTTGACCGACTGAGCCTTGTCGAGACCGACATGGTGGTTTGTATAAAAAATAAAATTTTGTATACCATATTAATTGCATCTCTTTAAAGTCTAAATCTCATCTTGTATTTTAAGTTTGTTATTCTGATGATCATGCGACGTTTGTAGCTGCTCTCCAAACCTTGAGAATCATCAAGTTCTTATCGAAAGTATGGATTCTCAGTTGTCACACATTGGTCTCTACGCTAGTCGAGATGTAAGATTTTACAATATTTTTTTTTTTTATACACCATTATTAATTCAATTAATAATTAATAAATATATTTAATAAAAACATCTACTGTTGCTTGTGTGTTATATAAAAACTCTTGCACAGATCGAAGTAGGTGAAGAATTGAGCTTCGATTACATGCGCAAGGCACAACTCGGTGAAGGGAGTCAATGCAGATGTGGCGCTGTTAATTGCAGAGGCCGCGTGCAGTGATCAGACTTGGTTTTCTTGTCTTTTAGTGAACTGTAATTCTCGTAGATTTTACATGTTTCTTCTTTAACTTTGTTAGAAACAGGAAATTAGCGTTAGATTTAAATAAAAATATTGTCTAGATTTTTATATGTACTAGTCAACTTCTTTGGAACATAATCTTTTAGTCCTAGCTTACATCATCTGATGCTCCATAGATTTAGAACTATGTTGAGGTACGAAACTGCACATGATTTTTGATTGGCATGCAGTCTAATAGTATATTTGTTGGTCTGGTGTAAACCGAATTGAAATCAGAACTAAAAATTTGACACAAAAACAGAGTATCCGATTGTGGACTTCCCTCGCGACAGGATTTTATAGTGTATCTCAACACACCTTGACACACTTACATAAGAGAGCAACTCTTATGAGTTCATCCTTTGAAAAACTATTGTAAAGTATTAATTTGGCTTGATAGTTTATGGACATTTTAACCTTATCTTCCAAACTTCATTTTTCAAAACGACATCTTTATTTTCAAGAGTTGAAAATTTTGTTAAAGTGATGATGTGTTTTTTAAAAATTTTCCACAAATGATGATCTTTGTCTTTACATAGACTTTAAACCTCCTTTTCCATATATAAAAATCCGTACCTTTGATGGATTTCTCAAAAGTTTATCAAGGCTTGAATTAGTTTGAGTTGATTATATGATCGTTTAACGCAACTTTTTGCACAAAAGAGTTTCAGACACTAAAAAACAATTTTGAGCAAAGATTAAAGCAACTTGTCCTAATATCAATTGTTAGAGGAGGTGACTCCGTCCCGATTCAAAAAAATTGATAATACTGTAGTTATTAACAAAAAATAAATAATAAATCCCACACATTTTATGCCATCTTCTTTGCAAAAACTAATAGAGCATTTAAGTACTTTGAAAGCAAACAAAGCAAAAACAAGATTGAGACAGCCACATCACATTCACTCTCAGAAAATAGTGATAATCTCATGGAGGACAAGCAGTTTTTAACCCTACACTTCCAATTTACTTATTTATATCAAAAGCTGAAATTTGCTACAAAGCATAACCCGGTGACTGAAAAAAGCATCAACCATCATCACAGTCTTCACGCCTGTATATTTTGTTGGGTCACTCTGTTCCTTCTTTTTATCATCTTCAATGTATTTTATTGTTATTATTATTCACACTTTTCTTTTATTATTCCAACCTCTTATTTTCATACTTTCCATGTTTTACATTTTTACCATTGGGGTTTCAACAAATCTTGATCAACTTTGGTAAGGCTTTTACATCTTCAATGTATTTCCATGTTTTATTATTCATTGCTAAGGCTTTTGATCTCTTGCAATTCTGTAAATTATAGTATTAATCTTCTAGTTTCTTGAAAACCCACAAATAAAATTTTTAAAAAGTATAGATTTTTAATGTGAAAGATTTGAAATTTTTTTGTGGGTTTTAATCCTTGGTTAATTTCCTCAATTTCCATGTCTTCTTTTTTGAGGTTACTTGATGTTTGAAATGTAATGAAATGAAATGGGTGATATTAGAATAACCAAGATTAGAAATGTACCAATATCTGTAAATCGTTGTAATCCTTTTCTGTAGTTCGAGATTGGTTAGGATATTCATATGCTCTGTATGTATGCATGCCCTCACATGCATCTAGATGTACATGTTTCTTGATTTTTAATAGAATTGCTCTTTGCCTTTCAAAAAAAAAAAAAAAATATCTGTAACCCTTGAAGGATATTGGTGTTGTCCTTCACCTGTAATGTTTCAAAAAACCATCAGCTGCATCTTTAAAGTTAGAAAAAGTGTTGTTCTTTGATGATCACATGAAAATAGGGGCTGAAAGGACCGATGTGAGACAGAATACTTGAAAATTTGTCAAAAAAGGTGTCTATTGAATTTGGTGAACTTGGAACAGGTGATATGAAAGTAGTGTTAATGGGTAAACAAGGGTTTATCGTGAAACTGAGTGTTCATAAAAATGTTGTTGAGGAGAATAGTACGTTTTTCGCTGATAAGTTTATTGGCACAGCATCCGAATTTCAATAGTATTGAAGTTGATGACTCTGAGGATGTTGAAACGTATGTTGAGACTTGGGCTGATGTATTGCAAGGATTTGAAACAAAGGTTGATCAAACAAAGTATTTCATGGGTGCTTCGTTTACTTAAGGTAATTTCTTGATGCTGGATTTTATTTTTAATTTAATATTTGATAATTTGATTGATATAAGATTCCTTTTGAACTTAGATCTTACTTTAATTCTATGTGCTTCAAGTTATGAATATAATATTTGATCTAAAAGTGTTTCCGTCATTGTGATTTTGGGCTGTAGATAAGTTGTTTTCCTGTATTTGGGACTTTGGGTACCGGGGTGGGTGAGCCCTCATAGATATCAGGTGCCCACATATATAGAGTCAAAAGAGATATGGAATCCGAAGGGGAGGGGGGTTTTCTTCGGGGCTCGAGAGATAGGGCCCCACAAGTTTTGAATTCGCCGCTGGTCTATCGAGAGGGAACGAGGAATTCTCAACGAAAAAAGTGCTCTCTGAACCATTCTGAAATGGATTCTGATTATTTGATTATTCATGGATCAAAGAATCAGTTTTGGTTAGTTGATTTAGGAGTAGGAAATACTACTGCTTTATAGTTATTCCATAAAAATAAGGGGCCATTTGACATTGAATTCCTTAAAAGATTAGAATACACTCAGACAATGGATGCAAATGTAAATATCATATAAGTAAGTTCAATTACAATGCACTTTCAAATGTTGTCAACTGCGCACACTGTTGTATAAGTTGGCAGAGTTGGCCGACACCTCGATTTAGGGACTAACCCGTCCCGACTTGCTAACAACGCCTTAAAAGTCGGGAAACGCTAAAACGTTGGGTCAAAGTCGGGCTGAGTTGGCCAAGTCGTGCCTGAGTCGGTCAAACTCAAAGCTAGGTCAAAAATGTATATTTTAAAATTAGTTTTTGTGCCATATTTCTATGTTTGAAAAAAGTATGTTTTATGTTTGATATAGATATGTGTAATATATATATATATATATATATATATATATATATATATATATATATATATATATATATATATATATATATATATATATATATATATATATATATGTTATTTTATTGATTACTAAAAGTCATAGTTGGTCAACGAACGACTCGTCCCCGACTCAACCGATTTGTCCCTGACTCGACTGACTTGTCCCTCCAAGGTCCCGACCGACTAGCGACGTTTACAACCTTGACTGCATTTCCAAAAAGCTACCTCTGTAGAGTGGATTGTGACTGCTGTAAATGGTATTAAAAGGTATGCAATCCGCCTAATGTAGTTTGGATGCCATCTGTTCACAGTGATTATAAGTGACCAATGAGTTACTGCAATAAAATGAAGAAGTATAAAAAAAGAGTTAAACTTTGATGACAATGTGGCATTTTATTTTTGTGATAATAAGGAGTTTCACAACTCATAAAAGGAAATTAATAACGATATGAATACAACAAATTAACAACAACAACAACAACAACAACAACAACAACAACAATACCCAATCCCGCACATGCGAGGTATGGGGAGGTGAGATGTAGACAATCCTTCCTCTACCCTAGAAATAGAAGAGAAGTTTCTCTAACTACGGGTCGAGAAAAAAAAAAATTCTCTACCCACGGGAAGAGAAAGTCATCCCCTCCCTACTTCAGAGTAGAGAGATTGCTTCCGTGAGGACCTCCGGCCAAAAAAAAAGTACAAGAAACAGATAAACAAACAAAAATAAAGAATAATAAGAAATATAACAAATTAACCATTTTCTAAGAACAGATATACAAATTTTCATCATATGTGTTTAATGAAAAGCTAAGTTACCAATAGCAGTTTTATCCTAATGTTAATGTTGATGGCAAGGTTGGAGAACTTGAAATTACTCGTCGAGTACTCCGTTTATAGATATCTCCGAGACTAGTAATCAAACTCTGTCAAAATTGGTCAAACACAGTCGAAACTTGGTCAAAACTCTGTATTACTCAGAAAATCACTCATAACTCATTCAAAACTCTGCCTAAACTAAGGATTGCACGGAAAATCGGTCAAAGTCAAACTTACTCCACGATTTTCCAATTACACCCAAAAAAGTCCTTACTGAGTATCATAAGTTGTAACACCGTACTTTTTTTTTTTTTTTTTTTTTTTTTTTTTTTTTTTTTCAACAGAGGAAACATAAACATATATTATATTTACAAACATAATTAAGTAATAACCCAATGCACAGTTGTTACAGTAACCAGGTTTTACGTTATTACAAAAACCATTACTTAATAGTATATCAAAATATAGACATCAGAGTGAGGCCTGTCAAACATATCCAACAACCAACTTCTCCCAAAGCTCTAACATGCAAAGGGGTAACCTGCAAGGGAGGAACTGTGGGGGATTAGCATAAAGCTAAGTGAATGGAAATATCCTAATAGTCATAGGCATCTAGCATCAAGCTAAGCACAATTGCATACAGCAACAAGATAAACCAGAATGGTAACACTAGGCTCGGCGGCTTGTACGGGCCATTAACTACTAGCTGATCGGGCTAGAGTTTACCGGAAGTTCCTGTTACTGTCTCCCTCACATAGTAATCCAGACGCAAGGAATGCGTCATTCAAACTACACTACACGAATAGTAACTCTTGAACCCAACCTGACAGCAAGGTTGACCTTATGCTTAGATTTATACCCAAAGCTGATTACTGACTAGACATCATAGCCGATAATACCCAAGTGCACATAAGCATAAACATCATATGCTAACTCATCAGGTATAACATAGCAAGATAACAGTAGCATAACCCGCTACTACATATATATAACAGTTAAGATAGTCCCACTCACCTGAAAACAGCAAGAACTCAGAAATCTAATGTTACTGAGTCTTCTCCGTTCCTTTATTACCTGAGAATATCATATCTCAAGTTAGCATATATCCAATCAATAATATCATCAATTCATACTCTAAACAACATCATATATCCTAATATATCTATATATGACAAGTTTACATGGTTCCCCAATCAATTGCAACTATCACACGCGTGTAAAACGAGGCATACACGCTATCCCATCATTTTGATTCAAATTAAAGTTTGATTCAGTGTTTTAAAACTTTAACATTGGAAAGTAGACCTCGTTACATTTTCAACGGTAGTTTATTCATCAAAAACGGAGTTACGGTTTGAAAGTTATGGCTAAAACAAGTTTTGCAAAATGCTGACAGACTGCAACCGCATGGAAGCACCTGCAACCGTACGAATGCATCTGTATCCGTACGGTTGCATCTGTAACCGTACGGTTGCACCCAAAATGGCCCGGATACACCCCGTATCCGTACGGATGCTGTTCAGCAGCACCAGGTCGCTGTTTTCGTGATTTTAAGCCCCAAATCTCGTTTTTGCACTGTTTTGACTCTAAAAATCACTTAGAAAACATACATAACTCATATACAAGCGTTTACTAACTTCAATTTGATATAAACAACACTTCAAATGCAAGTTTTGATTCAAAACCTTGACATAAAAACTAATAAAATCACTGATTTTAACTCGAATTAAAATATGAAATCGCTTGTTAAATACCTTATGAAGTTACTGAAATCACTAGACACGATTTCCAGTTAAAAAACGAGATCAAAAACACAAGATTTGGGAGGTTTCCAAAAATGGAAAATGAAGAAGCAAGCAGGGTTTTAAGGTTCAAGGGTTTCCTTCACATGAGGGAAACCTACTCCGTGTATCACACACATGTATTTATCAGTTTTCAGAAATACGAAACACCTCATTAAGTGGTCCAAACGAGGTCCAATTTAAATAAGCAAACCTATTCCGTGACCCTTGTCATGAGCTGGTCTCAACTATATAATTAAATAATTATAAACATGTAACTATTAAAATAACATATAATAACACGCAAGGGCAATTAGGACAATTACCATTAGGCCCAATGTGAGGTTGTTACATAAGTCATCACTCTCTCTATTCGACGGATAGAGAGATTGCTTCCGAGTGGACCTCCGGCCAAAATGTAGAAAAATTTTGTTTAAAAAATAAAGTAGAATTAAAAATAAAATTGACACGCCATGAAAATGGTAAAATCAAATTTCCATTGGTTTTATATACAGGCTGAAAATTACTTTAGGCTCTAAGAGTCAGTCAAGTCGCCAATAAATCGACGCTTGTTGTCGACTCAAAAACACTCTCAAATGTTAGCTGCTAGTATCTATTTAAATAGTTAGCTGCTAGTATACATATAATTAAGATAAAAAATCGAAAATGGAAGTAAGCAGTGTTCTAAAACGGGTTAAACAGAGCCACACATTTTTTTTTATTTTATTATTTTTTTTTAACGGCGATATCGACATCGAACGCTCTCATTTATCATATCACCCACACACATATTAGGAGGAAACCCAAATCGCGACGACAAGTTAGAAAAGTTAATGATGAACCCAATTTTTTAGTGAATGCTTCAATGGTGCAATGATAAGTTAGAAAAGTAAATGTGTCATCACTACCATATGTTAACAGCATCCAAATTGATTATATCATGCGAAGAATGGAGATTGTTCACCTGTACATGATGCACTTCTTTATAGCTTTTGTTAAAATAAGAAAATTTTGATTTTGTGTACATCTGAATAAATCAAATACTCGCCATAGGAAAAATCTCCTCTGTTTACCTTCTATGATTTTGCGAACTTTTTTATACATAGATTCCCTTCAAGTATTTGTTTAGTTGAGCGATTTTGATAACTACAACTTATTTTATTTTATTTTATTTATTTATTTATTTATTTTTGAGAACGCATGTAGCTACGAGACTAATTGGTTCAGTGTAGCTTACCTCTTAAATATCCTTTACCTCTAATTTTCTACTTACTTTTCCTGTTTTAGAAACTTTACTTTCTGTACTAATTGTCAGGATCGTTTGATTGCGAAAATAGTATTTAACGCTAATCAACTTTCTATAATTTACACAATCGTTTGAAACTAATTGTAGGTTGCAAATCAACTCGGATTTAAAACTTGCATGGGTAGGCGAAGAAGAAGAAGAAGCCCGTGTAGTTTCATCCGTACTACATCTTCAAAGCAAAAACATTAAAGTCAGCCCGATACTAAAACGGACGTTACCCGACCCGTTAAAAGACACCCTCTCTCATGTCCTCCAACTCGTCCTCAAAAACACCCAAGAAAACAGACGCCGTGAAACGAAATCAATCGTCTTACAACATCTTAAAACTTTTATAAGCAAATAACAAGCTGTAACGACACTATTTACGATTTACGCCTCGTGTACAACTTGTTCGAGTTATTTATTGTTTTTATTTAGAAAAAGTAGCCCAACCCGAGTTTTGTCAACAGCCCATGGACCACACGGGCCGGTAGTCAAATAAATGGTCTCCGAAGCTGATAACATATCATGGCTACTTGTTTAATATATTAGCTTTTTTTTCAATGACGATATTGACATCGAATGCTTTCATTTGTCACCCACACACGCCCACGCGTTAGGAGACAACGAAACTCAATTCGCAACGATGTTGACAGTACCATCGAAGGTTAGGAAATCCCCCAGAGACATTCCCAAATCGCATTGATGTTGGCAATACCATCAAAAGTTGAAAATTTTCTGCTTGGAGTGAGACCGAACTTGGGTTGGCAGTACTCTAAGTTGGATCCAACCCTCGTACCACTCGAACCAAGCTTTAGTTACTTGATATATTAGCTAATAGCCACGCAACAGATTATATTACTCGAGTGGTTAAGCAGTTTCTTTAAAGCAAGCGATAAATTCGCGAAGCTTCAAAAAGCTTCTAAGGTATGGTTGGTGACGTTTGTGAGGCCGTACATGGAACAAGGTAAATCTCAACCGTTGGATTAAATACTTCACTGGGTGAGTGTTTGTAAGGAATATGTAACACACTGAAATTTCAAATTGTGTTCGAGAATTTGGATTTAGTATGATATGTTTGTTACTTATCAAGGTTTTTATAATTCTAGATGGTATATAATATATATTACTCCATCCGTCTCTTTTTTTTTTTTTTTTTTGTTCATTATTATTAAAACGTTCAAAGTTGATTGTCCATTTCTATTGATATATAATAATATAAATTTTTTTATATTCTTTTTTTATGCATGTAAAACGAAAAAATAATAAAAAATAAGGAGTAAAACTGCAAAGTTAACAAAAAAAAATACGTGTGACTTATTTTTTGTTAAGTTGTGTGATTTTTTTGGGAGACAATAAATATGTAAGGGGGAGTATGTAAATACGTTTCAAAGTTCATGACTTTGTAGTTTTGAAGTTTTATTTTAAAGACGGATCAAAATCAAAATGAGGAATGTGGTCCAGTTTGTAACATGGTGTACAAATGCATGCGCACTCTTATCTTTAAAACGAAAAATGTGGTCCTTATACACCAGACCATACCTCTATTATTCTTCCTTTTCACTTAATTATTTGTGTATCTCATAATTGTTACCTACAAAATAAATACATTGATATTGAAATTTAATAAATAATTCACAATGTTGAAAGTTTGCAAGTGACTTTATAGGACCACATCTGACCCCTGGTGTGGGGAAGAAAATAGTTGGACCATCGGACATTTATTCTAACATGTGTTATTAAATTGGCCCAAAAAACATGGTAAATCAACAAGCAGCGTAGGAAGGTAATTAAGGTATGTTTGGACGAAACTAACTGGCGTTGAAGTTGGAGCTTATAGATGGAGTTGGAGCTTATTTTGAAAGTTGAAAGCTGGAGCTTATTATTTTTCATAAGTACTCGATTTATTGTTGTAAATTGACCAAAAAGGATATTAATAATAATATATAAAATAATAATGGAGGGCCTTTTAGTAATAACACATATCATAAGGTCTACTTTTTAAGAGCTTATTTTTTAAACTACTTGTAAGGAGCTTCTTTATTAATCTCTACTATTTAATAAGCGCTTTTTTTTTTTTTTTTTTGGGTCAAACGAAGCTTAAAAATCATAAACTCTTCAAATCACAAGCTCTACTTTTTTAAGCTCCCATAAGCTCTGTGTCATCCATACACACCCTTAACCAAGTTACAATCTGAAAACGAGTTTAAGATTGATATTTATGAATTATTTGTGAATCGTAAAATATTTTTGAATAAAGTATTTTCTGCCTTGGGTTTGCGAAATAGATGATGTTAGAGTAATATAAGAACAACAAATGTATCTAGACAATAAGATAAAAAATGAAAATATTAGAGAATTTTTGTATGAAAATCTGTGTGTTTATTTGAAAGAAGATTTTCCAATTTCTAGAAACTAATCTGATCATATACATACTTATGTATATGTATATTTTTAGTGCGTAAGGCCATTTAAAGGCAAAAGCAATAGACAGCTAAACCGCGGTGAATCCTATAGAACGCGGTAGGATTACGCAGAATATTAAAGAGTGCGAAGGATTCTCGCAATGTTTGTGTGGAATGCCTAAGTGCCCGCACATCTTACTTCTGCGTAACTCCTGAACCTATAAATAGGGAGTTTGACCTCTCATTTTAGGTTGTTGATTCTGGAAGAATTGCTCTAGCCATATTGATCTCTCTCGTGACTTTGCCCGAGACTTGATCATTGTTTGGTTAAGGTAATTTACGAAGACCGGGACATGGTTGTTGATCGTTTAGTACTTAATATACTGCGACCATTTCTTCTGCCTCTTCAAGAGGGCAGATTAACTTCTCAATATACTCCGGCATTGGTTCCGGTAGAGCAGTAACCTTGCTAATCTCTTGCAAAAACTTCACCCGCTCAAGCTGTTGAAGTGCGGTGACATACGTATCAAATCGCTGAGAAACGTCGACAGAATCCATAACTTTTTGCCCAAGTTCAGGCAGATGTTCGCGAAGTTTCGCGTAGTTAGATTCTGCAGTTGTTTTCGCGGATAAAGCTGCGGATAGCTCAGTTTGAGTTTGAAGGAGCTTGGTTTTCATCGTATCATGGGCGGCTTGAAGATTATCCATTTCAATGGCTTTCTCAGACAGTTGTTTATTCAAATCATTCACAGAATTTTTTGTTGCTTGTAATTCTGTGGTGGTGGTGGAAGATAGTTGAGACTGAACGATTGCATGCTTGGTTTGTTCCTTTTTTAGATACTCAGACAACTTTTCTTGGCGAGACATTGCATCAAACGTGGATGCAAATGTTATGTACATGTTCTGGGCAAAACAGTTGAATGCGTCGCTATGAGAGAGTTTGCTAAACTCAGCGCGTAGATCATGAGGAAGGGCAAGCTTCATATGCTGCCGTTGATCCAGCGCAACTTCTGGGGAGGCGCATAAATAGCCTTGAAGGACATCCACTCTAATTGATTTTACAGCGCTGGGTGGAGTGCGCCAAATGTCTTCGTATTTGGATAAATCAAATGTTGGTGGGGAGCTTGTCTGTGTTGATGGTCTGTAAAAGTTAAAAAAAAAGAGACAAAGAGAAAGATGTATTAACATAATCGAACACTATAGGTGTTACGTAAAGCAAAAATAATAATATACGCAATTTGAACATTACCAGTCTCGGATGCAGTGGGAATAACTGAACTAGACCGCGTAAACCTCTTTGCAGAACCTGTAAGAGGAGATGTAGTGGGTCGTTTGCTGGGAGTCGCGGTTGTTTGCTGGCTGCTGGTGGTGGGAGATTTTTGTACAGGTTTTGATGATGATCTCGATTAAGGGCTTTTTAGCCTCTCTGCGAGAAATTGTTTGGTGTCATCCTTCTTTTCAATCTCGGAAACCCTCATGATGATGATGGATGAATGTAAAGGTTGTTTGTGTAGAATTAAAACAAAAAGGGATTGTAAAGAGATGATCGTATTGATGGTTACTATGAGGGAGAGAGAAAATGTCACGACCCGAAAAATTTCGACTAATTTTAAACCAAACTCTCGATACGATGTAATATTTTTGACACGATTAGCAAAGTCTGTTAGGTTGAGTCTAGTATATTTTGAACTATATTTGTACATTCAATTTGACCTTCGACTGTTCTCGACGATTCACGAATCACTATTTGTAAATAGATACATATATATGTAAATATATAAATATATGAAATATAATATAATAATAGATGATTTGATTGTAAGAATTAAGTTGTAAAACAATAAACGATATAATTACGTTGTTATGAATCTATATATATATATATATATATATATATATATATATATATATATATATATATATATATATATATATATATATATATATATATATATATATATATATATATATAAGTAAAAATAATAATTAATTGATTGTAATAAACGTTTGACGTTCCGATTATTATTTTGAGAAGTTTAATTCGAACTTATATGATTTTAAAATAAATGGTGATCCGAAAATGAGTTCTATAAAATTTAGGCTTACTAAAAATGTATTTAAGAGCTAGTTACTTAATTTTAACACTTTTTATATTTTTTCCCAGAATCGAGAGGGACAGTTGATGTAATTTTTATTTAATAATTAGTGACCAAATTTTATACCATAATGACTCAAATAAATAAATATAATCACTGTAAAAAAATTCGAGATTTTTACGAAGACTTTTTATTCGCCACTTAGTAACAACGGAGTACGAATTCCAGTCCGTAAATGACGACGGCTAGTATAATCACACGTTTTCATTCTAAATTATAATATTCATTATATTAAAAAGTTTAATTATGAGGTTACTTTACAACCACTACTTTGATTTCTTCCGACATTTTCAACAATTTAAACTGTGCTTAATTGCTGCTTTGAGATTATGGGTTACTGTTCTTGATATTTGATTTATATTTATTTTTGTTTATTGTGTTGTCTTTCCAACTAAAATATAAATATGCATATACGTACTCCTTCTCTATATATATATGATACATATATAACACCAAGCCACTATCTTTACAACCAAACCCACCAACACCCAGTGTATATTTGTTTTCCTTGATTAATCGACCTCCACAATCTTTCACCCTCAAAACCGTCGGTCACCGGAGCCACCAAGTACCACCACCCTACAACCACCCACACGCCACCATCTTTCTCTTTACTCAGCTCTCTCTCTTTTACTTTGCTCATAAACAACATTTGTTACACCATTAATTTACGGTTGCAATGCACGACTGTTGCTACTGCTTACTATATTATTCCGAGTTCAAACAGACACCAAAAACAGGAACCAAACACCACCAAGAACTACCTCCACCTTCGGTTGTTGCTGCTGCAGTTTCTGTTTCACCTCGAGTTCAACCACAAACCAACACCACAAAAACTGTTATTAACTCGTTGATGCTATAAACCGTTGATGCTTAATCTTTTATATTATTTTTTTTGTTACGATTAAGAGCAGCAGCCTTTCCATTCGATAACCGCCACCACACCCAATTTGATCTTGCAGCTAATACCCACTACCGTTATACCGTTGATTTAACGTAAACCTTCACCAACTTAACAACTATTATCGAAGAAATTAGGAACTGAGTTTTGATTAAAATCGCTGTTGAACTACGTTTTGATTTCCTTTATGGCTAACAAACAACAAAGGGGTAACCCCACTTGATAGAATAATGGTATAAGTATTATCTGTTATTAAGATTCTTCGCTGCTCAGATTAAAACCCATCGAGTGGGCCGATAACAATTGAACTACTCATTGTGCCTTGGACTTAGTTTAATTGTTGGGCCTAGCTAGTAATCGAGGCCCATACCTTGTCCTAGCCATGAACACTAGGACTAACGAGTTTATATGTAGGTTTATAGATGAATTTGAGATAACGATTATATTTAGGTATTAAGGATGAAGGTGACAATAAGGATGATGATAATACTATGATAGTAGGATTAGAATGATGAAGATATGATAATTTTATGATAGTGAAGATGATACGGTTTAATGATGATGAGAACGAGATAATGATAATTATCAGTGACGTTATGATATAGATAATGTTAAATGATAACGAAGAGGTTGGTGATTAAGATGATTAGGGTATTGACTTTGACAATGAGATTGTTGTTCATGGTAATAAAGATGATGGATGATGAATGATAAAAGTGATTAATGAAGAAGCAGAAAAAGGAAACAAAAATTTAAAAGAAATTAAAATCCTAATTTGATTAGAAGTGAAACAATGGTGCAGCAGTTAAGGATATTATCGGGTTAGCGGGACGTCGCGGGTTCAAACCCGGACTTGGGCATTTTTTTAGGATTACTCCATTAAGGTAGTTATTTATTTATTTATTTATTTATTTATTTAATTATCATTATTATTCTTATCATTTTTATCATTATTATTAAAATTAATATTTTTAGGATCATTACTATTATTTTATCATTATTATTATTAGTATTAACACTATTATTAATATCTTTATCATTTTTAGTATTATTACTATCATTATTATTACTTTTACCATTATTATTATTACAACTATATTATTTTTATTATCAATATTACTATTAATATTATTATTATAAAAGTTTGTTATATTTAATAAAACTACATTTTTTTTAAAGTATATAAAGTAAATATATTTAAGTTAATAATGAAACATATGAAATACTAAAACTAACAGTTATATTAATAATAATATATAAAGTTATTCGACTTCAATTATATGTGTTAATATATATATAAATGATATAGGTTCGTGAATCCAAGGTCAACCCTACACTTGTTAAATGACGTCATATGTATTTTTACTACAAAATACAGTATGGTGAGTTTCATTTGCTCCCTTTTTAATTGCTTTCGCAATATATATTTTTGGGCTGAGAATACATGCGCTGCTTTTATGTTTGACAAAATAGACACAAGTACTTAAAAATATATTCTACGTTGAGTTGTACCACTGGCATACTTCTCTGTAGCTTGGTAACTACTATTTACATGGGTATTGTAAACGCGAATCCTGTTGATAGATCTATCGGGCCTGACAACCCCAACCGGGCTGGATGACCAGTATTCAACGGTTGCACAGTACTTCGTTTCAGTGACTACACTTGGTACAGTGTAGTGAGATTTCATAATAAAGGGAATATGAGACGTTGATTAAATGTTAAGTATGGTCACCAATTGCTCAAACACTTCGAATATTTTTATTAAAATGATTGAGTATATGAAATCTTGTGGTCTATTAAGATATTGAAATGATTGTTATGATAAACCTATGAACTCACCAACCTTTTAGTTGACACTTTTAAGCATGTTTATTCTCAGGTATGAAAGAAACCTTCCGCTGTGCATTTGCTCATTCTAGAGATATTACTTGGAGTCATTCATGGCATATTAAGTCAACGCCTCGCAATGGGACCAAATGTTGATGACTTCATCCAGGTGGATAAGGACGGGTCTTTACAGGTGGTATCAGAGCGATGGTCTTAGCGAACCAGGTCTTGCATTAGTGTGTCTAACTAATAGTTGTTTAGATGCATTAGTGGGTCTGGACTTCGACCGTGTCTGCATGTCAAAAGTTTTGCTTATCATTTAGTGTCGAAAATTATTTGCTTATCATCCTTAAAGTCTAGACACGTCTTAATGCCTCTATTGCATAGACAGTATATAGATAAATTCATATCTTAGCGTATCTGTTACTGTTACCTTTCCCTGACAGCTTCAGTAGATTCCTCCGTAACTTATGGGATTTTAGTATTATATATGCATATGTAAATTATGTATTGCAGGGTACTAATCTACATCCTATAATCTATTTCTTATCGAAAATCCTTCATCTGATTGTACGAGATGAATCCCTTAACCAGTTAGAATTCCTCGGATTCCGACAGCTATTCTAATATGGAGTTTCACCTAAGCTCCGAAAGTAGTGTCACCAGAATGAATTAACCAATCATCCATCCCCAATTCATCTGATGGGTTGTTGTCGACTTAATCAATGGAGACGCGCAGAATCCCTTCCACTAACAGAATTCACCTTTTGATGAAGAACCTGAAGCACTTACCGGCGAACCTGTTCGTAATACCATTTTCAGCCTCAGTTCCAGAGTAGTTCGACACGATTATATTCTATCCACAATTCTGAACCTTATTCACCCGCTCATTTCGACCGACAATCATCCCGGAATAATAGAAGAAGTCAACGAATTTCGCGCTCGAGTAATCAATTGGGAGAATACGGTGCAAAAGTTACCAGCTTCAACAACATCACCGGCACCAACAGTACCATCAGTAACAGCACCAGTACCATCAACAATCCATGCCTCAACATCTCATTCTGTACCTCGAGCATAATCTCCGTTTTACACTTTGTTCTACATCGATTAATTTTCGTTCTACGAATTGTTCTATATCATTTATCTTCATAGAACATGGCGATTATGTAATCTCTAAAGTCTTAGAGAATAGCTTTTCTAGCTCAAACCGAAAAGCAAATGAGATTAATATCATATTAGTTCATTAAATCCATGATTAAATCTGAAGAAAATATATATGTAAGTATATTTTCATAAAAATTGTAATTAAAAATTCTTTCGTACAAACTGTTAATGTTGAAAATATTTTAACGGGTAGGTAATACCCGAGGAATATTCAGATTTCACATTAATAAGTATACTGTACATTCTTCCAAATCTAATTCAATAGTCATTTACGATCCTATTTACAACCATCGATATACGTATCCGTTCATCACAGAATAACCATTTTCATTCAATTTCATATTTGGATTTTAATCTATCAGAATCCAACAAGTGGCATAATGAAGAAAACACTGGACAAAATAAAACTTGTTAGAAACAAACAAATTAACTACGAGAAAAAATGTTGTTAAGAATCCACGCTAACTGTTCCTAGCTAATTGTTCCTAGCTAACTGATTACATTTTAGTGATCGCAATTTATTTATCGCAATTTACATTCTCGCAATTTTACTTATCGTCATTTAATTTCTGTTATTTACTTTACGCACTTTATTTATCGTCATTTAATTTATGTTATTTATTTTTACGCACTTTAAATATCGGGACACGTATACAAGGTTTTGACATATCATATCGACGCATCTATATATGTTATTTGGAATAACCATAGACACTCTATATGCAGTAATGCGGGAGTTAGCTATACAGGGTTGAGGTTGATTCTACAATAATATATATAGTTTGAGTTGTGATCGAGTCTGAGACGTATACGGGTCACGAAACGTATTAATTAATTCGAATATTATATATTAAACTATATATGAATTATTGGACTGTTAACTGTGGACTATCGACTGTGGACTAATAATATTGGACAATTAAAATGAATTAAAATATTGATTATAACATATGAAACTAAACATTTCTTTAAGTTTGCCACTTGATTTCATTTTAAACTTCATTTGTATCTTGGTGATTACAATCTGCGTTCAAACCTTTCATGATTCTTGAAAACACCTCAATCGAGAGAATGAACCAACCACACTTCATCTACAGCAGAAAAGATTGATGCATATAGTTATGCACCTGAAAAACACTCGAAACCTGAGTAAACGTTTAACACGTAGCAGTGCTAATTCTTTAGTGTTATTATTACCCAAAATAACTTAATAATTCCTTTCAAAGTAGCAAATTTTGTCACAGCTTCAGTGAGACAATTTTGACTTTTCGTTCGAAACAACCTTATTATAACTTTGATATATATGCGTGCTCTTTTATTGTTACCGGAGAACCTTTTATATTCCACCATATTACCATCAGCGTTTAATTATCTAAAAACACAATTCTCTTAAAAACACCTCGGATTGCTAACCAATGAATTCAGATATGGCTGCATTAAATGAAGAGGAAACAGTAAAATTGTAGATGGCCTAATGGCCAAGAGTTTGATGATAAAGAATGGAGTGTTGGGAACGCTCGATAGAAAATTTGATATTGAAAAACGGATTGAGCTAACCATGAAGGAGACCAAGGACAAATACAAGGACCAAGCCCTATATTTAAAGAATCCAGGTAATTCTGGATCCACCGAAATCTTTAGAGAATATCTTGTTCCGAAGTCATGTTAAAATCTTGCGAAAAATCTTTCTTCATCAACCTTCGAACTTAGAAACTCCAAAATATCATCATAAATATCTTCGATATTTCTGAGGATATTTTCATAAATATTCTTGTTCGAAATTATCTACCTCTGCGTGTTTTCGGCATTTCATTATATTGGAAACTTCTGTAAAATCTAAGTATAAATATGAATGATTTTGAAGTAGTGTTGGGAACTGATGCATGAGTTAGTATAATATAATGACACTTGGCCAACGTGATTATATTACAGTAAATCATGCTGATTTTGTAATGGAACGTGATGATTTACAGATCATACCCTCATCATGTGCCATGTTACACGACTCTTTCATTCTACTTAATCTCTAAGCATATCACGGAATTATTTCCTTGATATTTATGTTCTTCCGTAATTCCAACAGTTGCTAATAAATCGTGCTATTACATTTTCTTTCTGATTAGAAGGTTTCCTTAAATTCCTTGAATTTCGGAAATCCACCATGACTACATCAAAAGTTAAGACGAAACTTTACACTCTTTTGTGATAGCTTCACTCGTACGCTTCGCATGATCGAATTGTTTTATCTATATTACTCAATGATGATAAAACTCCATTATCACCTCATATTCGTCATGAAAACATTCTTATTGTTATCCATGATGACCTCTATCAAATTTTGAGGACGAAATTTCTTTAACGGGTAGGTACTGTCACGACCCGAAAAATTTCGATTAATTTTAAACCAAACTCTCGATACGATGTAATATTTTTGACACGATTAGCAAAGTCTGTTAGGTTGAGTCTAGTATATTTTGAACTATTTTTGTACATTCAATTTGACCTTCGACTGTTCTCGACGATTCACGAACCACTATTTGTAAATAGATACATATATATGTAAATATATAAATATATGATATATAATATAATAATAGATGATTTGATTGTAAGAATTAAGTTGTAAAATAATAAACGATATAATTAAGTTGTTATGAATATATATATATATATATATATATATATATATATATATATATATATATATATATATATATATATATATATATATATATATATATATATATATATATATATATATATATATATATATATATAAGTAAAGTAAAAATAATAATTAATTGATTGTAATAAATGTTTGACATTCTGATTATTATTTTGAGATGTTTAATTCGAACTTATATGATTTTAAAATAAATGGTGATCCGAAAATGAGTTCTATAAAATTTAGGCTTACTAAAAATGTATTTAAGAGCTAGTTATTTAATTTTAACACTTTTTATATTTTTCCCAGAATCGAGAGGGACAGTCGATGTAATTTTTATTTAATAATTAGTGACCAAATTTTATACCATAATGAATCAAATAAATAAATATAATCACTGTAAAAAAATTCGAGATTTTTACGAAGACTTTTTATTCGCCACTTAGTAACAACGGAGTACGAATTCCAGTCCGTAAATGACGACGGCTAGTATAATCACACGTTTTCATTCTAAATTATAATATTCATTATATTAAAAAGTTTAATTATGAGGTTACTTTACAACCACTACTTTGATTTCTTTCGACATTTTCAACAATTTAAACTGTGCTTAATTGCTGCTTTGAGATTATGGGTTACTGTTCTTGATATTTGATTTATATTTATTTTTGTTTATTGTGTTGTCTTTCCAACGAAAATATAAATATTCATATACGTACTCCTTCTCTATATATATATATATGATACATATATAACACCAAGCCACTATCTTTACAACCAAACCCACCAACACCCAGTGTATATTTTTTTCCTTGATTAATCGACCTCCACAATCTTTCACCCTCAAAACCGTTGGTCACCAGAGCCACCAAGTACCACCACCCTACAACCACCCACACGCCACCATCTTTCTCTTTACTCAGCTCTCTCTCTTTTACTTTGCTCATAAACAACATTTGTTACACCATTAATTTACGGTTGCAATGCACGACTGTTGCTACTACTTACTGTATTATTCCGAGTTCGAACAGACACCAAAAACAGGAACCAAACACCACCAAGAACTACCTCCACCTTCGGTTGTTGCTGCTGCAGTTTCTGTTTCACCTCGAGTTCAACCACAAACCAACACTGTAGTGACCCGAACTTTTCTATGTTTATATATATTAAATGAAATTGATATTTACATGATTAAGTGTTTCCAGCATGTTAAGCAATAAAACTTATTAAGACTTGATTAATTGGAATAGGTTTCATATAGACAAATGACCACCCAAGTTGACCGGTGATTCACGAACGTTAAAACTTGTAAAAACTATACGATGACTTATATATGGTTATATATATAGTTAACATGATTTTATTATAAGTATGTATCTCATTAGGTATTTTAACAATGAGTTATATACATAAAAATGAGACTATTAAATTAAGAAACTCGAAAACGATATATATAACGATTATCGTTATAACGTCTTACTAGGTACATATGAATCATATTAAGATATTGATACACTTGGTTAATTATGTTAAATGATAAGTAAATATATCATTAAGTGTATTAATAATGAACTACATATGTAAAAATAAGACTACTAACTTAATGATTTTGAAACGAGACATATATGTAACTTTTATCGTTGCAACGACATTTAATGTATATAGATCATATTAAGAGATATTTATACATCATAATATCATGATAATATAATAATTTAAAATCTCATTTGATATTATAAACATTGGGTTAACAACATTTAACAAGATCGTTAACCTAAAGGTTTCAAAACAACATTTACATGTAACGACTAACGATGACTTAACGACTCAGTTAAAATGTATATACATGTAGTGTTTTAATATGTATTCATACACTTTTGAAAGACTTCAAGACACTTATCAAAATACTTCTAATTAACAAAAATGCTTACAATTACATCCTCGTTCAGTTTCATCAACAAATCTACTCGTATGCACCCGTATTCGTACTCGTACAATACACAACTTTTAGATGTATGTACTATTGGTATATACACTCCAATGATCAGCTCTTAGCAGCCCATGTGAGTCACCTAACACATGTGGGAACCATCATTTGGCAACTAGCATGAAATATCTCATAAAATTACAAAAATATGAGTAATCATTCATGACTTATTTACATGAAAATAAAATTACATATCCTTTATATATAATCCATACACCAACGACCAAAAACACCTACAAACACTTTCATTCTTCAATTTTCTTCATCTTATTGATCTCTCTCAAGTTCTATCTTCAAGTTCTAAGTGTTCTTCATAAATTCCAAAAGTTCTAGTTTCATAAAATCAAGAATACTTCCAAGATTGCAAGTTTACTTCCAAGTTTTCTAAATCCATTCCAAGTAATCATACAAGATCAAGAAACCTTTGTTACTTACAGTAGGTTATCTTTCTAATACAAGGTAATAATCATATTCAAACTTTAATTCAATTTCTATAACTATAACAATCTTATTTCGAGTGGAAATCTTACTTGAAATTGTTTTCGTGTCATGATTCTGCTTCAAGAACTTTCAAGCCATCCAAGGATCCTTTGAAGCTAGATCCATTTTTCTCATTTCCAGTAGGTTTATCCAAGGAATTTGAGGTAGTAATGATGCTCATAACATCATTCGATTCATACATATAAAGCTATCTTATTCGAAGGTTTAAACTTGAAATCACTAGAACATAGTTTAGTTAATTCTAAACTTGTTTGCAAATAAAGTTAATCCTTCTAACTATACTTTTAAAATCAACTAAACACATGTTCTATATCTATATGATATGCGAACTTAATGATTTAAAACCCAGAAACACGATAAACACCATAAAACTGGATATACGCCGTCGTAGTAAAACCGGGGGCTGTTTTGGTTGGGATAATTAAAAGCTAAGAAGAACTTTGATTTAAAATCTATACTTCTGGAAAAATGATTTTTCTTATGAACATGAAACTATATCCAAAAATCATGGTTAAACTCAAAGTGAAAGTATGTTTTTCAAAATGGTCATCAAGATGTCGTTCTTTCGAAGGAAATGAGTACCTATTTCAAAAACGACTTGTAACTTATATTTCTGACTATAAACTTATACTTTTTCTATTTAGATTCATAAAGTTAAGTTCAATACGAAACCGTGGCCACTGGAATCAATCAAAACGGATTAGAAACGAAGAAATGACGAGTAAAACAAGATTGATAAAAACTACTCATTTTACCTATGTGAAAGTTAGTAATAAATCTATTCCAACCATAACCTAATCAACTTATATTGTATATTATGTAATCTTGAGATACCATAGACACGTATACAATGTTTCGACCTATCATGTCGACCCATCTATACATATATTGCGGAACAACCATAGACACTCTATATGTGAATGTTGGAGTTAGCTATACAGGGTTGAGGTTGATTCCAAAATATATATATAGTTTGAGTTGTGATCAATACTGAGATACATATACACTGGGTCGTGGATTGATTCAAGATAATATTTATCGATTTATTTCTGTACATCTAACTGTGGACAACTAGTTGTAGGTTACTAACGAGGACAGCTGACTTAATAAACTTAAAACATCAAAATGTATTAAAAGTATTGTAAATATATTTTGAACATACTTTGATATATATGTATATATTGTTATAGGTTCGTGAATCAACCAGTGGTCAAGTCTTACTTCCCGACGAAGTAAAAATCTGTGAAAGTGAGTTATAGTCCCACTTTTAAAATCTAATATTTTTGGGATGAGAATACATGCAGGTTTTATAAATGATTTACAAAATAGACACAAGTACGTGAAACTACATTCTATGGTTGAATTATCGAAATCGAATATGCCCCTTTTTATTAAGTCTGGTAATCTAAGAATTAGGGAACAGACACCCTAATTGACGCGAATCCTAAAGATAGATCTATTGGGCCTAACAAACCCCATCCAAAGTACCGGATACTTTAGTACTTTGAAATTTATATCATATCCGAAGGGTGTCCCGGAATGATGGGGATATTCTTATATATGCATCTTATTAATGTCGGTTACCAGGTGTTCACCATATGAATGATTTTTATCTCTATGTATGGGATGTGTATTGAAATATGAAATCTTGTGGTCTATTGTTACGATTTGATATATATAGGTTAAACCTATAACTCACCAACATTTTTGTTGACGTTTAAAGCATGTTTATTCTCAGGTGAATACTAAGAGCTTCCGCTGTTGCATACTAAGAGCTTCCGTTTAAAGCATGTTTATTTTGTTGTAACATATTTGTATTGTAAACCATTATGTAATGGTCGTGTGTAAACAGGATATTTTAGATTATCATTATTTGATAATCTACGTAAAGCTTTTTAAACCTTTATTTATGAAATAAAGGTTATGGTTTGTTTTGAAAATGAATGCAGTCTTTGAAAAACGTCTCATATAGAGGTCAAAACCTCGCAACGAAATCAATTAATATGGAACGCTTTTAATCAATAAGAAAGGGACATTTCAGTTGGTATCAGAGCGTTGATCTTAGAGAACAAGAATTTTGCATTAGTGTGTCTTATCGAGTTTGTTAAGATGCATTAGTGAGTCTGGACTTCGACCGTGTTTACTTGAAAAATGATTGCTTAACAAATTTTGTTGGAAACTATATATTTTTAACATGTGAATATTATGTGATATATTAATCTCTTAATATGTTTGATATTATGTGATAGATGTCTACCTCTAATACAAGTCCCATTGACTCACCTAATAATAATGAAGAGTCAAATGTAATTTGAAATGATTCGTGGACTGCTTCACAAGTTCCCGAAGAGGAACCGGAAGAAGAATCGGAACCGGAGGAGGAGGAATCGAAAGAAGAAATAGAACCGGTGGGGGAAATAATAAAACGGTTAAGTAAAAGAAAATCCTCAACCAACCGACCAAGGTTAATTATGGTCAACGGTGTTTCCGCCAAGGAAGCAAAATATTGGGAGTATTACCAATTCTCCGATGAATTGGATCCCGACGAGGATTCTGATGATGTTATAGAAATTACCCCAACTAAATTTAAAAAGGCAAAAGAGAACAATAAGGGAAAGGGCATAAAAATAGAGAAATCTGATTCCAACCCCGATGAACTTTATATGTATTGTCAACACCCGTATTTCTTAAGTTGTAACAATAACCCGGGAACCTCTAAACCACCAGGTTTTTCTAGACCAATGTGGAAAACGACGGCTCGTATTAGGGGAACATCATATATCCCTAAAAACTTAGCAAAAAGAACCAAGTTCGAAAAAGAAGAAACGAGTGAGTCGGAATAAGATAGTTGTATTTGTGCGGTGTAATATATGTAATATAGTGTGCTTATGCTTTACGATATATGTAAAAATTACTTGTATTAATAAGTATCTTTTATGAATCTAACTCTTGTCTATTTTACAGTATAAAAACACAAAATGGATAGACAACCCAATATTTTAGAAGACTTACCCGGAGACATGATTGATGAAATCTTGTCTAGAGTCGGTCAGAATTCCTCGGCACAACTATTTATGGCAAAATCAGTTTGTAAGACATTCGAAGAACGTTCCAAGAATGCCTTGGTTTATAAAAGGCTTTCGTTTGAAAGATGGGGGATATCACATTGGGAAACCCATAAGTTACGATGTGTTTACTTTGACGCATATATTGCGGGGAACCCAAATGCTATTTTACGCAACGGGTTAAGAAATTATTTTGACTCAATGTATCTGAATATAGGACTTCATGATTTAGAAAAAGCGGCTAACATGCAACATAAAGAAGCATGTTATGCTTATGGGTTAGTAATGTTCGCTTCTCACCAAAGTGAGAAAAAGAACATCGGGCTACAACTATTAAACAAAACGTTCCCACAAGTGACGGAGTCGGTAATTGGGGTAAGAAATGAGGTTTTTAGGTTATTACGAGACTGTTGGTCATTACGTAACCTTCGCCCTTTTGACGACGTTACAACACGTTGTCATACTATCGGTCACAATGGTTACGTTCCGCAAGACCAAGGATGGGAAGTGGTATTAGTAAAACCAGAATGCATGACTTGTTTCTGGACGTATGAATTACGTGTCTTTGTTGCCTTTGCTGAACGCCTTATTTATTAACTAGAATTATCTTCGCAACTACTTTGTATCAAAGTTTTATGTGCTATATTTCATGCTATATGTAAAATAGCGGTATTGTAAGTTTGCAAGTTATTGTATAAAGGTTTGAATATGATATTTATTTTTTGTTGTGATTAGTTTTTCATATAGAATTGTAGAAGTTGAAATGGTATGTTAGCTACTAAGTATGAACTTAACGGGTAGGTACTACCCGAATTAAAGAGTATAAAACGCTAATATGAAGAAAGAGCTTTTATAAATAAGTTCATATTACGCTACGAAATACTATTGACTACTCTTGATATTCTATATGATTAACTCGTTTCATTTGACTATTTTGAAGGAAATGGCACCGACTACTCGACACACCTTGAATATGAGTGAAGAGGAATTTCGTGCCTTTCTTGCTTCAAACATAGCCGCAGTACAGGCTGCGCTACATACCAACAATAACCTTGGATCTAGAAGTACAGGAAATCGTGTAGGATGCACCTACAAAGAATTCACTGCCTGCAAACCTTTGGAATTTGATGGAACCGAAGGACCGATCGGATTGAAACGGTGGACCGAGAAGGTCGAATCGGTGTTTGCCATAAGTAAGTGTACTGAAGAGGACAAAGTGAAGTACGCTACGCATACCTTCACAGGTTCTGCGTTAACATGGTGGAATACCTATCTAGAGCAAGTGGGACAAGATGATGCGTACACACTACCGTGGTCAGCATTCAAGCACTTGATGAACGAGAAGTACCGTCCCAGAACCGAGGTCAATAAGCTCAAGACAGAACTTAGAGGGTTACGAACCCAAGGATTTGATATTACCACGTACGAAAGACGATTCACAGAATTGTGCTTATTGTGTCCGGGAGCGTTCGAAGATGAGGAAGAGAAGATAGACGCATTTGTGAAAGGATTACCGGAAAGAATCTAAGAAGATATAAGTTCACACGAGCCCACCTCCATACAACAGGCATGTAGAATGGCTCCCAAACTAGTGAACCAGATTGAAGAAAGAATTAAAAAACAGACTGCTGAAGAGGCCAATGTGAAGCAAGTCAAAAGAAAGTGGGAGGAAAACGGTGATAAGAATCACCAATACAACAACAACAACAATTACAACAATAATCGCAACAAATATCCCAACAATCGCAACATCAATCGCAACTACAACAAACGGCCCAACAACAACAACAACAACAACAACAACAACAACAACAACAACAACAACAACAACAACAGCAACTACAATAATCATCCTAACAACAATAATAACCGCAACAAAATAACAATCAGAAGCAGCTATGCCAAAGGTGTGAAAAGTATCACTCGGGGTTCTGCACCAAATTTTGCAACAAGTGTAAAAGAAATGGTCATAGCGCGGTGAAGTGTGAGGTCTACGGACCAGGGGTTAACAGAACGAAAGGAACAAATGGTGTCGGAACGAGTAATGGCGGAGCAAGTAGTGTCGGAGCAAGTTATGCCAATGTAGTTTGTTATAAATGTGAAAAACCGGGCCACATTATTAGAAATTGCCCGAACCAGGAGAACACGAATGGACAAGTCCGCGGAAGAGTTTTCAATATTAATGCGGCAGAGGCACAGGAAGACTCGGAGCTTGTTACGGGTACGTTTCTTATTGACAATAAATCTGCTTATGTTTTATTTGATTCGGGTGCGGATAGAAGCTATATGAGTAGAGATTTTTGTGCTAAATTAAGTTGCCCATTGACGCCTTTGGATAGTAAATTTTTACTCGAATTAGCAAATGGTAAATTAATTTCAGCAGATAATATATGTCGGAATCGAGAAATTAAACTGGTTAGCGAAACATTTAAGATTGACTTGATACCAGTAGAGTTAGGGAGTTTTGATGTGATAATCGGTATGGACTGGTTGAAAGAAGTGAAAGCAGAGATCGTTTGTTACAAAAATGCAATTCGTATTATACGAGAAAAAGGAAAACCCTTAATGGTGTACGGAGAAAAGGGCAACACGAAGCTACATCTTATTAGTAATTTGAAGGCACAAAAACTAATAAGAAAAGGTTGCTATGCTGTTCTAGCACACGTCGAGAAAGTACAAACTGAAGAAAAGAGCATCAATGATGTTCCCGTCGCAAAAGAATTTCCCGATGTATTTCCGAAAGAATTACCGGGATTACCCCCACATCGATCCGTTGAATTTCAAATAGATCTTGTACCAGGAGCTGCACCAATAGCTCGTGCTCCTTACAGACTCGCACCCAGCGAGATGAAAGAACTGCAAAGTCAATTACAAGAACTTTTAGAACGTGGTTTCATTCGACCAAGCACATCACCGTGGGGAGCTCCTGTTTTGTTTGTCAAGAAGAAAGATGGTACATTCAGGTTGTGTATCGACTACCGAGAGTTGAACAAACTTACCATCAAGAACCGCTACCCACTACCGAGAATCGACGACTTATTTGATCAACTACAAGGCTCGTCTGTTTATTCAAAGATTGACTTACGTTCCGGGTATCATCAAATGCGGGTGAAAGAAGATGATATTCCAAAGACTGCTTTTAGGACGCGTTATGGTCATTACGAGTTTATGGTTATGTCGTTTGGATTGACTAACGCACCAGATGTGTTCATGGACCTTATGAACCGAGTGTGTGGACCATACCTTGACAAGTTTATCATTGTTTTCATTGATGACATACTTATTTACTCAAAGAATGACCAAGAACGGGGGTGAACATTTGAGAAAGGTGTTAGAAGTATTGAGGAAGGAAGAATTGTACGCTAAGTTTTCAAAGTGTGCATTTTGGTTGGAAGAAGTTCAATTCCTCGGTCACATAGTGAACAAAGAAGGCATTAAGGTGGATCCAGCAAAGATAGAAACTGTTGAAAAGTGGGAAACCCCGAAAACTCCGAAACACATACGCCAGAGGTGGTTACTACAGAAGGTTCATCCAAGACTTTTCCAGAATAGCAAAACCCTTGACTGCATTAATGCATAAAGGGAAGAAATTTGAATGGAAGGATGAACAAGAGAAAGCGTTCCAGTTATTGAAGAAAAAGCTAACTACGGCACCTATATTGTCATTGCCTGAAGGGAATGATGATTTTGTGATTTATTGTGATGCATCAAAGCAAGGTCTCGGTTGTGTATTAATGCAACGAATAAAGGTGATTGCTTATGCGTCTAGACAATTGAAGATTCACGAACAAAATTATACGACGCATGATTTGGAATTAGGCGCGGTTGTTTTTGCATTAAAGACTTGGAGGCACAACTTATATGGGGTCAAAAGTATTATATATACCGACCACAAAAGTCTTCAACACATATTTAATCAGAAACAACTGAACATGAGGCAGCGCAGGTGGATTGAATTGTTGAATGATTACGACTTTGAGATTCGTTACCACCCGGAGAAGGCAAATGTGGTAGCCGATGCCTTGAGCAGGAAGGACAGAGAACCCATTCGAGTAAAATCTATGAATATAATGATTCACAATAACTTTACTACTCAAATAAAGGAGGCGCAACAAGGAGTTTTAAAAGAGGGAAATTTAAAGGATGAAATACCCAAAGGATTGGAGAAGCATCTTAATATTCGGGAAGACGGAACCCGGTATAGGGCTGAAAGGATTTGGGTACCAAAATTTGGAGATATGAGAGAAATGGTACTTAGAGAAGCTCATAAAACCAGATACTCAATACATCCTGGAACGGGGAAGATGTACAAGGATCTCAAGAAACATTTTTTGGTGGCCGGGTATGAAAGCTGATGTTGCTAAATACGTAGGAGAATGTTTGACGTGTTCTAAGGTCAAAGCTGAGCATCAGAAACCATCAGGTCTACTTCAATAACCCGAAATCCCGGAATGGAAATGGGAAAACATTACCATGGATTTCATCACTAAATTACCAAGGACTGCAAGTGGTTTTGATACTATTTGGATAATAGTTGATCGTTTCACCAAATCAGCACACTTCCTACCAATAAGAGAAGATGACAAGATGGATAAGTTAGCACGACTGTATTTGAAGGAAGTCGTCTCCAGACATAGAATACCAATCTCTATTATCTCTGATAGGGATGGCAGATTTATTTCAAGATTCTGGCAAACATTATAGCAAGCATTAGGAACTCGTCTAGACATGAGTACTGCCTATCATCCACAAACTGATCGAAAGAGCGAAAGGACGATACAAACGCTTGAAGACATGCTACGAGCATGTGTTATTGATTTCAGAAACAGTTGGGATCGACACCTACCGTTAGCAGAATTTTCCTACAACAACAGTTATCATTCTAGTATTGAGATGGCACCGTTTGAGGAACTTTATGGTAGAAAGTGCAGGTCTCTGATTTGTTGGAATAAAGTGGGGGATAGACAGATTACGGGTCCGGAGATAATACAAGAAACTACCGAGAAAATCATCCAAATTCAACAAAGATTGAAAACTGCCTAGAGTCGACAAAAGAGCTACGCGGACAGTAAAAGAAAAGATATAGAGTTTGAAATTGAAGAAATGGTCATGCTTAAGGTTTCACCTTGGAAAGGCGTTGTTCGATTTGGTAAACGGGGGAAACTAAATCCAAGGTACATTGGACCATTCAAGATTATAGATCGTGTCGGACCAGTAGCTTACCAACTGGAGCTACCTCAACAACTCGCAGCTGTACATAACACCTTCCACGTCTCAAATTTGAAGAAATGTTTTGCTAAAGAAGATCTCACTATTCCGTCGGACGAAATCCAAATCAATGAAAAACTTCAATTCATTGAAGAACCCGTCGAAATAATGGATCGTGAGGTTAAGAGACTTAAACAAAACAAGATATCGATTGTTAAGGTTCGATGGGATGCTCGTAGAGGACCCGAGTTCACCTGGGAGCGTGAAGATCAGATGAAGAAGAAATACCCGCATCTATTTCTAGAAGATTCGTCAACACTTTCAATAGCTTAAAATTTCGGGAAGAAATTTATTTAACGGGTAGGTACTGTAGTGACCCGAACTTTTCCATATTTATATATATTAAATGAAATTGATATTTACATGATTAAGTGTTTCCAACATGTTAAGCAATAAAACTTATTAAGACTTGATTAATTGGAATAGGTTTCATATAGACAAATGACCACCCAAGTTGACCGGTGATTCACGAACGTTAAAACTTGTAAAAACTATACGATGACATATATATGGTTATATATATAGTTAACATGATTTTATTATAAGTATGTATCTCATTAGGTATTTTAACAATGAGTTATATACATAAAAATGAGACTATTAAATTAAGAAACTCGAAAACGATATATATAACGATTATCGTTATAACGTCTTACTAGGTACATATGAATCATATTAAGATATTGATACACTTGGTTAATTATGTTAAATGATAAGTAAATATATCATTAAGTGTATTAACAATGAACTACATATGTAAAAATAAGACTACTAACTTAATGATTTTGAAACGAGACATATATGTAACTTTTATCGTTGTAATGACATTTAATGTATATAGACCATATTAAGAGATATTCGTACATCATAATATCATGATAATATAATAATTTAAAATCTAATTTGATATTATAAACATTGGGTTAACAACATTTAACAAGATCGTTAACCTAAAGGTTTCAAAACAACATTTACATGTAACGACTAACGATGACTTAACGACTCAGTTAAAATGTATATACATGTAGTGTTTTAATATGTATTCATACACTTTTGAAAGACTTCAAGAAACTTATCAAAATACTTGTAATTAACAAAAATTCTTACAATTACATCCTCGTTCAGTTTCATCAACAAATCTACTCGTATGCACCCGTATTCGTACTCGTACAATACACAGCTTTTAGATGTATGTACTATTGGTATATACACTCCAATGATCAGCTCTTAGCAGCCCATGTGAGTCACCTAACACATGTGGGAACCATAATTTGGCAACTAGCATGAAATATCTCATAAAATTACAAAAATATGAGTAATCATTCATGACTTATTTACATGAAAATAAAATTACATATCCTTTATATATAATCCATACACCAACGATCAAAAACACCTACAAACACTTTCATTCTTCAATTTTCTTCATCTAATTGATCTCTCTCAAGTTCTATCTTCAAGTTCTAAGTGTTCTTCATAAATTCCAAAAGTTCTAGTTTCATAAAATCAAGAATACTTCCAAGATTGCAAGTTTACTTCCAAGTTTTCTAAATCCATTCCAAGTAATCATCCAAGATCAAGAAACCTTTGTTACTTACAGTAGGTTATCTTTCTAATACAAGGTAATAATCATATTCAAACTTTAATTCAATTTCTATAACTATAACAATCTTATTTCGAGTGGAAATCTTACTTGAAATTGTTTTCGTGTCATGATTCTGCTTCAAGAACTTTCAAGCCATCAAAGGATCCTTTAAAGCTAGATCCATTTTTCTCATTTCCTGTAGGTTTATCCAAGGAACTTGAGGTAGTAATGATGTTCATAACATCATTCGATTCATACATAAAAAGCTGTCTTATTTAACGTTATAAACTTGTAATCACTAGAACATAGTTTAGTTAATTCTAAACTTGTTCGCAAATAAAGTTAATCCTTCTAACTAGACTTTTAAAATCAACTAAACACATGTTATATATCTATATGATATGTTAACTTAATGATTTAAAACCCAGAAACATGATAAACACCATAAAACTGGATATACGCCGTCGTAGTAAAACCGGGGGCTGTTTTGGTTGGGATAATTAAAAGCTAAGAAGAACTTTGATTTAAAAGCTATACTTCTGGAAAAGTGTTTTTTCTTATGAACATGAAACTATGTCCAAAAATCATGGTTAAACTCAAAGTGAAAGTATGTTTTTCAAAATGGTCATCAAGATGTCATTCTTTTGACGGAAATGACTACCTCTTTCAAAAACGACTTGTAACTTGTATTTCTGACTATAAACTTATACTTTTTCTATTTATATTCATAAATTTAAGTTCAATACGAAACCGTGGCCACTGAAATCAATCAAAATGGATTAGAAACGAAGAAATGGCGAGTAAAACAAGATTGATAAAAACTACTCATTTTACCTACGTGAAAGTTAGTAATAAATCTATTCCAACCATAACCTAATCAACTTATATTATATATTATGTAATCTTGAGATACTATAGAAACGTATACAATGTTTCGACCTATCATGTCGACCCATCTATATATATATTGCGGAACAACCATAGACACTCTATATGTGAATGTTGGAGTTAGCTATACAGGGTTGAGGTTGATTCCAAAATATATATATATAGTTTGAGTTGTGATCAATACTGAGATACGTATACACTGGGTCGTGGATTGATTCAAGATAATATTTATCGATTTATTTCTGTACATCTAACTGTGGACAACTAGTTGTAGGTTACTAACGAGGACAGCTGACTTAATAAACTTAAAACATCAAAATGTATTAAAAATATTGTAAATATATTTTGAACATACTTTGATATATATGTATATATTGTTATAGGTTCGTGAATCAACCAGTGGCCAAGTCTTACTTCCCGACGAAGTAAAAATCTGTGAAAGTGAGTTATAGTCCCACTTTTAAAATATAATATTTTTGGGATGAGAATACATGCAGGTTTTATAAATGATTTACAAAATAGACACAAGTACGTGAAACTACATTCTATGGCTGAATTATCGAAATCAAATATGCCCCTTTTTATTAAGTCTGGTAATCTAAGAATTAGGGAACATACACCCTAATTGACGAGAATCCTAAAGATAGATCTATTGGGCCTAACAAACCCCATCCAAAGTACCGGATGCTTTAGTACTTCGAAATTTATATCATATCCGAAGGGTGTCCCGGAATGATGCGGATATTCTTATATATGCATCTTGTTAATGTCGGTTACCAGGTGTTCACCATATGAATGATTTTTATCTCTATGTATGGGATGTGTATTGAAATATGAAATCTTGTGGTCTATTGTTACGATTTGATATATATAGGTTAAACCTATAACTCACCAACATTTTTGTTGACGTTTAAAGCATGTTTATTCTCAGGTGAATACTAAGAGCTTCCGCTGTTGCATACTAAAATAAGGACAAGATTTGGAGTCCATGTTTGTATGATATTGTGTAAAAACTGCATTCAAGAAACTGATTTCGATGTAACATATTTGTATTGTAAACCATTATGTAATGGTCGTGTGTAAATAGGATATTTTAGATTATCATTATTTGATAATCTACATAAAGCTTTTTAAACCTTTATTTATGAAATAAAGGTTATGGTTTGTTTTGAAAATGAATGCAGTCTTTGAAAAACGTCTCATATAGAGGTCAAAACCTCGCAACGAAATCAATTAATATGGAACGTTTTTAATCAATAAGAACGGGAAATTTCAGTTGGTATCAGAGCGTTGGTCTTAGAGAACTAGAATTTTGCATTAATGTGTCTTATCGAGTTTGTTAGGATGCATTAGTGAGTCTGGACTTCGACCGTGTTTACTTGAAAAATGATTGCTTAACAAATTTTGTTGGAAACTATATATTTTTAGCATGTGAATATTATGTGATATATTAATCTCTTAATGTGTTTGATATTATGTGATAGATGTCTACCTCTAATACAAGTCCCATTGACTCACCTAATAATAATGAAGAGTCAAATGTAATTTGGAATGATTCGTGGACTGATTCACAAGTTCCCGAAGAGGAACTGGAAGAAGAATCGGAACCGGAAGAAGAATCGGAACCGGAGGAGGAGGAATCGAAAGAAGAAATAGAACCGGTGGGGGAAATAATAAAACGGTTAAGTAAAAGAAAATCCTCAACCAACCTACCAAGGTTAATTATGGTCAACGGTGTTTCCGCCAAGGAAGCAAAATATTGGGAGGATTACCAATTCTCCGATGAATCGGATCCCGACGAGGATTCCGATGATGTTATAGAAATGACCCCAAATGAATTTAAAAAGGCAAAAGAGAACAATAAGGGAAAGGGCATAAAAATAGAGAAATCTGATTCCAACCCCGATGAACTTTATATGTATCGTCAACACCCGTATTTCTTAAGTTGTAACAATAACCCGGGAACCTCTAAACCACCAGGTTTTTCTAGACCAATGTGGAAAACGACGGCTCGTATTAGGGGAACATCATATATCCCTAAAAACTTAGCAAAAAGAACCAAGTTCGAAAAAGAAGAAACGAGTGAGTCGGAATAAGATAGTTGTATTTGTGCGGTGTAATATATGTAAAATAGTGTGCTTATGCTTTACGATATATGTAAAAATTGCTTGTATTAATAAGTATCTTTTATGAATCTAACTCTTGTCTATTTTACAGTATAAAAACACAAAATGGATAGACAACCCAATATTTTAGAAGACTTACCCGGAGACATGATTGATGAAATCTTGTCTAGAGTCGGTCAGAATTCTTCGGCACAACTATTTATGGCAAAATCAGTTTGTAAGATATTCGAAGAATGTTCCAAGAATGCCTTGGTTTATAAAAGGCTTTCATTTGAAAGATGGGGGATATCACATTGGGAAACCCATAAGTTACGATGTGTTTACTTTGACGCATATATTGTGGGGAACCCAAATGCTATTTTACGCAACGGGTTAAGAAATTATTTTGACTCAATGTATCTGAATATAGGACTTCATGATTTAGAAAAAGCGGCTAACATACAACATAAAGAAGCATGTTATGCTTATGGGTTAGTAATGTTCGCTTCTCACCAAAGTGAGAAAAAGAACATCGGGCTACAACTATTAAACAAAACGTTCCCACAAGTGACGGAGTCGGTAATTGGGGTAAGAAATGAGGTTTTTAGGTTATTACGAGACTGTTGGTCATTACGTAACCTTCGCCCTTTTGACGACGTTACAACACGTTGTCATACTATCGGTCACAATGGTTACGTTCCGCAAGACCAAGGATGGGAAGTGGTATTAGTAAAACCAGAATGCATGACTTATTTCTGGACGTATGAATTACGTGTCTTTGTTGCCTTTGCTGAACGCCTTATTTATTAACTAGAATTATCTTCGCAACTACTTTGTATCAAAGTTTTATGTGCTATATTTCATGCTATATGTAAAATAGCGGTATTGTAAGTTTGCAAGTTATTGTATAAAGGTTTGAATATGATTTTTTTTTTTTTTGTGATTAGTTTTTCATATAGAATTGTAGTAGTTGAAATGGTATGTTAGCTACTAAGTATGAACTTAACGGGTAGGTACTACCCGAATTAAAGAGTATAAAACGCTAATATGAAGAAAGATCTTTTATAAATAAGTTCATATTACGCTACGAAATACTATTGACTACTCTTGATATTCTATATGATTAACTCGTTTCATTTGACTATTTTGAAGGAAATGGCACCGACTACTCGACACACCTTGAATATGAGTGAAGAGGAATTTCGTGCCTTTCTTGCTTCAAACATAGCCGCAGTACAGGCTGCGCTACATACCAACAATAACCTTGGATCTACTAGTACAAGAAATCGTGTAGGATGCACCTACAAAGAATTCACTGCCTGCAAACCTTTGGAATTTGATGGAACCGAAGGACCGATCAGATTGAAATGGTGGACCGAGAAGGTCGAATCGGTGTTTGCCATAAGTAAGTGTACTGAAGAGGACAAAGTGAAGTACGCTACGCATACCTTCACAGGTTCTACGTTAACATGGTGGAATACCTATCTAGAGCAAGTGGGACAAGATGATGCTTACGCACTACCGTGGTCAGCATTCAAGCACTTGATGAACGAGAAGTACCGTCCCAGAACCGAGGTCAATAAGCTCAAGACAGAACTTAGAGGGTTACGAACCCAAGTATTTGATATTACCACGTACGAAAGACGATTCACAGAATTGTGCTTATTGGGTCCGGGAGCGTTCGAAGATGAGGAAGAGAAGATCGACGCGTTTGTGAAAGGATTACCGGAAAGAATCCAAGAAGATATAAGTTCACACGAGCCCGCCTCCATACAACAGGCATGTAGAATGGCTCACAAACTAGTGAACCAGATTGAAGAAAGAATTAAAGAACAGACTGCTGAAGAGGCCAATGTGAAGCAAGTCAAAAGAAAGTGGGAGGAAAATGGTGATAAAAATCACCAATACAACAACAACAGCAATTACAACAATAATCGCAACAAATATCCCAACAATCGCAACATCAATCGCAACTACAACAAACGGCCCAACAACAACAACAACAACAACAACAGCAACTACAACAATCATCCCAACAACAATAATAACCGCAACAACAATAACAATCAGAAGCAGCTATGCCAAAGGTGTGAAAAGTATCACTCGGGGTTCTGCACTAAATTTTGCAACAAGTGTAAAAGAAATGGTCATAGCGCGGTGAAGTGTGAGGTCTACGGACCAGGGGTTAACAGAACGAAAGGAACAAATGGTGTCGGAATGAGTAATGGCGGAGCAAGTAGTGTCGGAGCAAGTTATGCCAATGTAGTTTGTTATAAATGTGGAAAACCGGGCCACATTATTAGAAATTGCCCGAACCAGGAGAACACGAATGGACAAGTCCGCGGAAGAGTTTTCAATATTAATGCGGCAGAGGCACAGGAAGACTCGGAGCTTGTTACGGGTACGTTTCTTATTGACAATAAATCTGCTTACGTTTTATTTGATTCGGGTGCGGATAGAAGCTATATGAGTAGAGATTTTTGTGCTAAATTAAGTTGCCCATTGATGCCTTTGGATAGTAAATTTTTACTCGAATTAGCAAATGGTAAATTAATTTCAGCAGATAATATATGTCGGAATCGAGAAATTAAACTGGTTAGCGAAACATTTAAGATTGACTTGATACCAGTAGAGTTAGGGAGTTTTGATGTGATAATCGGTATGGACTGGTTGAAAGAAGTGAAAGCAGAGATCGTTTGTTACAAAAATGCAATTTGTATTATACGAGAAAAAGGAAAACCCTTAATGGTGTACGGAGAAAAGGGCAACACGAAGCTACATCTTATTAGTAATTTGAAGGCACAAAAACTAATAAGAAAAGGTTGCTATGCTGTTCTAGCACACGTCAAGAAAGTACAAACTGAAGAAAAGAGCATCAATGATGTTCCCGTCGCAAAAGAATTTCCCGATGTATTTCTGAAAGAATTACCGGGATTACCCCCACATCGATCCGTTGAATTTCAAATAGATCTTGTACCAGGAGCTGCACCAATAGCTCGTGCTCCTTACAGACTCGCACCCAGCGAGATGAAAGAACTACAAAGTCAATTACAAGAACTTTTAGAACGTGGCTTCATTCGACCAAGCACATCACCGTGGGGAGCTCCTGTTTTGTTTGTCAAGAAGAAAGATGGTACATTCAGGTTGTGTATAGACTACCGAGAGTTGAACAAACTTACCATCAAGAACCGCTACCCACTACCGAGAATCGACGACTTATTTGATCAACTACAAGGCTCGTCTGTTTATTCAAAGATTGACTTACGTTCCGGGTATCATCAAATGCGGGTGAAAGAAGATGATATTCCAAAGACTGCTTTAAGGACGCGTTATGGTCATTACGAGTTTATGGTTATGCCGTTTGGATTGACTAACGCACCAGCTGTGTTCATGGACCTTATGAACCGAGTGTGTGGACCATACCTTGACAAGTTTGTCATTGTTTTCATTGATGACATACTTATTTACTCAAAGAATGACCAAGAATGGGGTGAACATTTGAGAAAGGTGTTAGAAGTATTGAGGAAGGAAGAATTGTACGCTAAGTTTTCAAAGTGTGCATTTTGGTCGGAAGAAGTTCAATTCCTCGGTCACATAGTGAACAAAGAAGGCATTAAGGTGGATCCGGCAAAGATAGAAACTGTTGAAAAGTGGGAAACCCCGAAAACTCCGAAACACATATGCAGTTTTTAGGACTAGCTGGTTACTACAGAAGGTTCATCCAAGACTTTTCCTGAATAGCAAAACCCTTGACTGCATTAACGCATAAAGGGAAAAAATTTGAATGGAAGGATGAACAAGAGAAAGCGTTCCAGTTATTGAAGAAAAAGCTAACTACGGCACCTATATTGTCATTGCCTGAAGGGAATGATGATTTTGTGATTTATTGTGATGCATCAAAGCAAGGTCTCAGTTGTGTATTAATGCAACGAACAAAGGTGATTGCTTATGCGTCTAGACAATTGAAGATTCACGAACAAAATTATACGACGCATGATTTGGAATTAGGCGCGGTTGTTTTTGCATTAAAGACTTGGAGGCACTACTTATATGGGGTCAAAAGTATTATATATACCGACCACAAAAGTCTTCAACACATATTTAATCAGAAACAACTGAATATGAGGCAGCGTAGGTGGATTGAATTATTGAATGATTACGACTTTGAGATTCGTTACCACCCGGGGAAGGTAAATGTGGTAGCCGACGCCTTGAGCAGGAAGGACAGAGAACCCATTCGAGTAAAATCTATGAATATAATGATTCACAATAACCTTACTACTCAAATAAAGGAGGCGTAACAAGGAGTTTTAAAAGAGGGAAATTTAAAGGATGAAATACCCAAAGGATCGAAGAAGCATCTTAATATTCGGGAAGATGGAACCCGGTATAGGGCTGAAAGGATTTGGGTACCAAAATTTGGAGATATGAGAGAAATGGTACTTAGAGAAGCTCATAAAACCAGATACTCAATACATCCTGGAACGGGAAAGATGTACAAGGATCTCAAGAAATATTTTTTGGTGGCCGGGTATGAAAGCCGATGTTGCTAAATACGTAGGAGAATGTTTGACGTGTTCTAAGGTCAAAGCTGAGCATCAGAAACCATCAGGTCTACTTCAACAACCCGAAATCCCAGAATGGAAAAGGGAAAACATTACCATGGATTTCATCACTAAATTGCCAAGGACTGCAAGTGGTTTTGATACTATTTGGGTAATAGTTGATCGTCTCACCAAATCAGCACACTTCCTACCAATAAGAGAAGATGACAAGATGGATAAGTTAGCACGACTGTATTTGAAGGAAGTCGTCTCCAGACATGGAATACCAATCTCTATTATCTCTGATAGGGATGGCAGATTTATTTCAAGATTCTGGCAGACATTACAGCAAGCATTAGGAACTCGTCTAGACATGAGTACTGCCTATCATCCACAAACTGATAGGAAGAGCGAAAGGACGATACAAACGCTTGAAGACATGCTACGAGCATGTGTTATTGATTTCAAAAACAGTTGGGATCGACACCTACCGTTAGCAGAATTTTCCTACAACAACAGTTATCATTCTAGTATTGAGATGGCGCCGTTTGAGGCACTTTATGGTAGAAAGTGTAGGTCTCCGATTTGTTGGAATGAAGTGGGGGATAGACAGATTACAGGTCCGGAGATAATACAAGAAACTACCGAGAAAATCATCCAAATTCAACAAAGATTGAAAACTGCCAAGAGTCGACAAAAGAGCTACGCGGACAGTAAAAGAAAAGATATAGAGTTTGAAATTGAAGAAATGGTCATGCTTAAGGTTTCACCTTGGAAAGGCATTGTTCGATTTGGTAAACGGGGGAAACTAAATCCAAGGTACATTGGACCATTCAAGATTATAGATCGTGTCGGACCAGTAGCTTACCAACTGGAGCTACCTCAACAACTCGCAACTGTACATAACACTTTCCACATCTCAAATTTGAAGAAATGTTTTGCTAAAGAAGATCTCACTATTCCGTTGGACGAAATCCAAATCAATGAAAAACTTCAATTCATTGAAGAACCCGTCGAAATAATGGATCGTGAGGTTAAGAGACTTAAAGAAAACAAGATACCGATTGTTAAGGTTCGATGGGATGCTCGTAGAGGACCCGAGTTCACATGGGAGCATGAAGATCAGATGAAGAAGAAATACCCGCATCTATTTCTAGAAGATTCGTCAACACTTTCAACAGCTTAAAATTTCGGGACGAAATTTATTTAACGGGTAGGTACTGTAGTGACCCGAACTTTTCCATGTTTATATATATTAAATGAAATTGATATTTACATGATTAAGTGTTTCCAACATGTTAAGTAATAAAACTTATTAAGACTTGATTAATTGGAATAGGTTTCATATAGACAAATGACCACCCAAGTTGACCGGTGATTCACGAAGATTAAAACTTGTAAAAACTATACGATGACATATATATGGTTATATATATAGTTAACATAATTTTATTATAAGTATGTATCTCATTAGGTATTTTAACAATGAGTTATATACATAAAAATGAGACTATTAAATTAAGAAACTCGAAAACGATATATATAACGATTATCGTTATAACGTCTTACTAGGTACATATGAATCATATTAAGATATTGATACACTTGGTTAATTATGTTAAATGATAAGTAAATATATCATTAAGTGTATTAACAATGAACTACATATGTAAAAATAAGACTACTAACTTAATGATTTTGAAACGAGACATATATGTAACTTTTATCGTTGTAACGACATTTAATGTATATAGATCATATTAAGAGATATTAGTACATCATAATATCATGATAATATAATAATTTAAAATCTCATTTGATATTATAAACATTGGGTTAACAACATTTAACAAGATCGTTAACCTAAAGGTTTCAAAACAACATTTACATGTAACGACTAACGATGACTTAACGACTCAGTTAAAATGTATATACATGTAGTTTTTTAATATGTATTCATACACTTTTGAAAGACTTCAAGACGATTATCAAAATACTTCTAATTAACAAAAATTCTTACAATTACATCCTCGTTCAGTTTCATCAACAAATCTACTCGTATGCACCCGTATTCGTACTCGTACAATACACAGCTTTTAGATGTATGTACTATTGGTATCTACACTCCAATGATCAGCTCTTAGTAGCCCATGTGAGTCACCTAACACATGTGGGAACCATAATTTGGCAACTAGCATGAAATATCTCATAAAATTACAAAAATATGAGCAATCATTCATGACTTATTTACATGAAAACAAAATTACATATCCTTTATATATAATCCATACACCAACGACCAAAAACACCTACAAACACTTTCATTCTTCAATTTTATTCATCTAATTGATCTCTCTCAAGTTCTATCTTCAAGTTCTAAGTGTTCTTCATAAATTCCAAAAGTTCTAATTTCATAAAATCAAGAATACTTCCAAGATTGCAAGTTTACTTCCAAGTTTTCTAAATCCATTCCAAGTAATCATCCAAGATCAAGAAACCTTTGTTACTTACAGTAGGTTATCTTTCTAATACAAGGTAATAATCATATTCAAACTTTAATTCAATTTCTATAACTATAACAATATTATTTCGAGTGGAAATCTTACTTGAAATTGTTTTCGTGTCATGATTCTGCTTCAAGAACTTTCAAGCCATCCAAGGATCCTTTGAAGCTAGATCCATTTTTCTCATTTCCAGTAGGTTTATCCAAGGAACTTGAGGTAGTAATGATGTTCATAACATCATTCGATTCATACATAAAAAGCTGTCTTATTCAACGTTATAAACTTGTAATCACTAGAACATAGTTTAGTTAATTCTAAACTTGTTCGCAAATAAAGTTAATCCTTCTAACTAGACTTTTAAAATCAACTAAACACATGTTCTATATCTATATGATATGCTAACTTAATGATTTAAAACCCAGAAACACGATAAACACCATAAAACTGGATATACGCCGTCGTAGTAAAACCGGGGGCTATTTTGGTTGGGATAATTAAAAGCTAAGAAGAACTTTGATTTAAAAGCTATACTTCTGGAAAAATGATTTTTATTATGAACATGAAACTATATCCAAAAATCATGGTTAAACTCAAAGTGAAAGTATGTTTTTCAAAATGGTCATCAAGATGTCTTTCTTTCGACGGAAATGACTACCTCTTTCAAAAACGACTTGTAACTTGTATTTCCGACTATAAACTTATACTTTTTCTATTTAGATTCATAAAGTTAAGTTCAATACAAAACCGTGGCCACTGGAATCAATCAAAACGGATTAGAAACGAAGAAATGGCGAGTAAAACAAGATTGATAAAAACTACTCATTTTACCTACGTGAAAGTTAGTAATAAATCTATTCCAACCATAACCTAATCAACTTATATTGTATATTATATAATCTTGAGATACCATAGACACGTATACAATGTTTCAACCTATCATGTCGACCCATCTATATATATATTGCGGAACAACCATAGACACTATATATGTGAATGTTGGAGTTAGCTATACAGGGTTGAGGTTGATTCCAAAATATATATATAGTTTGAGTTGTGATCAATACTGAGATACGTATACACTGGGTCGTGGATTGATTCAAGATAATATTTATCTATTTATTTCTGTACATCTAACTGTGGACAACTAGTTGTAGGTTACTAACGAGGACAGCTGACTTAATAAACTTAAAACATCAAAATGTATTAAAAGTATTGTAAATATATTTTAAACATACTTTGATATATATGTATATATTGTTATAGGTTCGTGAATCAACCAGTGGCCAAGTCTTACTTCCCGACGAAGTAAAAATCTGTGAAAGTGAGTTATAGTCCCCCTTTTAAAATCTAATATTTTTGGGATGAGAATACATGCAGGTTTTATAAATGATCTACAAAATAGACACAAGCACGTGAAACTACATTCTATGGTTGAATTATCGAAATCGAATATGCCCATTTTTATTAAGTCTGGTAATCTAAGAATTAGGGAACAGACACCCTAATTGACGCGAATCCTAAAGATAGATCTATTGGGCCTAACAAACCCCATCCAAAGTACCGGATGCTTTAGTACTTCGAAATTTATATCATATCCGAAGGGTGTCCTGGAATGATGGGGATATTCTTATATATGCATCTTGTTAATGTTGGTTACCAGGTGTTCACCATATGAATGATTTTTATCTCTATGTATGGGATGTGTATTGAAATATGAAATCTTGTGGTCTATTGTTACGATTTGATATATATAGGTTAAACCTATAACTCACCAACATTTTTGTTGACGTTTAAAGCATGTTTATTCTCAGGTGAATACTAAGAGCTTCCGCTGTTGCATACTAAAATAAGGACAAGATTTGGAGTCCATGTTTGTATGATATTGTGTAAAAACTGCATTCAAGAAACTGATTTCGATGTAACATATTTGTATTGTAAACCATTATGTAATGGTCGTGTGTAAACATGATATTTTAGATTATCATTATTTGATAATCTACGTAAAGCTTTTTAAACCTTTATTTATGAAATAAAGGTTATGGTTTGTTTTGAAAATGAATGCAGTCTTTGAAAAACGTCTCATATAGAGGTCAAAACCTCGAAACAAAATCAATTAATATGGAACGTTTTTAATCAATAAGAACGGGACATTTCAAACACCACAAAAACTGTTATTAACTCGTTGATGCTATAGACCATTGATGCTTAATCTTTTATATTTTTTTTTGTTACGATTAAGAGCAGCAGCCTTTCCCTTCCTACGTAAAGCTTTTTAAACCTTTATTTATGAAATAAAGGTTATGGTTTGTTACAAAAATTTAAAAGAAATTAAAATCAATCCTAATTTGATTAGAAGTGAAACAATGGTGCAGCAGTTAAGGATATTATCGGGTTAGCGGGACGTCGCGGGTTCAAACCCGGACTTGGGCATTTTTTTAGGATTACTCCATTAAGGTAGTTATTTATTTATTTATTTAATTATCATTATTATTCTTATCATTTTTATCATTATTATTAAAATTAATATTTTTAGGATCATTACTATTATTTTATCATTATTATTATTAGTATTAACACTATTATTAATATCTTTATCATTTTTAGTATTATTACTATCATTATTATTACTTTTACCATTATTATTATTACAACTATATTATTTTTATTATCAATATTACTATTAATATTATTATTATAAAAGTTTGTTATATTTAATAAAACTACATTTTTTTTAAAGTATATAAAGTAAATATATTTAAGTTAATAATGAAACATATGAAATACTAAAACTAACAGTTATAGTAATAATAATATATAAAGTTATTCGACTTCAATTATATGTGTTAATATATATATAAATGATATATGTTCGTGAATCCAAGGTCAATCCTACACTTGTTAAATGACGTCATATGTATTTTTACTACAAAATACAGTATGGTGAGTTTCATTTGCTCCTTTTTTAATTACTTTCGCAATATATATTTTTGGGCTGAGAATACATGCGCTGCTTTTATGTTTTGTCAAATAGACACAAGTACTTAAAAATATATTCTACGTTGAGTTGTACCACTGACATACTTCCCTGTAGCTTGGTAACTACTATTTACATGGGTATTGTAAACGCAAATCCTGTTGATAGATCTATCATGAAAGGACCCGTTCATATACATTATAAACGATTCACAATAGTTGATTACATCGCGAGGTATTTGACCTCTATATGATACATATTACAAACATTGCATTCGTTTTTAAAAGACAAACTTTCTTTACATCGAAAATTGACAGGCATGCATACCATTTCATAATATCCACTATCCAATTATAAATTAACTTAATAGTAATCTTTGATGAACTCAATGACTCGAATGCAACGTTCTTCGAAATATACCATGAAATACTCCAAGTAATATCTTTAAAACAAGCAAATGCACAGCGAAAGATTTCTTTTATACCTGAGAATAAACATGCTTTAAAGTGTCAACCAAAAGGTTGGTGAGTTCATTAGTTTATCATAATCATTCATTTCCATCATTTTAATAGACCACAAGAATTTCATTTCCAGTTCTCATAAATATACGTCCCATGCATAGAGACAAAAATAATCATTCATATGGATTGAACACCTGGTAACCGACATTAACAATATGCATATAAGAATATCCCCATCATTCCGGGATCCTCCTTCGGACATGATATAAATTTCGAAGTACTAAAGCATCCGGTACTTTGGATGGGGTTTGTTAGGCCCAATAGATCTATCTTTAGGATTCGCGTCAATTAGGGTGTCTGTTCCCTAATTCTTTGATTACCAGACTTAATAAAAAGGGGCATATTCGATTTCGATAATTCAACCATAGAATGTAGTTTCAATTACTTGTGTCTATTTCGTCAAACATTTATAAAAGCGCATGTATTATCAGTCCCAAAAATATAAAGGGTAAAAAGGCAAATGAAACTCACCATACTGTATTTCGTAGTAAAAATACATATAACGTCATTGAACAAGTGCAAGGTTGGCCTCGGATTCACGAACCTAAATTAATTATATATATTTATGTGTTGGTCAATATTTGTCTAACAAATTAGGTCAAGTCACAATGTACCACAATCCTAATGCTCGAGACTAATATGCAAAAGTCAACAAAAGTAAATTTGACTCAAAATAATTTTTAAAAATCTATACATGATTAATATATCGTTTAAATATCGTCCTTTTATATTTTTAAATATTTTTAAAAGATTTATTAGAGTAAATAATATAATTTATTTATTAATAAATAAAATTTTATATTAAATTTATATAATAAAATATACTTTTATATATATTAAGTAATAAAATTTATAGGGTTTATTTAATATCATAAAGATAATATGATAGGTATTATTAAAGTAAGTTATTACACGTAATAAAATATGTTTGTATCACATATTTATTTGATAAAATAATATCTATAATGATAGTAAGTAAAAGTTGTATTATTTTGTAATAATAATTATTATTATAAAAATATCAATATTTATAATTACTAAGATGACATTATGATAAAAAGATAATTCTAATTATGATAAATTTAATATTTACGATAATTTTTTTAATATTATCTTTAAAATAATAATTCTATTTAAAATAATAATAATAATGATATTTTATAGTAACAATGACATTTCTATTAAAATGATAATTTTTGTTAAAATGATAGTTTTAATACTAACGATACTTTTAATAATAATAGTAATGATAAAAATAATAAGAACGATAATTTTATCTAAATCAATATCTTATAATATTTTAATTTCATCATGATACTCTTACTCATTATTTCCTAATCATTTCATTTAATAGCTTTTAATCATCTTTTATATCGTGTCCATAATAATGATAATAATAGTAATCAAAATAATTAGGTGTTACAAATATTTGTTTTAATTACACTAATATTAATAATGATAGTTACTATAACATTATTAACGATAATACTAATAATTATCTTAATGATAATATAGTAATAATAATAATAACAATAAAAATAACTATTTTTAAATAATGATATATATATTAATAATGATAATAATAATAATAATAATAATACTAATAATAATAATAATAATAATAATAATAATAAAAATAATAATAATAATAATAATTGGATAATAATAATAATACTAATTATAACTTTAACAATAATAACGATAGTAATAATAAAAAAATTAACAATTTTTAATGATAAATCCCTTTTATTGATAAAGATAATAATAATGATAATAATAAGATAAAACTAGAACGACGATAAAAACGACGATAATAATAATCATTTTTAATAAAAATATCGAAAATTCAATTGATTATAACTTCTAATCCGTTCATCGAAACCATTCGATATCTAAAGGAAAAGTTCTTAATTTTTCGCTAGCTTTCCAAGGACATGCATATCTTATACCTTATCTCAACCGCAAGTGTAACTAATTCAAGATTCAACCTAACCTGTCTAAGAGCAATATCAAAAGTACAAGCATGCATAATCCTAAATACTCGAGCACTAGTCAGGGATACACTATTAGTATGTAAAAGTTAAATTATGAGTACTCACGTATCAATATTGAGATTCAATATTGCAGGAAAGGTACGTAGACGCAACGTAAATGATAAACACTATATTGACCTCGCGAGCATACCCATGAACCATACTCAATCACCTCCATAGCTATAACCCATAATTTCCTTAATCCTATTCTACTCGAAAAACAATTTCGAAATCACTCGGATAGCACTCCGTCATAATATTTTATGTATACTAATAATATCTTGAAATAATACGGAGTAAATATATATATGTAAATCGATTGAGAGAGTTTAGAGAAAAATATTTTCAAGTTTCTATGAAATAATGAAACCTATTGAATTCTATTTATAATAGATTTTTGAATTATTAAAGTGAATTATTAAAGTATGAATTATTAAAGTGAATTATTAAAGTATGAATTATTAAAGTGAATTATTAAAGTATGAATTATTAAAGTGAATTATTAAAGTATGAATTATTAAAGTGAATTATTAAAGTTAAAGTAAAGTAAAAATAAAGTAAAGGTAAAATTTAAGTATAGTAAAAGCATAAAACTATGTATGTATAATACGCGTATAAATATATATAATATTAATTTAAATCGTTATATATATTTAATAAAATAAAATATAAATATTATTATCTTTATCATACAAGTTAAGTAATGAGTTGTCAAAAGTAGTTCTAGATATTTATAAAAGTTATATACGTTTTAATAATAAAGTTCTTTTTAACCTGAAAACGTTTTTGTACGTTTGAAACTAAATAGATCAATCGAGTCTTTATGAGATTCAATCTTCCACTATCCTTTGTCTAGTTCTCAATGATTGACAATTTGTTCTTATTTATAAATCACTTTACCATTTTTCGAATATTGTTAAAATGGAAAGATTTCTCAAATCAACGTGGGCCTTTCAACAGAGACTTGTAATCATAATTCAATATATTTGATAATTCAATCATTTGATCTTATCTTCTAATTTCATTGATAAACATTTTGAAACAGATACAATCATATAAAGTATTTAATCTAATATTTTGTTTACGTTTCAAGTTATAATATATATACACATATACATATATAATCATATTCATTTAATGGTTCGTGAATCGTTGGAACTTGGTCGAGGTTGAATGAATGTATGAACATAGTTTAAAATTCTTGAAATTTAACTTAACAAATATTGCTTATCGTGTCGGAAACATATAAAGATTAAAGTTTAAATTTGGTTGGAAATTTCTGGGTTGTCACAGTACCTACCCGTTAAAGAAATTTTGTCCCGAAATTTGAGTGGAAAGGTCGTGAATGATAATAAGTATGTTTTCATGATGCATACGGGCTGAAAATTAGAGTTTTATCATCAGCGAATAATTTGGATAAACAGTCCATTTATATGAAGAGTACGAATGAAGCTAACATAGAAGAGTGAAATGAGTAAGTGTAGATTCATCTTATCATTTGACGTAGATATGATTGATTCCCAGATTTCAAGGGATTTGAAGAAAATCTTCTTAATAAGATTTGACTCTCCGGTAATCAAGGGAATTAGGATCCGATTTAAATGCGATCGTCCATTTTAATTGTTCTGTCGGAGATTTTCTTATAAATTCACCTCCTTCATTTTCTTACAACTCACACCTTCTGTTGATGCATTTTATGCAAGTCCCTAGACATCTACCCAGGTCTATTGCAGGTACAACAGTTTACAGGCCACCATGATTACTCGTTATTATCCTATCCGTGTTTGTATGTGGTTACAGGAACTGCAGGAATGAGATTTAGATGTTTGACTATGTTAGACTTAGTCAGACGTATGAGTGAAGCCTCACTAGTACGGCTGACAGGCTCATATGCACGGTTGATGCTGAGCTAAGTTACAATTACAACCTAAATGAGAAGACACGAGTGAGTGATCACCTGTACGGCTGATGAAGCCAACTCGTACGTGTGATGAATGAATCGTATGGGTGAGTCAAAAATAGGGGTATATAAAGTCTTATGTTCTTCATTTTAGGTTAAGCCTCTCATTTGCTACACACATTCAGATCTAGTGAGCTCCTCCGATTCTCTCTCAGTCCAAATCACCCAGGTGGTGAATAATAGCTCTAGGTGTTGATCTAATCACACTTGATTTAGTTGTGGTTTGACTAAATTAATCAAAAAAAAAAAAACTTAACCTATTCACTAGAGGGTTTGATTCACTTATTCCGCCATTGTGTGAGTTAAATCTGTTGATTTCTAAGTTCCTAGTCATATTTCATCACCTTCTATTCTTTTCCCCTCAACTCATATTTTAAAGTATTCACAATATGCTTCATCCAGTTCTGATTCTCGATATGCTTCTAACTTTCATATCAGTCATTCTTCTTTTTCATCTACCGCCGGAAGAATCTATTTACTTCTACTATACTCTTGGGTTTATAGTGTTTCTAGTTCTCCCGTGTTTTTATATTGCTATATGAATTGATATATATGGTTTATAATTTCTGGTTTGTCGTTGGGCTTTATATGTTCCCTTATATTTCAAAGTCTCTGCTTCTGTCTTCTATAATCATTATCATTCATAGTTAATGCTCTCTTTTATTTGCTGCAATTTATACCCCAATTTCTATTTCGGAGTTTTGTCCTTTCGTTTCTTCTTCTTGCGATTAAGCACCGCTTGTAATGGTCCAGAATTCACAGATATGAATTTCGGAATGAACATTGTTAATGTTCTAGGAAGGAAATTGTGATGGCACGATCTTGACTTGTCAAATTACTAGAATACCTTAGAAAAGGCCGAATCATCAAGAAATATTTTCTTGATTTTTTAGAGGTTAAATAGAATACAAGAGTCATGTAACATGGCACATGATGATGTTATGATCTGTGAATCATCACGTTCCATTTAGAAACTCAGCATGACTTACTGTAATATAATCACATTGATCAAGTGTCATTATATTATACTAATTCATGCTTCAGTTCCCAACACTACTTCAAAATATTCCTATTTTAAACTTGAATGTTTCAGAATTTAGAAACTAAAATAGTTTCTTTTATGATGTAATACAGATAGCGCAAAGAGGTAAATGATTTCAAATAAGAAAAATTAAGAAAATATCTTCAGAAATATGGAGGATATTTATAATGAAAGATATGATGATATTTTAGAATTTCTAATATCAGAGGATGATGAAGAATATTGTCCGCAGGGGTTTAGAGTCAGGAGCAAGGTATTCGTTAATGACTTCAGCAGGTACTGAATCATTTGGATCCTTTGAAGTCAGGTTCAGTCTTTGTAATTTGTCCACAGCCTCCTTCCTACTTTGCTCAATCCGTTTTCCAGTTCCAAAACTTCTCTTTTTCTGCGCTTTGTCAGCACACTTCATCATTATCATCCAGCTTTTACCGTTTAAAGTCGTTTATAGTTTTTGCTGCTTCGTCAGCATTTTTTTCCATTTTCGGAGAACCAATTCGTAGTTCGGAGTGTTTTTCAGAAACTTCACATTCAAATTAAGTCCAGAAGATAGACGTTATATATACACATATAACTGTTGGCGTAGACATGCTGCGAGATTTCAAAATACTAATTGCTAATTCCCAATGATTCGTATGGCAATTCTCATTACAAGATGCGAATGAGTAAATGATGGGGTTTCAATGAATAATTATAATGACTTTTTGGAGAGGCTAAAGTCAAAGGGTAATGAAGTTGTTGGTACATCTGCTAATAATGTGGTGGGATGTAAAAGGTTCCCTGGTAACGATGGTGTATATCTCAAGGTTATAATAAGGTTAGTCTGACTGAAAAGTCGAAGTTGACTTGCTGGAGCTGTGACAAAACTGGCTACTTTGAATAGGAGTCGCAAAGTTATTTTTGCTAATAAATGCCAAAGAATCTGACGCGGATACGTTGTTTAAACTTTTACTTTGGTTTCAAGAGTTTTTTTGGGTACATAACTGTGGGTAACATGTGGTTGGATCATCATCTCGATTGCTCATTATTTGAAGTGTCTTCAGATATTTTCGAAGGGTTTGAACACAGATTGTAATCATTAATATACATTTGATGTTCTAACACAGTTTTGAAGTCAAAGTATAGCTTTGAAAGATGTAGGAATCTAAAAGTGATGATACCGGTTATATCTTGATTTGAATTCTGAGGTTTCAAAATCAAAATTTGTAATTGGGTTTGAATGAGTATGGTTGTTTTGATCTCTATGAAAGAATGTATATTATTGTGAAAGTAGGAAGTATAGTTGATAATTTGCTTGATCAGATTCGAAGAATGTAACATATTAATTGTGAATTTATATATCTCTCGGGTATTACCTACCCGTTAAAAAAAATTTCACAATTAATATTTTGTACAAAAGAATTTTATTACAGTCTTTATGAAAATATATATATGTATATTTTCTTCAGATGTAACATAGATTTAATGAGTTAATGTTAAATTAAACTCATTTGATTTACGGTTGAAACTAGAATTGAATAATCCCGAAAGGCTTTAAAAAGTACATAACTTTTACGCAGTATTTCTTTAATGACATTGAAATTATGAATTAATACTTCGTTATTTGTTGATGTATGATGTTCGGTTCGTGGAATTCTTGTGAATTTCGCAAAGTACGAATGATGTTATCTGAAAACTTTTGAGTACATCGATGATGAAAGTGTAAAATCAAATATATACTTGATTTATTATGAATTGAAATTTGTTGAATTGCGACAGAGATTGTAGTTAACGCTGGTTAAGTTGCGGCCGAAGGACGTACATTATTGCATATTTGTACTATGAATTAACCGAGTAGTTAAGATTCACACACAATAGCTTAGCACGGAAATATTTATTTCAAAATATATATATATATATATATATATATATATATATATATATATATATATATATATATATATATATATATATATATATATATAATATACATATAATTTCTTCAGAGGGAATGAGTTAATTCTTCATAACTCGTTGATACAATATACACGTTATTGATTCGTAATGATGTCCACAGTGATTCTTGAACTGACGGAGTTTGTGATGTTATCGGTGTTGTTGATTCAGATGTTGACTGTACTGACGATGCTGGTAACGCTGACGGTACTGTTGATGCTGTTGGTAAAGCAAGTTTAGCTTGTTAATCACACACCATTTTTGTCAGGGTTTCTACTCTTCCTTCTATCATTTTGGTTCGCTTAACTGATTTATGGTTAGGGCTAGATTAGATAATCTCTAAGACTTTAGAGATTACATAATCGCCGCGGAATATTTCTCCAATGAAGTTATGAATTAATACTTCGTCAGTTATTGTTGTTGGTACTCCTTGGTATCTATGGTGCGTATGACGTTGATGCTCGTGGGACAGATTGTGAAGTTGAGGTTTACGACGCGGTTGTGGTTGGAGGTGGTAATGGTACTGTTGGCGTTGATGATGGTGGTACTGGTTATGCTGCTGGTACTGCTACTGGTGTTTGTAAATTCTCCACCATATTCTCCAAAGCTACTACGCGAGCGCGAAGCTCGTTGACTTCTTCTATTACACCGGGGTGATTGTCGGTTCGGACGAGCGGATAAATAAAATCTAGAATTTGATGGAGTATATAATTGTGACGAGATACTCTGGAAATGAGAGAGAAAATGGTGTTTGGTGTCGAACGAGGTGTATATAAAATAGCTTATATTTTACTAGGAAATACTATTAAATACGATACAATTTTACACAAGATATTTATTTATTTATAGAATGGATATACTTAAACCTTGCTACAACACTTATAGGCAGTGTACCTAATCGTACAGTAGTGTAGTTTTTAGTAAGTCCGGTTCGTTCCACAGGGAAATCTTTAAACAAAGCTCAACGCTATATTAGTTTACTTTTATAAAAATACAAATATATATATAAGTAATATTATTATTATAAAGGGGGGTTTTTACCGTTTAATGACCGGTTTGTCGATTTTAAAACTTTAGTCGCAGTTAAAACCTAATGTAAAATATAAAATAAATACAAGACTTTAAATTAAAGCGTAAAGTAAATAACGATAATGAAATTGCGAATAATAAAAGTGCGATAAAATAAAATAACAATAAATAAAAGTGCGATAATTAGAAGTGCAATTAAATATAAAATAAAGGAAATTAAATATAAAATAAAAGAATTATGCTTATTTAAACTTCCGTAATCATGATGTTTGACGTGTTGATTTTAGTTTTATGCCCATGGGTTAATTGTCCTTTGTCCTGGATTATTCAATATGTCCGTCTGGTTTTTGTCCATAACAGTCCATCAGTCATAAATATAAATTGCAAGTGTCCTTGTCAAATTATTATTATACCCGAAGATAAATATTCCAACTAATTGGGGATTCGAATTGTAACAAGGTTTTAATAGTTTGTTTAATGAATACACCAGGTTATCGACTGCGTGTAAACCAAGGTTTTACTACTTTGTTAACAATTACACCAATTACCCTTGAATGTAATTTCACCCCTGTTTTAATTATTCTAGTGGCTATTAATCCATTCCCGTGTCCGGTTAAATGAACGATTATTCGTACATATAAATACCCCTCCCATCGTGTCCGATCGAGTGTATATGGTAATTTATAGGGACGCCCAATTGTAAATCTTTATATTAACATTAACAAACTTTCATTTAGTTAAACAAATATAAAGCCCATTAATAGCCCATAGTCTAGTTTCCACAAGTGTCGTCTTTTGTCCAAACCCCAATTATGGTACAAAGCCCAATTACCCAATTTTAGTAATTAGCCTAACATCATGATTACTTCGTTTTAAACAAGCATAATAATAACTTAGCTACGAGACATTAATATAAAAAGGTTGAACATAACTTACAATGATTAAAAATAGCGTAGCGTTACACGGACAGAATTTCGACTTACACCCTTACAACATTCGCTAACATACCCTTATTATTAGAATTATAATTAAAATTAAAATATAAATTATAAATATAAATATATATTACTTCGTATGAATGAGAAGAAAAAATGATGATGATTTTGATCAGAATTCGGGTTGATTTATAGCCAGACTTGATTTTTGGGGCTCCGCGACTCGCGGCCAAATACCCTTAAAACTCCGCGAGTCGCGGAGAGGTATTTACAGTTTACACCCTTGGAGTTTCCTGCTGCCGACGGTTTTAAATATATATATATAATATATATATAATTAATATAATTAATTATATATTATATTATATTTATATATATAGTTAACTTGTAATTTTTAGTCCGTTGCGTCGAGCGTTAAGAATTGACTCTGGTCCCGGTTCCGGATTTTCGAACGTCCTCGCGTACAATTTAATATCTTGTACTTTGCGTTTTGAATCTTGTACTCTTGTGATTTTGAGACGTTTCTTATCAATAATTGGAACCTTTTTGATTGTCTTTTGTTCTTTTGAGCTTTTTGGTCGTTTGCGTCTTCAAATCGTCGAATCTGTCTTTTGTCTTCACCTTTTATTATTTAAACGAATATCACTTGTAAATAGAACAATTGCAACTAAAAGCTTGTCTTTCTTGAGGAATAATGCTATGAAATATATGTTCGTTTTTAGCATTATCAAATATTCCCACACTTGAGCGTTGCTTGTCCTCAAGCAATATCGTCTTGAATTACTAGAATCACTTCTTTATTCTTCACACTTTGTACATCAGTGATTTCTATACGGCGGTATAAACAATGGTAGTAACGATATGGTTTACAGTCCCACATGACTATAAAAATTTAGATCCATTAAGGAAATTGGATCTTTATGAAAACATTTGATCTTTTGAAAATTAAATCTAGTTTTTACCCTAGATAAGTTTTCCGGAATAACCCTTTACCGGTGTTTGCAAAATATTTTTGTGGGTTTGGTGGGTTTCAGATTTGAAACTTTTAGCTCAAAACTTGCGGTTTGTGTCACCCACTTGCTAACCTTGTATTTGGAAAGCAACACGTCCAGTTTACTTGTTCCGTATATTACCTTTCGGCAAACTACCGTCCGGTTGTAAAGGAAAGCGTTGAACAAGCAACTGTTAAGGCAATGTCCCGTGACATGCTTTTGATTATGGTCTATAACGTGTCGGACGCAATTACTATCCTTGGTAGGAGCAATAGTAAAGCTCACCCTTATAATTTGTCGGTCTGGCACAAGGTCCTGTCTTTGACCATGCTATGCAACCACCGTTCTTACGGTTGACACCCGATTTAGTTCAGGTGACCTAATGAATTCCAGGTGAATTCCTAGGATTTTACGTTCAATGGTAATGAACGCATTGAAAATAGGGTTTTCAGAAAACAAATCGGTTTGTATTTTTGATCAAAATATTTTCTCGTTTAAGCTCGAGTTTAGATATCATCGAATTCCATGAGTTTTGAATTCTCAATCTTTAAGGTCAATCTCTAGGATTGAGTAATATCAGTCTTAAAAGCTGATTTTTAATCTTTAAGGAGATTATCCTTTCTGGGGATCTGATTCATTAGTCTTATCCAGCTAATTTGCACGGTGCCTCCCCATTGTACGAGATAAATCCTTCTCATGGTTAGGATAAATCTGACCACTTGGCGACCCTGTTTAATGCTGAGGTCCGTGGATTTCCAGCCGATTTTAGTGATGACTTTTCTAGATTTTTCGTCAACCTACAGCTGGTCTGGACGACAACTTCATGACATAAATCAAGAAGCGCGTGTCTTTTTCGGAAGACTTTACTTCCTTTTAATGATGGAATTGATTCATCGTGTAGATCCATCTCTTCTTTTCTTTCATCGGGTAAAACAGTTTAGTTTAGTCCAAAGCAAAAGTATTTTCAGTTATTTGTTACAAATATATGTGACATATGTTTAAAATAACTTGGTAAATTTTCCCACACTTGGCTTTTTATTTTTCTTTTTATCGTCCTCTATTCCATTTTAAATGAATTTTAACATTTTAGTTTGTTTCTCAATTTATGTCCTTTCCGAGGTAACAATAATTTCGGTGTTAAAACCTAGTTTTATCGTTCATAAATATGTATAAACATGATTTTAATTCATTTAATTGAAAATTTTGAAAAATTTTACTAGAATTGGGTAGTCAGTATATAAGACTAGGGCTGTTCTTTATTATCAGAGAGCACTAGATTCTAATACAACTACTGCTTTACTAGTATTTTTAATGGTAACCAAGTGTTTAATATAAAAATTTTAAAATCCGAAAGAATTTAATCCCTTCCCACACTTAAGATCTTGCAATGCCCTCATTTGCAAGAAATCAGTAACAATTTAAATTATTGAGGGTGATTTGTGTGAAAATGATTAAATTTTTACCAAAGTTTCCAAATATATTGGCGTTTGTTTGCTGAATGATAAATGGTGCACGTCATTTGTTCATTCCGTCTTGTTGTTATTTCACATACATTTTGCATCATTGTCGTCAAAATTACTTGCTTTTGCTGAACTTAATGCCAGTCTTTGAAAATGCGTTGTTTTACCCTGTTATGTACATAAGATAAATTGCAAACATATATACATATTTTTGAAGTTTGGTATATTACCCCACATTCAAAAATTATTAAAATCTAAGAATAAAAGTTAGATAATTATAAAAATGATTACAATATTAACAAAAGTATTAAACATATCAATAATTACAAATTACAAAATAATAAAACAAAATAAGTAAACTAAGGATGATATTGGTACCAATAGGGGTTCCACGCATAACCATAAGTGCTATAGAATGCTTCGGCAGGGTCATACGTAGGATATGGTGGCTGCATCTCTATCGACCAAGGAGGGAAGACGGGTTTCGGTGTAGGAATATAGTTTCTACCTATATGTTGGCAATGCGCTATGATCTGGTTCTGATGAACTTGCCAATCTTCAAATGCTCTCTGTCTAGCATTTTCGTATTCCTGAGAAGCTATAAACCTATGCATTTCTTGCATCTCATTCCCCCCTCCTACATTACCTTGTTCCTGGTTTCTCTCTACCTGTGGATGTCTACCATTGTATCGTACTGCGGCGTTATTTCGCCGCTTCAACACTTTCGCACCATGGTATACATTTAAACCTATAGTGTCGCGGGGTTCCGGCTCTTCTACTAATAATCCCCCCCGACTTATATCCACACCGAGATATTCACCAATCAAAGTAATAAAAATACCACCTCCTATTATGCTATGTGGACGCATCCCTCGAACCATAGCTGATAAATAATAACCCACACAATATGGTATACTTACAGCGCTGTGTGGGTCTCGAATACACATATGGTAAAACAAATCTTGTTCATTTACCTTTTCTTTGTTTTTACCCCTTTGTGTAATCGAATTAGCTAAAAACCTATGTATTACTCTTAATTCGGCTCTATCTATATCCAAATAAGAGTAGTTTCCCCCTTTGAAACGGTGGTGGCTTGTCATTTGACTCCACACACCGTGTGTATCAAAATTCTCATCTATTTTCCTACCGTTTAGTATCAATCCTCTACAATCGGCAAACGCTAACTCCTCAGGCGTATATATACGTAAAGCCTGAGCCATGTCCAGTAAAGACATGTGGCGCATCGAACCGCCTAACAAAAATCTAATAAAAGAACGATCGGTTAAACTAGCTACCCGATCATTCAACTCTATACTACATAACAACTCTTCACACCATACTTTATATACAGGTCTGCGTATGGTGAATAAACATATCCAGTCATTAAAAGAAGAATTACCATACCTCTGTACCAGTAATTCCCTAATTGGCCCGGCCAATTCTACAGCTTCCAAGGGTCCCCATTCTATGACCCTTGGTACCTCAACAACCTTGGAATGAAGAGTATGCAAACCCCGTTGATATTTTGGATAATCTATCCAAAGTCTGTCAAATCTCAGGTTCGGGTGCAACTGTTCCAAGTGCATATCTGAAAAGGTCATGACTGGATGAGGTACATCCTGCTTGTAGTAGTTATCTACCTCCTGTTGTTCCAAGTTCTCAGCAGGAGCATGACGGGCTTGGGATGAAGATTCACCCCTTTCATTCTGCAAAACACATCAAACACAAATTTTGTGCATCCAAATATGCATTAGTGTCAGCAAAATCATCAATCAAAATAATTACAATGACATTATCAATTTATATCAAACTTAAGCTCATTTTCACATTTTTATCAAATCTACACTTTTTTCAAATAAGCATATACGAAAATTTTCGCCAAGTTCATAAGCATTCAACTCAAATAACATGTCAAAATAATCATTACTAGCAAATAAACAAGTCTCAAATGGCATTATCTTTCAAAAATCAAGTTCATGAATTTTGGACTTGAAAAAGTCCACTTTAATTCTCAAAATCATGTTTAGGCTCAAAGTTTGGATCTTTTAACTACCTAGACATGTTACACTACTCAATTTAGCAATAATTCATGACAAAAATCGGCCATAACCTGTTTATATCAAAAAGCCCCAAATTGCTCAAGAACACAAACCCTAGATTATTCAAAATTTGAAGTTTAAGGCTTCTAATCATGTTAAACAGCATCAATCTAGGTTATACAAGCATAATACATAAACAATTTAAGTCTAATTACACTAAAAAGCATCAAAATCAAATTGGGAAAAATAGCTCAAGAACACTAAAATTCGAATTAAATGGTGTTTAGGTGTAGAAATTTACCGTTTTTCTTGAGTAGTTCTTAGATATCATCCTTCTCAACATGATTTTAGCAAAAAATTTGGTGATTAACGGTTAAAAATTGAGATTTTTGGGGGTGATTTTCGGGTTTTTTCGAGGTGTTTTCGCAGTATTTTTGCTGTGTTTTTGTTTATGGGAGTGAACTGATCGTGCAGCTAGTTTTATTTTTTTTTCTGTAATTTTGTCCCTCCGCGAGTCGCGGAGGTTTGCACTGCAAACTCCGCGAGTCGCGGAGTTTACCCCCTTTTTTTTTTTTTTTTATTTTTTTTTTATTTTTTATAATCTTTAACTTATAAAACAATTAAGAAATTAATTTTAAAATTTTGTTTCCCTTGTTATTTAGGACGAGGTCGTTTCGGATCGATGTCCTAGTCCGTCCCTCGACAAAATTTTAAAATTTGTCTTTTTGTAGCGATTGTTTTAAAAGCTAAGATTTTTGGGTTTTTTTAATGTTTTTGGCATACTTTAAATCAATAAGATTAAAAATAATGATAATAAAAGTTCTCGTCCCTCCCTCGGGTAAAGCAATTTCGGTTCAAAGACCTAGTCTTCAACTTACGACGAATTTTAAAAATCATATTTTTAACTTAATAAGATAAAGTAAATTTTTGTTTTTAAATTCACACAACTTAAATATAAAATTCAAAATTAAAATTAAAAATTCACACCAAACTCAAAATTTAAAATGCATAAAATTAAAATTTCATATTTTAAAAATTAAAAATTCACACCAAACTTAATTTAAAAATTCATAAATTCATACCAAACTTATATTAATTTTTCAAATATTTACAATTTTAAAAATATTGTTTTTACAAAGTTTACAATATTAATTTAAGATTTAAATATTAAGATTAAAAATATGGTAAAATTAAAAATCTTTTTGTCTTTTTATCCCACTTTAATCAATCAAATATTATCAAAAATATGCGCCCCTCTTTTCGGTAAAGTAATTTCGGTTCCAAGACCTAATTTAACTCATGACGAATTTTTGAAATATTTTGGTTTGATTGATTAAAGATATTTATACCTTAAGAATAAACGTTAAATTTCGCAGTGATGTAATAAATTTTTGAATGATATCAATAATTTCGGTCGCCAAACCTAATTTTATTTAATACCAATTTAATACTTTTTAGCGAACAAATTAGCGTTTATTATCAAAAGGTTAAAAATAAAAATAAAAATAAAAACTGTACAGACATACCTGTGAAATAGATTTCTTAGTTATATGATCTATTATATTCATAAGATAGTCGGTTTAATTGGTTTTCCATGGCTGCATAGGCGTAACCTCGAGCATTCATTGTCTTTTCTTCTAAACATATGAACGGTCCGTCTCTGCATAAAGTAACAAATTCGGTATTTGAATAGGTTTGATTATTTGAACATTTACCTCCATGTGACCATTTTCCGCATTTGTGACATTTTTCTAGGTGTCGTGCTCTTCTTTTCGCTGCGGATTTTGATTTTCTTTTACCAAATTGTAACTTATTATCTTCGCATCTGGATCCTTTTCTAACTCCGTCCATTCTTTCTCTGATTACTGATACTATTTCACTCGGTAGTATGTCATTATTTCTTTTAGTGATCAAAGCGTGTAGCATTAGACCATGGTTTAGTTCACAGGCAGTCTTCATTTCGTAAAAACCTAAAAAAAATAAAAATTCAGAATGGGGGGAGAAGACTAGTTCTTTAGGGTCTGCTAGGGAAAGACCATACGTGTTCCATTTTCGAGAACTACACGAAAACAGACAATCTAACTCTAACAGAAATACATATTATCCTTTAAAGACTTGATTCTCCCCACACTCAGTTAGCTGTGGTGTCGAAATTGTGATTAACTTCGTTGTCGACTTCCATCGGACCCTGTATGTAATGTTTAACTCTGTGACCATTAACTTTAAATTCAATTCCATTTGAATTTATTAATTCTATCGTTCCGTATGGGAAAACTCTTTTGACTATGAATGGTCCAGACCATCTTGATTTCAATTTTTCAGGAAATAGCTTGAATCGTGAATTGAAAAGAAGAACTCTGTCTCCTTCTTTAAATTCTTTTGAATTTCTGATTCTTTTATCATGCCATTTCTTCGTTCTTTCTTTATAGATTAACGAATTATCGTATGCTTCATGTCTTAATTCTTCTAATTCGTTTAGTTGACTTAATCGTAGACGTCCGGCTTCATGTAAATCAAGATTACATGTTTTCAAAGCCCAAAATGCTTTGTGTTCAATTTCTACTGGAAGATGACATGCTTTTCCATACACAAGTCTAAAAGGTGTGGTTCCAATTGGAGTTTTGTAGGCTGTTCTAAAAGCCCAGAGTGCATCCTCCAATTTAATGGACCATTCCTTCGGATTTGATCCTACGGTTTTCTCTAGAATACGTTTTAAAGCTCGGTTGGTATTTTCAACTTGTCCACTTGTTTGTGGATGATATGCAGTGGAGATTTTATGAGTTACTCCATATCTTTTAAGAACTTTCTCAAGTTGATTATTACAGAAATGAGTACCCCGATCACTTATTAAAGCTTTCGGTGTTCCAAACCTTGCAAAAAGACGTTTTAAAAAGTTTACTACAACTCGTGCATCGTTGGTTGGGAGAGCTTGTGCTTCCGCCCATTTAGATACATAATCAATGGCTACGAGTATATATAGATTGTTATGAGATTTTGGAAATGGACCCATAAAGTCAATACCCCAAATGTCAAATACTTCACATACTTGGATGACATTTTGTGGCATTTCATCACGTTGACTTATTTTTCCGGCCCTTTGACATGCATCACAGGATTTGCAAAGAAGGTATGCGTCTTTGTAAATTGTAGGCCAATAGAATCCAGCTTCATAAACTTTTCTTGCTGTTAGTTGAGGCCCATAATGCCCTCCTGTTGGTCCTGTGTGACAATGGTTTAAAATTTTACTAGCTTCATCTCCAAATACACATCGGCGTATTATTCCATCGGGACAACTTTTAAACAGATGTGGATCTTCCCAGAAATAGTGTTTTATATCACTGAAGAATTTCTTTCGTCTTTGGTACGATAATCCTTTTTCAAGGAATCCACAAACTAAGTAGTTTGCATAGTCTGCAAACCATGGGATTTCTTTATAATCTATCTTCAATAGATATTCATCAGGAAAGTTGTCTTGTATGGCCGATTCATTCAGAACTTCTAATTCGGGATTTTCAAGACGAGAAAGATGATCAGCGGCGAGATTTTCTGCTCCTTTTTTATCTCGGATTTCAATATCAAACTCTTGTAAGAGTAAGATCCAACGGATTAATCTTGGTTTAGCATCTTGTTTTGAAAATAGGTATCTAAGAGCAGAATGGTCGGTATAGACCACCGTTTTTGCTAGAACGAGATATGATCGAAATTTGTCAAAAGCAAAGACAATAGCAAGGAGTTCTTTTTCAGTAGTTGTATAGTTCGTTTGTGCTCCTTGTAATGTCTTACTAGCATAATATATAGGTTGAAATCGTTTTTCAATCCTTTGTCCTAAAACGGCTCCCATTGCAAAATCACTTGCATCGCACATTAGTTCAAATGGTAGATTCCAATTTGGTGTTATCATGATCGGTGCATTAGTGAGTTTTTCTTTAAGAATATTAAAAGATTTGATACATTCATCTGAAAAGATGAATGGCGCATCCTTTTCTAGGAGTTTATTCATAGGAGTGGCAATTTTTGAAAAATCTTTTATGAAACGTCGGTAAAAACCGGCATGCCCTAGAAAACTCCTAACTCCTCTAACATTGGTGGGATGTGGAAGTTTAGCAATTACATCTACTTTAGCTCTATCCACTTCAATTCCTTCTTTTGAAATTTTATGTCCAAGAACGATGCCTTCTTTAACCATGAAATGGCATTTCTCCCAATTAAGTACTAGATTTGATTTTTCGCATCTAATTAGCATTCGTTCCAGATTAACTAGACATGATTTAAATGTATCACCGAAGACTGAAAAGTCATCCATGAAAACTTCCATGCATTCTTCTATCATGTCGTGAAAAATCGCCATCATACACCTTTGAAAGGTTGCAGGGGCGTTGCAAAGTCCAAATGGCATTCTTTTGTAAGCAAAAGTACCATAAGGGCACGTGAATGTGGTTTTCTCTTGATCTTCGGGTGCTATTGGAATTTGAAAATATCCGGAAAATCCATCTAGAAAACAATAGTAACTATTTCCGGCTAATCTTTCCAACATTTGATCTATGAAAGGTAAGGGAAAGTGATCTTTTCTGGTGGCGTCATTTAATTTTCTATAATCAATACATACACGCCATCCTGTTACAGTCCTAGTAGGAATAAGCTCATTTTTCTCATTTGTAATGACAGTCATGCCACCCTTCTTAGGCACGCATTGAACTGGGCTTACCCATGGACTATCAGAGATTGGATATATCAAACCTGCATCTAGCAGCTTAATAATCTCTTTCTTAACTACATCTTGCATATTAGGATTTAGTCTTCGTTGGCGTTGCACATACGTTTTATGACCTTCTTCCATAAGGATTTTATGTGTGCAATACGAAGGACTTATTCCTTTAATATCATGAATCTTCCATGCAATGGCTGGTTTATGAGCTTTCAACACAGAAATGAGTTGTGATTTCTCATTTTCAGTAAGAGAAGACGATATTATTACAGGTAATTCAGATTCACCATGTAAATAAGCGTATTCCAAATGGTTTGGAAGTGGCTTTAACTCTAATTTCGGAGGTTCTTCTATCGATGATTTATATCGATATCTGTCTTCTTCTTTTAGCATTTGAATTTCTTCTGTTGTTGGTTCATATCCATTAGCTATAAGTGTAGCTAACATTTCAGCTTCATCAATTGGTTCATTACCTTCTCCTAAAGAACATTCTCCTGTTCCTTGTAATTCTGGAAATTCTTCTAATAATTCTGCATGTGCATCTATAGTTTGAATATAATAACATGTATCATCTGCAGATTGTGGTTGTTGCATTGCTCTATCCACTGAAAAGGTAACACTCTCATCCTCTATACTTAGGGTCAGTTTCTTACCGAACACGTCTATCATTGCTTTAGCCGTGTTTAAGAATGGTCTTCCTAATATGAGAGGAACTTGAGAATCTTCTTCCATGTCTAAAACAACAAAATCTACTGGAAATACTAAAGTACCAACTTTAACTAGCATGTTCTCCATTATCCCTCTAGGATATTTTATTGATCTATCGGCTAGTTGTATGCTTATTCTGGTTGGTTTCAATTCTCCAAGGTCTAGTTTAGCGTATAGTGAATACGGCATTAGATTTATACTAGCACCTAAATCAGCCAATGCTTCTATTGAACTAAGACTACCCAGAAAACATGGAATTGTGAAACTTCCTGGATCAGATAGTTTTTCTGGTATCTTATTCAACAGCACTGCTGAACAATTAGCATTCATAGTAACAGCCGAGAGTTCTTCCATTTTCTTTCTATTCGTGATTAGATCTTTCAAGAATTTAGCATACCTAGGCATTCCTGAAATTACGTCAATGAAAGGAAGATTTACATTTATCTGTTTAAACATATCCAAGAATTTGGATTGCTCGGCTTCAAGTTTTTCTTTCTTCATTTTACTTGGGTAAGGAAGTGGTGGTTGGTATGGTTTAACATAAGGTTTAGCCTTAACTGTGTTATCTTCATTAACCTTCTCAACTACCGGTTCTTTTTCCTTATCTTGATCAGGTTGTGGTTCTTGTGGAGTAGGAATAGTTTCATCAGAAGTTACAGGTATTTCAGGTGATTTAAGTGTCGTACCACTTCTTGTGGTAATAGCTTTAGCTGTTTCATTCCGGGGGTTAGCGTTTGTATCGCTCGGTAGACTTCCCGGTTTTCTTTCACCTATTAACCTTGCTAGGTTACTTACTTCTTGTTCCAGATTTTGAATAGAAGCTTGTTGATTTCTAAATGCTTGAGCATTTTGTTCATTGGTTTGTTTTTGAGATGTGAAAAACTGCGTTTGAGTTTCAACTAGCTTCGTCATCATTTCTTCTAAATTCGGCTTTTTATCATCGGTTTGTTGTGGTGGTTTGTTTTGAAAATTCGGTCTTTGCTGATTATAAGTATTGTTGGATACTTGTTGATTGCTAGGACCTTGTTGGTTGTTGTATGGAATATTTCGGTTATAATTCTGGTTTTGATTGTAAATCGGTCTTGGCGGTTGATAATTATTCTGATAATTATTTCCAGGCCTTTGGTTTATGTATGAAATATTCTCTCTTTGTTCCATTGTTAATTCAATATTGAGACAATCTTTTGTCAAATGTGGTCCTCCACACTGCTCACAACTAATTCGTATAGCATGAATATCTTTAGTCATCTTTTCCATTCGTCTCTCGAAAGCATCTATCTTTGCCGAAATGGAATCTAAGTCATGGCTAGAATCGGCTCTAGCTGCTTTAGATGATCTAATGATATCTTTTTCTTGGTGCCACTCATGTGAGTGGGAAGCAGTGTTATCAATAATTTTGTAAGCATCAGTTTCGGTTTTCTTCATAATAGAACCACCAGCTGCTATATCTATGTCTTTTCTTGTAGTGATGTCGCATCCTTGGTAGAATATTTGTACTATTTGACAGGTGTCTAAACCATGTTGCGGACATCCTCTTAACAACTTTCCATATCTTGTCCACGCCTCATATAGAGTTTCATTTGGTTTCTGTGTGAACGTAACAATTTCTGCTTGAAGTCTTACGGCTTTAGATGCAGGAAAGAATTGTTTAAGAAATTTGTCAATTAAAACGTCCCATGTATCGATCGCCCCTTCAGGTAACGATTCCAACCAATCTTTGGCTTCTCCCTTTAAAGTCCAGGGAAATAACATGAGATATATCTGTTCATCCTCCACTTCTCGGATTTTAAATAGTGTGCAGATCCTATTAAAGGTACGTAGATGTTCATTTGGATCTTCCTTCGGTGCACCACTAAATTGGCATTGATTAGTCACCATGTGTAGAATTTGTCCTTTGATTTCATAATCTGGCGCATTAATGTCTGGATGAGTAATTGCGTGACCTTGGCCAGTGCGTTTAGCTCTCATTCGGTCTTCCATACTTAAAGGTTCCAGATTCTCCATAATTGAATTTGTTGACTCGGTATCACTAGATGGTTCTGATTTAATAGTTCGTTCCTCAACAATCTCTGTTTGAATGATTGGTGGTTCCGGAGGAAAGTTTAATGGTTCAGGATCTACGAACCGTTCCTGAATATTTTCTGGATTATCAATTGTGAGGTTGGGTTCAAAAAATGGATTATCGGAAATTTGAACTGAAGTACTTGGTCGACTGGATGACGATTCTAAAGAAAAATCAACGGCGGTTATATTTGTTAAACGATGTCTTGATCGAGTTAAAGGTGGTGAACGTCTTGCTCGGTGCATTCACAGAATATCCTATTAGTTTTTAAAAGGAAAGAAAAATTATAATAAGTTATCCAATTAATAGACTTTTCTGATTTTGCCCACGTTTCGAATAGCCAAAAGATGCAGCAGAGGGGCAGGATTCGTTTGGTCTCAATATAATTGAGGACTGTTTGGCTCCAATAACCCGGTCCACGTACAAATCCAACTATTACTACGAACCAGAAAATTTTGATGTCTATTAATTTAACCACTCAAAATAAATTTTCGTAATTTTAAGAAATTTAGATAAGAAGTAGAATAAAATTCTAAGTCCTAAAAACTAGAATGGCGAGAAATAAGAGAGAAAAAGATTGCGCGTCGAAAAATGTCGAAAAAGAAAAAAAAAAAAATGGTTGAAAAATAAAAGGTGACGGAAAAATAAAAGAAACTTATAACAACTTAAAAATACTTAACTAATTTAACCTTATTACTACAACTAACTTAAAATTATAATCGCAAATTGAAATTACTAATTGGAATGATAATTGATACATAGTAAAAGGTCTAAAAATATTAAAGCTTACAAGGAAAAACTAAATTCCAAATGGAAATAACTTAAAAAGAAACTAAAACTTAACAAGGCGTCGCAAAATTCTAAAGCACCTAAATCTTAGTCTAAAGAAAAAGCACTTAAGGAATTCTACGGCAAAGCCTAAAAATCTAGGAGTAAAAATAATTATAGCTAAAACTAAGTTTAAAATTAAATATGAGCTAAAAATACAAAAGTTACGCTACAACGATTAAAAAGGTACAAAATATAAAAATATACAAAAAATGGTAAAAAGTACAATTTTTATAAAAATATTATTTTATATTATTTATTTTACTAAACTATTAATTTTACAATTTAATAAAAACTTAATTAATACTAAATACATAAATATAAAGTAAAAAGTAAAAATAAAACTAAAATTAATAATAATAATAATATTTAGGTTTTAATAATAATAATAATTAAAAATAACCCGTGATTAGGGTTTTTGTCCGTGTGTCAGAGGGTCTCCGCGAGTCGCGGCAAATAAAGAGGAAAACCCCGCAAGTCGCGGGGTTCAGGAATTCAGTTGACAGCTTTGTCTTTTTACGCGTTTTTCTTTTTATTATTTTTTTTTTTTTTTATTTTGTTTTCTGTTTTTTTAATTAAATAAAAGATATTAAAATTAAAACTTATATTTTTATAAACTAAAATAAAAATAAAGAAACTTATAAAACTTAAATATTTAACAAAATCCTAAAAATACTAATATTTTTGTTTTTCTTTTTATATTTTTCGAATTTTTAAAACGTAATTTTACAAAAAAAAAAAAACGACTTTTAATAAAAGTAGATAAAAATCTTTTTTTTTTTTTTTTTTTATATTAGCGTTGCGCTTCCGGCTTTTAAGATATTCCCCGGCAGCGGCGCCAAAAATACTTGGTGTCGAACGAGGTGTATATAAAATAGCTTATATTTTACTAGGAAATACTATTAAATACGATACAATTTTACACAAGATATTTATTTATTTATAGAATGGATATACTTAAACCTTGCTACAACACTTATAGGCAGTGTACCTAATCGTACAGTAGTGTAGTTTTTAGTAAGTCCGGTTCGTTCCACAGGGAAATCTTTAAACAAAGCTCAACGCTATATTAGTTTACTTTTATAAAAATACAAATATATATATAAGTAATATTATTATTATAAAGGGGGGTTTTTACCGTTTAATGACCGGTTTGTCGATTTTAAAACTTTAGTCGCAGTTAAAACCTAATGTAAAATATAAAATAAATACAAGACTTTAAATTAAAGCGTAAAGTAAATAACGATAATGAAATTGCGAATAATAAAAGTGCGATAAAATAAAATAACAATAAATAAAAGTGCGATAATTAGAAGTGCAATTAAATATAAAATAAAGGAAATTAAATATAAAATAAAAGAATTATGCTTATTTAAACTTCCGTAATCATGATGTTTGACGTGTTGATTTTAGTTTTATGCCCATGGGTTAATTGTCCTTTGTCCTGGATTATTCAATATGTCCGTCTGGTTTTTGTCCATAACAGTCCATCAGTCATAAATATAAATTGCAAGTGTCCTTGTCAAATTATTATTATACCCGAAGATAAATATTCCAACTAATTGGGGATTCGAATTGTAACAAGGTTTTAATACTTTGTTTAATGAATACACCAGGTTATCGACTGCGTGTAAACCAAGGTTTTACTACTTTGTTAACAATTACACCAATTACCCTTGAATGTAATTTCACCCCTGTTTTAATTATTCTAGTGGCTATTAATCCATTCCCGTGTCCGGTTAAATGAACGATTATTCGTACATATAAATACCCCTCCCATCGTGTCCGATCGAGTGTATATGGTAATTTATAGGGACGCCCAATTGTAAATCTTTATATTAACATTAACAAACTTTCATTTAGTTAAACAAATATAAAGCCCATTAATAGCCCATAGTCTAGTTTCCACAAGTGTCGTCTTTTGTCCAAACCCCAATTATGGTACAAAGCCCAATTACCCAATTTTAGTAATTAGCCTAACATCATGATTACTTCGTTTTAAACAAGCATAATAATAACTTAGCTACGAGACATTAATATAAAAAGGTTGAACATAACTTACAATGATTAAAAATAGCGTAGCGTTACACGGACAGAATTTCGACTTACACCCTTACAACATTCGCTAACATACCCTTATTATTAGAATTATAATTAAAATTAAAATATAAATTATAAATATAAATATATATTACTTCGTATGAATGAGAAGAAAAAATGATGATGATTTTGATCAGAATTCGGGTTGATTTATAGCCAGACTTGATTTTTGGGGCTCCGCGACTCGCGGCCAAATACCCTTAAAACTCCGCGAGTCGCGGAGAGGTATTTACAGTTTACACCCTTGGAGTTTCCTGCTGCCGACGGTTTTAAATATATATATATAATATATATATAATTAATATAATTAATTATATATTATATTATATTTATATATATAGTTAACTTGTAATTTTTAGTCCGTTGCGTCGAGCGTTAAGAATTGACTCTGGTCCCGGTTCCGGATTTTCGAACGTCCTCGCGTACAATTTAATATCTTGTACTTTGCGTTTTGAATCTTGTACTCTTGTGATTTTGAGACGTTTCTTATCAATAATTGGAACCTTTTTGATTGTCTTTTGTTCTTTTGAGCTTTTTGGTCGTTTGCGTCTTCAAATCGTCGAATCTGTCTTTTGTCTTCACCTTTTATTATTTAAACGAATATCACTTGTAAATAGAACAATTGCAACTAAAAGCTTGTCTTTCTTGAGGAATAATGCTATGAAATATATGTTCGTTTTTAGCATTATCAGTGTTTCGGACAGGTTCGCCGGTAAGTGCTTCAGGTTCTTCGTCAAGAGGGCAATGTGGTGGATGGAAAGGATCGCCTTCTTCTTGTCTCCAATGATTGAGGAGACTACGAACCCATCCCCAATTCATCCAGAATAGATGATGACTGATTGGTTGATCCATTCCGGTCACACTGCTTTCGGAGCTTGAGTGAGATTCCATTTCAGAATCCGAGTGACTTGAACTGATGACAACTTCCATTTCGTACGATTGGATAAAGGATTTTTCGATATAAAATGATTTTCCGGCTATCGGGTGGTATTCTATTTACATAGGATATCCATATATGTATATAGATCAAAAGATTTCATAGATTACGGAGGAATTTACAGAATATGTCAGGCAAAGTTTACAGTAATAGATACGATAAGATATGATTTAGCAGATACGCTAAGATATGAATTTTGTCTATACACTACTCATGCAATTAATGTAGCAAGACGTGTCTAGACTAATAATGATAAGCAGGTAATTTCCTAAGGATGATAAGCAGATGATTTCCGACTAGAAATTATAAGCAAAACTTTTGACATGCAGACACGGTCGAAGTCCAGACTCACTAATGCATCCTAACGACTTATCAGTTAGACACACTAATGCAGACCTGGTTCGCTAAGACCACCGCTCTGATACCAACTGAAAGGACCCGTTCATATACATTATAAACGATTCACAATAGTTGATTACATTGCGAGGTATTTAACCTCTATATGATACATATTACAAACATTGCATTCGTTTTTAAAAGACAAACTTTCTTTACATCGAAAATTGACAGGCATGCATACCATTTCATAATATCCACTATCCAATTATAAATTAACTTAATATTAATCTTTGATGACCTCAATGACTCGAATGCAACGTTCTTCGAAATATGCCATGAAATACTCCAAGTAATATCTTTAAAACAAGCAAATGCACAGCGAAAGATTTCTTTTATACCTGAGAATAAACATGCTTTAAAGTGTCAACCAAAAGGTTGGTGAGTTCATTAGTTTATCATAATCATTAATTTCCATCATTTTAATAGACCACAAGAATTTCATTTCCAGTTCTCATAAATATACGTCCCATGCATAGAGACAAAAATAATCATTCATATGGATTGAACACCTGGTAACCGACATTAACAATATGCATATAAGAATATCCCCATCATTTCGGGATCCTCCTTCGGACATGATATAAATTTCGAAGTACTAAAGCATCCGGTACTTTGGATGGGGTTTGTTAGGCCCAATAGATCTATATTTAGGATTCGCGTCAATTAGGGTGTCTGTTCCCTAATTCTTAGATTACCAGACTTAATAAAAAGGGGCATATTCAATTTCGATAATTCAACCATAGAATGTAGTTTCAATTACTTGTGTCTATTTCGTCAAACATTTATAAAAGCGCATGTATTCTCAGTCCCAAAAATATAAAGGGTAAAAAGGCAAATGAAACTCACCATACTGTATTTCGTAGTAAAAATACATATAACGTCATTGAACAAGTGCAAGGTTGGCCTCGGATTCACGAACCTAAATTAATTATATATATTTATGTGTTGGTCAATATTTGTCTAACAAATTAGGTCAAGTCACAATGTACCACAATCCTAATGCTCGAGACTAATATGCAAAAGTCAACAAAAGTAAATTTGTCTCAAAATAATTTTTAAAAATCTATACATGATTAATATATAGTTTAAATATCATCCTTTTATATTTTTAAATATTTTTAAAAGATTTATTAGAGTAAATAATATAATTTATTTATTAATAAATAAAATTTTATATTAAATTTATATAATAAAATATACTTTTATATATATTAAGTAATAAAATTTATAGGGTTTATTTAATATCATAAAGATAATATGATAGGTATTATTAAAGTAAGTTATTACACGTAATAAAATATGTTTGTATCACATATTTATTTGATAAAATAATATCTATAATGATAGTAAGTAAAAGTTGTATTATTTTGTAATAATAATAATTATTATAAAAATATCAATATTTATAATTACTAAGATGACATTATGATAAAACGATAATTCTAATTATGATAAATTTAATATTTACGATAATTTTTTAATATTATCTTTAAAATAATAATTCTATTTAAAATAATAATAATAATGATATTTTATAGTAACAATGACATTTCTATTAAAATGATAATTTTTGTTAAAATGATAGTTTTAATACTAACGATACTTTTAATAATAATAGTAATGATAAAAATAATAAGAACGATAATTTTATCTAAATCAATATCTTATAATATTTTAATTTCATCATGATACTCTTACTCATTATTTCCTAATCGTTTTGTTTAATAGCTTTTAATCATCTTTTATATCGTGTCCATAATAATGATAATAATAGTAATCAAAATAATTAGGTGTTACAAATATTTGTTTTAATTACACTAATATTAATAATGATAGTTACTATAACATTATTAACGATAATACTAATAATTATCTTAATGATAATATAGTAATAATAATAATAACAATAAAAATAACCATTTTTAAATAATGATATATATATTAATAATGATAATAATAATAATAATAATACTAATAATAATAATAATAATAATAATTGGATAATAATAATAATACTAATTATAACTTTAACAATAATAACGATAGTAATAATAAAAAAAATTAACAATTTTTAATGATAAATCCCTTTTATTGATAAAGATAATAATAATGATAATAATAAGATAAAACTAGAACGACGATAAAAACGACGATAATAATAATCATTTTTAATAAAAATATCGAAAATTCAATTGATTATAACTTCTAATCCGTTCATCGAAACCATTCGATATCTAAAGGAAAAGTTCTTAATTTTTCGCTAGCTTTTCAAGGACATGCATATCTTATACCTTATCTCAACCGCAAGTGTAACTAATTCAAGATTCAACCTAACCTGTCTAACGGTAATATCAAAAGTACAAGCATGCATAATCCTAAATACTCGAGCACTGGTCAGGGATACACTATTAGTATGTAAAAGTTAAATTATGAGTACTCACGTATCAATATTGAGATTCAATATTGCAGGAAAGGTACGTAGACGCAACGTAAATGATAAACACTATATTGACCTCGCGAGCATACCCATGAACCATACTCAATCACCTCCATAGCTATAACCCATAATTTCCTTAATCCTATTCTACTCGAAAAACAATTTCGAAATCACTCGGACATCACTCCGTCATAATATTTTATTTATACTAATAATATCTTGAAATAATACGGAGTAAATATATATATGTAAATCGATTGAGAGAGTTTAGAGAAAAATATTTTCAAGTTTCTATGAAGTAATGAAACCTATTGAATTCTATTTATAATAGATTTTTGAATTATTAAAGTGAATTATTAAAGTATGAATTATTAAAGTGAATTATTAAAGTATGAATTATTAAAGTGAATTATTAAAGTATGAATTATTAAAGTGAATTATTAAAGTATGAATTATTAAAGTGAATTATTAAAGTATGAATTATTAAAGTGAATTATTAAAGTTAAAGTAAAGTAAAAATAAAGTAAAGGTAAAGTTTAAGTATAGTAAAAGTATAAAACTATGTATGTATAATACGCGTATAAATATATATAATATTAATTTAAATCGTTAAATATATTTAATAAAATAAAATATAAATATTATTATCTTTATCATACAAGTTAAGTAATGAGTTGTCAAAAGTGGTTCTAGATATTTATAAAAGTTATATACGTTTTAATAATAAAGTTCTTTTTAACCTGAAAACGTTTTTGTACGTTTGAAACTAAATAGATCAATCGAGTCTTTATGAGATTCAATCTTCCACTATCCTTTGTCTAGTTCTCAATGATTGACAATTTGTTCTTATTTATAAATCACTTTACCATTTTTCGAATATTGTTAAAATGGAAAGATTTCTCAAATCAACGTGGGCCTTTCAACAGAGACTTGTAATCATAATTCAATATATTTGATAATTCAATCATTTGATCTTATCTTCTAATTTCATTGATAAACATTTTGAAACAGATACAATCTTATAAAGTATTTAATCTAATATTTTGTTTACGTTTCAAGTTATAATATATATACACATATACATATATAATCATATTCGTTTAATGGTTCGTGAATCGTTGGAACTTGGTCGAGGTTGAATGAATGTATGAACATAGTTTAAAATTCTTGAAATTTAACTTAACAAATATTGCTTATCGTGTCGGAAACATATAAAGATTAAAGTTTAAATTTGGTTGGAAATTTCTGGGTTGTCACATATCGGGCCTGACAACCCCAACCGGGCTGGACGACCAGTATTCAACGGTTGCACAGTACTTCGTTTCGGTGAGTACACTTGGTACAGTGTAGTGAGATTTCATAATAAAGGGAATATGCGACGTTTATTAAATGTTAAGTATGGTTACCAATTGCTCAAACACTTAGAATATTTTTATTAAAATGATTGAGTATATGAAATCTTGTGATCTATTAAGATATTGAAATGATTGTTATGATAAACCTATGAACTCACCAACCTTTTGGTTGACACTTTTAAGCATGTTTATTCTCAGGTATGAAAGAAACCTTCCGCTGTGCATTTGCTCATTCTAGAGATATTACTTGGAGTCATTCATGGCATACTAAGTCAACGCCTCGCAATGGGACCAAATGTTGATGACTTCGTCCAGGTGGATAAGGACGGGTCTTTACAGAAAATATGATGGATAAAATGATAATCAGCTTCTATATATATGTTGAAAAAATAATCCCAACGGTATTATTACTTAACGGCTATATACGCAAACAAATATTCAGCAAATGGAAAAATAGCCGTTGTAACAATAAATAATGTCTTTACGCGAAACATTGTGCGTGAATCGTATGCACATGAAGACAAACTGCAATTTTTATTTTTTAGAGTTTATTGTCTTACATTTTTTTCAAAAATGTAACACAATAAACTGGGGGGACTTGATCATATACATACTTATGTATATGTATATTTTTAGTGCATAAGGCCATTTAAAGGCAAAAGCATAAGACAGCTAAACCGTGGTGAATCCTATAGAACACGGTAGGATTACGCAGAATATTAAAGAGTGCAAAGGATTATCGCAGTATTTGTGCAGAATGCCTAAGTGCCCGCACATCTTACTTCCGCGTAACTCCTAAACCTATAAATAGGGAGCTTGGCCTCTCATTTTAGGTTGTTGATTCTGGAAGAATTGCTCTAGCCATATTGATCTCTCTCGTGACTTTGCCCGAGACTTGATCATTGTTTGGTTAAGGTAATTTACGAAGACCGGGACATGGTTGTTGATCGTTTAGCACTTAACGAAATATGACAATAAGGTCCCAAAACCATAATCGACATCCATTATACCCCCTCATTGCACTCAATCCTTGATTAACCTTAATAGGATAATCTAGGATTGATCAATTGGCGCCATCCATGGGACACGAATAGAATTGAAATGAGAAATTTGCGTTTGTTATAATCGAGCTATTAAACTCATTTTCTAATTCTAATCGTGTTATTTTCTTCATTATGTTGCAGGAATATGCAATTCGTGTAACAATAGTTGTGAGCAAAGTGAAATGACGAGGCGACAAAAGCTTTTGGCTACTAAGAAAGTTGTAAATATGAATTTGAAGGTGCATAAAGCACGCGAAACCTGTTTAAGCAAAAGTTTTCCAAAAGAACTGCAAAAAGTGCAAGATGCGAGAATAATAAGTACAATACATAAGAAAAAAGGATTCAAAAAGCGAAAAGCAGTAGAAGTGTGTAAAAACCCGTCCTTATCCACCAGGACGAAGTCATCAACATTAGGTTCCATTGCGATGATCGACTCCAAGTAATGTCCTTAAAATGAGCAAATGCACAGCGAAAGACTTAATTCGTACCTGAGAATAAACATGCTTATAAGTGTCAACCAAAAAGGTTGGTGAGTTTATAGGTTTATCATAACAACCATTTCAATATATTAATAGACCACAAGATTTCCGTTTATAAATATATGTACACTCGCAAGTGTATTAAAGTATTCTATAAGTTGTAGGCACCCGGTAACAAGCCTTAACGTTCATGTTTTACCCTCTGAAGTACACCAGATCAGGTGTGTTTAAAATAACCTCGAAGTACTAAAGCATCCCATAGTCAGGATGGGGTTTGTCAGGCCCAATAGATCTATCTTTAGGATTCGCGCCTACCGTACATAGACAAGTAGTTTAATGTTACCAAGCTAAGGGTATATTTCTGGTTTAAACCCACATAGAATTAGTTTTAGTACTTGTGCCTATTTCGTAATGCATTTATAAAAACAGCGCATGTATTCTCAGTCCCAAAAATATATATAAAAGGGAGCAAATGAAACTCACCATAATGTATTTTGTAGTAAAAATACATATGACGACATTGAACAAGTATAGGGTTGACCTCGGATTCACGAACCTATATCAATTATGTATATTAACACATATAACAACTAATAATTTTATATATTAATAATTTATATATCATATTAAGTTATGTTTATTCTATATACTTTAAGTAATAAATATTTATTTCTATAATATATTTATTAATATTAATATAATAAATACTTATTAAAGTAGTTTAATAATATAATATTTATCATTTATCATTATACATTAAAAATAGAAATTTATTTCAAGATTTATATATGATAAGAATATATATATTTATATTATTAATATATTTTATATAGCTTACTTAGTATAATAAATTTAGTAATATTTCAGATAATATATTTGTAATGTATTTTTGTAAAATAATATTTATTTGTAATGATAACCATAATAGTGATAATAATGATAATAATAATAATAATAATAATAATAATAATAATAATAATAATAATAATAATAATAATAATAATAATAATAATAATAATAATAATAATAATAATAATAATAATAATAATGAGTAATAGGTAACTACCTCAAGGATGTAGTCTTAAAAGAAAAATGCCCAAGTCCGGGTTTGAACCCGCGACGTCCCGCTAACCTGATAATATTCAACCATTTCTATTTTTCTGATTTTAATCTTTTCTCCATCATCATTCAATAACATCACAATTCGTAACCCTCATCATTCTAATCATTAATCCTAAGATCATCATCTAACATTTTTGTCATTAATTATCATCATACTTAATCATCTAAACTTCGTATACAACCATCGTCATCATTCGAATTCGTGTATCATCATCGATATCATAATCACCATACATAAAATCATAATACCATCATTATCATTACCTTTTAACATCGGCATCATCATTATCAATAAACATCATCATTTTTCACCTAGCCGTCATTCATCAACATCATCGACATACATATGATCATCATCCTTACTATCTAATTGAATCATCTTATATCCCGGCATCATCAATACCTATTTTATCACTTATGTTTGTGTTAATCTAAGAGAAATATATATATTTAGCGGTTTCTTATAATGGATAATGATCCTAGCCCAACACTCACAAACTTAGCGGCCCACTTGAATAAAATTTTGGCCAAAGGTAAAAGTTAATGACCTGCGCATGTTTCCAGAAAATTTGTTGTATTTGCAGCGACTAGAAAAAAAAACGTATTTAATTGCAAGTGGGATAGATAATCTGTCATTTTCAGATTCATCATCAACCATTTTATTTTATTAACATCTATCATTCATGTATCACCATTGTTATCGTTACCATTATCATCTTCACCGACAGTATCATCATTATCATCTACCAGAAATACAGCAGCAACTTCCGGTGGCCGGTGGTGCTTTTCGAATAACATTAATACGCAATCGAGCATAAACAATTGCAGGTACGTGATAGGGTTCAATAGTGTTAATGGTTGATGATGGTGAATTTCTCATACCTACAACCGCGAGAATGAAACAGAAGCAAAACATAACGAGGTTTGATGGTTAAGGTGGTGTAGGGTGGTGAAATGGGGTTGATGATGGTGGCTCAATGGTGATTGAGTTCGGTTATAATCATAACAAAAATATGTATATATCGGTGGTCCTTGCGTAGTGATGGTGTTAAATAGAGGTGATGAAAGTGGTGGTTCAAGAACTAAACAGAAAAAATTATAGTCAATGGTGATGATTGTTTTGGTCGTTGTAGCTGAAACAGTCCAAAGGTTAGCAATAAAATGGTGTCGTCTTGGTGGTGTTGAGCTGTGAACGAAAGAAACGAAATAGTGGTGGTTGGGTGGAACCATGGTGGTTGCCGTGAGGTTGTTGGGGATGGAAGGTGATGACCAAAGTGATCGATGGTGGTTGTTCGTTGGTTCCTTGGTTCGAACTTCGTTTAAAAATGAGAGGTAGATAAAGAGAGAAAGAAGAGAGAGATGAACATGGCGGTTTAAGGGTGGCTCACAGTGGCGATGTGGTGGACATGGGTGATCGGTAGTGAGAGTTCAAGATGGGTTTCTATTGTGATTGTCGATGAAGTGGGTGTGGGTTCATGATAATGGGGTTAACCGGTGGTGGTTGGCGAAGGTTATGGATGGTGGCTGAGTATATATCTATATGTTTTTCTGCATATCCTTATATGTATATGCATAAAGAAGATATATATACATAAAGAAGATAGATAGATGGAGGACAGTTGTAACAAAAGAAAACAGTAACGCACAGTACCAAATAGGATAGCAGCTTAAATATTTGGCATATACTACCGACAGTTTTTCCCCGAATGAGTATATCGTGTCCATTGCTAAACAGTTAACGTATAAAAGTGTTCCTAAAAATCTCAATTTTTTAGATTAAATATATTTAATTATTTCACTCATTACCTGTTTGAAACCTGATAAAAAAATTCAAAAATTATTTATTTTCTGTCCCGATTTATATATACGGAGTACTAATATTTAAACTTTAAAAGGTAAAAATATTTTTAACAAATATAAAATCTTCATAATCAATTTACAGACTAACTTTTATTCCAACTTTTCATAAACTCGTATTAGATCTATATGAATACTAACGAGATGCCAACCGAGTGTTACTGACGATTACTAATTAGGTCCGAAATCACAAAATATATAATTAATATACTTTATTTAAATATATAGATATGTTTTAAATAATAATTATCATAGTATCATAATTACATTTAATAAGAACAATATATAATATTTCAATTATATATAAATATATATATATATACACACACACACACATATCTATCCACAAATAAAGGTTCGTGAATCGTCGGGAATAGTCAAAATTAAATGAATATATAAACATAGTTCAAAGTTTTTGGGACACAACCAAATAGACTTTACTTATTGTGTCAAAAATATTAAATCGTATCAAGAGTTTGGTTCAAAATTAGTCGAAATTTTCCGGGTCGTGACAAAGTGTTTGAAAAATGGCAATTCGCGCCTATTACATTCCCATTTGCGCAAAATCGCGAAATGAATGACATGCCGTTAGTCATATCATGTAAAATCGCAAATACGGGGATCATAATTATGAAAATACATGTTGATACTGGTAGTAGTATAGATTTGATATACGAGCAATGCTTTCGTCAACTCCCAGAATGTATCAAAGCAGAACTAAAGCCAACCGCGATATCCTTATCTGGTTTTGCGGGTGAATCTGCCTGGCCCATGGGGCAATTATCATTAGAAATTGAATTGTGTGACGAAATAGAGGTGAAGTTGACAAGGCAAGCGCAGTTAGATTTTTATGTTATACGCGCTGCCTCACGTTATAACATGTTATTGGGACGATCTGCGTTGCGAAGGCTTGGCATAGTGCCATCTACAATACACGGAATGGTTAAATTCACTACTTGCAAGGGTGTGGCAACAATAAATTCTATGACTATGCCACCAATTTGTGCGGCTATAAGCAAGCAAGACGCAGTTGTTGCGCATAAAATTGAAGAAGATAATATGGTCGTTGTAAATCCTAGGTATGTTGATCAAAAAGTTAAAATTGACACTGAATTGAATGCGGGCATACGAAGGAAGATTGTGCAATTGCTTGTCACGTATATGGATGTATTTGCTTGGAGTGAACAAGATATGACTGGGGTTGATTAAATGCTAATCCTGCGTTAAAACCTATTGTGCAAAAGCGCAGAGGAATGGCTCCAGATCGCATGAAGTGGTTATCTGCGGAAGTTGCTAAATTAGTTAATGCAGGAATATTGCGCGAAGTAAAATATCAAACATGGGTTGCGAACCCTTTTTTGGTGAAAAAACCTGATGGTTCGTGGAGGATGTGTATAGACTTCAAAGACATAAACAAAGCTTGTCCAAAAGATAACTATCCACTTCCTGAAATTGATCTTAAGGTGGAATCTTTGCACACCTATCCTTACAAGTGTTTTTTAGATGCTGCAAAAGGATACCATCAGATACCAATGGCATTGGAAGATGAGGATAAAACCGCGTTTCATACTGGAAAAGGCATTTATTGTTATATTAAAATGCCTTTTGGCCTTAAAAATGCGGGAGCAACTTATCAGCGATTAATTGATAAAGCGTTTGAAGGACAGATAGGCCGCAATCTGGAGGCTTATGTTGATGATCTTGTTATAAAAAGCAAAACGCAAGAAAATATTTTGGTTGATATGAAAGAAACATTTGAAAGTTTGCGAAAAATCAACATGAAGTTGAATCCGTCTAAATGCAGTTTCGGGGAAAGAGAAGGCAAGTTTCTAGGATATTATGTCACTGAGAAGGGCATACAGGCAAATCCTAAGAAAATTGCTGCAATTGAAAACATGACCGCGCCTAAAACTGTTAAAGAAGTGCAAAGTCTAACTGGAAAAATCGCGCTTTAACTAGATTTCTTTCAAAAGCTGCGGAAAGACAGTTGCCTTTCTTTCACACTCTTAAGGGGTGTTTGAAGCAGAAGAACTTTGTCTGGACTGAAGAGGCAAATAAGGCATTTCAGGAGATGAAGCAATTGCTTGCTACATTGCCTACATTGATCGCGCTTGTTGATGGCGAAATATTGTACCTTTATATATCGGTTGCGAATGAAGCATTTGGCTCAGTACTTGTTGTGGAAAGGAACAAAATCCAAAAGCCAGTTTATTTCGTTAGCAAGGCACTTGCGGGAAGTGAAATAAATTATGCGCCGATTGAAAAATTTATTTACGCGTTAGTTTTGACGTCAAGAAGGTTGTGCATATACTTTCAAGGTCATCCAATACATGTCTTAACTGATTTGCCGGTTAAGAATGTTTTGAGCACACCTGCGATATCTGGAAGACTTTCCAAATGGGCGATTGAGCTTGGAGCATTTGAAATATCGTATCTACCGCGAACATCTGTAAAAGGTCAAGTTTTGGCAGATTACCTTGCAGAAATGACGGGTGAATTGGAGGTTATCCATGAGAGAACACAATTGAAGCCACCTCAGCGCAAAATCTGGGATTTATATACAGATGGAGCATCGTGTATTGAAGGAGCAGGCGCGAGATTAATGTTGACAAATCCAAGTGGAGAAGAACACACATACGTGCTACGCTTTAATTTTGATGTAATAAACAATGAAGCTGAATACGAAGCATTGCTTGCAGGATTAAATATGGCGCATAAGATGAATATTACGCAGTTGCGCGCATATGTTGATTCGCAGCTGGTGGCAAACCAATTCAATGGCTCTTTTGAAGCCCATGAGTTGTCTATGCAGAAGTATTTAAAACTTGTGCAGGAATCCGCGGAAAAATTTGAATTCTTTGAGTTATCACAAGTATCGAGAGGTCAAAATAAAAAGGCAGATGCGTTGAGCAAACTTGCTGCATTGACATTTTCGCACTTTCAAAAGCAGGTCTGGGTAGAAGAACTTCCCAATAAATCCATAGATGGAAGTTTATTTGTTGCGGCTATAGAAGAGGTTGAACCAAATTGGATGGGTCCTATTGCCAATTATCTGCGAAATGGTGCATTGCCAGAAGATAAAAAGGAAGCTCGTTTGGTACGCGAAAGATCACCTATGTATGTGATTCAAAACGATGTGTTATATCGCAAATCATATTTGGGACCATTAATGCGGTGTGTAGGACCCGCAGAAGCAGCAACACTTGTTGAGGAAGTGCATAGTGGATCTTGTGCTCTTCATTCAGGTTATAAAACTATTGCCGCAAAAATAATGCGAATGGGTTACTTTTGGCCTACCCTATATCGCGATGTTGCGCAAACAGTTAAAAGGTGTAAAAGCTGTCAAAGGCACGCACTGCAGAATCGCAAACCAAGGTATGATATGATTCCAATTGATTCGCCATGGCCATTTTATAAATGAGCCATTGATATTATGGGACCCTTTCCACCAGGTGCAGGGAATGTAAAGTTCCTGATTGTAGCAATTGATTATTTCACTAAATGGGTGGAAGCAAAAGCCTTACGCACAATCACTGGCGTGCAAGTGCGAAATTTTGTATGGGAATACATTGTGTGCAGATTTGGTATTTCGCGGGAGCTTGTAAGTGATAATGGAGCGCAGATTGCAAAAGATCCATTTTTAAGTTGGTGTACGCAATTGAATATAATTCAAAAATTTACATCAGTGGCACATCCGCAGGCAAATGGGTTGTGTGAGGTCCACTAATTGCGACATTGTCAGCGGTATTAAAAATCGTTTGAATGAAAAGCAGAATGGATGGGTTGATGAACTTTCAAATGTACTATGGGCTCATCGCACTACTTTCAAGAAAAGTACAGGCGAAACACCTTTTAGCCTAGTATATGGTTCAGAAGCAATGATCCCCGCGGAAGTCTTTGTTGAGATGCATAGAGTTGCTAATTTTGATGAAAGTACGAATGCAGATGGCATTTGTGAAAACCTAAATTTCATTGAAGAACGCAGGCTTATGGCCACAATACGTGAAGCAAATAATAAGCAACAAATTACTAAGTATTACAACAAGAAAGTACGCGCGTTAGCCTTTGATGTAGGAGAATGGGTTTTGCGGAATAATGAAGCAAGTCGTGCTGAAAAACAAGGGAAGTTGGGACCCAATTGGGAAGGTCCATATCAAATAGTGGGAATTAATGCGGTAGGCTCTTATAAACTCCAGGACATTGAAGGGCGTAATATACCTAACGCGTGGCATGCTACTTTGTTGAAAAGATATTACGTGTAATTAAAAGAAATGTGCGAAATTCTATGCGCATTATAAGGATTCATGTTAATGCATAGCAAATAAGTTTGCACTATTATGTGAAATGAATAAAGCTCAAGTTTCTGTTCATAGCAGCAATTGCGTGTTCATGCGTAGTTTGTAAGTATAATGCGTTTAAATACATCACCATAAATGAAATTAAACAAGTGATGGTAAAGACCACTTGGCAGTTAATAAAAACAGTTTAGAGTGTAGTGAAAGGAAATCAGTTTGCTAACTTTTGCCCAAAGTATTAGATCTAGCCATACTTGGATGCTTCGCAATAAACACAAGTTTTTACCTAAGGATCGTTTCGGCGGACTTAGAAGATTCATAATGTGCAGAATAGCACGTGCATACATGTTGTTTCGCATAAAGTAATTGTTTGTTATGTGCACAATAGTAAACAATGAAATTGCAAAGGACAATGCTAGTGATTATGAATAATATTATGAAAAGCGCTATATAAATAAAAGCAATTGCAATTGATAAATAAATTTTTATTATAATACCGCGAAAAGTACAGAAAATCGAATCATTAAAACGCGCTTCCAAATGCGCTTACAAATTGTGAAATCCTATTCCTTATTGGTTAAGTCTAAATCAATAATGTCTTCGACGGGAGCATCCTTGTTTTGACTTATAGCTTCTAATTTTGGAATAGGAATAACGCAGAATCCTTCCCTGGCCAATGCGACCATTTCTTCTGCCTCTTCAAGAGGGCAGATTAACTTCTCAATATACTCCGGCATTGGTTCCGGTAGAGCAGTAACCTTGCTAATCTCTTGCAAAAACTTCACTCGCTCAAGATGTTGAAGTGCGGTGACATACGTATCAAATCGCTGAGAAACATCGACAGAATCCATAACTTTTTGCCCAAGTTCAAGAAGATGTTCGCGAAGTTTCGCGTAGTTAGATTCCTCAGTTGTTTTCGCTGATAAAGCTGCGGATAGCTCAATTTGAGTTTGAAGGAGCTTGGTTTTCATCGTATCATGGGCGGCTTGAAGATTATCCATTTCAATGGCTTTCTCAGACAGTTGTTTATTCAAATCATTCACAGAATTTTTTGTTGCTTGTAATTCTGTGGTGGTGGAAGATAGTTGAGACTGAACGATTGCATGCTTGGTTTGTTCCTTTTTTAGATACTCAGAAAACTTTTCTTGGCGAGACATTGCATCAAACGCGGATGCAAATGTCATGTACATGTTCTGGGCAAAACAGTTGAATGCGTCGCTATGAGAGAGTTTGCTAAACTCAGCGCGTAAATCATGAGGAAGGGCAAGCTTCATATGCTGCCGTTGATCCAGCGCAGCTTCTGGGGAGGCGCATAAATAGCCTTGAAGGCCATCCACTCTAATTGATTTTACAACGCTGGGTGGAGTGCGCCAAATGTCTTCGTATTTGGATAAATCAAATGTTGGTGGGGAGCTTGTCTGTGTTGATGGTGGTGGAGTAACGAATGTTTCGGCTGTAAAAGTTAAAAAAAAAAGAGACAAAGAGAAAGATGTATTAACATAATCGAACACTATAGGTGTTACGTAAAGCAAAAATAATAATATACGCAATTTGAACATTACCAGTCTCAGATGCAGTGGGAATAACTGAACTAGACCGCGTAAACCTCTTTGCAGAACCTGTAAGAGGAGATGTAGTGGGTCGTTTGCTGGGAGTCGCGGTTGTTTGCTGGCTGCTGGTGGTGGGAGATTTTTGTACAGGTTTTGATGATGATCTCGATTCAGGGCTTTTTAGCCTCTCTGCGAGAAATTGTTTGGTGTCATCCTTCTTTTCAATCTCGGAAACCCTCATGATGATGATGGATGAATGTAAAGGTTGTTTGTGTAGAATTAAAACAAAAGGGGATTGTAAAGAGATGATCGTATTGATGGTTACTATGAGGGAGAGAGAAAATATGATGGATAAAATGATAATCAGCTTCTATATATATGTTGAAAAAATAACCCCAACGGTATTATTACTTAACGGCTATATATGCAAACAAATATTCAGCAAATGGAAAAATAGCCGTTGTAACAATAAATAATGTCTTTACGCGAAACATTGTGCGTGAATCGTATGCACATGAAGACAAACTGCAATTTTTATTTTTTAGAGTTTATTGTCTTACATTTTTTGCAAAAATGTAACACAATAAACTTGGGGGACTTGATCATATACATACTTATGTATATGTATATTTTTAGTGCGTAAGGCCATTTAAAGGCAAAAGCATAAGACAGCTAAACCGTGGTGAATCCTATAGAATGCGGTAGGATTACGCAGAATATTAAAGAGTGCAAAGGATTCTCGCAGTATTTGTGCGGAATGCCTAAGTGCCCGCACATCTTACTTCCGCGTAACTCCTGAACCTATAAATAGGGAGCTTGGCCTCTCATTTTAGGTTGTTGATTCTGGAAGAATTGCTCTAGCCATATTGATCTCTCTCGTGACTTTGCCCGAGACTTGATCATTGTTTGGTTAAGGTAATTTACGAAGACCGGGACATGGTTGTTGATCGTTTAGCACTTAACGAAATATGACAATAAGGTCCCAAAACCATAATCGACATCCATTATACCCCCTCATTGCACTCAATCCTTGATTAACCTTAATAGGATAATCTAGGATTGATCATAATCAATTACTGCTAGTTGGAAATGATAGAAAGAAAGAGTTTTTATCGATAGTAGGGCTACACCAGAGATCGACCCTTAGCCCTTTCTTTTTCATTTTGATCTTGGACGTGTTGTCTCGAGAGATATAGGAAAGGATCATGTGGTGCTTATATATATATATATATATATATATATATATATATATATATATATATATATATATATATATATATATATATATATATATATATATATATATATATATATATATATATATATATATATATATATATATAGTGGTAGGATCAAGAGGGAAGTAACCAATCGGGGGGAAGTGGTGGGAAGCAAAAACTTTTTATTTTTTTTTCATTTTTTGAAAAAACTTTGTTCACGAACATTATAGATGAGATGAAAATATGAACATTTAGTAGAGACACTTTGTGATAAAAGTTTTTATTTTGGCGTAAAAACGCTCGAAGAAGTAATATATAACAATTATCGTGTTTTTCGAGCGTATATTGAGGTTTTAGCTATTGGGGTTTAGATATTAGGGTTTATAGGGTTTAGATATTAGGGTTTAGAAATTTAGGGTTTAGGGTTTAGATTTAGGATTTAGATTGAGTTTTTAACACGAACGGTTTAGAGTTTAGGGTTTAGGGTTTGGTGTTTTGGGTTTATGGAATAAACCTAAAACACCAAACCCCAAACCCTAAACTCTAAATCGGGCTAAATTTTACTTCACAAAACATGAAGAAAAAAAAAACGTTCATATTGTTCACGAACAATTATCTTGAATGTTATTTTTGTCGATCATTTTCGCGCCTAAATAATAACATTCATCACGAAGTGTCTCTTCTAAATGTTCATATTTTCGTGTGATCTTGATGCCGGAAAAAAAATTCCAAAAAAACAAATTTTTTTTTTGCTTCCCCCCGGTTGGTTACTTCCCCATTGATCCTGCCTATATATATATATATATATATATATATATATATATATATATATATATATATATATATATATATATATATATATATATATATATATATATATATATATATATATATATAGTGTTTTAATGAAGAGGGAGCACTTTTTGAAAATGGGGGAAAGTAATTTTTTTCGTTTTTTTTTTGAATTTTTTTCCCAACATTAAGATCACATAAAAATATGAACATTTAAAAAAGACACTTTGTGATAAGTGTTATTATTTTGGCTGAAAAATGCTCGAAGAAATAAATGATAACATGCATCATATGTAATGTTTTAATTAAAGGATTTTTATTAAGGGTTTAGAAATTAGAGTTTAGAAATTAGGGTTCATAAATTAGGGTTTAGAAATTAGGGTTTGAAAATTAGGACTTAGATTAAATTTTTAACAAGTACAAATTAGGGTTTAGGGTTTGAAAATTAGGGCTTAAATTAGTGTTTAGGGTTTGGAAGGTTTTTTTTATTTATTTTAAATTTAGCCCGATTTAGAGTTTAGGGTTTAGGGTTTTGGGTTTAGTTCCCTAAACCCAAAATCCTAAATCCTAAACTCTAAATCGGGCTAAATTTAAAAAAATGACATTCACATAAGAGAAAAAAAATGATGAATAAAACCTCTAATTAAAACATTACTCATGATGTATGTTATTATTTATTTCTTCGAGCATTTTCTCGCCAAAATAATAACATTCATCACAAAGTGTCTATTTTAAATGTTCATATTTTCATGTGATCTTAATGTTGAATTTTTTTTTTCAAACAAACGAAAAAAACTACTTTCCTAAAAAAAGTGCTTCACTCTTGATGATAACCCTATATATATATATATATATATATATATATATATATATATATATATATATATATATATATATATATATATATATATATATATATATATACTTTATTCTCCAAGATAGTTTGTCTTTTTGTATGTGTATGTTTGTATGCATGTTTTTGTTTGTATGTATGTATGTATGTATGTATGTATGTATGTATGTATGTATGTATGTATGTATGTATGTATGCATGTATATGTATGTATGTCTATGTATGCTTATGTACGTACGTACGTATGTATGTATGTATGCATGCATGTATATATGTATGTTTATGTATGTATGTATGTATGTATGTATGTATGTATGTATGTATGTATGTATGTATGTATGTATGTATATATGTATGTATGTATGTATGTATGTATGTATGTATGTATGTCCAATACTCAATTCATCACCGTGGTCATCTCCAATACTACTGCTACCCGATTCATCATCGTAGTCATCTTCTTTCGGTGACCGCCATCACTGTCATCTCTTCTCTTAATCATCGTCGCCGTCATCGACCGCCCTCTGATTTTTATATGAATAAATCAAACCTTAAATAAATTGTTGTTACCACAGCCGTCAGAGCTCCGGTCTTTAAGGTGTGGTGGTGGAGCTTTCATCGAATACCTTTTTGATGGAGTAGTTATTTTGGTATGCGTTCTCTTTTCAGATCCAATCTTTAATTGTGTATTTTGGTATTTTCAGATACAATTTTGATGAAGATACATAAAGTAGAACAAAATGAGTCATAATCATCTGCAGAATTCATGAAAATTAGGAGAAAAAGGAATGGGCGAGAAAAGAAAAGGAGAAGGTAAATGTAAGACGATAATACCCTCATGTGGGTGGCACATGTTATAACTTAACATATATTTTTAACGATCTTTATAGAGATGGACCACCCATACCCACTTTGTAAATCAAAGGGATCAACCACCTGGAAAATGAAAGGACCCGTTCATACCGAATATAAACGTTTCACAATAGTTGATTACATTACGAGGTACAGACCTCTATATGATACATTTTACAAACATTGCATTCTTTTTAAAAGACAACTTTCGCCTGAACGAAAGTTTACAAACATGCATACTAATGATATTATCATGTTTCTCAAATATAATTGATTAATCTATCTTTCATCAATCAACAATCTTTTGAACTCAAATGATTTGAATGCAATGTCTTTTGAAATATGCCATGAATGACTCCAAGTAATATCTTTAAAATGAGCAAATACACAGCGGAAGATTTCTTTCATACCTGAGAATAAACATGCTTAAAAGTGTCCACCAAAAGGTTGGTGAGTTCATTTGTTTATCATAATTTTAGTAGACCACAAGATTTCAATAATAAATTGTACACATAACATGTGTACAAAAATTATTCATATAGTGAACACCTGATAACCCATATTAACAAAATGTATCAAAAATATCCCCAAGGATAAACAGAAACACTCGTATGTAGAGTCTAGATCGACAGAACCACTCCTCTCTAGAGATTTGATCGACAGAACTACTCGTCTGTAGAGAATTGATCTATCTTTAAGATCTGTGTAAATTAGTGGAAATTATAATAAACACTAATTCTTATGTTACCAAACTACTAGGGTTGATATCCGGTATAATAATCCAACTATAGAATGTAGTTTCAAGTACTTTTGTCTATTTGGTAAAACATTTATAAAAGCAGCGCATGTATTCTCAGCCCAAAAATATATATAAAAAGGGAATAATGAAACTCACATTAGCAGCACATAAAGCAATTTACAAGGAGGTGACCGAAACTCGGAATGAAAGTAACCATAGATCTCAATCTAGAGAACATATGTCGGTCAATAAATGTCTAACAAGCTAGGTCAGGTCATAGTGTATCATAACCCTAATGCTCGAGACCGACATGCAAAAGTCAACAAAAGTCAACTTGACCCAAAATGACTTCCAAAATCTGAGACGACCCGTCCTAATCCATAAGGATGAACACAATAACATATGATTACATTGCGAGGTATTTGACCTCTAAATGATACATTTTACAAACATTGCATTCATTTTTAAAAGACAAACTTTTATTACATCGAAAGTTAACAGGCATGCATATCATTTCATATTATATCAACTATCAATGACTTAATATTAATCTTGTTGAACTCAACGACTCGAATGCAACATCTTTTGAAATATGCTATGAATGACTCCAAGTAATATCTTTAAAATGAGCAAATGCACAGCGGAAGATTTCCTTAATACCCGAGAATAAACATGCTTTAAAGTGTCAACCAAAAGGTTAGTGAGTTCATTAGTTTATCATAATCAATCATTTCCAATAATATAATAGACCACAAGATACTCATATTTCGAAAACAATCTGTGCAGGACTACTCACTGCTGTAAAAATCATTCATATGAAGAACACCGAAAAATGCAAAACAATCTCACCAACGGTAGCTAATGCATCGTGCAATGCAAAAATTTCTCACCGAGGGAAATACAATACAATCTCACCAACGGTAGCTAATGCATTGTGCAATGCAAAAATTTCTCACCGAGGGAAATACAATACAATCTCACCAACGGTAGCTAATGCATCGTGCAATGCAAAAATTTCTCACCGAGGAAAATACAATACAATCTCACCAACGGTAGCTAATGCATCGTGCAATGCAAAAATTTCTCACCGAGGGTAGCTAATGCAAAACAATCTCACCAACTGTAGCTAATGCATCGTGCAATGCAAAAATTTCTCACCGAGGGTAGCTAATGCAATCTTTATAGAAATCGAACCTCTGTATCCAAATAATTCTATCATAGAATGTAGTTTTTAGTACTCGTGTCTATTTCGTCAAACATTTATAAAAGCAGTTCATGTATTCTCAGTTCAAAAATATATCTCAAACAACATTTAACAAAACAGTTATAAAAACATCGCATGTATTCTCAGTCCCAAAATTATATATTGCAAAAGCATTTAAAAAGGGAGCAAATGAAACTCACAATACTGTATTTCGTAGTAATTATGCATATGATGGCATTGAACAAGTGCAAGGTTGGCCTCGGATTCATGAACCTATATTAAGTATATATATATATTTATATGTTGGTCAATATCTGTCTAACAATTTAGGTCAGGTCATAGTGTATCACAATCCTAATGCTCGAGAACGATATGCAAAAGTCAACAAAAGTTAATTTGACCCAAAATGATTTATAAAATATATACATGTTTATTATATAACTTAAATATAGTCGTTTTATATTTTTAAATATACTTATTGGATTTTATTAGGGTAAATGATACATGTCATTTAAATAAAAATTTATTAAAATTTATATATGATAAAAATATACTTTTATGCATCTCAATTAATAAAATTATAAAGTTCACTTAATATTAAAAAAATATAGTGATATGTATTATTATTGTAATTATATTACGTGTGGTAAAAATATCTTTGCATCACACATTTATTTGATAAAATAATATTGATAATAATAATAATAATAAAAGTTGTATTATTTTGTAATAATAATAATAATAATTATTATTCTACTAATAATAATAACAATATTTATATTTACTAATGATGGTATTAATTCTTATAAAATGATAATTCTAATAATGATAATTTTAATAATAACGATACTTTTTAATATTAACTTGTAATAATAATATTTTATATAAAATAATGATTCTAATCAAAATGATAATTTTTAATAATAATAGTACTAAAATGATAATAATAATAATGATATTTTATAATAACAATGATATTTCTATTAAAAATGATAATTTTAATAAAAATGATAGTTTTAATATTAATGATGCTTTTAATAATAATAATAATAATAATAATAATAATAATAATAATAATAATAATAATAATAATAATAATAATAACTTAGTTATAATTACGATAGTATTAATAATAACAATAACAATAACGATTTTAATGATAATATTTATATTGATAACATTAATGATAGTAATAATAACGACGATAATAACGACAATAGTAATAATAATAATACTAAGATTAATGATCATTTAGTTGACTATAACTTATAAAACGTTCATCGAAATCATACACTTTCTAAATGAAAAGTTATTAATTTTTCACTAGCTTTTCAACGACATGCATATTATATACCTTATCTTAATCGCAAATGTATCAAATTCGTGATTTATTATAAACTATCTAATGACAAAAATTAAACATACAAGCATACATAATCATATATACTCGAGCACTAGTCAGGGATACACTATTAATATATAAAAGTTAAGTTATGAGTGCTCACGTATCAATATTGTGATTCAATATTGCAGGAAAACGGAGATGATAAACACTAGGTTTGAATCACGACCATACCCCACGAACATAACCCATAACCTCCATAGCTATAACCTATAACTTCCTTAGCTCTATCCCGCTCGAAAAACCCATATGAAATAACTTGCTCATAACCTCGTTGTAGTATTTTATGTATAATAATACTAATTACTAATACTAATACTAATAATACTAATAATATTATTAGGATTAATAATAATAATAATTTTAATAATAATAATAATAAATATAAATATATAGAGAGAAATATCGTGAGAGATGGATGGATAATGGAGGTCGCAGAACCAGAAATCGATCATTTATAGAACTTGACCCTTACCCACTCCTCATGTGATCGCATGAGGTTATAGGGGTGAACTCATGCGATCGCATGAGCCCCTGTGACAGCTCATATTCGTTTAACTTCTTGTGCTGACGGTTTATATTAATAATTTATATATAATATATTTAATTTATATAATTATTTATATATTATATAATATTTATATGCATAGTTAGTTTGTAATTTTTGTTCCGATGACGCGTACGTTGTCACTCGACTTATGTCCCAGTTCCGGTTTCTTGAACGCATTTTCGTACGCTTAGAAAACTAGCACGTTACGTTACGCGACGTGTACCTTTATCAAAAATTAGACTTAATCAACGATGAATTATATTTTAAGAAATGTAACTTATATCTTTGAGGGTTGTGGTCATTTGCTTCTTTAATTTATCGTTTAGTTATTCATTAACGTGATAATGTTAATTAAAATCCAAAACATTTTTGTATACATTTAAAATCTTATTACATTGTAAAATATATATATATATATATATATATATATATATATATATTTATTTTAAAAATAGAAATTGTACATTTATATATAGTTGAAATATTTATATAATATTTAGTTTTTCAAAAACAATTATATTTCAAAGTATAATTTAGATCGTTTACGTAATAGAAAATATTATATCATATACCGTTTTCATTTTAAAACTTTAATAGATATAGTTCATTTATGTACTAGCGTTTTAAATATCAATCGTATCACTAAGCGAGTGTTACTATTATTTACTTAACTAATTTGAAAACATATATATTTAATATACATGAACACGTTTTAAATACACGTTGCAAGATATTTAATTCTAACAATTAACATTCCGACTTATTGTATATATTCAAATTCATTTTTTAAAAGATTTCATCTATGTCATAAAACGTTTTCAATATTATAAAAACTAATAATTATCTTATCAAAAGACACGAGGCAATCATTGTGTTGAAAGTTAATCTCTACTAACCTTTTTCCAGTTATCGTTAATTGACATATTTGTTCTTATTTGTAAATCACTTTACCAATTATTCCGAATACCGTTAAAAAGGAAAGGTTTCCTAAACCAAAGTGGACCTCTTAACAGAGACTCGTAATCATACAATGTATCTGATAAATCAATCATTTGATATTATCTTCTAATTCCATCGATAATCATATTGAAACAAATACGTTCATGTCAAGTATTATACGTTTAATACTTTGTTAATATTCTCAAGTTATAATACATATATATATATATATATACACACACACACACACAATCATATCCATTTATATAATGGTTCGTGAATCGTCGGAGTTTGGTCGAGGTTAAATGAATGTATGAACATAGTTTAAACTTTTTGAAATTCAACATTACAGACTTTGCTTATCGTGTCGGAAACATAGAAAGATCAAGTTTAAATTTGGTCGAAAATTTTCGGGTTGTCACAAAATCTATGCATGTTTATTATATAACTTAAATATAGTCATTTTATATATTTAAATATATTTATCAGATTTTATTAGAGTAAATAATACAAGTCATTTATTAATAAATAAAAATTTATATTAAAATTTATATATGATAAAAATATACTTTTATATATCTCAAGTAATAAAATTTATAGAGTTCACTTAGTATCATAAAAATATAGTGGTATGTATTATTAATGTAATTATATTACGTGCGGAAAAATATCTTTGTATCACATATTTATTTGATAAAATAATACTGATAATAATCATAATGAGTAAAAGTTTTATTATTTTGTAATAATAATAATAATTATTATTATTATTCTGCTAATAATAATAATAACAATATTTATATTTACTAATGATGATATTAATTATAATAAAATGATAATTCTAATCATGATAATTTTAATAATAACGATACTTTTTAATATTAACTGTAATAAGAATAATATTTTATATAAAAATAATAATTCTATTCAAAATGATAATTTTTAATAATAATAATACTAAAATGGTAATAATAATGATATTTTATAATAACAATGATATTTCTATTAAAAATGATAATTTTAATAAAAATGATAGTTTTAATATTAATGATACTTTTAATAATGCTAACAATAATGAAAACGATATTTTTATCTAAATCAATATCTTATAATATTTTAATTTCATTATGATACTTATACTCATTATTTCCTAATCGATTTGTTTAATAGCTTTTAATCTTTTTTTATATCGCATTCATAATAATGATAATAATAGTAATCATAATAATTAGATGATACTAATATTAGTTTTAATGATAATGATACTAATAATAATAATTATAATAATACTAATGATAATACTAATAATTATTATAATGATAATAACAATAATAATAATAAGAGTAATAATCATAATAATAATAATAACTTTAGTGATAATGACGATAGTATTAATAATAATAATAACAATTTTAATGATAATACTTATATTAATAACGATAATGATAATAATAATAATAATTATTAGATAATAATAATAATGACGATAATAACGACGATAGTAATAATAATAATCATTTTATAATAATACTAAAATAAATGATATTTCAGTTGACCATATCTTTTAATTCGTTCATCGAAACTACACGATTTCTAAATGAAAAGTTATTAATTTTTCGCCAGCTTTCCAATGACATGCCTATCATATACCTTATCTCAGTAGCATATGTATCAAATTCGTGATTTATCATAAACTATTTAACTAAGAAATTAATCATGCAAGCATGCATAATCATATATACTCGAGAACTAGTCAGGGATACACTATTAATATATAAAAGATAAGATATGAATATTCACGTATCAATATTGTGATTCAATATTGCAGGAAAGTACATAGACGTGGCGGAGATGATAAACACTAGGTTTGACTCACGAGCAATACCTCCGAACCATACCCATAACCTCCATAGCTATAACCCATAATTTTTTTAGCTTTAACTCACTCAAAGAACCATTTTGAAATCACTTGGATAGCACTTCGTCGTAATATTTTATGTATATTACTAATAATAATAATACTCCTAACCATAAGATTAATAATAATATTAATCTTATTAATAATAATAATAAAAATGATAATAATAATAATAATAATAATAATAATAATAATAATAATAATTTAAATAAAATAAATAATATACGGAGGAAGTAATATGTGAATGGATATTTATGTGTGTGTGTGCAATTCAGTGAAGGAGCTCGACTTTTATAATGTTGGAGTGACCGACGGCCATGCGATCGCATTGCTCCCCAGGCCTTCTCCCATGCGATCGCATGGGTTGATTTACCAGCCCTAAAGTTTTTGTTTCGACTTTGTCGACGGTTTTATTAATTTAAATATATATATATATATATATATATATATATATATATATATATATATATAATCTATATAATTAATTATATATTAAATTATATTCACGTGCAGAGTTGACTTGTAACATTAGTACCAATAACTTGTACGTTGTCACTCGACTTATATCCCGGTTCCGATTTTTCGAACGTCCTTTCGTACGCTTAGAAAACTAGCACTTTATGTTTCGTGTAATGTATCTTTATACATAACAAGTCAAATCAATGAAAAACTATCCCACTCAAAGTGTAACTTATTCATTTAAGTGTTTTGGTCATTTACTTTTTTAAATCATCATTTCGCTATATATATATATATATATATATATATATATATATATATATATATATATATATATATATAGTATTATTTTGGATCAAAAAATTTTATATTAAAGTTATATTTTATCATTTTGAAATATATATATATATATATATATATATATATATATATATATATATATATATATATATATATATATATATATATATATATATATATATATATATATATATATAGGGGTAGGATCAATGGGGAAGTAACCAATCGGGGGGAAGCCGGGGGAAGCAAAAAAAAAAAAATTTCGTTTTTTTTGAATTTTTTTTTCCGACATCAAGATCACACGAAAATATGAACATTTAGAAGAGACACTTCGTGATGAATGTTATTATTTAGGCGGGAAAATGATCGACAAAAATAACATTCAAGATAATATTGTTCGTGAAGAATATGAACGTTTTTTTTCCATGTTTTATGAAGTAAAATTTAGCCCGATTTAGAGTTTAGGGTTTAGGGTTTGGTGTTTTGGGTTTATTCCATAAACCCAAAACACCAAACCCTAAACCCTAAACCCTAAACCCTAAACTCTAAACCGTTCGTGTTAAAAACTCAATCTAAATCTTAAATCTAAACCCTAAATCTAAACCCTAAACCCTAAATTTTTAAACCATAATATCTAAACCCTATAAACCCTAATATCTAAACCCTAATATCTAAACCCCAATAGCTAAAACCTCAAAATACGCTCGAAAAACACGATAATTGTTATATATTACTTCTTCGAGCGTTTTCCCGCCAAAATAAAAACATTTATCACAAAGTGTCTCTACTAAATGTTCATATTTTCATCTCATCTATAATGTTCGTGAATAAAGTTTTTTCAAAAAAAACGAAAAAAAAAGTTTTTGCTTCCCCCCGCTTCCTCCCAAATGGTTACTTCCCTCTTGATCCTACCACTATATATATATATATATATATATATATATATATATATATATATATATATATATATATATATATATATATATATATATATATATATATATTCATTTAGCAATATAAGTTTATATATATTAGAAATATTTATTTAATAATATAATATTTAGTTTTTCAGTTACTAATTATATTTCAAAGTATAATTTAAGATCGTTTACATAATAGAAATTATTATATCATATAACGTTTTCATTTTTAAAACTTAACTAGGTATAGTTCATTTATGTACTAGTGTTTATTTTAACTTCTTAAACGTACTAATTATCATATCTACATATCAATCGAATCACTGAGCGAGTGTTACTATCGTTTACTTAACTAATTTGAAATCATATATATTTAATATACATGAACACATTTAAAATACACATTGCAAGTTATTTATATATTTAGTTCTAACAATTAACATTCTCACTTATTGTATATATTCAAATTCATTTTTTAAAAGATTTCATCTATGTCATAAAACGTTTTCAATATTATGAAAACTAATAATTATCTTATTAAAAGACACGAGGCAATCATTGTGTTGAAAGTTAATCTCTACTAACCTTTGTCCAGTTATGGTTAATTGACATATTTGTTCTTATTTGTAAATTACTTTACCAATTATTCCGAATACCGTTAAAAAGGAAAGGTTTTCTAAATCAAAGTGGACCTCTCCACAGAGAATCGTAATCATACAATGTATCTGATAAATCAATCATTTGATATTATCTTCTAATTCCATCGATAATCATATTGAAACAAATACGTTCATGTAAAGTATTATACGTTTAATACTTTGTTAATATTCTCAAGTTATAATACATATATATATATATATATATATATATATATATATATATATAATATATATATATATATATATATATATATATATACACACACACAATCATATCCATTTATATAATGGTTCGTGAATCGTCGAAGTTTGGTCGAGGTTAAATGAATGTATGAACACAGTTTAAAATTTTTGAGATTCAAGTCGGAAACATATAAAGATCAAGTTTAAATTTGGTCGAAAATTTCCGAGTTGTCACAAAATCTACGCTTGTTTATTATATAACTTAAATATAGTCATTTTATATATTTAAATATATTTATCAGATTTTATTAGAGTAAATAATACAAGTCATTTATTAATAAATAAAAATTTATATTAAAATTTATATATGATAAAAATATACTTTTATATATCTCAAGTAATAAAATTTATAAAGTTCACTTAGCATCATAAAAATAAAGTGGTATGTATTATTAATGTAATTATATTACGTGTGGAAAAATATCTTTGTATCACATATTTATTTGATAAAATAATATTGATAATAATCATAATGAGTAAAAGTTGTATTATTTTGTAATAATAATAATAATAATAATAATAATAATAATAATAATAATAATAATAATAATAATAATAATAATTATTATTATTATTATTCTACTAATAATAATAATAACAATATTTATATTTACTAATGATGATATTAATTATAATAAAATGATAATTCTAATCATGATAATTTTAATAATAACGATACTTTTTAATATTAACTGTAATAAGAATAATATTTTATATAAAAATAATAATTCTATTTAAAATGATAATTTTTAATAATAATAATACTAAAATGGTAATAACAATGATATTTCTATTAAAAATGATAATTTTAATAAAAATGATAGTTTTAATATTAATGATACTTTTAATAATGATAACAATAATGAAAACGATATTTTTATCTAAATCAATATCTTACAATATTTTAATTCATTATGATACTTATACTCATTATTTCCTAATCGATTTTTTTAATAGCTTTTAGTCTTTTTTTTATATCGCATTCATAATAATGATAATAATAGTAATCATAATAATTAGATGATACTAATATTAGTTTTTTAATGATAATAATACTAATAATAATAATTATAATAATACTAATGATAATACTAATAATTATTATAATGATAATAATAATAATAATAATAATAGTAATAATTATAATAATAATATTAATAATAACCTTAATGATAATAACGATAGTATTAATAATAACAATAACAATTTTAATGATAATACTTATATTAATAACGATAATGATAATAATAATAATAATAATTATTAGATAATAATAATAATGACGATAATAATGACGATAGTAATAATAATAATCATTTTTATAATAATACTAAAATAAATGATAATTCAGTTGACCATATCTTTTAATTCGTTCATCGAAACTACACGATTTCTAAATGAAAAGTTATTAATTTTTCGCTGTGACGACTCAGAAAATTTTGACTAATTTTAAACCAAACTCTCGATACGATTTAATATTTTTGACACGATAAGAAAAGTCTGTTAGGTTGAGTCTCAAAATTTTTGAACTATTTTATGAAATCATTTGACCTTCGACCAGTTCCGACGATTCACGAACAATTAATTGTAACTTGATATGTATATGTGTATATATATATATATATATATATATATATATATATATATATATATATATATATATATATATATATATATATATATATATATATATATATATAATAATTGGAAACATAATTTTTAAATATTGTATGTTGTTGTTACTAAAAATTTATTTATGTAAAGTAAAATAAAAACAGGATATTATAATGATTATTATTTAAAAAGTATCTATATATAAATTAAGTGTATGGAATATATCTATATATATATATATATATATATATATATATATATATATAGTTTCGAATTTATTAGGAAAATGATAGTAACACTCAATTATCATTCGATTGATAATAAACAAGTTATAAACGAACTTATGTAATTTTAAAATAAACGGTGATCCGAAAATGAGCTATATAAATTTTAGGCTTATTAAAAATATATTTAGAAGCTAATTAATAAATTCCAACATTTTTCATATTTTACCCAGAATTGAGAGGGACAGTTGATGTAATTTTTATTTAATAAATTAATGATCGAATTTTGTACCATAATGACCAAAATAAATAAATATAGTTAATTTAAAAATATGGGAATTTTCTGGATACTTTTATCCGCCACTAATTTACAACGAAGCACGATATCACACTCCGTGTAGAGTGTCGGTAGATAATGTTAAACTATAAGGCTGCTAATGAATCACATGTTTTCATTTGATGTTATAATTATTAAGTATATTAGTTACATTATCCACATCTTATTCTTCTCTAACACCACAACATTACACAATCTTCTCTGATCATTCCTTCCTACTAAGTACCTACTATTGTCGCCTGCTTGCGATTCTTTTTCTATATTTTTTTAACAAGATCAAGAACACACCCATGTTACAACTCTTTCTCGTCTTCTGTTCTAAGATCGTCTACAACCACCCCAATCAAAGCCGCCATCACCTACACCTCAAACCCACTTCATCTTCAAGAGACACCATCACCCAAAAACTCACTTGCATTTGTCTGATTTCTTTCCTTCTTTCATTGTATGATTACCACAACCTAAAACCCACCATATCATCATTATCACTAGTTGTTTGAAATCGAAACCCATTTGTTTGTCGTGTTATTCGATGAAGAGAAACCAACATTATCAATAACTCTAGTGTTACTATATTTTTTTTACCATCATCAAACACAACCAATGATGGCTAGTGTTACACGTTTCTTTATTTCAACCGCTCGACACGAAACCTATTGTACAACTCGTTAGTTAACTACAACATAAAAAATTCCATCGTCAACATCACCCTACGGCAAACACCACGAACAACCGCTGTCACCATCACTTTCATCCACCACCTTGAGCTCTACAACTGCCACCATTCCCAACCATCGTCACCCACCTGCAACACCACTAATGTTTCTGTTTTGATCATCCAAAACGCCATCTTCTACTTCAAGTCTTACAACCACCATTGATCACCCATATCACTAAACCCACCACTACCTTCTCTCTCTACGTCTCTCTCTCTCTCTCTCTCTCTCCCACTCGAACTCCTTCTTCATCTTTCTGTTTTAAACCACGATCACCACCATTGTGTTTTAACATAGTGAACAAACCACAACAAACCACCACTCTCAATACTACAAACTACCTTGGATATCTTCTTATGTTTCTTTCTATTCTTGAACCCAAACACTACCCATAATCACCATCTTCATTGATGATCACCATCACTAAACCTCTTGAAATAATTCAATTGCTCTACTGTTCCTGTCTTCGATTGTTTCTGTTTCAGACCGATACCGACCATCATCATCTTTATTAAATAAAACCCCAAGATTGCTTATGATTCCTGGCTACTGGAAACGTTTCTGTTTATTGCAGCTATAAAACCCAAGACGCAAACACTGTTACACCTTTCTGTTTCTACTGCAACTTTATCTTGTTTCTTTCCAGCTAGCTGTCAAAAACAACCACTATCATATTCCCTTTATTCCTTGCTGTGATTGTCGGTTGGTAAAAAGAAAAGAAAAGGTACAGAATCTCACAACCCTAGGATCCTTTTAGTTATACTCCGTAATTATTTACAAGATTATTGTTATACGGAGTAATTTATATGGCTGGCAAAACTTAACATTTTACATTGGGCCATCGAGTAATTGTTTTTAAATTGGGCCGTGACTTGCTTTAAAGATTGGGCCGTTAAATTGTCTATTGGGATTGTGTCATTAATTACTAATTGGGTTGGTGTAAAATTTGGGTTTATTAAATCGTTGTTGGGCCTAGATGATCCATTATTTTATCGAGATAATCCAGCTTTCGGTTATGGAATTGATGACAATAAGTATTAAAGATAATGAGAGTGAGGATATATTTACGAGGGAGGTTGAATATTGTACGAGAACGGTGATGATATTGATCAAATTAGGATGATGATGATGATGATAATATGATTTTGATAAATGTTAATGATCGTGATATGCGTATGATTGTCATGAGTTATGATGATGATCACGATTTAAGTATGATGATGATTTTAGTTTAGAATGATGTTAGATCTGATAATGATGGTAATGATTATGAACTGAGGAAAAAGATGATTATGATTATGATCATGTCGTGATCATGATTAAAGATGATGACGACCGTGAAGTGGAAATCGAATGATATTGTGGAAAAGAAGATAAAAAGAGAACTGATATATAATCGAGGTAAATTTAAATAGAGTAGGAACTGTCTCAGAAAAACTGCGAGCAGAGAAATGGTTTAGGTTGTTATCGGGTTAGCGGGACGTTGAGGGTTCAAACCCAGACTTGGACATTTTTTTAAGGGCTACTTCTTTGAGGTAGTTTACTTATTACTAATTTATTATTATTATTATTATTATTATTATTATTATTATTATTATTATTATTATTATTATTATTATTATTATTATTATTATTATTATAATTATTATTATAATTATTATTATTATTATTTTTATTATTATTGTTATTATTATTATAAATTATTATTGTTATTAGATTTTTAGAAATATTAAAAATATAATTATTAGTATCATTCATACAATTAATATTATTATTATTATTATTGTTAGTATTAGTAGTAGTATTATTATTATTATTATTATTATTATTATTATTATTATTATTATTATTATTATTATTATTATTATTATTATTATTATTATTTTTATTATTATTATTATTATTATTATTATTATTATTAATATTATTATCATTAGTATTAAAATGATTAATAAAATTTTTGTTATTATTATTATTAACATTAGTATTAGTATTAATATTATTATCTGTATTATTATGATTGTTATCATTATTATTATTAATAATATTATTAGTATCATTATTATTAGAAATTATCATTTTCATTTTTATTATTAGTATTATCATTATTAATAAAGTTATTATTATTATTATTAGTAAATCAATATTATCAAAACTATCATTTCTAACAAATAAATATATTGTACATTAAATATACATATTACATATACTAGAATTATATTAATATTTCATATATCTATATATAAAAAAAATATAAATACTTACATATAGCAAACTAATGATATGTTATATATTAATGTAACTAAATGTATAGATATTAATCATTTTAAATATATATATACAAAATAAATACATATATAACATATGATTTAAGATGTAAAATAAGTATACGTTTTAAATGGAATTTAGTATAAATTCTATATAAATACAAATATATAAGTAATATATATTAATAAATTAAATTATGTAATTTCTATTATATGTGTTAATAAATATATAATTGATATAGGTTCGTGAATCTGAGGCCAACCCTACGCATGTTCAATGTCATCATATGTATTTTTACTACAAAATACAGTATTGTGAGTTTCATTTGCTCCATTTTTAAATGCTTTAGCAATATATATTTTTGGGACTGAGAATACATGCGCTGCTTTTATAAATGTTTGACGAAATAGACAAAAGTACTTAAAACTATGTTTTGAAGAACTTGGTAAATTCTTCCCACACTTAGCTTTTATTTATTCTTTTCTTTGCCTTTTTATTCTCATTTATTCCATTTTAAATGAATTCAAGCGTTTTGAGTTGTTTCTTAATTTATGTCCTTTCCAAGGTAACAATAATTTTCGTAATAAAACCTAGTTTTACAGTTCATAAATATGTATAAATATGATTTTGAATTCATTTAGTTGAAATTTTTTTAAATTTTCACAAAATTTGGCAATTAAACTAAGTGTAAACCCGAGAGAATTTATAACCCTTCCCCACACTTGAGATCTTGCAATGCCCTCATTTGCAAGAAATCAGTAAAAATTTAAATTCATGAGGGTGATTAGTTTAGAAAAATGATTAAAAATACCGAATTTGCAAACATATTGTTTTATATCACATTTGATATTTTACGTCTTGTCGTTAAAATTAGTAACTTTTGCTGAACTTAATGTTAGTCTTTGAAAGTGCGCTGTTTTACCCTGTTTTGTACATAAGATAAACTACAAACATATATATAATATATATTTTTTTTATAAAATCTTTATTTATTAATACAATTTAAATGAATAATTAAAATTTGTCGTTTTAAAGCGAGTGTTTTAAAAACAAAGATTTTCGGGTTTTTTATTTTTTTTTTATTTTAATTTTTTTTGCATACTTTAGATCAGTAATATTAAAAATAATGATAACAAAATTTTTCGCCCCGTCTTTGGGTAAAGCAATTTCGATTCTATGATCTAGTCTTTAACTAACGACAAATTTTAGAAATCAATTTTTAAACTTAATGAAATAAAGTAAATTTTGTTTTTAAATTCACACAAAACTTAAATTTAAAAAGCATATTAATTTCATACAAAACCTATAAAACAAAAATTCAGAATGGAGGGAGAAAACTAGTTCTTTAGTGTCTGCTAGTGGAAAAGACCAATCGGATTCCATTCTCGGAACTACACGAGAACAGAACAACTAACTCTAGACAACGTTTTCTTTTTAGACATTTGAATCTCCCCACACTTAGGTAGCTGTGGTGTCGAAATTGTGATTAACTTCATCGTCAATTTCTCTTGGACCATAATCAACTTGCATATCTGTGACTTTTGCTTTAAGCCATTGGTCGAATTCCTGTGTAATATTCACAAATTCAACCAGTTTTGCCTTTTCTTTAGGCGATAGATTGGATACTAACCGGTTAAATAACGTAAAGTTCCCCTTGGTTCTAGCATCGTGAATCCGTTTAATAAGTTTCTTCATTGAACTGTTAATAACGGGATCATTTAATTTCATATCAACAACGGGGTTCTTTGTTATCAAGTCATCATTAGGTGTCACTTCATCTTCCCCACACTTAGGCGTTTTATTATTGTTAAGCACTACCGTTGGAGTTGGTAAAACAATATGGTTCTTACTAATCATTTTTGTTGGTTCAATGGTTTTGGTTGGTGGAGATTTAGACTTTCGACTCACAAAGGTGATCGATTTTTCATTATTACTAAGTGTCATTCTACCCTCTCTTACATCAAATAATGCCCCGGTAGACGCTAAGAATGGTCGACCTAAAATTAGAGGAATGTTTGGGTCCTCTTCTATGTCAATGACAATAAATTCGACTAAAAAGGTTAAATTACTCACTTGAACGGGTAGGTTGTCAGCAATTCCAACTGGGTGCCTAATGGTTTGATCAAAGAGTCGAACACTCATTTTCGTTGGACGTAACTCACCTACTCCTAATCTCTTATATAATGAAAGAGGCATAACACTCACACTCGCACCTAAATCTGCTAGTGCATCATACATGACACAATCACTAAGTAGACAAGGAACAATAAATTCACCCGGATCACCCAACGTTGGTGAAAGTTTTGGTGGAACTGTCTTCACCGGGTTTACTTCTATGGTTTTTGTTTCTTGCACTTTCTGATTCTTCTTCTTCTTCTTTCCAGAGGTATCACAAACTTTATTACATATTATTTGTTCATACTCAACTCCTTTTCTTGGAAACGGGATGGGTGGTCTGTATGGTGCCACCACTGGCTTTACATACTCGAGTAGTGGTGGTGGCGTAACTTCTTCATTGTTACTCACATTGAAAACCTTCCCATCTTCTGATGCTGGTTTTTCAGAATTCGTTGATACCATATTAACATTCTCATTCTGAGGATTTACTTCAGTATCACTCGGTAGCTTTCCTTGTTCCCTCTCACTCATCATGCTAGTAAGAGTACCTACGTGTTTTTCTAGATTTAAAATGGAAGCTTGTTGAGTTCTTAATGACTGATCAAACCTCTCATTTGTTTGGGTTTGAGATGTAATACATTGTGCTTGAGATTCCATTAGCTTTTGTACCATTTCTTCCAGATTTGACTTTTTCTCTTCGGTTTGTTGTGGTGGTTTATACAAGCCAGGTCTTTGTTGATGAAAGTGTTGTTTTGAGTTGGTTGGTTATTCGGACCTTGTTGGTTGTATGAGTTATTGTTGGGTCCATTTGGATTGTAAAGAATGTTTTGATTTCGATTAAAGTTTGGCCTTGGAGGTTGATAATTATTTTGATAATTATTTCCCGGCCTTTGGTTCATGTAGAAAACATTCTCTCGTAGTTCCATCGTTTGTTCAATGTGACAGTCTTTCGTTAAGTGTGGTCCACCGCATTTCTCACAACTGATTTGTATTGCGTGAATATCTTTAGTCATATTTTCCATTCGTCTTTCGAACGCATCTATTTTTGCGGAAACAGAATCAAAGTCATGGCTAGAATTGGCTCTAGCCGCTTTAGATGAACGAAAGATATCTTTTTCTTTATGCCACTCATGCAAGTGGTGAAATATCCCGTTCATATTGATTATAAACGTTCCATATTAATTGATTTCGTCGCGAGGTTTTGACCTCTATATGAGACGTTTTTCAAAGACTGCATTCATTTTTAAAACAACCATAACCTTTATTTTATCTATAAAGGTTTAAAAAGCATTACGTAGATTATCAAATAATGATAATCTAAAATATACCGTTTACACATGACCATTACATAATCGTTTACAATAAGAATATATTACATCAAAAATAAGTTTCTTGAATGCAGTTTTTACATAATATCATACAAACATGGACTCCAAATCTTGTCCTTACTTTAGTATGCAATAGCGGAAGCTCTTAATAATCACCTGAGAATAAACATGCTTAAAACGTCAACAAAAATGTTGGTGAATTATAGGTTTAACCTATGTATTATCAAATCATAATAATTGACCACAAGATTTCATATTTCAATATACATCCCATACATAAAGATAAAAATCATTCATATGGTGAACACCTGGTAACCGACATTAACAAGATGCATATACGAATATCCCCTATCATTCCGGGAATCCCTTCAGACATGATAAAAACGAATTCGAAGTACTAAAGCATCCGGTACTTTGGATGGGGTTCGTTAAGCCCAATAGATCTATCTTTAGGATTCGCGTCAATTAGTAGATCGGTTTACTAATTCTTAGGTTACCAAGCAAAAGGGGCATATTCGGCTTCGATCATTCACCCATATAATGTAGTTTCATTTACTTGTGTCTATTTCGTAAAATATTTATAAAACTGCATGTATTCTCATCCCAAAATATTAGATTTTAAAAGTGGGACTATAACTCACTTTCACAGATTTTTACTTCGTCGGGAAGTAAGACTTGGCCACTGGTCGATTCACGAACCTATAACAAATATGTACATATATATCAAAGTATGTTCAAAATATATTTACAACACTTTTAATACATTTTGATATTTTAAGTTTATTAAGTCAGCTGTCCTCGTTAGTAACCTACAACTAGTTGTCCATAGTTAAATGTATAGAAATAAATTGATATATATTATCTTAAATCAATCCACGACCCAGTGTATACACGTCTTAGGCTAGATCACAACTCAAAGTATATATATTTTTAGAATCAACCTCAACCCTGTATAGCTAACTCCAACATTACTGCATATAGAGTGTCTATGGTTGTTCCAAATAATATATATATATGGGTCGATATGATATGTCAAAACATTTGCATACGTGTCTATGGTATCCCAAGATTACATAATATATTAGAATACATGTATAATACAATATAAGTTAGCTAGAATATGATTTGTATAGAATTGTTACAATATTTCCCGTAGCTACAACAATCAAAAAAATATCCAATCTTGTTTTACCCATAACTTCTTCGTTTTAAATCCGTTTTGAGTGAATCAAATTGCTATGGTTTCATATTGAACTATATTTTATGAATCTAAATATAAAAAGTATAGGTTTATTGTTGGAAATATAAGTTACAAGTCGTTTTTGTAAGAGGTAGTCATTTCAGTCGAAAGAACGACGTCTTGATGACCATTTTGAAAAACATACTTCCACTTTGAGTTTAACCATGATTTTTGGATATAGTTTCATGTTCATAAGAAAAATTATTTTCCCAGAAGAAAAACTTTTAAATCAAAGTTTATCATAGTTTTTAATTATCAAACCCAAAACAGCCCGCGGTGTTACTACGATGACGTATGTCCAGTTTTACGGTGTTTTTCTTGTTTCCAGGTTTTAAATCATTAAGTTAGCATATCATATAGATATAGAACATGTATTTAGTTGATTTTAAAAGTCAAGTTAGAAGGATTAACTTTTGTTTGCGAACAAGTTTAGAATTAACTAAACTATGTTCTAGTGATTTCAAGTTTAAACCTTCGAATAAGGTAGTTATATATATATGAATCGAATGATGTTATGAACATCATTACTACCTCAAGTTTTGTGGATAAACCTACTAAAGGATCCTTGGATGGCTTGAAAGTTCTTGAAGCAGAATCATGACACGAAAACAAGTTCAAGTAAGATTTTCACTCGAAATAAGATTGTTATAGTTATGGAAATTGAATCAAAGTTTGAATATGAGTATTACCTTGTATTAGAAAGATATCTTACTGTAAATAAGAAAAATTTCTTGAGGTTGGATGATCACTTTACAAGATTGGAAGTAAGCTAGCAAACTTGGAAGTATTCTTGATTTTATGAAACTAGAACTTATAGAATTTATGAAGAACACTTAGAACTTGAAGATAGAACTTGAGAGAGATCAATTAGATGAAGAAAATTGAAGAATGAAAGTGTTTGTAGGTGTTTTTGGTCATTGGTATATGGATTAGATATAAAGGATGTGAAATTTTGTTTACATGTAAATAAGTCATGAATGATTACTAATATTTTTTGTAATTTTATGAGATATTTCATGCTAGTTGCCAAATGATGGTTCCCACATGTATTAGGTGACTCACATGGGCTGTTAAGAGCTGATCATTGAAGTGTATATACCAATAGTACATACATCTAAAAGCTGTGTATTGTACGAGTACGAATACGGGTGCATACGAGTAGAATTGTTGATGAAACTGAACGAGGATGTAATTGTAAGCATTTTTGTTAAGTAGAAGTATTTTGATAAGTGTCTTGAAGTCTTTCAAAAGTGTATGAATACATATTAAAACACTACATGTATATACATTTTAACTGAGTCGTTAAGTCATCGTTAGTCGTTACATGTAAATGTTGATTTGAAACCTTTAAGTTAACGATCATGTTAAATGTTGTTAAACCAATGTTTATTATATGTTATGAGATGTTAAATTATTACATTATCATGATATTATGATATATTAATATATCTTAGTATGATATATATACAGTTCAATGTTGTTACAACGATAATCGTTACATATATGTCTCGTTTCGAAATCATTAAGTTAGTAGGCTTGTTTTTACATATGTAGTTCATTATTAATACACTTAATGACATGCTTACTTATCATTTATTATGATTAAACATAGTGTATCAATATCTTAATATGATTCATATGTATTTAGTAAGACGTTGTTATAACGATAATCGTTATATATATCGTTTCGAGTTTCTTAATTCAATAAACTCAATTTTATGTATATAACTCATTGTTAAAATACCTAATGAGATACTTACTTATCATAATATCATGTTAACTATATATATAATCATATATATGTCATCATATAGTTTTTACAAGTTTTAACATTCGTGAATCACCGTCAACTTGGGTGGTCAATTGTCTATATGAAACCTATTTCAATTAATCAAGTCTTAACAAGTTTGATTTCTTAACATGTTGGAAACATTTAATCATGTAAATAACAATTTTATTTAATATATATGAACATGGAAAAGTTCAGGTCACTACAAGTGAGATGCTGTGTTATCAATGATTTTGTGAGCTTCAGTTGCGGTTTTCTTCATAATGGAACCACCAGCTGCTGTGTCGATGTCTTTTTGTGTTGTAACATCGCAACCTTGGTAGAATATTTGTACTATTTGATAAGTATCTAAACCATGCTGAGGACATCCTCTCAACAACTTTCCGAATCTTGTCCACGCCTCATATAGAGTTTCATTTGGCTTTTGCGTGAACGTAACAATTTCTCCTTGAAGTCTCACGGCTTTAGATGCCGGAAAGAATCTTTTAAGAAAATTTTCAACTAAAACATCCCATGTATTAATCGCCCCTTCAGGTAACGATTCTAACCAATCTTTGGCTTCTCCCTTTAAAGTCCAGGGAAACAACATGAGATAGATCTGTTCATCCTCAACTTATCTAATTTTGAATAGGGTACATATCCTATTAAAGGTTCAAAGATGTTCGTTTGGATCTTCTTTTGGCGTACCACTATATTGGCATTGATTAGTTACCATGTGTAGGATTTGTCCTTTGATTTCATAATCTGGCGCATTAATGTATGACTTAATAATGGCGTGTCCTTGGCCCATGCATGTGGTTCTCATTTGATCTTCCATACTTAGAGGTTCCGTTACTTCCATAATTGAATTTGTTAAATACGAATCACTAGAGGATTCTGATTTAACGGTTTGTAGTTCAGGAGGAATGATTAGTGGTTCAGGATCTTGGAATTGTCCTTGAATATCCTCCGGGTTCTCAATTGTGAAGTCAGGTTCAAAAAATGGATTATCGGAAATTTGAATTGGAGTACTTGTTCGACTAGATGATGATTCTAAAGAAAAATCAACGTCGACAATATTGGCTAGATGTCTTGATCGAGTTATGAAAGGACCCGTTCATATACATTATAAACGATTCACAATAGTTGATTACATCGCGAGGTATTTGACCTCTATATGATACGTTTTACAAAAATTGCATTCGTTTTTAAAAGACAAACTTTCTTTACATCTAAAATTGACGGCATGCATACCATTTCATATTACATCCAACTATAATTGACTTAATATTAATCTTGATGAACTCAATGACTCGAATGCAACGTCTTTCAAAGTATATCATGAATGACTCCAAGTAATATCCTTAAAATGAACTAATGCACAGCGAAAGATTTCTTTAATACCTGAGAATAAACATGCTTTAAAGTGTCAACCAAAAGATTGGTGAGTTCATTAGTTTATCATAATCAATCATTTCCGTAATAGTAATAGGCCACAAGATTTCATATACAGAAACGTTTTAATAAACATATTCTAAGTGGTTGAGCACTTGGTAACCATACTTAACATTTAATCAACGTCGCATATTCCCTTTATTATGAAATCTCACTACACTGTACCAAGTGTAGTCACTGAAACGAAGTATTGTGTAACCGTTGAATACTGGTCATCCAGTCCGGTTGGGGTTGTCAGGCTCGATAGATCTATCAACAGGATTCGCGTTTATAATACCGCATGTAAATGGTAGTAACCAAGCTATTAGGGAAAAATATGTAAAGTGGTACAACTCAACGTAGAATATGTTTTTAGTACTTGTGTCCATTTCATAAAACAGTTATAAAACAGTGCATGTATTCTCAGCCCAAAAATATATATAAAAAGGGAGTAATGAAACTCACAATACTGTATTTCGTAGCAATTATGTATATGACGGCACTAAACAAGTGCAGGGTTTGTCTCGGATTCACGAACCTATATTAAGTATATATATTTATATGTTGGTCAATATCTATCTAACAATTTAGGTCAAGTCATAGTGTATCACAATCCTAATGCTCGAGACCGACATGCAAAAGTCAACAAAATTCAACTTGACCCAAAATGACTTCCAAAATCTATACATGTTTATTATATAACTTATATATTTAAATATATTTATCAGATCTTATTATACTAAATAATACAAGTCATTTATTAATATATAAAAATTTATATTTAAATTCATATATGATAAAAATATACTTTTATAGATCTCAAGTAATAAAATTTATAAAATTCACTTAATATCATAAAAATATAGTGGTATGTATTATTAATGTAATTATGTTACGTGTGGTAAAAATATCTTTGTACGCATATTTATTTGATAAAATAATATTGATAATAATAATAATAATGATAAAAATAATAAAATGATAGTTTCAATAAAAATATTAATTTTTAGTAATAAAGATAATTTTAGTAATAACATCAACTGATAACAATTATAATAATCGTTTTAATAATAATATTAAAATTAATAATAATTCAGTTGATCATATCTTTTAATCCGTTCATCGAACCCACACGATTTCTAAATAAAAAGTTATTAATTTTTCTTTAGCTTTTCAACGACATGCATATCATATACCTTATCTCAGTAGCATATGTATCAAATTCGTGATTTATCATAAACTATTGAACGACGAAACTAAGCATACAAACATGCATAATCATATATACTCGAGCACTAGTCAGGGATACACTATTAATATATAAAAGATAAGATATAAATGCTCACGTATCAATATTGTTATTCAATATTGCAGGAAAGTACGTAGACGCAACGAAAATAATAAACGTTAGGTTGACCTCACGAGCAATACCCTCAAACAATACCCATAACCTCCATAGCTATAACCCATAATTTCCTTAGCTCTATCCCGTTTGAAAACTTATTTTGAAATCTTCTGAATATAACTCTGTCGTAGTATTTTATGTATACTAATAATATCTTGAAATAATACTAAGTAAATATATATATGTAATTCGATTAAGAGAGTTTAGAGAAATATATTTTCAAGTTTCTATGAAATAATGAAACCTATTGAATTCTATTTATAATAGATTTTTGAATTATTAAAGTGAATTATTAAAGTATGAATTATTAAAGTGAATTATTAAAGTATGAATTATTAAAGTATGAATTATTAAAGTATGAATTATTAAAGTGAATTATTAAAATAAATTATTAAAGTTAAAGTAAAGTAAAAGTAAAGTAAAAGTAAAGTAAGGATAAAGTTAAAGTATAGTAAAAGTATAAAACTATGTATGTATAATACGCGTATAAATATATTTAATATTAATTTAAATCGTTATATCATAAAACATTTTAGAAAAGTAGAATTATATATATTCATAATAGGTTTCAAGTTTTTAAATTACAGTCTGCTGGTGAATCATGGGATAAAGTCCAAAGGTTTAATAAACGTATGAAATCATCTTAATGAAAAATGTCGAGTTACTTAACTTGTCGATATCCAACATCTAAGTTATTTACACTCGACGTTCTTACTTATAGATCACTTTACCATTTTTCGAATATTGTCAAAAAGAATAGATTTCTTAAATCACAGTGGACCTCATAACATTGGCCCGTAATCATATCATAATGTATCTGATAATTCAATCATTTGATATTATCTCTTAATTCTGTCGATAAATATATCGAAACAAATACGTTCATATAAAGTATCTTATATCTAATACTTTGTTAATGTTTTCAGTTAATATTATATATTATATATACATATCTATATACACATAATTGTTCGTGAATCGTCGAACACGGTCAAAGGGTAATTGATTACATGAATGTAGTTCCAAACTTTTTGAGATTCAACATTACAAATTCTGCTTATCGTGTCGGAAACATATAAAGGTTAGGTTTAAATTTGGTCGGAAATTTTCGAGTCGTCACAGTACCTACCCGTTAAAGAAATTTCGTCCCGAAATTTGATCGAGGTCGTCATGGCTAACCATAAAAATGTTTTCATGACGGATATGTGTTGATAGATAGGATTTTATTACCATAGAGTAATATGGATAAAATGATCCGATTACTCGAAGCGTATGAGTGAAGCTATCACAAAATAGTGGAATGAGGAAAATAAGTTTCGTCATAATTTTTGACGTAGTCATGGTTGAATTCCGGAATTCAAGGGATTCAAGAAAAAAAAATCTTGGAAATCTATAAGATCTGTTTCTTCGACATTTAAGGAAATTAGGATCTCTTTAATTAAATGCGATGATCTGTCCCGATTACTACATCTGATATTTCCCTTATATATTTACCTTTTCCATTCCATTAGTTTTTACCACTTCTATAATCAATTCCAATTTCAAAAGATTGCAAAAATGCTTAATCCAGTTCTAATCCTTGTCCTTATCCTTACTATCGCAACAATCATTCTCCTTTTTCAACTTCCACCGGAGGAATCTGTTTTCTTCTACTTCGCCCTTGGGGTTATAGTGTTTTTAACTCTCCCGTGTCTTTATGTTGCGATAAACATTGATATACACGGTTTCTAATTTATGTGTTGTTATTGGATATTATATTCTCCCTTACATTTCGGAGTTTCATACTTTTTTTGTCTCTTCCCGGCTTTAAGTCAAGCGAATAATGGTCTAGAATTAGTAGGTATGAAGTTTTGGATGAACATAGTTTATGTTCTAAGAAGGAAATCGTAATGGTACGATCTTGATTTGGCAAATTACCAGAATATCCGGAAAGATAGAACTATCAAGAAGATATGTTATTAATATGTTTGGAGATTTGGTAGAATGTAAGAGTCGTGTAAATGGCACATGATGATGGTATGTTCTGTGAATCATCACGTTCCATTAGAAACTCAGCATGAATTACTGTAATATAATCACGTTGATCAAGTGTCATTATATTATACTAACTCATGCTTCAGTTCCTAACACTACTTCAAAACATTCATATTTGAATTTTTTTTTCAGAATTTAGAAACCAACACAGTTTCTTTTATGTTGCAGATATTATGGAGAGATAAATGATCTCAGATAGGAATAGTTGTGAAAATATCTCCAGAAATATGGAGAATATGTATAATGAGAGATATGAAGATATCTTATAATATTTAAGATAAGATGATGATGAAGAATAAGGTCCGCAAAGGTTTAGAGTCAGGAGCAAGGTATTCGTTAATGACTTCGTCAGAAACAGAATCATCAAGATTCTTTAAATACAGACTTTGGTCCTTGTATTTGTCCTTGGTCTCCTTCACGGTCTGCTCAATCCATTGTTCAGTACCAACTCTTCTCTTTTTCTGGGCTTTACCAACACATTATTCTTTGTCATCAAACTTTTGACTGTTAAAGTCGTTTACAGTTTCTGCTGCTTCATTAGCATTTCGAGAACTAATTCATAGTTTGAGATGTTTTTCAAAAACTTCACATTCGAAGTGTGTAAGTTTAGGAGATAGACGTTATATGTATATATAACTATTGAAGTAGAAACGCTGCGAGATTTCAAAATACTGATTGCTGATTTTCAGTAATTGGTATGGCAATTCTTGTTGCAAGATGCGGATGAGTAAGAGATGGAGTTTCAATGAATAAGTATAGTGACTTTTCAGAGAGGTTTAAGTCGAAGGTTAATGAAGTTGTTGATAAGTTTACTGCTAATGTGGTAAGATATGAAAGGTTCCCCAGTAACGATGGTGAAAGGGCAGCGTATCTATCGAAGTTATAATAAAATTAGTTTTACTGAAAAGTCGAAGTTGACTTGTTGGAGCTGTGACAAAACTGGCTACTTTGAAAAGAATCGTAAGGTTGTTTTTGCTAATAAATGCTAAAGAATTCAACGCGGGTACGTGTTAAACTATGACTTTGGGTTTGAGAGTTTTTCAGGTACAAGACTTCGGGTAATGTGTGATTGGATCATCATCTCGATTGTTCCTTATTTGAAGTGTCTTCTGAAATTTCGAAGCGTTTTAAATGCAGCTTGTCATTGTCAATATCCAAAGGATAAATTCGTCATAAATCTCGATTGATTCTCATATCCTTTTGAGTGTTACAATTAAAAGTGATGTTCTATCACAGTTTTGAAGTCAAAGTATAGCTTTGAAAAAATGTAAGGATCTAAGAGTGATGGTTTTGCTTATATCTCGAGTTGCATTCTGAGATTTTAAAAATCAGAATAGGTGATTGAATTTGAATGAGTATGGTTGTTTTGATTTCTTATAAAAGAAGGTATACTGTTGTGAAAATAGGGAGTACAGTTGATGATTTACTGAATTAGAATCGAAGAATGTAATATATTAATTGTGTATTTACATATCTCTCGGGTATTACCTACCCGTTAAAAAAATGTCACAAATAATATTTTGAACCAGAATTTTTCATTACAGTCTTTATGAAAATATATGTATGTATATTTTCTTCAGATGTAATACAGATTTAATGAGTTAATATCATATTAAGCTCATTTGATTTTCGGCTTGGATTAGTAAAGAATAATCTCTAAAACATTAGAGATTACATAATCTTCGCGGAGTATTTCGCTAATGTAATCAATACTTCAATATTTATTCTTATAGATATTTCCTTAGTGAATTATGCTGATGCTCATAGAACTCTTGCTAACTTCACAAGATACGAATGTTGTTTTCCAGTAAGTTTCGAGTACATTGAAGATGAAAGTGTAAAATCAAACATGTTATTGAATGATACACTTGGTTTATAATGAAACCGAATTCATTTAATTGAACCAAAGATTGTAGTTACGATGGTTAGGTTATCAACGAAGGATGTACATCATAGCATATTAGTAATATGAATTTAACTGAGTAGTATCTACCCTTTTTCAATTCATATTCAATAGCTTAGTACGAAAGATTTTTATAGTTTCAGCATTCATATATATAAAATATATATATATAATTTCTTCAGAAGAATGAGTTAATACTTCATAACTCGTTGATACAAAATACTCGTTGTTGATCAATGATGACGTCCACGGCGATTCTTAAACTGACGGAACTTGTGATGTTATAGGTGTTGCTAGTGCTGATGATGCTGACAGTACTGACGGTGATGGTGGTGCTGACGATATTGTTGATGCTGGTGATACTGCCGGTAACTGCTGGTGATGCTGCTGAAGCTTGTGGTATTGAAGCTTGCGATGTGGATGTTACTGGAGGTATTGGTTATGCTGCTGGTGCTGCTGATGGTGTTTGTAATCCTTACACCATGTGTTCCAAAGCCACTACTCGGGCGCGAAGTTCGTTAATTTCTGCTAGTACACCGGGATGATTGGCGGTTGGAACGAGCGGATGAATAAGATTCAAAATATGGGATAGTATATAATCATGACGAGATACTTTAGCAATGAGTGAGAAAATGGTGTCTCAAACAGGTTCGCCGGTAAGTGCTTCAGGTTCATCGCCAAGAGGGCAATGTGGTGGATGGAAGGGATCACCTTCTTCTTGTCTCCAATGGTTGAGTTGACTACGGACCCATCCCTAATTCATCCAAAATAGATGATGGGAAATTGGTTGATCCATTCTGGTGATGCTACTTTCGGAGCTCAGGTAGATATCCATATCGGAATAGCTGTCGAAATCTGAGGAATTCAAACTGGTTGAGGGATCCATCTCGTAGGATCAGGGAAAGAATTTTTGGTATGAAATAGATTGTAGAATTTAGAATTGGTATTCTTCAATTACATAATTTGCATATGTATATATAATACCAAAATTCCGTAAATTACGGAGAATCTTTGAAAAGATGTCAGTCAAAGTTCACAGTAATAGATGTGCTAAGATAAGAATCCGTCTATACACTATTAAGCAATAAATGCAGGAAAACGCGTCTAGACTTAAGATGATAAGCAGGTAATTTCCTAAGGATGATAAGTAGATGATTTCCAACTAGAATTGATAAGCAAACTTTTTGACATGCAGACACGGACGAAGTCCAGACTCACTAATGCATCTTAACAACTATCAGTTAGACACACTAATGCAAGACCTGGTTCGCTAAGACCACCGCTCTGATACCAACTGAAAGGACCCGTTCATATACATTATAAATGATTCACAATAGTTGATTACATCATGAGGTATTTGACCTCTATATGATACGTTTTACAAACATTGCATTCGTTTTTAAAAGACAAACTTTCTTTACATTTAAAATTGAAGGCATGCATACCATTTCATATTACATCCAACTATAATTGACTTAATATTAATCTTGATGAGCTCAACGACTCGAATGCAACATCTTTCAAAGTATGTCATGAATGACTCCAAGTAATATCCTTAAAATGAACTAATGCACAGCGGAAGATTTCTTTAATACCTGAGAATAAACATGCTTTAAAGTGTCAACCAAAAGGTTGGTGAGTTCATTAATTTATCATAATCAATCATTTCCGTAATAGTAATAGATCACAAGATTTCATATACATAAACGTTTTAATAAAAATATTCTAAGTGGTTGAGCACTTGGTAACCATACTTAACATTTAATCAACGTCGCATATTCCCTTTATTATGAAATCTCACTACACTGTACCAAGTATAGTCACTGAAACGAAGTATTGTGGAACCGTTGAATACTGGTCGTCCAGTCCGGTTGGGGTTGTCAGGCCCGATAGATCTATCAACAGGATTCACATTTACAATACCGCATGCAAATGCTAGTTACCAAGCTATTAGGGAAAAATATGAAAACTGGTACAACTCAACGCAGAATATGTTTTTAGTACTTGTGTCCATTTCGTAAAACAGTTATAAAACAGTGCATGTATTCTCAGCCCAAAAATATATATAAAAAGGGAGTAATGAAACTCACAATACTGTATTTCGTAGCAATTATGTATATGACGGCACTGAACAAGTGCAGGGTTTGTCTCGGATTCACGAACCTATATTAAGTATATATATTTATATGTTGGTCAATATCTATCTAACAATTTAGGTCAAGTCGTAGTGTATCACAATCCTAATGCTCGAGACCGACATGCAAAAGTCAACAAAATTCAACTTGACCCAAAATGACTTCCAAAATCTATACATGTTTATTATATAACTTATATATAGTCATTTTATATATTTAAATATATTTATCAGATCTTATTATACTAAATAATACAAGTCATTTATTAATAAATAAAAATTTATATTTAAATTCATATATGATAAAAATATACTTTTATATATCTCAAGTAATAAAATTTATAAAATTCACTTAATATCATAAAAATATAGTGGTATGTATTATTAATGTAATTATATTACGTGTGGTAAAAATATCTTTGTACGCATATTTATTTGATAAAATAATATTAATAATAATAATAATAATGATAAAAATAATAAAATGATAGTTTCAATAAAAATATTAATTTTTAGTAATAAAGATAATTTTAGTAATAACATCAACTGATAACAATTATAATAATCGTTTTAATAATAATATTAAAATTAATAATAATTCAGTTGATCATATCTTTTAATCCGTTCATCGAACCCACACGATTTCTAAATAAAAAGTTATTAATTTTTCTTTAGCTTTTCAACGACATGCATATCATATACCTTATCTCAGTAGCATATGTATCAAATTCGTGATTTATCATAAACTATTTAACGACGAAACTAAGCATACAAACATGCATAATCATATATACTCGAGTACTAGTCTGGGATACACTATTAATATATAAAAGATAAGATATAAATGCTCACGTATCAATATTGTTATTCAATATTGCAGGAAAGTACGTAGATGCAACGAAAATGATAAACGTTAGGTTGACATCACGAGCAATACCCTCAAACAATACCCATAACCTCCATAGCTATAACTCATAATTTCCTTAGCTCTATCCCGTTTGAAAACTTATTTTGAAATCGTCTGAATATAACTCCGTCGTAGTATTTTATGTATACTAATAATATCTTGAAATAATACTAAGTAAATATATATATGTAATTCGATTAAGAGAGTTTAGAGAAATATATTTTCAAGTTTCTATGAAATAATGAAACCTATTGAATTCTATTTATAATAGATTTTTGAATTATGAAAGTGAATTATTAAAGTATGAATTATTAAAGTGAATTATTAAAGTATGAATTATTAAAGTATGAATTATTAAAGTGAATTATTAAAATAAATTATTAAAGTTAAAGTAAGTAAAAGTAAAGTAAAGATAAAGTTAAAGTATAGTAAAAGTATAAAACTATGAACGTATAATACGAGTATAAATATATTTAATATTAATTTAAATCGTTATATCATAAAACATTTTAGAAAAGTAGAATTATATATATTCATAATAGGTTTCAAGTTTTTAAATTACAGTCTGTTGGTGAAGCATGGGATAAAGTCCAAAGGTTTAATAAACGTATGAAATCATCTTAATGAAAAATATCGAGTTACTTAACTTGTCGATATCCAACATCTAAGTTATTTACACTCCACGTTCTTACTTATAGATCACTTTACCATTTTCCGAATATTGTCAAAAAGAATAGATTTCTTAAATCACAGTGGACCTCATAACATTTGCCCGTAATCATATCATAATGTATCTGATAATTCAATCATTTGATATTATCTCTTAATTCTGTCGATAAATGTATCGAAACAAATACGTTCATGTAAAGTATCTTATATCTAATACTTTGTTAATGTTTTCAGTTAATATTATATATTATATATACATATCTATATACACATAATTTTTCATGAATCGTCGAACACGGTCAAAGGGTAATTGATTACATGAATGTAGTTCCAAACTTTTTGAGATTCAACATTACAAATTCTGCTTATCGTGTCGGAAACATATAAAGGTTAGGTTTAAATTTGGTCGGAAATTTCCGGGTCGTCACAAGTTACAGGTGGTGAACATATGAAAGGTTGTGAACGTTTTGCTCGGTGCATTCACTGAATATCCTATTAGAAATTATATAAGTTATCAAATTAATAGACTTTTCTGCTTTTGCCCACGTTTCGAATAGCCAAAGATGCAGCAGGGAGCTAGGATCCTTTGAATTGGAAAATCCACAACTCAGCCACTAACAAATCCAACTATTACTACGAAGCAGAAAATTTTGGATGTCTATCAATTTAACCGCTTAAAATAATTTTTCGTCGAAATTTAAAGAAAACTTTGAAAATTCTATGTCCTAAAAACTAGAGCGTAGAAATGAAAAAGATAAAGCGCGTCGAAAAACGTCGAAAAATAAAAAGTCAAAAAATAATAAAAAGAAAGTAAAGCGTCGAAACTTAAAAGTCAAAAACTTATGACTAAAAAGTTGCGCCTAAAGGTATTAAAGCTTAAAGGAATTCTATATCCAAAACGGCAATAACTTAATTAGGCACTAAAATCTTAAAACGGCGTCACAAAATTCTAAGGCACCTAAATCTTAATATAAAGAAAAAGCACTTAAAGGGTTTTACGGCAAAGCCTAAAAATTTAGAAATATAAAATAACTACGGCAAAATACTATAACTTAAAACTAGTTACGAACGATAAATATACAAATTATGAACTAAACGAATAAAAAGATTCAAAATATAAAAATAAAACTTAAAGTTATAAAAATACATTTTTTATAAAAAATAATATTTTTATATTATTTATTAAAAAGGTACTAATTTATAAATTAAGAGAACTAATTAAAACTTAAAATACAAAATTAACTAAAACTAAAACTAATTATTAATTTAATTAAACCCTAATTAATAATAATAATAATAATAATAATTAATTAACCCTAATTTCGTAATAAATGATCCTAGGTATCAACTGTCAGAGCAGCTCCGCGATTGCTGGGGTTTATACCTTCGAAGCTTCGCGATTGCGGATTTAAATAGTGATGGATCCGTTTTGGGCTTAAAATAGGTTCGGCCTGGTACTATTCCTGTGTGAGCTTCAGTTTTGGGCTACGGCCAGATTTGGGCCTAGTTGCTGTTTTTAATTTTTACAAGATTTTAATTTTACAAAATAATTTTTATTAAAATAAAATAAACTCATATTTTAAAAACTACAAATAAAAAAAATACTTTATAATTTTATATATTTTGAACAAACTCTTAAAAATATATTTTTTATTTTTTTATTTTTATTTTTATTTTTTTTTATTTTTTATTTTTTTATATTTTTATATTTTTTTTTCAAACTTATATATAATTATATTTTTACAAATATAGATTAAAAATATAGTGTTTCGCCGAATCCCCGGCAGCGGCGCCAAAAACTTGATGTGTGCAGCGGTGTATACGAAATACTATTATTGTTTACTACGAATTACGATGAAATATGACACCAGTTTTATTTATTTATTTATTGGATATACCTAAACCTTGCTACAATACTTATAGGCAGTGTACCTAATCGTAGAGTAGTGTAGTTTTTAGTAAGTTCGGTTCGTTCCACAAAGAGCTAGTGATTACGTACTATATTTTTAACAACTATATTTATATAAAATATATATAATTATATATAGTAATATTATTATTATAAAAGGGGGTTTACCGTTTAATGACCAGTTTGTCGATTTTATATTTTAAGCGTAAATATAAATGACAATAATTAAAGTGCATAAAATAAATGACAAAATTAAAATGACAATAAATAAAATGACAGTAAATAAAAGTATGATGAGAAATACAATAAAAGAATTATGCTTATTTAAACTTCCGTAATCATGATGTTTGACGTTTTGATTTTAATTAATTGTTACCCTGGTTAATTGTCATTTGTCCTGGTTTAATTGATATCTATCTGGTTTTTGTCCATAACAGTCCATCGGTCATAATTATAAAATGCTCGTCAAATTAACTTTATTCCCGAAGTCAAATATTCCAACTAATTAGGGATTCGAACTGTAACAAGGTTTTAATACTTTGTTAATAATTACACTAGGTTATCGACTGCGTGTAATCCAAGGTTTTAATACATTGTTAACAATTACACCAATTATCCTTGTCTGTAATCCACCCCTTTTTTAATGAGATATGAATATTAATTTACCCACTTGATCAGTTTGAATAATCAATTACCCAACAAGAATAATTAATTAAATGATTGTAAAGGATGTCGTATAAACGTCACTAAATAGGACATACATAATCATTTAATAATTATTGGATTAACTAATTTGAAGATAGGTTCGACAGATTCCAATGAGTTGTCATTCGATTAGACAGTACCCCCCATCTATTAATAGTCATATTCCAATGTCCACAAGTGTCAATCTTTTGTCCAAACCCTAATTATTGTATAAAATCCAATAACCCCGTCTTAATATTTAGCCCAACATCACGATTACTTCGTGTGACAGCCCGGAAATTTCCGACCAAAATTTAAACTTAATCTTTATATGATAACATTATTCCGACATGATAAGCGATAAATTTTGACAAGTTTTAAAACTTTTGAAATAAGTTTCATATAAACAATTGACCAACCATTTGTTCGACGATTCACGAACATCATAACTTGTATTAAATATATACTTATGTATATATATATGGATATATGGATTATATCTAACTTGAATATATTATAGTTAAGTATCTCATTAAGTATATTAATAATTGGTTTTATATATAAATTGAAACTACTAACTTAAGGGTTTCGAAAACAATATATATATGTAACATTTAACGACGTAATAACCCTTATGTTAAAATGAATATATATGTATTGTATTAAGATGTATTAATACACTTTTTAAAGACTTAAATACATATATTAACATACTTATACTCAACAAATATAGCTATACTCATATTCCCATTCAATTTCATCAAGAATCTTACTCGTATTTATACGCAGCTTCTAGAAGTACTTACAATTGGTATATACCAATAGAAATTTTCAATAATAGAATAATATGTCATGCATGACCTAATGGTTTTTAACTTATACTAGATATTTTTCACAAAATGACAAATTACAACTAGTATATAAAGACACCATATTTGATCAAATTTTTACCATTTTATTTTTCTAATTTTTACTTCATGTTTACTTACACACACATACTCTCTCTAGTTCTAGTATCCCTTTCTTTGTTCTTCATCTATTTCTAGCAAGTTCAAGCTTCAAAATCAAGGTATTAACCTTGCCTAAATTCTTGGTCAATTCATATGTTTATAGCTATCTATATAAGAATTTATAAACTAGAACATAGTTTAGTTGATTCTAAACTTATTTGAAAAACTAATCTAATCTTTCTAACTTAACTCTAATAACACTTATTTATATGTATTATGATGTTATATTAAGTTAATATAAGAACTTATAACTTGTACATATGAAGAACACCTTAAAACTTAACATATATCGTTTAATCTCCATTCGGTAAAAAGCGGGCTGTTTTGGGTTGGGGATTAAAAACCTATCTTAGACTTTGGAAATATGTTAATATATGTAAATACGACTTCCAGTATTTTTTTCATGATTTTAGACAAATCGGAAGTATTTTATCAAAAATCATATATTTGGTGGGTGCCGGGATTCTTCCAAATCTGTCCACCGGAAAAAAAAGAGGGTAAAACTCTGAATATTAATACATGGACTGAACTTTTAGAATTGTTTTTGAAAAATTAACTTCTTAAGGAATCCATAGCAATTTGATTCACTTTAAACGGAGTTGTAATGAATATTTGGCGAGCAAAACAAAATCTGCTAAAATTAACGTTGTATGGACGAAATTTATATTGTAAAAACTATATTAACCATATCCTTGCTAAATTTTCCTATATCCTATATATATATTTGGACTTGTTATCATTAGTATAACAAAATATTATAATCTTAGTTAATTCCGAGATTGTATATATATATATATATATATATATATATATATATATATATATATATATATATATATATAATAATCTTGGTACATTCCATGACAATAAGTATACAATACATTTTGATAAATCCTAAGACAATAAGTATACAATACGTTTTGATAAATTCTAAGACAATACGTATACAATACGTCTCTGGGTTGATGCAAAGACAATACGTATACAATACGTTGTGGGGTAATTCTAAGATTATATATATACCGATAATTGGACTGTTGGACATTTTGGACTATTTTGGACTACTAACATAAAAATGTTATGAACTTGTTTTATTTTATTCACATGTATTATTATCTGAATCGTTATTATTGTTATAGGTTCGTGAATCCAAGGACGTCGGCTATATTTTAATAAGTTGAAAACTTGTTGAAACTATACTTTTACGACAGTGAGTATATAGTCCCATTTTTAAACTCTAAAAATAATTTGGGATGAGAATACATGCATTTTATGTTTTACGCCATGGACACAAGTACTTAAAATATATTCTACGTTGAGTTGTACCACCTTGCATATCTTCCCTAATAGCTTGGTAACTAATATTTACATGTTGTGAGAACATGTAAGCGCGAATCCTATTGATAGATCTATCGGGTTTGACAACCCCAACCGGGCTAGTCGCTCTAGTATCGTAAACGGTTGCATAGTACTTCATTTTTACTACACTTGGTACAGTGTAGGGAGATTTCATAATAAAGGGAATATGCTACATTAATGGTTAAGTATGGTTACCGAAGCGCTCAACAACTTATAGAATACTTTTATACACTTGCGAGTGTACATATATTTATAACTATGAAATCTGGTGATCTATATTTATATGGATGCTAAAACTATATATCACACCAACCTTTGTGTTGACTGTTTAAGCATGTTTATTCTCAGGTCCTTAAGAAAGTGTTCCGCTGTTGCATTATATGAGCAAGCTGTGCATGGAGTCTCATGCTTTTGTTTAAATGAAATGTTGCATTCAATAAAACCTTTGTCATGTATTATATTTGACTATTATGTCAAGTGTGTAGTATTTGAAAACCGATGTATTATGGGGATTATTCCTTAAATAATAGCCCAATTGTTTAAAACATGCATTATGTATAATAATGGTGTGCTTTTTATGAAACGAATGCAATATTTTTCTAAAACGTATCATATAGAGGTCAAATACCTCGCTATGGGACCAATGAATAACGTATTGCGTTTATAGTAATATGGACGGGTCATTTCAGTTGGTATCAGAGCGTTGGTCCTAGCGAACCAGGTCTTGCATTAGTGTGTCTAACTGATGGTTGTTAGGATGCATTAGTGAGTCTGGACTTCGACCGTGTCTGCATGTCAAAAGTTTTGCTTATCATCCTGTGTCGAAAATTACCTACTTATCATCCTTAAGAAATTACCTGCTTATCATTTTTAGTCTAGACACGTCTTGCTGCATTGATTGCATGAATAGTGTAAAGACAAAATTCATATCTTAGCATACCTGCTAAATCGTATCTTATCATATCTATTACTGTAAAAACTTTGCGTGACATATTCCGTAACTCCCTCCGTAATCTACGAAATCTTTTGCTCGACATATTCCGTAAATCCCTCCGTAATTTACGAAATCTTTTGCTCTATATATATAGATATTCTATGTAATTAGAACACCATCCGATAGCCGAAAATCGTTTCATATCGAAAAATCCTTTATTCAATCGAACGAAATGGAATTCGTCATTTCAAGTCCCTCGAATTCTGAAATGGAATCCCACTCAAGCTCCGAAAGCAGTGTGACCGGAATAGATCAATCAATCAGTCATCATCTATTCTGGATGAATTGGGGATGGGTTCGTAGCCTCCTCAATCATTTGAGACAAGAAGAAGGTGATCCCTTCCATCCACCACATTGCCCTCTTGGCGAAGAACCGGAAGCACTTACCGACGAACCTATCTAAAACACCATTTTCTCTCTCATTTCCAGAGTATCTCGTCATGATTATATACTATATCAAATTCTAGATTTTATTTATCCTCTTGTCCGAACCGACAATCATCCCGGCGTAATGGAGGAAGTCAACGAGCTTCGCTTTCGGGTAGTGGCTTTGGAGAATATGGTGCAAAGGTTACAAACACCAGCAGCAGCACCAGCAGCATAACCAGTACCACCATCAACAACACCAACAGTACCATCTGTAACAACCCGCACTTTTTCGATCATACTATACTTATAAGATTAATATTTACATAAATTAAACCTTGCCAACATGATAAGCAATCCAAATTGTCGAGACTTATATTTTCGAAAAGAGTTTTACACAACGTTTGACCGTCTAGTTTGACCGATGATATCACGAACCATACAATATATGATAATTATACGTTTGTGTATATATATGTATATATACATATTTAACATGATTAAGGAATGTTTTAATACCTCATTTTATATTAATAACAACAAGTTATATGTGTATTTTGAAACTACTAACTTAAGTTTTCAAAACGATAACTATACGTAACGTTATTTGACATAAATACTTAAGACATATAATGTTTATACATATATTGTATAAGTAATGTATTTAATCACTTTTAAGAACTTAAATACATAAAATCATATAAGTGTATTCACAAAAGATAGCTATATTTGAATCCTCATTCCATTTTTCACAAAATTTCTATACGTATACCTAGAGTATTTGTACTCGTATTATACCAAGCTTCTATACGTATTTACTATTGGTATATACACATCAAATCACCACCTAACCAGCCCTTATTCATGCCTTATGTATAAGGTAATTACTTTTGAATCATTGCAAGACTAATTACAAAAATACAAACTAAAATTTTGTCATGTTATCCTTAAAGATCACATTTTTAGGAGTATATATGTATCATCATTTTTGATTCATTTTTACTTCAATCTCTTAACTAAAAACACACACTCTTTCTTACTCTCTAAACTCCATAACAATCCAGCAAAGTTCCATAAAGATCTAGCTTCAAAAACCATACTAAAACACCATAAGAAAACCATACAAAAACACTTCAAGAAAACCCTCCAAGAACACCAACTTACTTCCAATCTTTCATACACTTCTATCACCCTTTTGATTCTAGCTTCTTACTTCTCTTTTACAGCAACTTCATCCAAGGAACTTGAGGTAGAATCTATGTTCATAACCTTATTCGATTCATATATATATAGCTATCATATTTTGTGGTATACAAGTTTAACAACAAGAACATAGTTTGAATGTTTTCAAACTTGTTTGCAAACTAAATAGATCCTTCTAACTTAACTTTTAAAATACTTCAAGACATGTAACATAACTTATTTATATGTTAATTTAACAAGGTAAAACTTGATTTTTCAAAGTATAAGTATTTTTAGAAAAATGGTCATTAAATGATTTTGTTGTAACAAAAATGTTTAACTTCATATGTTTCACTAATGTTTCACTTATGCCGTATGATTTTGAATACAAACCAAGGTATTTACAGTTCATAGTCTTAAAGAAGAACTCGATCCAAGAAGATGGCAATTTGAATCAACGAAAACGGATTTGTAACGAAGAAACTATGACCGAAACAAAATTGGTTATCCTAGATCATTTCAACTACGGGATCAATTGGAAAAAAATGATATAAATCACATATTTCTAAGATAACATGATATTTTATATATATGTACTTATAATTCAATTTTATATGGTTCAGGATCACCCGTAAACAATACGAGAAGATTAATCATAAGATCCCATGATTGTACGCAACACGTCATTTGACAACACCGGTACTTTATGTACGCAACACGTCATTTGACAACACCGGTACCATGGGTCAAGATTAATCTCGACCAATACATATACGATGGGGTTTTATTTATTTCGTTGGGGGTTTTATTTATTTCATTGCGGGTATATTAAACATCTAAAAATGAACCATTAAAATTGAATTACTAACAACGAACTGCTAACTACGGACTAAGGAATTATTCAAAGTATTAAAAGTATAACAAGTATATATATGTGACGTTTGTTTAAAAAGAAAAGGTATTGATATATTATATATGGATAGGTTCGTGATATCAACCGGAAGACCAAGTCAAAAATATATATATCTTCAAGACGAACGTGAGTATATAGTCCCACTTTTAAACTCTAAATATTTCGGGATGAGAATACATGTATTTTATGTTTTACGATATGGACACAAGTAACTGAAAAATATATTCTACGTTGAGTTGTACCACTGGCATACTTCCCTGTAGCTTGGTAACTGTTATTTACAGCGGTATTGTAAACGCGAATCCTGTTGATAGATCTATCGGGCCTGACAACCCCAACCGGACTGGACGACCAGTATTCAACGGTTGCACAGTACTTCGTTTTGTGACTACACTTGGTACGGTGTAGTAAGATTTCATATTAAAGGGAATATGCGACGTGAAAATGTTAAGTATGGTTACCAAGTGCTCAACCACTTAGAATACTTTTATTAAACTGTTTATATACGAAATCTTGTGGTCTATATATATATATTGCTGCGCACTAAACCTATATCTCACCAACTTTATGTTGACGTTTTTAAACATGTTTATTCTCAGGTGATAATTAAAGCTTCCGCTGCATTATGTTGAATCTAAGCAGGATCATGCGTACTCATATTTGTGTCAAAAATAAAACTGCATATCCGAGGACGTGTGTTGTAAAATATGCTAGAAATCGTGTTGTTATTATCATTTGTAAAGTTTGTAAGTCGAAGATTATCGTTAAACGATAATCATCTTTTTATTGTCTAAAGCTTGTAACAAAAATAATGGTTTGGTTTGTAATGTATAATATATGCAGTTTTCTTTTTTTAAAAAATGTCGCATATAGAGGTCAATACCTCGCAATGAAATCATACGTTATCTAACACGTTCTTATGGTTAAGGACGGGTTATGACATGTGGTATCAGAGCGTTGGTCTTAGCGAACCAGGTCTGCATTAGTGTGTCTAACCGAGAAGCCGTTAGGATACATTAGTAAGTCTGGACTTTGACCGGGTCTGATTTAAAAAAAAAAAAAAACATTGCTTATCACTGTTGGTTAAAATTTATATGTAAATATTATATAAGTACTAATGGGTTAGTTGTTGTGTGATAGATGTCGAGCTCAAAAATTGTTATCACAATCAACGACTCCGAATCAGAATCTTCAGATGGCGTTCCAGTCATTAACCTGTCCGATGACGAAAATGATATCCTTGGGGAAGACTCACAAATTCCGGATGAACCAACTATAGAGAACCAGGAAAGTGAACCCGAGGAGGAAAGTGAACCCGAGGAGGAAAGTGAACCCGAGGAGGAAAGTGAACCCGAGGAAGAAATACAGGAAATTACAAAAGACGAGTTCGAACTAGGAAAGAAACGAAAGGCTAATGAATTAGAAAATCCAAATCCCGAGTTTAATGAGAATGATGTGGCACCAATTCCACTCAACACTACCACCCCTATCCCCGCTATTCCTATTCGTTCTGTCCCGGCATCCAGTTCTTCAGTCCCACAGCCAAAATATAGGCAGACAGTTAGGATAAGCGTTAAGCAAATCTTTGTGTCTAAACGTCCTAGAAAATAGATCAAACGATGCGCTGCTGTGTCAAACCATGGAACCGAATAATGTTTTGTATAATATTAATAGTGTGGTTTGCTTAATGTTCGATGTAAGATAAGCATATGTAAAATATTGAAGTATGAAGTGCAATAATTTTCCATGGTTAAGTATTATTTAGATTGTAGTAATTGATTCTGTACTAAGCTATTAAGTATGAACATTAACGGGTAGGTACTACCCAAGATATAATTATAAAACGCTAATAAGAAGAAAAGGCTTTTATAATAATACCTGGTTCATATTATTAACAAGCTATAAATGTACTATAAATACACACTACATCTATAATAATCCATGTGAATAATTATTTTCTTTCATTAGGAAATGGCGCGATTGAATCGAATGACGGAACAAGAACTCGAGGAACTCATCAACCAGCGAGTGAACGACAGAATGTTATGGGTTGAGGCTGCAAGAGCTGCTGCAGTTAATCCAAATCCTCGTGTAGGATGCTCCTACAAGACGTTTCAAGCTTGCAAGCCTTCATCATTAAGTGGAACGGAAGGGCCGATCGGTTTAACCCGATGGATAGAAAAGATGGAGACGGTGTTTAAAATCAGTGGTTGTGATGAAAAAGACATGACCAAGTTTGCATCGTGCACTTTACAAGATAGTGCACTCACATGGTGGAAGAATTATGTGAAGGCGGTAGGAGGAGATGTAGCTTATGATACTCCATGGGAAGAATTCAAAGCAATGATAATCACCGAGTATTGTCCAAGGAATGAGGTTATTAAGTTAGAAGATGAGTTACGAAGTTTGAAGGTGGTTGGTACTGAAATCACCAACTACAACCAGCGATTCATGGAATTAGTTTTGCTATGTCCTGAATTGGTTCCAACCGAAGAACGGAAGATTGAAATGTACAAAGCTGGTTTGCCCAAAAAGGTCAAGGCAAACGTTACAGCATCGAAACCTAAGACAATTCATGAAGCTATAACCATGGCAAACGAGCTAATGGATCAGGTCATTTTGGACAAGAAAGCATTCAATACTGAGGTGAAGGTATTGGGGAACAAGAAAAAGTGGAATGGAGGTTATGATCAAGGTAACCAACAACAACCTTATAAGAAACAAGAAACCACGAAAGGTGCGGGTAGCGGTTCAGGCTTTGGTTACAAAGGACAAAGTCCTTTATGCAACCGTTGTCACAAACATCATTTTGGTTACTGTAGTGTGTTGTGCACTAAATGCAATAGAAAGGGACATCTTGCTGAAGATTGTAAGGCTCTCGTTACAAATGCAAATGGTAACAAGACTCCTGCCACCAACGCAAATAGAACTGCTTTGGCTAACATTACTTGTTTTGGGTGTGGAAAACAAGGTCATTATAAGAGCCAGTGCCCGAATCAGAATGGCGGACCTGCACGTGGAAGAGCGTTTGTTATTAATGCTAGAGAGGCACGAGAAGACCCGGAGCTTGTTACGGGTACGTTTACCATTAATAACTTATCAGCATCTATTTTATTTGATACTGGCGCCGATAGAAGTTATGTGTGTAGAAATTTTTACACTAAATTGAATTGTTCATCATTACCTCTAGATGCTAAGTACTTGATTGAGTTAGCTAATGGTAAGCTAATTAAAGCCGATAAAATTTGTCGTGATTGTGAAATAAATTTAGCCGGAGAAACGTTTAAAATCGACTTAATACCCGTAGAATTGGGAGGTTTTGATGTAATAGTTGGCATGGACTGGATGTCCAAAATAGGAGCGGAAGTTGTTTGTGCCAAGAAGGCAATTCGTATTCCTGGTAAGGATAAAATGCCGGTGATGATTTACGGAGAGAAGGGTGATTCAAAGCTAAAACTCATTAGCTGTTTGAAAGCCAAGAAGTGTTTAGAAAAGGGATGTTACGCTATTTTAGCACATGTTAATAAAGTCGAAAAGAAAGAAAAGTGCATCAACGACGTGCCTGTGGCAAGAGATTTTCCTGAAGTTTTTCCGGAAGAATTGCCGGGATTACCTCCATTTAGATCGGTAGAATTTCAAATAGATTTAGTACCAGGAGCTGCACCAGTGGCTCGTGCTCCATATAGACTTGCACCGTCCGAGTTAAAAGAACTTCAAAGTCAGTTAAAAGAATTACTGGACCGTGGATTCATACGACCGAGTACTTCACCGTGGGGAGCTCCAATTTTGTTTGTTAAGAAGAAAGATGGATCTTTTAGGATGTGTATAGACTATCGTGAATTAAATAAGTTAACTATCAAGAATCGGTATCCACTACCGAGAATTGATGACTTATTTGATCAATTGCAAGGATCATGTGTTTATTCAAAAATCGACTTAAGATCGGGCTATCATCAACTACGCGTCAAAGAAGAGGATATTCCGAAAACTGCTTTTCGGACACGTTATGGTCATTACGAATTTTTGGTTATGCCGTTTGGATTGACGAATGCGCCAGCTGTATTCATGGACCTCATGAATCGAGTTTGTAGTCCGTATTTAGATAAGTTTGTTATCGTTTTCATTGATGATATTCTTATCTATTCCAAGAGTGAGCAAGAGCATGAGCAGCATTTAAGGTTGATATTAGAGTTGTTGAGAAAAGAACAGCTATATGCTAAATTTTCTAAGTGTGCTTTCTGGTTGAAAGAAGTACAATTTCTTGGCCACGTTGTTAGTAGCAAAGGAATTCAGGTTGATCCAGCAAAAACTGAAGCCATTGAAAAATGGGAGACTCCTAAGACACCAATGCAGATACGCCAATTTTTGGGTTTAGCCGGTTATTATAGAAGGTTTATTCAAGATTTTTCTCGAATAGCTAAACCGTTGACAGCGTTAACGCAAAAAGGGAAGAAATATGAATGGACCTCGGAGCAGGAGAACGCATTTCAATTACTGAAGAAGAAGTTAACTACGGCGCCTATTTTATCGTTACCAGAAGGGAACGATGATTTTGAAATATATTGTGACGCTTCGCGACAAGGTTTTGGTTGTGTTCTTATGCAACGGAAGAAAGTTATTGCATTCGCATCCCGACAATTGAAGATTCACGAGCGAAATTATACGACGCATGATCTAGAACTGGGAGCAGTCGTGTTTGCATTGAAGATGTGGAGACATTACTTGTATGGGGTTAAATTCACTGTGTTTACTGATCATAAAAGCCTTCAACATATTTTCGATCAAAAACAGCTGAACATGAGGCAACGTAGGTGGGTTGAGTTAATAAATGACTATGATTGTGAAATTCGTTATCATCCCGGGAAAGCGAACGTGGTGGCCGACGCTCTAAGCAGAAAGGAACGAGAACCAATTCGAGTACGAGCGATGAACATAAAAATTCGCATGAATCTCAACTCACAAATCAAAGAAGTTCAACAAGAAGCACTCAATAAAGAAAACATAAAGAATGAAATAATGAAGAAGTATGAGAAGCAACTCGTTATACGGAAAGACGGAATTAGATATTTTGCAAATCGTATTTGGGTACCGAAGTTGGGTGGATTAAGGAAGTTGATATTGAATGAGGCACATAAGACAAGATACTCGATACATCCTGGAGTTGGAAAGATGTACCAAGATCTTAAGACGCATTATTGGTGGCCTAATTTAAAAACAGACGTTGCAACATATGTTGGGGAGTGTTTAACTTGTTCCAAGATTAAAGCAGAACACCAGAAGCCGTCAGGGTTACTTCAACAACCAGAAATCCCAGAATGGAAATGGGATGGTATTACCATGGATTTCATCACAAAGTTACCAAAGACTGCCTGGGGATACGACACCATTTGGGTGATTGTTGATCGTCTCACCAAGTCTGCACATTTCTTACCTATAAAGGAAACGGATAGAATGGAGAAACTATTACGATTGTATATAAAGGAAGTTGTTTCAAGGCATGGAATACCTATTTCCATTATATCCGATCGTGATAGTAGATTTACCTCAAAATTCTGGCAATCACTACAGGAGGCACTAGGAACTCGGTTGGATATGAGTACCGCATATCATCCACAAACCGATGGACAGAGTGAGAGAACGATTCAGACTCTCGAAGACATGCTCAGGGCATGTGTGATCGATTTTGGAAACGGATGGGATAAATATCTACCGTTAGCAGAATTCTCGTATAATAATAGTTATCATGCGAGCATTGGAGCTGCGCCATTCGAAGCATTGTACGGAAGGAAGTGTAGATCTCCTATCTGTTGGAATGAAGTAGGAGATCGACAATTAACTGGTCCCGAGATCATACATGAAACGACTGAGAAGATAGTGCAAATCAAGGAGAGATTAAAAACAGCCCGTAGTCGCCAAAAGAGCTACGCCGATGTCCGAAGGAAACCATTAGAGTTTCAGGTCGGGGACATGGTTATGCTAAAGGTGTCACCTTGGAAAGGTGTAATACGTTTCGGCAAAAGGGGTAAACTGAACCCAAGGTACGTAGGCCCGTTCAAGATCATCGAACGCATTGGACCGGTAGCTTATCGACTCGAGTTACCGCAACAACTCGCCGGAGTACATAATACCTTTCACGTCTCAAACCTTAAGAAGTGTCTTGCAAAGGAAGACCTCACCATTCCTCTTGAAGAAATTCATGTCAACGAGAAACTACAATTCGTCGAAGAACCAATCGAAATCATGGACCGTGAAGTTAAACAGCTCAAACAGAGTAATATACCGATTGTTAAGGTTCGTTGGAATGCTAGAAGAGGTCCCGAGTTTACTTGGGAACGCGAGGATCAGATGAAACGAAAGTATTAGCACTTGTTTCTCGATAACGCAAAATAGGTACAATTTTAAAATTTCGGGACGAAATTTATTTAACGGGGAGGTAATGTAACGACCCGCACTTTTTCGATCATACTATACTTATAAGATTAATATTTACATAAATTAAACCTTGCCAACATGATAAGCAATCCAAATTGTCGAGACTTATATTTCCGAAAAGAGTTTTACACAACGTTTGACCGTCTAGTTTGACCGATGATATCACGAACCATACAATATATGATAATTATACGTTTGTGTATATATATGTATATATACATATTTAACATGATTAAGGAATGTTTTAATACCTCATTTTATATTAATAACAACAAGTTATATGTGTATTTTGAAACTACTAACTTAAGTTTTCAAAACGATAACTATACGTAACGTTATTTGACATAAATACTTAAGACATATAATGTTTATACATATATTGTATAAGTAATGTATTTAATCACTTTTAAGAACTTAAATACATAAAATCATATAAGTGTATTCACAAAAGATAGCTATATTTGAATCCTCATTCCATTTTTCACAAAATTTCTATACGTATACCTAGAGTATTTGTACTCGTATTATACCAAGCTTCTATACGTATTTACTATTGGTATATACACATCAAATCACCACCTAACCAGCCCTTATTCATGCCTTATGTATAAGGTAATTACTTTTGAATCATTGCAAGACTAATTACAAAAATACAAACTAAAATTTTGTCATGTTATCCTTAAAGATCACATTTTTAGGAGTATATATGTATCATCATTTTTGATTCATTTTTACTTCAATCTCTTAACTAAAAACACACACTCTTTCTTACTCTCTAAACTCCATAACAATCCAGCAAAGTTCCATAAAGATCTAGCTTCAAAAACCATACTAAAACACCATAAGAAAACCATACAAAAACACTTCAAGAAAACCCTCCAAGAACACCAACTTACTTCCAATCTTTCATACACTTCTATCACCCTTTTGATTCTAGCTTCTTACTTCTCTTTTACAGCAACTTCATCCAAGGAACTTGAGGTAGAATCTATGTTCATAACCTTATTCGATTCATATATATATAGCTATCATATTTTGTGGTATACAAGTTTAACAACAAGAACATAGTTTGAATGTTTTCAAACTTGTTTGCAAACTAAATAGATCCTTCTAACTTAACTTTTAAAATACTTCAAGACATGTAACATAACTTATTTATATGTTAATTTAACAAGGTAAAACTTGGTTTTTCAAAGTATAAGTATTTTTAGAAAAATGGTCATTAAATGATTTTGTTGTAACAAAAATGTTTAACTTCATATGTTTCACTAATGTTTCACTTATGCCGTATGATTTTGAATACAAACCAAGGTATTTACAGTTCATAGTCTTAAAGAAGAACTCGATCCAAGAAGATGGCAATTTGAATCAACGAAAACGGATTTGTAACGAAGAAACTATGACCGAAACAAAATTGGTTATCCTAGATCATTTCAACTACGGGATCAATTGGAAAAAAATGATATAAATCACATATTTCTAAGATAACATGATATTTTATATATATGTACTTATAATTCAATTTTATATGGTTCAGGATCACCCGTAAACAATACGAGAAGATTAATCATAAGATCCCATGATTGTACGCAACACGTCATTTGACAACACCGGTACTTTATGTACGCAACACGTCATTTGACAACACCGGTACCATGGGTCAAGATTAATCTCGACCAATACATATACGATGGGGTTTTATTTATTTCGTTGGGGGTTTTATTTATTTCATTGCGGGTATATTAAACATCTAAAAATGAACCATTAAAATTGAATTACTAACAACGAACTGCTAACTACGGACTAAGGAATTATTCAAAGTATTAAAAGTATAACAAGTATATATATGTGACGTTTGTTTAAAAAGAAAAGGTATTGATATATTATATATGGATAGGTTCGTGATATCAACCGGAAGACCAAGTCAAAAATATATATATCTTCAAGACGAACGTGAGTATATAGTCCCACTTTTAAACTCTAAATATTTCGGGATGAGAATACATGTATTTTATGTTTTACGATATGGACACAAGTAACTGAAAAATATATTCTACGTTGAGTTGTACCACTGGCATACTTCCCTGTAGCTTGGTAACTGTTATTTACAGCGGTATTGTAAACGCGAATCCTGTTGATAGATCTATCGGGCCTGACAACCCCAACCGGACTGGACGACCAGTATTCAACGGTTGCACAGTACTTCGTTTTGTGACTACACTTGGTACGGTGTAGTAAGATTTCATATTAAAGGGAATATGCGACGTGAAAATGTTAAGTATGGTTACCAAGTGCTCAACCACTTAGAATACTTTTATTAAACTGTTTATATACGAAATCTTGTGGTCTATATATATATATTGCTGCGCACTAAACCTATATCTCACCAACTTTATGTTGACGTTTTTAAACATGTTTATTCTCAGGTGATAATTAAAGCTTCCGCTGCATTATGTTGAATCTAAGCAGGATCATGCGTACTCATATTTGTGTCAAAAATAAAACTGCATATCCGAGGACGTGTGTTGTAAAATATGCTAGAAATCGTGTTGTTATTATCATTTGTAAAGTTTGTAAGTCGAAGATTATCGTTAAACGATAATCATCTTTTTATTGTCTAAAGCTTGTAACAAAAATAATGGTTTGGTTTGTAATGTATAATATATGCAGTTTTCTTTTTTTAAAAAATGTCGCATATAGAGGTCAATACCTCGCAATGAAATCATACGTTATCTAACACGTTCTTATGGTTAAGGACGGGTTATGACACCATCACCACCTCCAACCGCAACCGCGTCATAAACCTCAACTTTACAATCTGTCCTACGGGCACCAATGTCATATGCTCTGTAGATACCAAGGAATACCAACAACAACAAACGATGAAGTGTTGTTTCATAACTTCACTGGAGAAACATTTTGTGACGATTATGTAGTCTCTAAAGTCTTAGAGATTATCTATTCTAGCCCTAACCATAAATCAGTTGAGTGAACCAAAATGATAGAAAGAATAGTAGAAACCCTAACAAAAATGGTGTGTGATTTACAAGTTAGACTTGTTTTACCAGCAGCATCAACAGTACCGTTAGCATCACCAGCACAGTCAGTGCCGTCGGTATTGTAAAAATCAGCAGCACCTATAACATCACAAACTCCGCCAGTTCATGAATCACCGTGAACATCATTACAAATCAACAACAAGTATGTCATATTAACGAGTTATGAAGTATTAACTGATGGAATTCAACATAATAACAAGTTTCTTAATGTTAAGAAAATCATGAAACCAATTCATTTTAAGTTATAACAAGCGGAAGCATTATTACTAAGAAAACAAGTTTATATGCATAACCATTTTAATTGAATTCCATATAGTTATCAAGTCTTGGAATCATGCTTATATATATATATATATATATATATATATATATATATATATATATATATATATATATATATATATAAGGAGGAAGAAGTATTACCACCTCAAGTTAATTGAGGGTGCGTTTGAAGAACAAAGTGATGAAGAATTTGTGTAAGAGCCCAAGATTTTGATGCACCAACACTACCCTTAATGTAGTTAGGCTTTAGAACCTTAGTGAGCTAGTAAACCAAACTTCAAACCCACTTATTTCTTCTACTAAAAACCGGACAGCAGCTGCCCAAATGATGATGACGAATGAAGTCTCAAAATGATGAAACCTCAAGGAGAAATACCCGAAACTTATCACCAACACCTTGAAGTTTAGTTAGGATTTTATTACACTAGGAAATGAGCTTTTTATTCAACTCAAAACTCCTTCTCTTACCCTTAAAAAAGTTGGCCAGCTGCAGCAGAATAAAAGGGAGGAGTTTTTTTAATTACTTGATATTTTTGAATACTTGTAGAAGTCCAACTTTGGTACAAGATACAAGCATGCTTATTAGGACTTGTGCCATCTTAAACTTAACAAAAAAAAAACAAAGCATGGGTGTGTTTCTTGGGCACCAAAACCGTCCACCCCATGGGTGGTCAAAAGAGTTTTAATCTTTTTTTATAAAACATGTTATTTATATACATGTAATAAAACCCATGAATATTTGTTAAGTTAATTTCCTTTTATAAACCATTTTATAAAATATAACACAACTTAATTATTTAAAACCTATAAATAATTAAATCCTCATCATATAAATTATCCAAATAATTTATCTCAAGTAATAATATTTTAGAAAACTGATTTTCTAAAATTCAAGTGTCGCGTATTCATTTAATGATCCATTCATTAAATACGATTAAGGTGTCGATAAGCTTGTTATTGGGTATGACCCGACTTGGATCATAACATATTAGCCACATTAATTTAAATATGTCTGTCGGGCATATGAAAAACCTTCAATCTCCCACTTGCACGAGAAACATAAGAAATTAATGCAAGTGATGGATACCACCTAACGACCGTCCATCACCCCCAACATGTTATTACTTTGTTCCATTCAATAACATCATCCCTTTCGAGTTCCATCTCGAATACGAATAGGTGAATCTTTCATTCTATCCTTTTGTCTTAGATGTCATGTTAAATCCAAGAGACACAGAGTGATCACTCTCTTTTAGATTTAACTTTATCAGGCCTTAGACATCTGACTCTCAACGAATAAGAGGGACAAATTCCATATTGATTGCATACGTCCTAAATATATATACCTTGCATTATACCTGAGCTCTTCCTTATGAACTACCATATTTCAGAATAGCGAAGGAAAGAATCAAGGCACAATACTTGGAAAATATCAGAACCTAATATGCATCTCAGGACAGAGGATATAATGATATTCGCCTTTACTCAAGATTACATGTGATCAACCACAAAGGCTCCATTTAGTAAATCTTGAGGGCGGGTCTTCCAATATTTGTATCCCACAAATATCTATGAACCTTGGTTGCAACCTTGCCCCACAATCATCCCGTGAATGTATACCAATCCAAGTTCATAATAGTCTAAACCTCACACTTGTTCCCACAAATGTGATCGACTACGGAATTTAGAATAATTGCTCATTCATGGATAAAATATGCAAAATAGGAACCTAACTCAAAATAAATTAAACCATAATTATATTAATGAGTTTGAATAATTTCGTTCCGTTACAATACTTAAAACAGATCATGACCAATCACTAGAATATCGAAGCCCTAATGCACAAACATGTCTATTATGTTTTGCTCCATGTAAGAGCTTCGTGAGAGGATCCGCTATATTAAGATCTGTGTGAACTTTGTGAATACATATCTTTTCCTTTTCAACTTCATCCCTTATATAGTTGAATCTCCGCTCAATGTGACGGGTCTTTTGGTGAGCACGAGGTTCCTTGATTTGAGCAATCGCACCCTCGTTGTCACAAAAGATCTCAAGTGGGTCCTGAATGGAAGGGACTACTCCTAAGTTGTCGATGAATTTCTTCATCCATGCAGCTTCTTGAGCTGCCAATGATGCGGCAATGTACTCCGACTCTGTAGTGGATAAAGCAACAACATCCTGTTTTGAACTCTTCCAAGAGACCGCACCTCCATTTAACGTGAAGACATAACCGGATTGTGATCGAGAATCATCTCGATCAGTTTGGAAACTCGCATCCACGTAACCTCTTACATCGAGTTCCTACTCACCAGACCCATATATTAGAATCATATCCTTAGTCCTCCTAAGGTATTTCAATATACTTTTGACAGCAATCCAATGACTGTTTCCTGGGTTATTCTGGTATCTACTTGTCAGGCTAAGAGCACATGACACATCCGGTCTAGTGCATATCATTGCATACATGATTGACCCAATAGCAGATGCGTACGGGACTTTCTCCATTCTCTCTTGTTCATCTTTTGTAGTAGGGCACTGAGATGAACTGAGAAGCGTTCCTCTTTGAATAGGTACAAAACCTTTCTTAGAGTTCTCCATCTTGAACCTTTTCAAGATCTTTTCAATGTATGCACTTTGATTCAAACCTATCAGTTTCTTGGATCTATCCCCGTAGATCCCAATCCCCAAAACGTATTGTGCTTCTCCAAGATCCTTAATAGAGAAGCATTTACTTAGCCAAGTTTTAACTCCTTGCATTTCCGGAATATCATTTCCAAATAACAATATATCATCCACATATAGTATAAGGAACATGATAGTGCTCCCACTAGCTTTCTTATATACCCAAGCTTCATCACCATTTTTAATGAAGCCAAATTTCTCGGCTTCCTCATTAAAACGATGATTCCACATTCTAGATGCTTGTTTCAATCCGTAGATTGACTTCCTTAACTTGCATACCTTTTTAGGATATTTCGGATCAACAAAACCTTCAGGCTGAACCATATAGACATCTTCCTCAAGATGTCCATTTAGGAAAGCGGTCTTGACATCCATTTGCCATATTTCATAATCATAATGAGCAGCAATGGCAAGTAATATCCTAATACACTTTAGCATTGCCACAGGCGAAAAAGTTTCATCATAGTCAACCCCTTGAGTTTGAGTGAAACCTTTTGCTACAAGTCTAGCTTTATATGTATCCAAGTTTCCATGTATGTCGGTTTTCATTTTGAAAAGCCATTTACAATCAACTAGCCTTGAGCCAGTAGGTTGTTCAACAAGTTCCCAAACTTGGTTGTCATACATGGATTGCATCTCAGCGTTCATGGCTTCCTGCCATTTATCCTTATCAATCCTTGATAAAGCATCTTGGTAGTTTGTTGGTTCATTCAAATCAACCACATAGCAACCATCCATGAGAAACCCATATCTCTCAGGAGGATTACTAATCCTACCAGATCTTCGAACGTCTTGTGTATTTTGATCATCCATTTGATCATTCTCAACATTTTCACGTTGAGTGCTAGTGTCAACTAATTGTGTATCATCTACTTGATCTTGAATCTCTTCAAGATTTATTTTCTTTTCACTTTCGCCTTCCATTAGGAACTTAGTTTCAAAGAATCCTGCCTTCCGAGCAACAAATACATTTTGCTCGGTTGGATCATAGAAGTAGTATCCCATATCATCCTTGGGATATCCTATGAAGATACACTTCGTGGATCGAGCATTCAACTTATTAGGGACGTAACGCTTAGGATAAGATTCACATCCCCATACCTTTAAGTATGATAGAGATGGAGGTTTTCCTAACCACATCTCATGAGGTGTTCGTTCCACTTTCTTGGTTGGGGCCATATTTAAAATACGAGCCGCGGAGCATAGACAATAACCCCAAAATGATATAGGTAACGAGCTTCTAGCCATCATAGATCGAACCATATCCATTAGGGTTCGGTTCCTCCTTTCGGAAACTCCATTCAGTTGGGGTGTTCCAGGAGGAGTGAGTTGCGAGATAATCCCACAACTTCTAAGATGATCTTGGAAAGCATCACTTAGGTATTCACCTCCTCTATCGGTACGAAGTACCTTGATTGTCTTATTGAGTTGATTTTGTACTTCGTTTTGATACTCTTTGAATGCTTCAAAAGTTTTGTCCTTATGTCTTAACAAGTAGACATATCCGAAACGACTGAAGTCATCAATGAAAGTAACGAAGTATCTTTCACCATTCCTAGTTATGGGCTTAAAGGGTCCACATACATCCGAATGTATTAATCCCAGTAAGTCCTTAGCCCTTTCATAGGTCCCTTTGAAAGGTGCTTTAGTCATTTTGCCTTATAAACAAGACTCACATACATCAAACGAGTCTAGTTCATTTGATTTCAAAAGTCCATTCTTTTGAAGTGTATGCATTCGGTTCTTGTTTATGTGACCAAGGCGACAATTCCATAAGTAGGAATTACTCAAATCCCTTTTGAGTTTCTTGGTGTTTGCATGGTATATTGAGCTATTGTATGATGTGTCATCATGAACCAATTCATAAATACCATTCGAAGGCGAAGCCTTAAAATAGAACACTTTATCTAAAGAAACATGGATATCATCATTAATGAAATTAAGATTAAAACCATATTGTTTCAAACGGGATACAGAAATAATGTTTCGAGATAAATCGGGTGCATACAAAACATTTTTCAAGACAAGCTCCAAACCACTTGGTAGCTTTAAAACAAAGTCTCCTCGAGCTTTCACTTGCACCCTTGCTCCATTTCCCATGAAGAGACTTGTTGTTCCTGTATCTTGATCACTTCTTTTGAACCCCTGCAAAGTATTGCAAATATGAGTTCCACATCCTGTGTCTAATACCCATGTATTAGAAGAAGTAATACTAAGCTCAATGTATACCATATATACATTACCTGAGTATTGCCCTGCATCCCTCTTTTCCTTCAACTCCTTGAGGTAGACCGGGCAGTTGCGTTTCCAGTGACCCATTTCACCGCAACCGAAGCACGGATCTTCCTTGGGGTTAGCTTTTTCGGCAACCTTTTACTTCTTGTTGTTGTTGGTTGGGGTAACCATCTTCCCCTTTCCCTTTCCCTTGCCCTTGCCTTGGTAGGCGGGTCCTTTCCTCTTAGCCGCCTTCAGCTTAGAAGAGTTATTGTTTTTGGACCCACCTTCATTGATCATGAACACGGGTGAAGCCCTTTTTTCCATGCTTTCTTCTGTCATCTTAAGCATGGCGTGTAATTCGCCAATGCTCTTATTCCATCCATTCATATTGTAATTCATTACAAATGTGTCAAACCTCTTTGACAAGGAATTAAGGATAAGGTCCGTGGCTAATTCGTTAGACACGTTGCAGTTTAGACGGTTCGCTCGATCAATTAGGCTTTTCATCTTAAGGACATAAGATGAAACGGATTGGGAGTCGTCCATCCAACATGCATGAAGTGCTCGAACCGTTTCGAAGCACTCGACACGAGCTTGTTGAAGGAACATCTCCTTCAATTGTGTGATCATGTCATATGCACTATGATGCTCAAAATCCTTTTGGAGTTCGGGTATCATAGTCCCAAGCATGAGGCAAGAAACTTGCAACGAATCGGTACAATATTTCTCCCAATAAGCCATGGCTTCCGTATCATCCTCATCCGGTTGATCGGGAATGGGGTCTTCCAACACATACGCCCTGTCCTCTAGTTTGAGGACGATTCTTAGATTGCGGAACCAATCCATGAAGTTTATATGGTTGAGTTTTTCCTTTTCGAGGATTGACCTCAACGATAGGTTGTTAAAGTTAATAGGTGCGTTAGGAATGTTTTTGTTGTTATTGGAGGCCATCTACAAAATGTAACAAAGTTTTTTAAGTATCAATTTTAATTTAACAATCAATACCCTTTAAATTCAATTGATATTTATTAAATTTTAGAATCCAACGGTAAACCAAATTTCGGTTAGGTGACCTTTATCCCGTCATTTGATTTAGCTAGGTAGTCATTATATGACAATTGCAATCCTTTTGCAACTTCTAAGTTATGGGATCATGCAATCCTTTTGCATGGCATATTATCCCATCAATGCCTATTTGTTCATCATGCTTCGGTGACCCTAAGTTCACAATTTCCAAATCAAGTCGTCCTACTTGTGTAAATGTGTAAACTTAACATATAAGTGGTTAGGTGACCTTTATCCCACAAGCATGCAAAATTCACCTTAATCATATTAGTTTGTTCATGACGGTTAGGTGACCTTTATCCCATCATGAGTTCCCTAATATGTCTAAGTGTCACATAAAAGGATGGCGTTTAACTTATTTACCTTGTTTGTTAAAGGGATTTTAAGTTTTCATTATTTCTAGTTTGAGAAAACTTTTATGCCATACACCAACATGCATTTAGTGTATGGTTCATTTGAAATTCATTTTCAAGTCATGTAATTTTAGCCAATTACTTGATATAAACCATTTTATATATATGATCCTTATCATGTTCTTAATAATAGTTTATTAATATCCTTTTGCCATTTCAATTTAACGATTAAATTGTGGTTTGGTAAATTTCATGTTGTTAATAATTTAACCAATTAAATTTTAGTTTTGCTTGTTGTTAACTTGTGTGATAACTTGTTGTAGTAACATGCACAATCCACAATCATACAAGAAATTAAAACAACCACGCATGCAAAACAAATGTTCACAATCAAGCCTTTTGGTAGACATTTTGTTTAGCCGAAAACAAAAGCCACCGGTCAATGGGTAAAACACAAAGTAAGAGGTTTTAACCTCCCACTTAACCTTGCATCCACATGCTTCTTGTGTTCTTCCTTGTGATCTTCATGCATCTTCATCTTGTTACAAAATATATCCTAATACATTTTGTCTAGAAAATGAAAATACATCCTAATCTATTTTACATGTCAAATATAAAATAAATTACATAACCAAAATTAATATTACATACCAAATGAATAATTAATTTTACAAACCAAATTGAATGAATATTACAACCATTCAACCAAACAAATATCCATTCAAACACACATGCATACATCATAAGGTCAAGGCATTGATTGTGAACTACAATATACAACAAATATGACCAATTTACAAGTTCCAAACCCACTTTTGGAACCCTTAAAATTCGGCCAAAATCATGAACCCACCCAAACCAGAATATTTTTACATTCTACTTTCATGCATGTACATAGAATGCAAAGTTGGTGGGTTTTAAAGACCATATATAAGAAGCATATTTCATAGACTTCGGCTCTAGATACCATTGATGGAATTCAACATAATAACATGTTTCTTAATGTTAAGAAAATCATGAAACCAATTCATTTTAAGTTATAACAATCGGAAGCATAATTACTAAGAAAACAAGTTTATATGCATAACCATTTTAATTGAATTCCATATAGTTATCAAGTCTTGGAATCATGCTTATATATATATATATATATATATATATATATATATATATATATATATATATATATATATATATATATATATATATATATATATATATATATATACATATACATATATATATATAGAGAGAGAGAAGGAGGAAGAAGTATTACCACCTCAAGTTAATTAGAGGGTGCGTTTGAAGAACAAAGTGATGAACAATTTGTGTAAGAGCCCAAGCTTTTGATGCACCAACACTACCCTTAATGTAGTTAGGCTTTAGAACCTTAGTGAGCTAGTAAATCAAGCTTCAAACCCACTTATTTCTTCTACTAAAAACCGGACAGCAGCTGCCCAAATGATGATGACGAATGAAGTCTCAAAATGATGAAACCTCAAGGAGAAATACCCCAAACTTATCACTAACACCTTGAAGTTTAGTTAGGATTTTATTACACTAGGAAATGAGCTTTTTATTCAACTCAAAACTCCTTCTCTTACCCTTAAAAAAGTCGGCCAGCTGCAGCAGAATAAAAGGGAGGAGTTTTTTTAATTACTTGATATTTTTTAATACTTGTAGAAGTCCAACTTTGGTACAAGATACAAGCATGCTTATTAGGACTTGTGCCATCTTAAACTTAACAAAAAACAAAGCATGGGTGTGTTTCTTGGGCACTAAAACCGTCCACCCCATGGGTGGTCAAAAGAGTTTTAATCTTTTTTTATAAAACATGTTATTTATATACATGTAATAAAACCCATGAATATTTGTTAAGTTAATTTCCTTTTATAAACCATTTTATAAAATATAACACAACTTAATTATTTAAAACCTATAAATAATTAAATCCTCATCATATAAATTATCCAAATAATTTATCTCAAGTAATAATATTTTAGAAAACCGATTTTCTAAAATCCAAGTGTCGCGTATTCATTTAATGATCCATTCATTAAATACGATTAAGGTGTCGGTAAGCTTGTTATTGGGTATGACCCGATTTGGATCATAACATATTAGCCACATTAATTTAAATATGTCTCTCGGGCAAACGAAAAACCTTCATTAACTCATTTCCATCGAAGGATTTATATGTAGATCTTATATATATAAATTTTTAAACCATAATAAATCTTTCCTTACTAAGCTATTATGTGTGAATCCTAACTATTCGGTTAATTCATATTACTAATATGCGATGAGGTACGTCCTTCATCCACAATCTAACCATCGTTAACGAAAATTTCTCTCTCAATTCAATAAATTTCAACTCATAATAAATCAAGTGTATCATTCAAATATATGTTTGATTTTACACTTTCATCATCGATGTACTCGAAACTTTTCATATAACATCATTCGTACCTTGCGAAATTCACAAGAATTCCACGAACTCCAACATCATGCATCAACAAATAATGAAGTATTGATTCATAATTCATTGAAGAAATACTCCATAAAAGTTATGTAATTTCTAAAGTTTTTAGGGATTATTCAATTCTAGTTTCATCCGTAAAGCAAATGAGTTTAATTTAATATTAACTCATTAAATCTATATTACATCTGAAGAAAATATACACAAATATATTTTCATAAAGACGGTAATAAAATTTATTTGTACAAAATATTAATTGTGAAAATTTTTTAACGGGTAGGTAATACCCGAGAGATATATAAATTCACAATTTATATATTACATTCTTCGAATCTGAATCAGCAACCAGCAACTACACTCACTATACATTCTTCCATAGAAAATCAAAACAACCATACTCATTCAAATTCAATTACATATTCTGATTTTGAAATCGCAAAATTCAATTCGAGATATAACCAGTATCATCACTCTTAGATTCCTACATATTTCAAAGCTATACTTTGACTTCAAAACTGTGTTAGAACATCATAGGTATATTAACGATTACAATCTATGTTCAAACCCTCCGAAATTCCTGAAGAAATTCTAAATAATGAGCAATTGAGATGATGATCCAACCACATGTTACCCACAGTTATGTACCTGAAAAACCCTTGAAACCAAAGTCATAGTTTAACACGTATCCGTGTCAGACCCTTTGGCATTTACTAGCTAAAATAACTTTTCAATCTCTTTTCAAAATAGACAGTTTTGTCACAACTCCCGCAAATCACCTTCAATTGTTTATTCAAATAAGCCTTACTATAACGATTACCCTTCGTCATTGTTATCGGGGAACCTTTCATATCTTACCACATTAGCAGAAAACTTATAAGCAACTTCATTGATCTTTAAGCCTCTCTGAATAATCACGATACTTATTCATTGAAACTTTATCAGGTACTCATCTACATCTTGTAATAATAATTGCCATATCAAGTACCGGGAAATCAGCAAATTAGTATTTTGAATCTCGCAGCGTTTCTACATCAATAGTTATATGTATACATATAACATTTATCTCTTAGAATTATGATCTTCCAATTTTGAAATTCTGAAAAGCACTCTAGTCTATGAATCAGTTCTTTAAATTTTGAGAAAGCTAATAAAGCAGCGACAACTGTTGATGACTTTAACAGTCAAAAGTTTGATGATAAAGAGTAGTGTATTGGCAAAGCTCAGAAAAAGAGAAGGTTTGGAACTGGAAAACAGATTGAGCAAAGTATGAAGGAAGCTGTGGACAAGTCACAAAGACTAAATCTTCCTGCAAAGGATCCAAATGATTCAGTGCCTGCCGAAGTCATTAACGAATACCTTACTCCTGACTCTAAACCCTTGCGGAAAATATTCTTCATCATCCTCTGATATTAGAAATTCTAAGATATCATCATATCTTTCATTATAAATATCCTCCATATTTCTGAAGATATTTTGATAACTATTCTTATCTGAAATCTTTTATCTCTTCGCGATATCAGTGTTACATCAGAAGGGAAACTGTTTTAGTTTCTAAATTCTGAAACCTTCGAGTTTGAAATATGAATGTTTTTGAAGTAGTGTTGGGAACTGATGCATGAGTTAGAATAATATAATGACACTTGATCAACATGATTATATTACAGTAAGTCATGCTGAGTTTCTAAATGGAACGTGATGATTCATAGATCATAACATCATCATGTGCTATGTTACACGACTCTTGTATTCTATATAACCTCTAAAATATCAAGAAAATATTTCTTGATGATTCGGTCTTTTCTAGGGTATTCTGGTAATTTAACAAATCAGAATCGTGCCATTACTATTTCTTTCTTAGAACATTAACAATGTTCATTCTGAAATTTATATCTACGAATTCTGGACCATTACAAGCGGTGTTTAATCACAAGAAGAAGAAACGAAAGGACAAAGCTCCGAAACAGAAATTGGAGTATAAATCGTAGAAAATAAAAGAGAGCATTAACTGGGGATGACAATGATTATAGAAGACAGAAGCAGGGACATCGAAATATAAGGGAAGATATAAAACCCAACAACAACCCAGAAACTATAAATCGTATATATCGATACATATAGCAATATAAAGACACAAGAGAACTAAAAACACTATAAAACCAAGAGTATAGTAGAAGTAAATAGATTTTTCCGGAGAAAGATGAAAAAGAGGAACGACATATATGAAAGTGAGGAGTATATCAAGAATTAGCACTGGATGAAGCATATTGACGAATACTTTAAGATATGAGTTAAGGGAGGAAGAATAGAAGGTGTGAGTTGTAAGGAAACGAAGGAGGTGGATTTATAGTGAAATATCCGACAGAGAAATCAAGATGGGTTATCGCATTAATTCGAAGAGGATCATAATTTTCTTAATTTCCGAAGAATCAAATCTTATTTAGATTTCGAAGATTTTCTTCTAAAATTCCTTGAATTCCAAAAATCAACCGTGGCTACGTCACCGGATAAGACGAACATGTATTTACTCATTTTCACTCTTTTGCGATAGCTTCACTCGTACTCTTCACAAAATCAAATTGATTTATCTATACTACGCAATGATGATAAAACTCTAATTTTCAGCTCTTATGCGTCATATTACCCAATGATGATAAAACTTTAATTTTCAACTCTTATGCGTCATATTCCGAAATTTCCGACCAAAATTTAAACTTAATCTTTATATGATAACATTATTCCGACATGATAAGCGATAAATTTTGAAAAGTTTTAAAACTTTTGAAATAAGTTTCATACAAACAATTGACCAACCATTTGTTCGACGATTCACGAACATCATAACTTGTATTAAATATATACTTATGTATATATATATATATATATGGATATATGGATTATATCTAACTTGAATATATGGTAGTTAAGTATCTCATTAAGTATATTAATAATTGGTTTTATATATAAATTGAAACTACTAACTTAAGGGTTTCGAAAACAATATATATATGTAACATTTAACGACGTAATAACCCTTATGTTAAAATGAATATATATGTATTGTATTAAGATGTAAATACATATATTAACATACTTAAACTCAATAAAGATAGCTATACTCATATTCCCATTCAATTTCATCAAGAATCCTACTCGTATTTATACGGTATTTATACGCAGCTTCTAGAAGTACTTACAATTGGTATATACCAATAGAAATTTTCAATAATGGAATAATATGTCATGCATAACCTAATGATTTTTAACTTATACTAGATATTTTTCACAAAATGACAAATTACAACTAGTATATAAAGACACCATATTTGATCAAATTTTTACCATTTTATTTTCTAATTTTTACTTCATGTTTACTTACACACACATACTCTCTCTAGTTCTAGTATCCCTTTCTTTGTTCTTCATCTATTTCTAGCAAGTTCAAGCTTCAAAATCAAGATATTAACCTTGCCTAAATTCTTGTTCAATTCATATGTTTATAGCTATCTATATAAGAATTTATAAACTAGAACATAGTTTAGTTGATTCTAAACTTATTAGAAAAACTAATCTAATCTTTCTAACTTAACTCTAATAACACTTATTTATATGTATTATGATGTTATATTAAGTTAATATAAGAACTTATAACTTGTACATATGAAGAACACCTTGAAACTTAACATATATCGTTTAATCTCCATTCGATAAAAAGCGGGCTGTTTTGGGTTGAGAATAAAAAACCTATCTTAGACTTTGAGTTCGATTCTAAGACTTTGGAAATATGTTAATATATGTAAATACGACTTCCAGTATTTTTTTCATAATTTTAGACAAAGCGGAAGTATTTTATCAAAATTCATATATTGGATGGGTGCCGGGATTCTTCCAAATCTGTCCACTGGCAAAAAAGAGGGTAAAACTCTGAATATTAATACATGGGCTGAACTTTTCAAATTGTTTTTGAAACATTAACTTCTTAAGGAATCCATAGCAATTTGATTCACTTTAAACGGAGTTGTAATGAATATTTGGCGAGCAAAACAAAATCTGCTAAAATTAACATTGTATGGACGAAATTTATATTGTAAAAACTATATTAACCATATCCTTGCTAAATTTTCTTATATCCTATATATATATATTTGGAGATGTTATCATTAGTATAACAAAATATTATAATCTTAGTTAATTCCGAGATTGTGTGTGTATATATATATATATATATATATATATATATATATATATATATATATATATATATATATATATATAATAATCTTGATACATTCCATGACAATAAGTATACAATACGTTTTGATAAATCCTAAGACAATAAGTATACAATACGTTTTGATAAATTCTAAGACAATACGTATACAATACGTCTCTGGGTTGATGCAAAGACAATACGTATACAATACGTCGTGGGGTAATTCTAAGATTATATATATACCGATTATTGGACTGTCGGACATTTCGGACTATTTTGGACTACTAACAAAGGACTACTAACATAAAAATGTTAAAAATTAATATATAAGTATTCTATGAACTTGTTTTATTTTATTCACATGTATTATTATCTTAATCGTTATTATTGTTATAGGTTCGTGAATCCAAGGACGTCGGCTATATTTTAATAAGTTGAAAACTTGTTGAAACTATACTTTTATGACAGTGAGTATATAGTCCCATTTTTAAACTCTAAAAATATTTTAGGATGAGAATACATGCATTTTATGTTTTACGCCATGGACACAAGTACTTAAAATATATTCTACGTTGAGTTGTACCACCTTGCATATCTTCCCTAATAGCTTGGTAACTAATATTTACATGTTGTGAGAACATGTAAGCGCGAATCCTATTGATAGATCTATCGGGTTTGACAACCCCAACTGGGCTAGTCGCTCTAGTATCGTAAACAGTTGCATAGTACTTCATTTTTACTACACTTGGTACAGTGTAGGGAGATTTCATAATAAAGGGAATATGCTACATTAATGGTTAAGTATGGTTACCGAAGTGCTCAACAACTTACAGAATACTTTTATACATTTGCGAGTGTACATATATTTATAACTATGAAATCTTGTGATCTATATTTATATCGATGCTAAACCTATATATCTCACCAACCATTGTGTTGACTGTTTAAGCATGTTTATTCTCAGGTCCTTAAGAAAGTCTTCCGCTATTGCATTATCTGAGCAAGCAGTGCATCGAGTCTCATGCTTTTGTTTAAATGAAATGTTGCATTCAATAAAACCTTTGTCATGTATTATATGTGACTGTTATGTCAAGTGTGTAGTATTTGAAAACCGATGTATTATGGGGATTATTCCTTAAATAATAGCCCAATTGTTTAAAACATGCATTATGTATAATAATGGTGTGCTTTTTATGAAACGAATGCAATATTTTTCTAAAACGTATCATATAGAGGTCAAATATCTCGCTATGGGACCAATGAATAACGTATTGCATTTATAGTAATATGGACGGGTCGTTTCACTTCGGTTCAAATAAGCATAATAATAACTTAGTTACGAGACATTAATTTAAAAAGGAAGAACATAGCTTACAGTGGTGATTAATAGCGTAGCGTTACACGGACAGAACTCTGACTTTAAAACCCATAAAACATTTCTTACAGTAACCCAATTATTATTAAACTTAAATTAAAATTAAAATTATAATTATAAATATATATTACATAGAGAGAAAGAAAGAAAAAAGAGTGCAGAATTCGAGCAAAATGTGTGAGCTTTTATAGGCCCACTTTGAACTGTACAGCTCCGTGAGTGCGGTACTTTTGTGCCTTACAGTTCTGCGAGTGCGGAGCTTTGGATTCCAGCTCACCAAATTGAGTGAAACCTGGGCTGCTGAATATTATAATATATAATATAATAATATATAATTTCATATAATTATATATATTATATTATATTCTTGTGCATAGTTGACTTATAATTTTAGCACCGTTGAGTTGTACGTTGATGCTCGGTTTATGTCTCAGTTCCGAATTTTCGAACGCCTTTTCGTACGCTTAGATATCTTGTACTTTGCGTTTCGAGGCTTGTACTCGTGTCATTTTTAGGCGTTTCTCATCAATAAATTGAACCACTTAAATTGTACTTTGTACTTTTTAGCTTTTTGGTCATTTGCGTCTTCAAATCGTCGATTCTGTCTTTTGTCTTCGCACTTATTTATTTAAACGATTATTACATAAAAATAGAACAATTGCAACTAAAAGCTTTACATATTGGAAGGATATTGCGCCTAAATATATGTTCATTTGGAGCACTATCAGCTGTCTATACATAAACAAACTTGTACTGGCTGCACATAACATTTTAGTGCAAATAAATTACAGTTTTGTCATAATTAAATCCTTAATTATTTTGGGGACTCAACAATCTCCCCCTATTTGATGATGAAAAAACTTATGACATTTAAAGAAAATAATAAAGCCAGTACAGAGGGACCTAATGAAAAATAGGCAGTAAATTTGTCCCTTTTAAGTTTGTTTTTGGGATCTTTTACTGAGTTATCTATATCTTATAACTTCATATGATTTTGAAGATTAACTCATTTCATCTTCATTACAAAAGAGTATATACATTAATTACAAAACATCATAATGACAAATGAAGTAACAAAAGATATAATTTAACCACTAGAAGGCTATCCGTCTTTATCTTTATTCTTTTCTAGTTCATCACCAGATAGCTCTTCTTCTTTTACTTTCCAGGCAGCCCAGGCTTCAGAAAACAAGTAAGGCAGCTCAGCAGGGTCATAAACTGGAACATGAGGAGGTAGAATGATGGGATCTCTTCTGTGTGGGCCTTCACCAGTAGATTTCTTTCCTTTAGGCTTTTGAGAAAGTACTTCTTCTACGTTTACTACTGGTACATTCCCAAATTTTGTTGCTTTGTGGAAGAGCTCTTGGATTTCTGGCTTCAATGTCTTTTTAATACCACTTTCAGCTTTATCAATGAAGTACTCCAATATCTCCATCCATTCACTGAATTCGAAGGTTCTCAAATCAGTGTAGTCTACCCTCTCTTGAATGTTATCTTCCCTGCTGATACTGAAAGCTCTTTTTGTGCCTCTGTGCACTTTGATGATCTTGCTGGGATTTGATCTCCTGGTCAGTACATCACCATACTTGCTCCTATAATAGTGATCAGATAGCTCAATTGTTCGTTCAGTTTCTATAGGAGCAGTAGCAGGTGCTTTCTCAGCAGCTTCCAGTTCATCAAGAGCTTTATCTTGTTCATTAACAATAGCTTTGGCTAACTTGAGGGACTCAGCCTCTTGCTTTCTATTAGCATCCAATTTAGCTTCTACTTCCTGAAGCCTTACCCTTTCAGCATATTCAGGATCAGCATCCTCTCTTCTTTGCCTTTTAACTTCTAAGCCCAAAAGATAATCATCGGCAGTAATATTCAGGGAATTTGCTGTTTCAATCATTTTCCTTCCCTCTTCAGTTCTAAGGGCATCACGATACTGCCTTAGATCCATACCCAGTTGCAGAGCCTCATGAAATTGAGCTTTCTCTTCATCAGTATGTAGACTTTGACCACTGTTATTTAGATACACGCCAATTTCAATGCCATAGGTTAAGGCAGTGATGTAGAATAGCTGATCAAGAGGATGATGCAGCAATCTAACTTGGCGTATCCTTTCAGAAATAGCTGCTTGTCTTTGCTTAAGCAATTCAGGTACAGTGATCTCCAGCCTGTAAGCCTCTCTTTCATTTGGATTCATTCTAAATAGATCTGGCTCACCAAGGGAAACTGAATCATCTTTCCAAGTTGTGTGTTTATCATGTGGTTTTAGGGAAGATGGAGGATACATGATTAATTCTGATATGCCTGAAGAACTTACTAAAAACTGATTAATACGTTCATTCTGGGTTCTGTTAAAATAAGCAAGCGTCCGGGGAGAGATAGGTGATTGAACAAATAAGTGATCTCCTCTACCCCAGACTGTGAAGTCAGCAGGATCTACAGTAACATCATCTTGTTTAACACCCAGCTCAGCCGCCTTGGATGGGTCTTCTGAAGCGACCCGTCCTAATCCATAAGGACGAATACAATAACATATGATTACATCGCGAGGTACTTGACCTCTATATGATACATTTTACAAACATTTCATTCGTTTTTAAAAGACAAACTTTCATTACATCAAAAGTTGACGGCATGCATACCATTTCATAATATATCCAACTATAATTGACTTAATAATAATCTTGATGAACTCAACGACTTGAATGCATCGTCTTTTGAAATATGTCATGAATGACTCCAAGTAATATCTCTAAAATGATTGTCGGTCTGAACAAGCGGATGAATAAGATTTAGAATTGTGGATAGAATATAATCGTGATGAGCTACTCTAGAAATGAGGCTGAAAATGTTGTTTCGGATAGGTTCACCGGTAAGTGTTTCAGGTTCATCGCCAAGAGGTGAATTCAGTTGGTGGAAGGGATCGCCTTCTTCGCGTCTCCATTGATTAAGTACACTATGAACCCATCAAATGAATTGGTTGATTCATTCTGGTGACACTGCTTTCGGAGCTTAGGTGAAACTCCATATCGAAATAGCTTTCGGAATCCGAGGAATTCGAACTGGTTGAGGGATTCATCTCATACGATCAGATGAAGGATTTTCAATAAGAAATAGATTATAGGATGTAGATTAGTACCCTGCAATACATAATTTACATATGCATATATAATACTAAAATCCCATAAGTTACTGAGGAATCTACGGAAGCTGTCAGGCAAAGGTAACAGTAACAGATACGCTAAGATATGAATTAGCAGATATGCTAAGATATGAGTTTTGTCTATACACTATCTAGGCAATAGAGGTAGTAAGACGTGTCTAGACTTTAAGGATGATAAGCAATTAATTTTCGACACTAAATGATAAGCAAAACTTTTGACATGCAGACACGGTCGAAGTCCAGACCCACTAATGCATCTAAACAACTATCAGTTAGACACATTAATGCAAGACCTGGTTCGCCACTCTGATACCACATTAAGCAACTCGTCCTAATCTATAAGGACGAATACAATAACATATAATTACATCGCGAGGTACTTGACCTCTATATGATACATTTTACAAATATTTCATTCATTTTTAAAAGACAAACTTTCATTACATCGAAAGTTGACGGCATGCATACCATTTCATAATATATCCAACTATAATTGACTTAATAATAATCTTGATGAAATCATCGACTCGAATGCATCGTCTTTTGAAATATGTCATGAATGACTCCAAGTAATATCTCTAAAATGAGCAAATGTACAGCGGAAGGTTTCTTTAATACCTGAGAATAAACATGCTTTCAAGTGTCAACCAAAAGGTTGGTGAGTTCATTAGTTTATCATAAACATTCATTTCCATCATTTTAATAGACCACGAGATTTTAGATATTTAATTGTACACGTAACCCGAGTACATAATAACACGCGTAACCCACGAATTAAAATTCATTCATATGGTGAACGCTTGATAACCGAACTAACAGGATGCATATAGAATATCCCCATCATTCCGGGACTCTCATCGGATATGATAATCGAAGTACTAAAGCATTCGTAACCCGAATGGGACTTATCGAGGTCCATAGATCTATCTTTAGGATTCGCGTCAATTGGTGGCAATTATAATAAACACCAATTCTTAGGCTACCAAGCTAAAAAGGGGCATATTCGATTCGATAATCCAACCATAGAATGTAGTTTCGATTACTTGTGTCTATTTCGTAAAACATTTATAAAAGCAGTGCATGTATTCTCAGTCCCAAAAATATAAAGAGTAAAAGGGAGCAAATGAAACTCACAATACTGTATTTTGTAGTAAAATATGCATACGTTGGAACTGAACAATGCAGGGTTGGCCTTGGATTCACGAACCTATATCATTTGTATATATATATTAAAACATATAATCGTAACTGAAAAAATTTATTTATTATATCTTTAATTTATATATAATGTATGTTTAATTTGTATATATTTTCATAATGGTTAATATTTATATAGTTATATTCATATATTCATATTTATATACATAATTGTTTAAATGTTATATTTAAAAATCGATAGTTTGTTATTTGTATGTATTTATATAAATAATATTAATAGATTTGATATATATAGTTATGTGAAATTTTAATATAATTATAGTATATGTAACAAATATATTTTAGGTACAAAATATTTATCTATTTAAAAGATAGTTTTGATAATAATAACGATTTACTAATAATAATAATAATAATTTTACTTATAATAATACTAATCATGATTTTGTTAATACTGATACTTGTAATAATAGTAATAGAAATTTCATTAATAATGATAATCATATTACTTAATAATAATACTTATTTTGATAATAATAATATTAGTAATATCAATAATGATAATAATAATTATAATTGTAACTTGGGTTATAATAATAATAATAATAATAATAATAATAATAATAATAATAATAATAATAATAATAATAATAATAATAATAATAATAACAAATGGTAACTAATTCTTACATTAGTAATAATAACAGCAATAACTAATATTCGTAATACTTAATAATAATAACAATTCTGATACTTAATGATAATAATGATAATATCTTAATCATAATAATACTTTTATCAATATTACTAATACTAATAATAATAACACTAATAATATTTAATGAAGTTACTTGGTAACAAAATGATAATAATATTAATATTATTTATAATTGTAATTATATTCGTAATAATAATTAACACTTATTTTAGCATTACTAATAATAATAAATTTAATACTTGTAATAATAATAATAACAATAACAATATTAATTTATAGTAACAATGATAATAACAATAACAATAATAATAATAGTAATAAAAATTAAAAATTTTAAAATTAAAAAACCACCTTAGAAAGCCTTCTTAAAAAAAACTACCATTCACCGGGCTCGAACCCGAGACCTCTCGCTCACACCTTTAACCATTACTCCAAACTTGTTTTTCTGAATTAATCTATCTGATATACATATAAAACCCGTATTTCTTTTTGTTCTATTTTTCTTCTTCGTAAACTCAATCACCCATGGGACTAATCTTAACAACTAATTTGGGTTTGATTTATTATTAAACTTAACATAAACAAATTGTAAATGTGATTTTAAGTTTGTTGAAACAAAAAAAAATAAAAAAATAAAAAAAATAAAAAAAATTACAGCTTCTGCTGTGCTGCTCGTCGTAGGTTTAAAAAAAAAAAAGAAAATAATGATTTCATAATGGTGAATGTTTTAGACAAACATTATAACACGAAGTGTGTTTAAATTTACTCCTAGAAACTTTATAAATCGTCAATTTAACTGAAAATATAGCAGATAACACGAATTCGATTGATGAACAAAGTTTGACTTTTTAAAACCAAAAGTTTGACTCGGAAATTCGTACTCGATATTACGAATTGGGTTTTGAAGCTTTGTAGATAGTTTGAGTAGGAGGTTTCAAACAACTCTGCATTTATAGATTTTTAAATGAAACTCGAATTCGAAGTTTGACTAAAAATATTCAAGAACAGAGGTACGAGCCATGTTTTTCTTTTATTTCTGTTTTTATTTTCAAATGGCAGTGACTGAATTATACTGGGTGATTGAGGTTGGATTATAATTGGTTGTAGAGGAATTAGAAGAACAATCACTTTGACTTGTGGCGTTTTAAAGGTCGACAGAAGGACTATCAGAAATATATAAAAAAGAAAATTTGAAAATGACATCAAACTGATTCTTATTGGCTTATGGATTGGAATCAACAAACTAGTTCAATTAGAAGAAAAATTGAGCAAAGTGAAAGGGATTGGAATAATTCGTACGATTTTATGCCTTCATATATAATTTACAATAATTAATAAATATAGTAATAATAATATTATTAATAAATAATAATAATAAATACATAATTAATAAAATAAATAAGAAAGTTGATAACAAAAAAAAATTAATATGATAATATTAATAATGACAATAATGATAGTTAAAAATAATAAGTTTAATAATAATTAATAATAATGATACTTTAATTAATAATGATTTTTGAAAATAATGATATTAATAATGATAACACTAATAACATAATAAGTTATGCTTATCAAATTTCATATTTACATTAATAATACCGATATCAATATTATTAATGAAAGTAATTAATATTAGTAAAAATAACAATTTAACTGCAGATATTAGTTATTAATATTAGTAGTCATAATAATGAAGTAATAATATAGTTATATTTAACTTGTTATTATTAATCATGTAAAACTTAATAATCACATAATATGTTATATAATATCTTTTATTAAGCATTTCTTAATTATAAATTTTATATATATTACAATATACATATAGAGAATATATATATTAATAGCAACTTAATTATTCTATTCATTAGTTTACATTTTTAATTTCAATTAATTAAATTGTATTTTATTATTTCAAATTATTATATATACTTTTATTTATATATATACACACTTATTTATATATCTATATATATATTTATTTGTAACTAATTGTTCGTGAATAGTCGGAAAGGGTCGAAGTTAAATGATTGTATGAAAACAGTTCAAAATTTTGAGACTCCACATTACAGACTTTTCATATCGTGTCGAAATCATATAAAGATTAAGTTTAAATTTGATCGGAAATTTTCGGGTCCTCACATCTTCAACATTTGTTTCACCCAGCAGCACACTACTGGCTGGTCTTCTATCACAGCCCTCCTTGCTGTGTCTTCAGTACCAGCTGACTGATTAGTATCAGCTGGAGGCAGATAGGGAACAATAGCAAGATGATCCCCCTTAACATCATCAACATCAAGGTCTGTTATTTTTGCTGGCTGTTGTTGTGTAGCTGGCTGAGAAGAAGATGATGGTTGAGAAGATGAGCTAGTTTCTAATATTGCATCTAGCCATTTCATGAACACGTCAGCTCTTACTCCTCCTGATCGAGTACATTGCAGATAATCTTTCATTTCTTCAGGGGTCATTCTTTTGATGATGTCTGCTCGCTCAGCATACAGCTTTGCCCTTTTCTTGTCATACTTAACCATGAACTTAGCATTTCTTTTACGAGCATCTCTTTTGTACTTTTTAATGCTGATTAGTTCATCATTAATATCCAACTTGTCTGGGTCCAGGCTTCTTCTATGTTCAATTCTGTGATGCTTACGAGCAACATAAGCCTTCCATTTGGCATTAAAGGCATCATTTAAATCTTGCTGTCTATTCTGATGTCTCTCCAGTTTTCTTTTCATTTTCCTTTCAATCGTTTGAGAGATAACAAAAGATTCAGCAACAGCCAGCTCAGAAACATCACTGGGCTTACTGCCAGAACCAATATCATCCACTGATGTGGCAGACATACTGGGTTGAGATTCACCAGCTACCTGTACACCAGCTTCAGTATGAGCGTTGCTGGGCTTAGTGCTATCATCATCACCATCTCTCCTTTGCTGTTTAGGAGCTTTTTCATGCTCATGCTCCCCCTCAGATTGTTTTCTCTTTTTAGACCTCTTTTTAGACTTCTTCTCCACCTTTTTATCATCAGCAGGGGCAGAAGGGTGATCAGGGGAAACATGTGCATCAATGTCACTATCTGACTCAGGAATAAAAAATGCAAAGTTGTTCCAGTCAGCATCAGCAGGAGAAATATGGGCACCAGGATCTACACCATATTGTCGGAGACACAGATTTGAAACTCTAACTTCATTTCTTGCAACACCCATGACCATTTGATTAACAGTGGCCCTAACATCTGCTTGTAGGGTAGCCATTTGTTGTATAGTCTCCACCAATTGAAGATAAGCAGAGACAAGAACCATATTAGCCATTTGTTGTTCCTGCGAATCTAACCTCTCTGTCAATACCCGATTCTCTTCATTAAGAAAACGATTCCTTAAATTAGCAGCATCAAGATCAGTTTGAAGACGGACAATATGATCAGCATATTCATTATAGGAGATGATTCGCCTCTTGAGATCCTCCTCTTCTTCAAATTGTTTGACAATAGCATCCACTGCTAGATCAGCAAAAGCACATACTTTTTTGAGCTAGTTTTCAATGGTAGAAGTGGTAACCTCCCAAGCTCTGTGTATGGCTTCAGTCATTCTATCAATAATAGCAAAGGGAATGGTGCTTTGTAGATCTGGTGTAACTTTGACTAATGTCTTATAGACAGCCAGAGTGGAGATGGCAGCCACCTCATCAGCATTAAAGCTGCTGATTGAGGGCCGATCAGTAGCAGCCAACATAGAAGTACCTCCTTAGGGTGGTGGAGGTGGAAGGTCAGAATCTGACTCGTCACCATGATCTCCATCATTTTTACCTTCACCCGAAGGTTTAGAACCACTGGTATTCTTGTTAACATCATTATCAGCATCATCAGTTAGATCCACTGGTTTGTCTTTGGAATCAGTCACATTATCATGAGTGACTGGCCTGCCCTTACCAACACCTTTATCAGCATCACCATCAGATGAAGAAGATGATGAGGAAGAAGCTGATGAATCAGAAGGTACTGGCGAATCAGGGACATTTTGCATAACACATTTACCAGTAGATGGATCTATGATGAACTTGAGAGGCCTCCACGTACAAGGCCATGGAAAAGCAGCTGGAGCCATACTAAAGTAGTGATAGTATGGCTGCTCATTAACTTGTTGTAGCAAGGCCAACCTCTCATATATCTCTTCTCTTGCTGGTCGATCCAGCTGAGATAATAGCTCAGTCAGCTCCTCTTCTGGTAATTTGCTGGATGAGACTATAGCACTTTGGGGATCAATAGTCAGCTGATCCACCAGCAAGGCAACTCTGGAAGTGATGGATGCTCCCCTATAGACGAAGTTAGGTACAATTTCATTAGGATCTGGTACCTAGCACACATATGGTTTCTTCTCAGCAGAAGCAGTAGCCTGAGAAGAATCAGTGGTGGCAGTAGCAGAGGTACCAGCATCCATAGTGGGTTTCTTAGAACCAGTAATCTGTGCAGAATAGGCAGCATTTGCTGCGATAATCTCATCAGTAAGCACCACGTCATCTTGGTCACTACATGTGATAATCTCCTCAGTAGAAGCAGCTGGAGAAGTAACAGTGGTAGTGCCTGAAATATCAACATCAAGAACCTCCTTAACAATATTACCAATGACCTTTTCAAGTGCAGGAGGAGGTTCCATTATCATCTCCTCAACCAGTACAGAATCAGTGGTTGAAGCAGCAATACCAGAGACAGTAGGAGGAGTAGCAGATGTATCAGCAGTAGGTAACTCCTCATTATCAGTAAGAACAGTGGAACCAGCAACCACATTATCTCCAGTAGAGCCAGCAGCAGTAGAAGCAATAGTACCAATAGCAGTACCACCAGTAGACAAATCAGTAGCACCAACACCAGTAGTAGAAACGGAGAGCTCATCTAGAAAAACAATAACATCCTTTTCTTGCTCCCCTTCTGCCTGTTCATCTACCCTACTAAGAACAGGTTCCATAGCAGCTTTCTTTTCAGAAGCAGCAGTTGAAACTGGGGCAATCCCTCCTATGGTTTGCTTAGAGCCAGCTTTAGCTCGTTTGGATTTGCCAGTATGTGAGACGGTGGCTGTACTAGTTGAGGTAGCTGGTTTCTTCCTTTTCATAGCTGGCTTTCGCTGAGGTCCCTCCCCCTTAGCTGGTGCAACACCAGAGGCAGTCGTTGGGTTTACTCCGCCCCGAGCAGCAAGATACTCAAGCATGCCTGGTGTTAAACCAGTATATGGAGCAGCAGGAGCATCTTTTGGCATTTCCCCTTGTTTCGGAGACAGGATGAATGATTGATCAGCAATCTGCTGGTAAGCTTCACCCAGCTCATTTTAAAAAACAAGACTCAAGAACTTTGGAAAGGGGATTAGATGTGTTCGTTTAGGTGCAACCACCATTTCCCTTAACCTGAGGTAGAACTCAGCTGCGTAGTCAATGTTCCTATTGAACAGCAAACCATGACCAATTTTGAGCTCAAAATCTGAGCACTGATCAAAGCAACCGGACTTTTGGTTGATGCACTGGGTCATCAGTCCAAAGAAGTAATACCATAGCGGTGGCATGTTCTTCCTTAGTGGTGTGTGAGCAATTGAACCATCATATCCAATCGTTTACAGTACTTCCCTCCTCAAATCATCGCTCGTCGGTGAATTAACAAATGGACCACCGGGTAATTGAAGGGCACGTCGGAGGGCATCAACAGTGATCGAGCAGTTTAGGGTTTCAGTCACCATGCCACGAATACAAGAAGGATTCTGTTGAGTGGGGGCCATGGTGGTAGTATACCAAAATCTCGCTAAACAGGCCGGATAGAGGCGAGAAGGAACTCCGGTGATGGATCTCGCCAAGGGCCATCGCCTGATGTAGTCGATCAAAGTCTCATAGCCAATGATGGCTTTAGACTTGGGAATAGAGAGAGCGTGTGCTGCATTGCCTCTGGAAAGGCGAATCAGTGCATGGTCTGGTGCATTATTGGCCCTGATCAGGTTGGGGTGAAGATTGAACAGTGAACCCTGTACAGCTTGTTCCTCAATGACCGGAAGAGGGTGTTGTTGTTGTTGTTGTTGTTGTTCCACCTATTGTTGTTACTGTTGTTGTTCCTCTGGCTGATTCTCAGCAGGGGGTGATTAGTGTTGTTGTTCTGCCATTGATGAAATGTTGAAGATGAATGTATGAAGTATTTGAAGATTTGGGATTTTTAGAGAGAAGAGTGTGTATTTGAAAGGTAAATCAAAGAGTTAATAACCGAATGTTTTTATGTGGAATTGATCGCCGTATTTAACCTTTCGGATTGGTGGAAAAAGTTCAGGAGAGAGAAAGTGGCAACTGGCATCTGCAGGCGCGTGGGCATATGTGATAGACTGGCACGTTTTCGAGGGGACACAGACTGTTGACATGACGTTTAATCAGCTTGAACACTCATACCTCCCATTAAGCATTAAATGCAGCAGTTTTCAATTCAATTTGAAGTTAAAAACCATAAGATAAATTGTGTATTAAATACAAAAATTCTTTGTGGCATTTAATATGTAATGAATTTAATTTTAAATCATTGGGAGTAAATGAGTTTCAGATTTAAGGTATCATTTAAGTATTGTGAGCTATTTATTATTTCGTTTTGAACATTGAATAACCATGATATAAAAGACCTTGTTGTGCTGACTGTTTGACATGTAGGCAGTAAGTGAAAGAAATTTTGACTTACTGATTTGCCCTACATGTTGTAGAGCCAGCACACCAACAAAATTGCCTTTTATTTTAAAGTTTAAGCATACCCAGCTCAGAGATGAGATAATTAAAATGTTTCTCATCTAAGGGCTTTGTGAAAAGATCTGCTAACTGCTGGTCTGTTGAAATAATATGTAGCTCCACATCTCCTTTTTGAACATGATCCCTTATGAAATGATATCGAACGTCAAGGTGTTTTGTTTAAGAATGCATCACAGGATTGTTGATAATAGCAATAGCACTTGTGTTGTCACAGTAGATTGGAGTTTTTGTAACATGAACACCATAGTCCTTCAGCTGGCTTGGCATCCATAGTACTTGTGCAGTACAACTACCAGCAGAAACATATTCTGCCTCAGCAGTAGATGTGGACACAGTATTTTGCTTTTTGCTCGTCCAGCTGACTATCCTACCACCCAGTAACTGGCAACCACCTGTAGTACTTTTCCTGTCTATTTTACATCCGGAAAAGTCAGCATTTGAATACCCAATTAGCTCAAAATCCTGGTCTTTGGGATACCAAAGACCATGTTTGGCAGTACCTTTCAGATACCTAAATATCCTTTTTACTGCTAGCAAGTGTGACTCTTTAAGATCAGCTTGATATCTGGCACAGAGACATGTGGCAAACATAATATCTGGTCTGCTGGCTGTAAGATAAAGTAGGGATCTAATCATACCTCTATATTATGTGATATTGACTGGTTCACCATTGGGATCAACATCTATTTTAATAGATGCTGCCATTGGGGTCCCTGTATCTTTTAAACAGGTCAGACCAAATTTCTTTAAGATATCTTTGATATATTTATCCTGAATTATAAAAATTCCATCATCAAGTTGTTTAATTTGCAATCCTAAAAAGTATTGCAAATCTCTTTGTAAGCTCATTTCATATGTCTTTGACATAAGTTTTGAAAAATCTTGACAATGTTTCTCATTTTTAGATCCATAAATAATATCATTCACATGTATCTTTACCAGCAAGAGATCATCATTTATCTCTTTTGAGAACAGAGTGGTATCAATTGTTCCAATTTTAAAACCTATACCAGTGAGATACACATAAAGTGTCTCATACCATGCTCTTGGTGCCTGTTTGAGGCCATAAAGAGCTTTGTCTAGCTTGTAGATATGGTCTGGATATTTACTGCTTACAAAACCAGGAGGTTGTTTGACATAAACTTCTTCTTGCAGCTTCCCATTTAGAAATACAGATTTAACATCCATCTGGAATACCCTAAAGTTCATCTTAGCAGCATATGCCAAGAACAATATAATGGCTTCCATCCTAGCTACTGGATCATATGTTGTAATGACCCTGGATTTTCCAACGTTTAATTAATAATTATTATTATTAATACTTGTGTTTAAACGAATGTATTTTATTACATTTACTTGTCACCATGATTGACTTTTAATTGCCCGACACGTCTTTGTGACACACGAACTTTACACGAATAATATTTTCAAATATTATTTACATTCATGATAGATTTTTATTAATCATTTTAATCAACTAAGGTTACTAGTTGATAACTTGGGCCTTTATTAGTGTTAATGGACTTTTATTTGGATTAGTGTTTAGTTGGACTTGGGCTTGTGTTAATGGGCTTATAAGCCCACCATACTTATCTAAATAGATTAATTAAGAGCCCAACATTATGTTAATGATGATTAAGACTTAACTAGATTGATTAAGTGGAAGGAATCTAGTTACTTACTTAGTTACACCATGTTCCAACACCATGCAATCTTATAACCACCTTTTTGAGTCAATTACATGCAAGAACTAGTGGACATTTCCCTCCCCTTTTTTTTGATGAACCGTCGGCCTAGGATAGAAGGGAGGGATTTAAAATATTTTTTTTATTTATCTACTTGTATTATCTCATTTCTCACACACACTTCACTTCACACTTACATTTTCCTCTCATTTTGCTCTCTACTTGTAAGTCACATGAGCTTTTCCTTCTCTTTTTCCTCTCATTGAAACCGAATCCTATACATGAACATCATCATCATTCACTTGTTTTGTTACTTGTTCTTGGTTGTTGTTTAGTTACTTGTCTTTGTTAGTTGTTACTTACTAGTTACAAGAATCAAACTACCTAGATTAATTCTTCATATTATCTTGTATTAACAAGAACACACAAGAATCTAAACTTACTAGTTTATGGTTCAACACTTAATTCTTTGAAAGATTGAAATTTCATATTGTAAAATCATACTTGTGATTCATGTTTGTAAACTTAAAGGTTACTTTCTTAAAGATCAAGATTTTGGCTTGAATCTTTAAAGTATGAACAAAAATGAACTAGTTACTTGTTTATTTAGATTATTTCTTCATTTCCTAGCATTTTGAATTCGTGATTATGGTTGTTGTTGGTCAAGTGTTACTAGTTAACTTTGATCTCATTTTTCTTGAACTAAAGTTAACTTTATAAGTTCAAGAACATGGAAGTATAACTTTCTTGTTATAAATTCACATGCTTATGAAAGATCTAAGTTTTTGTAGCTTATGGTCTACTTATTTTGTCATAAACAAAAGCTTGAAAGCTTACATATACTTTACAAGGTGAAAATCTAAGTTTTATAGCTTATGGTTTCATTAAAGTAAAGATTCAAGTGTTATTACTTAGGATTTAACTTAATAACTTTAGATCTAGACTTTTGGGTCTTGGATCTTCAAGATCAAACTAAGAACTATATTCTACAACTTAAGATCTTCATTAGTTAGTTTACTTTCAAGTTTGTAGCTTAATATTACTTTTAGAGTTCATGTATGTGTCGGATCTAAGATCTTGATGTAACTTTGGTTCATCAAACTACTTGCAACACTTAATTGAGTTGTGCTACTTATCTTAGACTTACACTTGTGTTATTATGGTCAAAACTTGGTAAAGATGATGTAAACACATCAAAGAGTTGTACACTTGAAGCTATATGCATCAAGGATGAGAACCATGATGAACGTCAAGCACCAAAAACCCATCGGAACACAGTGTTTACTGTTTTATGTAACTTACCAGACCTACTGGGCTGCTGTAAAGTTGATTTTCAGTTTGCTCAGTTCGTGTAGATTACTTTTCATTTAAGACTCGTCTTAATCCGAGTTACGGTTTAGGATTTATGGCCCTCCGATCGTCACTATGTCCTTTTAATGTTGTGCTGAAAAATTCTGACCTACTCGCACTTAGACCGTTGTCACGATCAAACGAAGACGAGTTTGCTTCTGTAATTTTTACCACAACTAAAGGACTCATATACGGAGCCACGGCCACTGGTCTCACCTCATTTCAATAGGTATAGAGGCCATGTTGACTGATCCAAGTCAGCCTTTGTTTTAAACTCTTTTCTAGAATGAAACTTACTTTACACCTTTTGTTTGATGATGAATGATGATGACCTTTAAGACCTAATTTACATACATTTAAACCTATTGGGATGATTTACTAACTTAGTACTATTTAACTTAGGTTGAGGACTTTCCGGACCTACATACTTGCTTACTTCCCGACTCGACTTTACTACTACTTTACCATTGTGAGTTATAGCATCCCTTTTTACTTTAACTATTTTGGAAACTTAGAATACATGCGCATTTTATGTTTTACATACTAGGCACGAGTACTTAAACTTTATATATGTGTGGGTTATACAACGGCATAAACATTCCCTTTAGCTCGGTAACGTTTAGTCATTGGTTTTTGAACCGGTGAACGCGAATCTTAGATATGGATCCATAGGGTTTGACATCCCCACTCGGGCTAGTAGCGCTAGCATTTAATGGGTGTTTAATACTTCGTAAACATTCTCACTCGCCAAGTGTACTTTTAGGGGGTTATAAACGTTAAGTTAGTTACCAAGTGCCCATGGTTAAACATATACTTTATCATACTGTTTTGAAACGCTCTTTGTAGCACTGAAATCTCGTGGCCTACCTTACATTATTGTTATACTTAAACTATAGCTCACCAACCTTTGTGTTGATATTTTTAAGCATGTTTTTCTCACGTACTTAAGGTTGCTTCCGCTGTTGTACTAGTCTTACAGTAGACACCCGCTGCTTTAGAGATGTCACCGCATGAACATTTATCTTGCATTCATAAACATTATTACTTTTGAAACTATGATTTGTAATGACCTAAGGGTCACGTACTATTAACCTTGCTTCTATTCATAGAAGCATACTTTTGGTTGTAAAACATTCGACGTTGGTTATGACGTCACCTTTTGTCATGAATGCAAACTTCTTTTGAAACCGCATATAGTGTTTGACCTTGTAATGATCATGTTGTTGATGGTCCGTACATGTTGATTTAGTACGGGGCGTCACATTTGGTATCAGAGCATTGGTTGTAGGGAATTAGGTTGCATTAGTGAGTCTAAGACCGACCCGAGTAGGATTCACTAATAGGACTAATCTACAACTTGCTAATTTACTTGTTTCCACTGAACTTACTGCATGTTGCTTCTTACTTTTACTGCTATATGCCGTATGCTATTACATGATTTCACTACTGAATGCTATTATCTTCTTTCGATTGTGTGATACTTGTGGTTATTGCCATGCTATTTACTGTTATACATGATTTTGACTGTTGTAGTTACTTGGCCTAATACGTGCTTGCTTTATGACTTACTGACATGGAAAAAGTTCTTTTTCCTTGTTTAGATGTCAGATATTCCACCTGCTATCATTTTGGACAGCGACACAGACTCATCAGCCACTTCACCTGCCACTGTTGCCAATCCCCAGATCCCGTCGGCGACACCCTCTAGTGACTCAGGCGCTTCGTCCTCCGAAGCTAGTAGTCATGCATCTGGCCCGATGGTTACTTCTGACGGAGCCGAGGACCTCCCGGAGATTCCAGCTCCACCTTCCCTAGGACCTCCGGAGCCACAGCCCTGCCCCGGTGGTGTTGTGATTCCCGTAGAATTTGTGGAAGGTCCATTGTGTAATAAGTATCGTCATTGGTGCTGACGCGCTCCTGATGGACGTCTCGTGCCAATCGGACCCGCCCGATACCGACAGATGATGGCTGCCCGAGGAGAGCCAGTACAGCCACCCGTGCAGCCACCTCCACATGATTCAGATGACCCGTCATCCGACGAATCATCCACAGACGATTCTAGTGATGATGACTCCGACGAGGAGGACCCTGATGATGCACCTGTACAGCCACCCTCCACCCCGCCGAAGAAGCGGTACCGTTTCGATGGTACCGTCATTCCAGGGATTAACGGAGGTCGAGCATTCACTGACACATATGGTCGGCGTCGTAGGGTTACCGCTCGTAAGCGGCTTATGCCGTATCCTGCTGATCCCTTCATCCGTAAGCCTTACCACTTCGCAGCCTCTACTTCTGGAGCCGGACCGTCTGCACCACCAGCTCTACCAGCACCACCCGTACCGACTGCACCACCTTCCCCACCATCTCCCTCTATCGAGGAACTGATGAAGGAGGTGGAGATCCTCCGTGCTCGGGTAACTAAGCTCGAGGACCAGATGTCCCACGTATTGGACATCCTACACCCACCTTCACCGTAGGGCTTTTGTAGTAGATTTCATTTTGTAATCTAGTTGTAGTTTTATGTATTACTTATGTATTGTACAAACCTATGCTGATGTATGCAACTTATTATTAATGAATGGAATTTGTGTTATTTAATTCTTGCACGATGTTCTATTTATGTTACTGTATGATTCTGTGGTATTTGTACCTGGTTGCATTATTTAATAAACATGTGATGTGTTGATTCCATGTTGGTTACCATATTCTGTATTATTACTATTTGAATACTGGATTTTGACTTGAGTTAAAATTTTTGTTTAGAACACCATGGCCAACGGACGATCAACACCCACAACTTCTCTAATCGAGGAAATGATTTCCGAAAGGGTAGCCACAGCCATTGCGAAAATGCAACCCCAAGCCCCACCGCCACCGGTTATTCAGCCCATTCGTAATGGGTGCACGTACAAAGAGTTCCAAAGCTGCAAGCCCCATAACTTTAGTGGAACGGAGGGGCCAGTTGGTCTCACTAGGTGGTTCAAGAAATTAGAATCTGTGTTTCGAGTTAGCAACTGCTCAGAGGCAAACAAGACAAAATATGCCTCTTGTACACTGGCGGATGGCGCCTCACTTGGTGGAACACGTTGGCTCAAGCAAAGAGTATCGATGAGGCGTTTGCTACCCCATGGGAGGAATTCAAAGGTGCCCTGATTGAGGAATATTGCCCTAGGACCGAAATCCAGAAGACGGAGATTGAGTTTATGCAGTTGAAGGTTGTAGGAAACGACCTCGATGGTTACAATCGTAGGTATTTTAGAACTAGCCCTGATGTGTCCTACCATGGTTACCCCGGAGTTCAAACGTATGGAAAGATACTTGTGGGGACTTCCTAAGTCCATTAAGGGAAATGCCACCTCGTCTAAGCCACCAAATGTCCCGGAGGCAATGCGCATGGCGCATACTCTTATGAATCAAATTATCATCGATGAACCGGAGAAGGCTAAGTCTGAAGCGGGTAGTAGTGATAAGCGTAAGTGGGATAACAACAAGAGTAGAGCCTATGATCAAAACCGGCGAAGCGACATGAGGGTTTCAAAGGAAACAATAACGGTGGGAACCCCAACCCGAAATACAAGGGTACCTTACCGCAATACCAGAGGTGCTATAAGCACCATACCGGGTATTGAAACGTGGTTTGTGAAAAGTGCCAACGGACTGGACATATCGGTAAGGACTGCAAGGTCACCACCCTGAATGTGAAGGCGAACCCCAATGGACCGAAAAAGTGCTACGAATGTGGACAAATGGGCCATTTCATAAATGCGTGCCCCAACAAAAGAAAAGACGGCGGACCACCGCGTGGTAGAGCTGTCAACGTTAAAGCAATGGATGCATGTGAGAACCCCAACTTGGTGACAAGTATATTCACTATCAACAATTTATTAGCTTCTGTCCTATTTGATACTGGTGCTGATAGAAGTTATGTATGTAGACACTTTTGCGATAAGATTAATTGGTCATTAGTCCCTTTAAAAGAGAGTATGCTTGTCGAGGTCGACAATGGAAAACTTGAGAAAGTTGACCATATTAGTCGAGGAGCTATTATCAACATAGCTGGTGTAGATTTCGAGATTGACTTGATACCCATTAAGTTGGGAAGCTTTGATGTTATTGTCGGTATGGACTGGTTGACCGAGATAAAGGCTGACATTATATGTGGAGATAAAGCTCTTCGTATACCACACGGAGAGGGCGATCCACTGTTTATTAACGGAGAGAGATATACCTCGAAGCTGAACCTCATTAGTTGCGTGAAAGCATAAAAGATCATGAAGAAGGGACGTCTTGCAATCCTAGCACATGTGAAAACGGTAGAAACCGAGGTAAAGAGTGTGAACGACATTCGAATTGTGAAACAAATTTTCTGAGGTCTTCCCTGAAGAATTGCCTGGATTACCACCACCGAGAGCAGTAGAGTTTCAGATTGACTTAGTACTAGGAGCTGCACCTGTAGCTCGCGCACCTTATCGACTCACACCTTTCGAGATGCAAGAGCTACAATGCCAATTACAGGAACTGCTAGACCGTGGATTCATCCAACCAAGTTTCTCGACTTGGGGTGCACCTATTTTATTTGTGAAAAAGAAGGACGGAACCTTCCGTATGTGTATCGACTACCGTGAACTCAACAAATTGACAATCAAGAATCGGTATCCTCTTCCCAGAATTGACGATCTTTTTGATCAACTACAATTATCGAGCATTTACTCTAAGATCGATTTGTGATCCGGTTAACACCAATTGAGGGTGAAGGAAACTGATGTGATGAAGACTGCATTCAGAACCCGTTATGGTCATTATGAGTTCCTCGTGATGCCATTCGATTTAACCAACGCACCTGCCGTGTTCATGAATCTCATGAATCGTGTCTGCAAGCCGTACCTGGATAAGTTCGTTATCGTCTTCATAGATGATATTCTCATCTACTCCAAGAGCGAAGAAGAGCATGAGCAACATCTTCGATTAATGCTTGAACTCTTGAGACAAGAGCAACTTTATGCGAAATTCTCCAAGTGTGAATTTTGGTTGAAGGAAGTCCAATTTCTGGGTCATGTTGTGAGCGACCAAGGTATCAAAGTTGACCCCGCCAAGATTGAAGCTATCAGCAAGTGGGAGACTTCCACTACTCCGACGCATATTCGTCAATTTCTAGGTCTCGCCGGTTACTACGGAAGATTTATTGAAGGTTTCTCTCTGATTGCGCGTCCTTTGATCGCGTTGACACACAAAGGGAAGAAGCTCATTTGGGAACCCAAACACGAATCTGCATTTTAAACCTTGAAGAAGAAGTTAACCACCGCACCTATCTTATCACTTCCTGAAGGCAGTGACGATTTCGTCATTTATTGTGATGCATCGAAAAGTGGTTTTGCTTATGTACTAATGCAAAGATCAAAGGTTATTGCCTATGCTTCTCGTCAACTGAAGATTCACGAACGGAACTACACTACTCACGATCTCGAACTTGGAGCCATTATCTTTGCGCTTAAATTGTGGAGACACTATCTTTATGGAACTAAGAGCACTATTTTCACCGATCATAAAAGCCTCCAGCACATCTTTAATCAGAAGCAACTGAATATGAGACAACGTTGATGGATCGAGATGCTGAACGACTATGATTGTGAACTTCGCTATCATCCTAGCAAGGCCAATGTTGTAGCTGACGCTTTGAGCTGAAAGGAGAGGATGGCACCTCTTCGTGTTCGGGCACTGAACATCACTATACATTCAAACCTCAACAGCCAGATCAGAGTAGCCCAAGAAGAGGCTCTCAAGGAGGAGAATATATCTCATGAACATTTGAACATTCTTGTCTCTCGATATGAGGTTAGGGAGACTGGACTCCGATGTTATGCCGAAAGAATTTGGGTACCTTGTTATGGAGATCTACCGAACCTTATACTAGATGAAGCCCACAAGTCGAGATATTTGATTCATCCCGGAGCGGGCAAAATGTACCACGATCTTAAAGAACGGTATTGGTGGCCTAATCTTAAGAAGGACGTTGCAACTTATGTTGGTAAGTGTTTGACTTGTTCGAAGGTTGAGGCCGAACATCAGAGACCTTCTGGGTTACTTCAATAACCGGAAATTCCACAATAGAATTGGGAAAGGATAATGATGGATTTCATTACCAAGCTACCAAAGATGGTGGGCGGATACGATACCATTTGGGTTATTGTTGACCGTCTTACCAAATCTGCACACTTCTTAGCCATGAAGGAGACGGATACGATGGAGAGACTCACTCAACTATACATCAAAGAGGTTGTATCTCATCATGGTGTACCTTTATCGATCATCTCAGATCGCGATCCCCATTTTGCCTCTAGATTTTGGCGCTCTTTACAAGAAGCCATGGAACTCGTCTCGACATGAGTACTGCATATCACCCACAGACCGACGGACAAAGTGAACGAACGATTCAGACCTTGGAAGACATGTTGCGTGCTTGTGTTATTGATTTCAGAAAGGCCTGGGAAAGGCATTTGCCGCTAGCCGAATTCCCGTACAACAACAGTTATCACTCGAGTATTAACGTTGTATGGCCGCAAGTGCCGTTCTCCTATTTGTTGGGCCGAAGTAGGCGAAAAGCAAATCACCGGACCCGAGGTAGTCCATGAGATAACGGAGAAGATTGCTCAGATTCAAGCGAGACTTAAGACTGCCCGCGAACATCAAAAGAGTTATGCAGACCTCAAACGTAAAGACTTTGAATTTAATGTGGGCGACCGTGTAATGTTGAAGGTTGCACCTGGGAAAGGTGTGATCCATTTTGGAAAACGTGGAAAGTTAAACCCAAGATATTTTGGCCCTTTTGAAATTTTGGAACGTGTGGGACCTGTTGCATACCGTTTGGATCTTCTAACACAATTGAGCTCAGTTCATCCTACCTTCCACGTGTTAAACTTGAAGAAGTGTCTTGCTGCACCCGAACTTATCATACCACTGGAAGAACTTACGATTGATGATAAACTCCACTTTATGGAAGAACCTGTCGAAATTATGGACCGTGAGGTCAAAACTTTGAAACGCAACAATATTCTAATCGTCCGAGTACGATGGAATGCCAAACGAGGACCTGAGTTTACCTGGGAGCAAGAGGATCAAATGATGCAGAAGTATCCTCACCTTTTCTCGACTCCTCCATCTACCTCAGCTTAAAATTTCGGGATGAAATTTTCTTTAACAGGTGGGTAATGTAACGACCCTGGATTTTCCAACGTTTAATTAATAATAATTATTATTAATACTTGTGTTTAAACGAATGTATTTTATTACATTTACTTGTCACCATGATTGACATTTAATTGCCCGACACGTCTTTATGACACACGAACTTTACACGAATAATATTTTCAAATATTATTTACATTCATGATTGATTTTTATTAATCATTTTAATTAACTAAGGTTACTAGTTGATTACTTGGGCCTTTATTAGTGTTAATGGACTTTTATTTGGATTAGTGTTTAGTTGGACTTGGGCTTGTGTTAATGGGCTTATAAGCCCACCCTACTTATCTAAATGGATTAATTAAGAGCCCAACATTATGTTAATGATGATTAAGACTTAACTAGATTGATTAAGTGGAAGAAATCTAGTTACTTACTTAGTTACACCATGTTCCAACACTATGCAATCTTATAACCACCTTTTTGAGTCAATTACATGCAAGAACTAGTGGACACTTCCCTCCCCCCTTTTTTTTTTGATGAACCGTCAGCCTAGGATAGAAGGGAGGGATTCAAATATTTTTTTTTACTTATCTACTTGTATTATCTCATTTCTCACACACACTTCACTTAACACTTACATTTTCCTCTCATTTTGCTCTCTACTTGTAAGTCACATGAGCTTTTCCTTCTCTTCTTCCTCTCCTTGAAACCGAATCCTATACATGAACATCATCATCATTCACTTGTTTTGTTACTTGTTCTTGGTTGTTGTTTAGTTACTTGTCTTTGTTAGTTGTTACTTACTAGTTACAAGAATCAAACTACCTAGTTTAATTCTTCATATTATCTTGTATTTACAAGAACATACAAGAACCTAAACTTACTAGTTTATGGTTCACCATTTAATTCTTTGAAAGATTGAAAGTTCATGTTGTAAAATCATACTTGTGATTCATGTTTGTAAACTTAAAGTTCACTTTCTTAAAGATCAAGATTTTGGCTTGAATCTTTAAAGTATGAACAACAATGAACTAGTTACTTGTTTATTTAGATTATTTCTTCATTTCCTAGCATTTTGAATTCGTGATTATGGTTGTTGTTGGTCAAGTGTTACTAGTTAACTTTGATCTCATTTTTCTTGAACTAAAGTTAACTTTATAAGTTCAAGAACATGGAAATATAACTTTCTCGTTATAACTTCACATGCTTATGAAAGATCTAAGTTTCTATAGCTTATGGTCTACTTATTTTGTCATAAACAAAAGCTTGAAAGCTTACATATACTTTACAAGGTGAAAATCTAAGTTTTATAGCTTATGATTTCATTAAAGTAAAGATTCAAGTGTTATTACTTAGGATTTAACTTAATAACTTTAGATCTAGACTTTTGGGTCTTGGATCTTCAAGATCAAACTAAGAACTATGTTCTACAACTTAAGATCTTGATTAGTTAGTTTACTTTCAAGTTTGTAGCTTAATATTACTTTTAGAGTTCATGTATGTGTCGGATCTAAGATCTTGATGTAACTTTGGTTCATCAAACTACTTGCAACACTTAATTGAGTTGTGCTACTTATCTTAGACTTACACTTGTGTTATGATGGTCAAAACTTGGTAAAGATGATGTAAACACATCAACAAGTTGTACACTTGAAGCTATATGCATCAAGGATGAGAACCATGATGAACGTCAAGCACCAAGAACCCACTGGAACACAGTGTTTACTGTTTTATGTAACTGACCAGACCTACTGGGCTGATGTAAAGTTTATTTTCAGTTTTCTCAGTTCGTGTAGATGACTTTTCATTTAAGACTCGTCTTAATCCGAGTTACGGTTTAGGATTTATGGCCCTCCGATCGTCACTATGTCCTTTTAACGTTGTGCTGAAAATTCTGACCTACTCGCACTTAGACCGTCGTCACGGTCAAACGAAGACGAGTTTGCTTCTGGAATTTTTACCACAACTAACGGACTCATATACGGAGCCACGGCCACTGGTCTCACCTCATTTCAATAGGTATAGAGGCCATGGTGACTGATCCAATTCAGCCTTTGTTTTAAACTCTTTTCTAGAATGAAACTTACTTTACACCTTTTGTTTGATGATGAATGATGATGACCTTTAAGACCTAATTTACATACATTTAAACCTATTGGTACGATTTACTAACTTAGTACTATTTGACTTAGGTTGAGGACTTTCCGGACCTACATACTTGCTTACTTCCCGACTCGACTTTACTACTACTTTACCACTCTGAGTTATAGCATCCCTTTTTACTTTAACTATTTTGGGAACTGAGAATACATGCACATTTTACGTTTTACATACTAGGTACGAGTACTTAAACTTTATATATGTGTGGGTTATACAACGACATAAACATTCCCTTTAGCTCGGTAACGTTTAGTCATTGGTTTTTGAACTGGTGAACTTGAATCTTAGATATGGATCCATAGGGTTTGACATCCCCACTTGGGCTAGTAGCGCTAGCATTTAATGGGTGTTTAATACTTCATAAACATACGCACTCACCAAGTGTACTTTCAGGGGGTTATAAACGTTAAGTTAGTTACCAAGTGCCCACGGTTAAACATATGCTTTATCATACTGTTTTGAAACGCTCTTTATAGCACTGAAATCTCGTGGCCTACCTTACATTACTGTTATACTTAAACTATAGCTCACCAACCTTTGTGTTGACATTTTTAAGCATGTTTTTCTCAGGTGCTTAAGGTTGCTTCCGCTGTTGTACTAGTCTTGCTGTAGACAACCGCTGCTTTAGAGATGTCACCGCATGAACGTTTATCTTGCATTCATAAACATTATTACTTTTGAAACTATGATTTGTAATGACCTAAGGGTCACGTACTATTATTCTTGCTTCTATTCATAGAAGCATACTTTTGGTTGTAAAACATTCGACGTTGGTTATGACGTCACCTTTTGTCATGAATGCAAACTTCTTTTAAAACCGCATATAGTGTTTGACCTTGTAATGATCCTGTTGTTGATGGTCCGTACATGTTGATTTAGTACGGGGCGTCACATATGTCTCTCCATAATCCAATCCTCCTTCCTGTTTGAAACCCTGAGCTACCAATCTAGCTTTGTTTCTGATTACAATCCCATCTTCATCCATCTTATTCTTGAAAACCCACTTAGTACCAATGATCTTCTTAGTTTCATCATCAGGTTTAGGTACCAATGTCCAAACCTTATTCCTATCAAACTGGGAGATCTCTTCTTGCATAGCTCTTGCCCAGCTTGGATCTTTGATTTCTTCATCAGGACATGTAGGATCAATGGTAGACACAAAGTTTACATGCATACAAAAATTGCTGATTGCATGTCTTCTTGTTTTAACACCACTTGCCAGATTACCAATAACTTGTTCAATTGGATGCTTCTTTGTCCATCTAGTGTTATGAACAGGTGAGCTTGTTGTGGAACACACAGCATGTTGATCATCACCTGGCTCAGAGGAATGAGCAGCATTGGGAGACAGCTGTTCATTATGAGTGTAACCAGTACCAGCTTGAGATCCTTCAGAACCAGTAGACCTATGCTCCAACTGTAAAACTTCAGTAGATCCAGTAGGTCCACATGGTTTAGACACAGATGGAACAGAGTGTTCCATCTCATCATCAAAGAACCCAGCAACATGGATTGGTGAGGGATTTGCTGCTGGTTCTTCTTCATCATTAAGAGCTTGCTGAGTTGACTCTTTAAACAGTAACTCCTCATCTTCTTGACCAGAAGATGGAGTAGGGGCAGTTTCATCAAATGTAACATTAATGGATTCTTCAAAACAGCCCCTTCTTTTATTGAAAACTCTGTATGCCTTTGAAATGTTGGAATATCCTAAAAATATACCTTCATCATCCTTAGCATCAAACCTGCCTAGCTGATCCCTATTGTTTAGAATGAAACAGGGAGTGCCAAATACATGAAGAAATGAAATTGAGGGTCTTCTGCCTTTGAGAACTTCATAAGCAGTTTTCTGATGTCTTTTCACTATTAAAGATCTATTATGGGTATAACAAGCAGTGTTCACAGCTTCTGCCCAATATGAATTTTTCAGCTCAGACTCAGCTAACATAGATCTTGCTGCTTCAATGAGAGTTCTGTTTCTTCTTTCTGCAACACCATTCTGTTGAGGTGTTCTCACAGCAGAAAAGTTCTATGAAATATCTTTGTCAGCACAAAATTCTTCCAATGTTGCATTTCTAAATTCTACACCATGATCACTTCTAAGCTGCTTCACCAATTGCCCATTCAGTAGTTCCATTCTTTTGATAAAATTGATAATTTCATCAGTATCTTCACTCTTTTGCTTCAAAAAGAACACCCAAGTGTATCTGGAATATTCATCAACAATCACCAGTGTATACTTCTTCCCACTACAGCTGGCTATATTAACAGGACCAAAAAGATCCATATAAAGAAGGTGAAATGGTTTCTCAACAGATGAAATCTGCTTTGATTTGAATGAGGCATGGTGATGCTTCCCTTTTTCACATCCAGGACATAATCTGTCCTTCACATAAGACATTGTGGGTAGCCCAGACACCAAACTTTTACTACATAACTTATGAATATCTTTAAAGTTGAGATGTGAGAGTCTCTTATGCCATAACCACTTGAGGTTGTCTGCTGCCTTTGATTAAAAACAAGTATCAGTTGTTTTAACTGCTGTGTTCATGTCAATTTGATACATGTTCTCATGTCTTTTGGCTGTCAGCAGTGGCTTCCCTGTCTTATCAAAAATAGTGCCAATCTTTCTTCTGAACTGGACTATCTTACTTTTTCTTGTCAGTTGGCTTATGCTGAGTAGATTATGTTTAAGCTCAACGACATATGCTACATTTGAAAAAGTAACATTCCCATTTGTTAATGTACCAAAACCCTTTATGTAACCCAACGAATTATCTCCATATGATACAACTGGACCATCCTTTTCTTGATAGTCCATCAGCAGGGAATTACATCCGGTCATATGTCTCGAACAACCACTATCGAGATACCAGATTTTCTTGTTTTTAATGCCCTGCACAGTAGCTAAGAGATTAGTTCTTTTTGGGAACCCATCCAAGGATGGGTTCTGGAAGGGTCATCTTTGATGATCTCTTCCTGTCTGCTGGTTTGCTTGAAGAGGCAGCAGCAGATGGGGTTAGAGTTAGAGTACACCGGTTGGTTAAGTGAAACTTGCTGCCACATTTGTAGCATTTTCTCATATTTAGTATCGGTGACTATTCATACACTAAGTAAATGGGTGTAGTAAGATCGGGTTTACTTTCAGATATGGCAGTTATGAGCTGGTCAAGCTTGACAGTCATTATCTCAGTTGAAATGTCCCGTTCTTATTGATTAAAAACGTTCCATATTAATTGATTTCGTTGCGAGGTTTTGACCTCTATATGAGACGTTTTTCAAAGACTGCATTCATTTTTAAACAAACCATAACCTTTATTTCATCAATAAAGGTTTAAAAAGCTTTACGTAGATTATCAAATAATGATAATCTAAAATATCCTGTTTACACACGACCATTACATAATGGTTTACAATACAAATATGTTACAACAAAATAAGTTTCTTGAATGCAGTTTTTACACAATATCATACAAGCATGGACTCCAAATCTTGTCCTTATTTAAGTATGAGACAGCGGAAGCTCTTAATAATCACCTGAGAATAAACATGCTTAAAACGTCAACAAAAATGTTGGTGAGTTATAGGTTTAACCTATATATATCAAATCGTAACAATAGACCACAAGATTTCATATTTCAATACACATCCCATACATAGAGATAAAAATCATTCATATGGTGAACACCTGGTAACCGACAATAACAAGATGCATATATAAGAATATCCCCATCATTCCGGGACACCCTTCGGATATGATATAAATTTCGAAGTACTAAAGCATCCGGTACTTTGGATGGGGTTTGTTAGGCCCAATAGATCTATCTTTAGGATTCGCGTCAATTAGGGTGTCTGTTCCCTAATTCTTAGATTACCAGACTTAATAAAAAGGGGCATATTCGATTTCGATAATTCAACCATAGAATGTAGTTTCACGTACTTGTGTCTATTTTGTAAATCATTTATAAAACCTGCATGTATTCTCATCCCAAAAATATTAGATTTTAAAAATGGGACTATAACTCACTTTCACAGATTTTTACTTCGTCGGGAAGTAAGACTTGGCCACTGGTTGATTCACGAACCTATAACAATATATACATATATATCAAAGTATGTTCAAAATATATTTACAACACTTTTAATATATTTTGATGTTTGAAGTTTATTAAGTCAGCTGTCCTCGTTAGTAACCTACAACTAGTTGTCCACAGTTAGATGTACAGAAATAAATCGATAAATATTATCTTGAATCAATCCACGACCCAGTGTATACGTATCTCAGTATTGATCACAACTCAAACTATATATATTTTGGAATCAACCTCAACCCTGTATAGCTAACTCCAACATTCACATATAGAGTGTCTATGGTTGTTCCGAAATATATATAGATGTGTCGACATGATAGGTCGAAACATTGTATACGTGTCTATGGTATCTCAAGATTACATAATATATAATACAAGTTGATTAAGTTATGGTTGGAATAGATTTGTTACCAATTTTCACGTAGCTAAAATGAGAAAAATTATCCAATCTTGTTTTACCCATAACTTCTTCATTTTAAATCCGTTTTGAGTGAATCAAATTGCTATGGTTTCATATTGAACTCTATTTTATGAATCTAAACAAAAAAAGTATAGGTTTCTAGTCGGAAAAATAAGTTACAAGTCGTTTTTGTAAAGGTAGTGATTTCAGTCGAAAGAACGACGTCTAGATGACCATTTTAGAAAACATACTTCCACTTTGAGTTTAACCATAATTTTTGGATATAGTTTCATGTTCATAATAAAAATCATTTTCTCAGAATAACAACTTTTAAATCAAAGTTTATCATAGTTTTTAATTAACTAACCCAAAACAGCCCGCGGTGTTACTACGACGGCGTAAATCCGGTTTTACGGTGTTTTTCTTGTTTCCAGGTTTTAAATCATTAAATTAGCATATCATATAGATATAGAACATGTGTTTAGTTGATTTTAAAAGTCAAGTTAGAAGGATTAACTTTTGTTTGCGAACAAGTTTAGAATTAACTAAACTATGTTCTAGTGATTACAAGTTTAAACCTTCGAATAAGATAGCTTTATATGTATGAATCGAATGATGTTATGAACATCATTACTACCTTAAGTTCCTTGGATGAACCTACTAGAAAATAGAAAAATGGATCTAGCTTCAATGGATCCTTGGATGGCTCAAAGTTCTTGAAGCAAAATCATGACACGAAAACAAGTTCAAGTAAGATCATCACTTGAAATAAGATTGTTATAGTTATAGAAATTGAACCAAAGTTTGAATATGATTATTACCTTGTATTAGAATGATAACCTACTGTAAGAAACAAAGATTTCTTGAGGTTGGATGATCACCTTACAAGATTGGAAGTGAGCTAGCAAACTTGAAAGTATTCTTGATTTTATGAAACTAGAACTTTTGGAATTTATGAAGAACACTTAGAACTTGAAGATAGAACTTGAGAGAGTTCAATTAGATGAAGAAAATTGAAGAATGAAAGTGTTTGTAGGTGTTTTTGGTCGTTGGTGTATGGATTAGATATAAAGGATATGTAATTTTGTTTTCATGTAAATAAGTCATGAATGATTACTCATATTTTTGTAATCTTATGAGATATTTCATGCTAGTTGCCAAATGATGGTTCCCACATGTGTTAGGTGACTCACATGGGCTGCTAAGAGCTGATCATTGGAGTGTATATACCAATAGTACATACATCTAAAAGCTGTGTATTGTACGAGTACGAATACGGGTGCATACGAGTAGAATTGTTGATGAAACTGAACGAGAATGTAATTGTAAGCATTTTTGTTAAGTATAAGTATTTTGATAAGTGTATTGAAGTCTTTCAAAAGTGTATAAATACATATTAAAACACTACATGTATATACATTTTAACTGAGTCGTTAAGTCATCGTTAGTCGTTACATGTAAGTGTTGTTTTGAAACCTTTAGGTTAACAATCTTGTTAAATGTTGTTAACCCAATGTTTATAATATCAAAAGAGATTTTAAATTATTATATTATCATGATATTATGATGTACGAATATCTCTTAATATGATATATATACATTAAATGTCGTTACAACGATAAACGTTACATATATGTCTCGTTTCAAAATCATTAAGTTAGTAGTCTTGTTTTTACATATGTAGTTCATTGTTAATATAATTAATGATATGTTTACTTATCATAATATCATGTTAACTATATATATAACCATATATATGTCATCATATAGTTTTTTACAAGTTTTAACGTTCGTGAATCACCGGTCAACTTGGGTGGTCAATTGTCTATATGAAACCTATTTCAATTAATCAAGTCTTAACAAGTTTGATTGCTTAACATGTTGGAAACATTTAATCATGTAAACATCAATCTCAATTAATATATATAAACATGGAAAAGTTCGGGTCACTACAGTACCTACCCGTTAAATAAATTTCGTCCCGAAATTTTAAGCTGTTGAAGGTGTTGACGAATCTTCTGGAAATAGATGCGGGTATTTCTTCTTCATCTGATCTTCACGCTCCCAGGTGAACTCGGGTCCTCTACGAGCATTCCATCGAACCTTAACAATTGGTATCTTGTTTTGCTTAAGTCTTTTAACCTCACGATCCATTATTTCGACGGGTTCTTCGATGAATTGGAGTTTTTCGTTGATTTGGATTTCATCTAACGGAATAGTGAGATCTTCTTTAGCAAAACATTTCTTCAAATTCGAGACGTGGAAAGTGTTATGTACAGCCGCGAGTTGTTGAGGTAACTCAAGTCGGTAAGCTACTGGTCCGACACGATCAATAATCTTGAATGGTCCAATATACCTTGGATTTAATTTCCCTCGTTTACCAAATCGAACAACGCCTTTCCAAGGTGAAACTTTAAGCATGACCATCTCTCCAATTTCAAATTCTATATCTTTTCTTTTAATGTCAGCGTAGCTCTTTTGTCGACTTTGGGCGGTTTTCAACCGTTGTTGAATTTGGATGATCTTCTCGGTAGTTTCTTGTATAATCTCCGGACCCGTAATCTGTCTATCCCCCACCTCACTCCAACAAATCGGAGACCTGCACTTTCTACCATAAAGTGCTTCAAACGGCGCCATCTCAATGCTTGAATGGTAGCTGTTGTTGTAGGAAAATTCTGCTAACGGTAGATGTCGATCCCAACTGTTTCCGAAATCAATAACACATGCTCGTAGCATGTCTTCAAGCGTTTGTATCGTCCTTTCGCTCTGCCCATCAGTTTGTGGATGATAGGCAGTACTCATGTCTAGACGAGTTCCTAATGCTTGCTGTAATGTCTGCCAGAATCTTGAAATAAATCTGCCATCCCTATCAGAGATAATAGAGATTGGTATTCCATGTCTGGAGACGACTTCCTTCAAATACAATCGTGCTAACTTCTCCATCTTGTCATCTTCTCTTATTGGTAGGAAGTGTGCTGATTTGGTGAGACGATCAACTATTACCCAAATAGTATCAAAACCACTTGCAGTCCTTGGCAATTTAGTGATGAAATCCATGGTAATGTTTTCCCTTTTCCATTCCGGGATTTCGGGTTGTTGAAGTAGACCTGATGGTTTCTGATGCTCAGCTTTGACCTTAGAACACGTCAAACATTCTCCTACGTATTTAGCAACATCGGCTTTCATACCCGGCCACCAAAAATGTTTCTTGAGATCTTTGTACATCTTCCCCGTTCCAGGATGTATTGAGTATCTGGTTTTATGAGCTTCTCTAAGTACCATTTCTCTCATATCTCCAAATTTTGGTACCCAAATCCTTTCAGCCCTATACCGGGTTCCGTCTTCCCGAATATTAAGATGCTTCTCCGATCCTTTGGGTATTTCATCCTTTAAATTTCCCTCTTTTAAAACTCCTTGTTGCGCCTCCTTTATTTGAGTAGTAATGTTATTATGAATCATTATATTCATAGATTTTACTCGAATGGGTTCTCTATCCTTCCTGCTCAAGGCATCGGCTACCACATTTGCCTTCCCCGGGTGGTAACGAATCTCAAAATCGTAATCATTCAATAATTCAATCCACCTACGCTGCCTCATATTCAGTTGTTTCTGGTTAAATATGTGTTGAAGACTTTTGTGGTCGGTATATATAATACTTTTGACCCCATATAAGTAGTGCCTCCAAGTCTTTAATGCAAAAACAACCGCGCCTAATTCCAAATCATGCGTCGTATAATTTTGTTCGTGAATCTTCAATTGTCTAGACGCATAAGCAATCACCTTCGTTCGTTGCATTAATACACAACCGAGACCTTGCTTTGATGCGTCACAATAAATCACAAAATCATCATTCCCTTCAGGCAATGACAATATAGGTGCCGTAGTTAGCTTTTTCTTCAATAACTGAAACGCTTTCTCTTGTTCATCATTCCATTCAAATTTCTTCCCTTTATGCGTTAATGCAGTCAAGGGTTTTGCTATTCTGGAAAAGTCTTGGATGAACCTTCTGTAGTAACCAGCTAGTCCTAAAAACTGGCGTATGTGTTTCGGAGTTTTCGGGGTTTCCCACTTTTCAACAGTTTCTATCTTTGCCGGATCCACCTTAATACCTTCTTTGTTCACTATGTGACCGAGGAATTGAACTTCTTCCAACCAAAATGCACACTTTGAAAACTTAGCGTACAATTCTTCCTTCCTCAATACTTCTAACACCTTTCTCAAATGTTCACCGTGTTCTTGGTCATTCTTTGAGTAAATAAGTATGTCATCAATGAAAACAATGACAAACTTGTCAAGGTATGGTCCACACACTCGGTTCATAAGGTCCATGAACACAGCTGGTGCATTAGTTAAACCAAACGGCATGACCATAAACTCGTAATGACCGTAACGTGTTCTGAAAGCAGTCTTTGGAATATCATCTTCTTTCACCCGCATTTGATGATACCCGGAACGTAAGTCAATCTTTGAATAAACAGACGAGCCTTGTAGTTGATCAAATAAGTCGTCGATTCTCGGTAGTGGATAGCGGTTCTTGATGGTAAGTTTGTTCAACTCTCGGTAGTCGATACACAACCTGAATGTACCATCTTTCTTCTTGACAAACAAAACAGGAGCTCCCCACGGTGATGTGCTTGGTCGAATGAAACCACGCTCTAAAAGTTCTTGTAATTGGCTTTGCAGTTCTTTCATCTCGCTGGGTGCGAGTCTGTAAGGAGCACGAGCTATTGGTGCAGCTCCTGGTACAAGATCTATTTGAAATTCAACGGATCGATGTGGGGGTAATCCCGGTAATTCTTTTGGAAATACATCGGGAAATTCTTTTGCAATGGGAACATCATTGATGCTCTTTTCTTCAGTTTGTACTTTCTCGACGTGTGCTAGAACAGCATAGCAACCTTTTCTTATTAGTTTTTGTGCCTTCAAATTACTAATAAGATGTAGCTTCGTGTTGCCCTTTTCTCCGTACACCATTAAGGGTTTTCCTTTTTCTCGTATAATGCGAATTGCATTTTTGTAACAAACGATCTCCGCTTTCACTTCTTTCAACCAGTCCATACCGATTATCACATCAAAACTCCCTAACTCTACTGGTATCAAATCAATCTTAAATGTTTCGCTAACCAGTTTAATTTCTCGATTCCGACATATATTATCTGCTGAAATTAATTTACCATTTGCTAATTCGAGTAAAAATTTACTATCCAATGGCGTCAATGGACAACTTAATTTAGCACAAAAATCTCTACTCATATAGCTTCTATCCGCACCCGAATCAAATAAAACGTAAGCAGATTTATTGTCAATAAGAAACGTACCCGTAACAAGCTCCGGGTCTTCCTGTGCCTCTACCGCATTAATATTGAAAACTCTTCCACGGCCTTGTCCATTCGTGTTCTCCTGGTTCGGGCAATTTCTAATAATGTGGCCTGGTTTTCCACATTTATAACAAACTACATTGGCACAACTTGCTCCGACACTACTTGCTCCGCCATTACTCGTTCCGACACCATTTGTTCCTTTCGTTCTATTAACCCCTGGTCCGTAGACCTCACACTTCGCCGCGCTATGACCATTTCTTTTACACTTGTTGCAAAATTTGGTGCAGAACCCCGAGTGATTCTTTTCACACCTTTGGCATAGTTGCTTCTGATTGTTGTTGTTGTTGCGGTTATTATTGTTGTTGGGATGATTGTTGTAGTTGCTGTTGTTGTTGTTGTTGTTGTTGTTGTTGTTGGGCCGTTTGTTGTAGTTGCGATTGATGTTGCGATTGTTGGGATAATTGTTGCGATTATTGTTGTAATTGCTGTTGTTGTTGTATTGGTGATTCTTATCACCGTTTTCCTCCCACTTTCTTTTGACTTGCTTCACATTGGCCTCTTCAGCAGTCTGTTCTTTAATTCTTTCTTCAATCTGGTTCACTAGTTTGTGAGCCATTCTACATGCCTGTTGTATGGAGGCGGGCTCGTGTGAACTTATATCTTCTTGGATTCTTTCCGGTAATCCTTTCACAAACGCGTCGATCTTCTCTTCCTCATCTTCGAATGCTCCCGGACACAATAGGCACAATTCTGTGAATCGTCTTTCGTACGTGGTAATATCAAATCCTTGGGTTCGTAACCCTCTAAGTTCTGTCTTGAGCTTATTGACCTCGGTTCTGGGACGGTACTTCTCGTTCATCAAGTGCTTGAATGCTGACCACGGTAGTGCGTACGCATCATCTTGTCCCACTTGCTCTAGATAGGTATTCCACCATGTTAATGCAGAACCTGTGAAGGTATGCGTAGCGTACTTCACTTTGTCCTCTTCAGTACACTTACTTATGGCAAACACCGATTCAACCTTCTCGGTCCACCGTTTCAATCCGATCGGTCCTTCGGTTCCATCAAATTCCAAAGGTTTGCAGGCAGTGAATTCTTTGTAGGTGCATCCTACACGATTTCCTGTACTGCTAGATCCAAGGTTATTGTTGGTATGTAGCGCAGCCTGTACTGCGGCTATGTTTGAAGCTAGAAAAGTACGGAATTCCTCTTCATTCATATTCACGGTGTGTCGAGTAGTCGGTGCCATTTCCTTCAAAATAGTTAAATGGAACAAGTTAATCATACAGAATATTAAGAGTAGTTAATAGTATTTCGTAGCATAATATGAACTCATTTATAAAAGCTTTTTCTTCATATTAGCGTTTTATAAGTTTAAATTCGGGTAGTACCTACCCGTTAAGTTCATACTTAGTAGCTAATATACAATTCAACTACTACAATTCTATATGAAAAACTGATTGTAATAATATTTCGCGTTCAAACTTTTATACAATATTTTACAAACTTACAATACCGCTTATTTTACATAAAGCATGAAATATATCACACAATAACTTTGATACAAGATAGTTGTGAAGACAATTCTAGCTAGTACACAAGTCGTTCGGCAAAGGCAATAAAGACACGTAATTCATACGTCCAGAAACAAGTCATGCATTCTGGTTTTACTAGGACTACTTCCCATCCTTGGTCTTGTGCAACATAACCGTTATGGCCGTTGATAAGACAGCGTGTTGTAACGTCATCAAAGGGACGAGGGTTACGTAATGTCCAACAGTCCCGTAATAATCTAAAAACCTCATTTCTTACCCCAATTACCGACTCCGTCACTTGTGGAAACGTTTTGTTTAATAGTTGTAGCCCGATGTTCTTGTTCTCACTTTGGTGAGAAGCGAACATTACTAATCCGTAAGCATAACATGCTTCTTTATGTTGCATGTTAGCCGCTTTTTCTAAATCACGAAGTCCAATATTCGGATATATTGAGTCAAAATAATTTCTTAACCCGTTGCGTAAAATAGCATTTGGGTTCCCCGCAATATATGCGTCAAAGTAAACACATCGTAACTTATGGGTTTCCCAATGTGATATCCCCCATCTTTCAAACGAAAGTCTCTTATAAACCAAGACATTCTTGGAACGTTCTTCGAATGTCTTACAAACTGATCTCGCCTTAAATAGTTGTGCCGAAGAATTCTGGCCGACTCTAGACAAGATTTCATCAATCATGTCTCCGGGTAGGTCTCTTAAAATATTGGGTTGTCTATCCATTTTGTGTTTTTAAACTGTAAAATAGACAAGAGTTAGATTCATAAAAAAAATACTTATTAATACAAGCAATTTTTACATATATCATAAAGCATAAGAACACTATATTCCATATATTACACCACACGAATACAACTATCTTATTCCGACTCGCTCGTTTCTTCTTCTTCGGTTTTGGTTCGTTTTGCCAAGTTTCTAGGGATATATGATGTTCCCCTAATACGAGCCGTCGTTGTCCACATTGGTTTAGAAAAACCTGGTGGTTTAGAGGTTCTCGGGTCATTGTTACAACTTAAGGACTTCGGGGGTTGACGATACATATAAAGTTCATCGGGGTTGGAATTAGATTTCTCTATTTTTATGCCCTTTCCCTTATTATTTTCTTTTGCCTTTTTAAATTCAGTTGGGGTAATTTCTATAACATCATCGGAATTCTCGTCGAAATCCGATTCATCGGAGAATTGGTAATCCTCCCAATATTTTGCTTCCTTGGCGGAAACACCATTGACCATAATTAACTTTGGTCGGTTGGTTGAGGATTTTCTTTTACTTAACCGTTTTATTATTTCCCCCACCGGTTCTATTTCTTCATCCGGTTCCGATTCTTCTTCCGGTTCCGATTCTTCTTCCGGTTCCGACTCTTCTTCCGGTTCCTCTTCGGGAACTTGTGAATCAGTCCACAAATCATTCCAATTTACATTTGACTCTTCATTATTATTAGGTGAGTCAATGGGACTTGTTCTAGAGGTAGACATCTATCACATAATATTAAACACGTTAAGAGATTAATATATCACATAATATTCATATGTTAAAAATATATAGTTTCCAACAAAAATGTTAAGCAATCATTTTTAAAGAAAACACGGTCGAAGTCCAGACTCACTAATGCATCCTAACAAACTCGATAAGACACACTAATGCAAATTTTCTGGTTCTCTAAGACCAACGCTCGGATACCAACTGAAATGTCCCGTTCTTATTGATTAAAAACGTTCCATATTAATTGATTTCGTTGCGAGGTTTTGACCTCTATATGAGACGTTTTTCAAAGACTGCATTCATTTTTAAACAAACCATAACCTTTATTTCATCAATAAAGGTTTAAAAAGCTTTACGTAGATTATCAAATAATGATAATCTAAAATATCCTGTTTACACACGACCATTACATAATGGTTTACAATACAAATATGTTACAACAAAATAAGTTTCTTGAATGCAGTTTTTACACAATATCATACAAGCATGGACTCCAAATCTTGTCCTTATTTAAGTATGAGACAGCGGAAGCTCTTAATAATCACCTGAGAATAAACATGCTTAAAACGTCAACAAAAATGTTGGTGAGTTATAGGTTTAACCTATATATATCAAATCGTAACAATAGACCACAAGATTTCATATTTCAATACACATCCCATACATAGAGATAAAAATCATTCATATGGTGAACACCTGGTAACCGACAATAACAAGATGCATATATAAGAATATCCCCATCATTCCGGGACACCCTTCGGATATGATATAAATTTCGAAGTACTAAAGCATCCGGTACTTTGGATGGGGTTTGTTAGGCCCAATAGATCTATCTTTAGGATTCGCGTCAATTAGGGTGTCTGTTCCCTAATTCTTAGATTACCAGACTTAATAAAAAGGGGCATATTCGATTTCGATAATTCAACCATAGAATGTAGTTTCACGTACTTGTGTCTATTTTGTAAATCATTTATAAAACCTGCATGTATTCTCATCCCAAAAATATTAGATTTTAAAAATGGGACTATAACTCACTTTCACAGATTTTTACTTCGTCGGGAAGTAAGACTTGGCCACTGGTTGATTCACGAACCTATAACAATATATACATATATATCAAAGTATGTTCAAAATATATTTACAACACTTTTAATATATTTTGATGTTTGAAGTTTATTAAGTCAGCTGTCCTCGTTAGTAACCTACAACTAGTTGTCCACAGTTAGATGTACAGAAATAAATCGATAAATATTATCTTGAATCAATCCACGACCCAGTGTATACGTATCTCAGTATTGATCACAACTCAAACTATATATATTTTGGAATCAACCTCAACCCTGTATAGCTAACTCCAACATTCACATATAGAGTGTCTATGGTTGTTCTGAAATATATATAGATGTGTCGACATGATAGGTCGAAACATTGTATACGTGTCTATGGTATCTCAAGATTACATAATATATAATACAAGTTGATTAAGTTATGGTTGGAATAGATTTGTTACCAATTTTCACGTAGCTAAAATGAGAAAAATTATCCAATCTTGTTTTACCCATAACTTCTTCATTTTAAATCCGTTTTGAGTGAATCAAATTGCTATGGTTTCATATTGAACTCTATTTTATGAATCTAAACAAAAAAAGTATAGGTTTCTAGTCGGAAAAATAAGTTACAAGTCGTTTTTGTAAAGGTAGTCATTTTAGTCGAAAGAACGACGTCTAGATGACCATTTTAGAAAACATACTTCCACTTTGAGTTTAACCATAATTTTTGGATATAGTTTCATGTTCATAATAAAAATCATTTTCTCAGAATAACAACTTTTAAATCAAAGTTTATCATAGTTTTTAATTAACTAACCCAAAACAGCCCGCGGTGTTACTACGACGGCGTAAATCCGGTTTTACGGTGTTTTTCTTGTTTCCAGGTTTTAAATCATTAAATTAGCATATCATATAGATATAGAACATGTGTTTAGTTGATTTTAAAAGTCAAGTTAGAAGGATTAACTTTTGTTTGCGAACAAGTTTAGAATTAACTAAACTATGTTCTAGTGATTACAAGTTTAAACCTTCGAATAAGATAGCTTTATATGTATGAATCGAATGATGTTATGAACATCATTACTACCTTAAGTTCCTTGGATGAACCTACTAGAAAAGAGAAAAATGGATCTAGCTTCAATGGATCCTTGGATGGCTCAAAGTTCTTGAAGCAAAATCATGACACGAAAACAAGTTCAAGTAAGATCATCACTTGAAATAAGATTGTTATAGTTATAGAAATTGAACCAAAGTTTGAATATGATTATTACCTTGTATTAGAATGATAACCTACTGTAAGAAACAAAGATTTCTTGAGGTTGGATGATCACCTTACAAGATTGGAAGTGAGCTAGCAAACTTGAAAGTATTCTTGATTTTATGAAACTAGAACTTTTGGAATTTATGAAGAACACTTAGAACTTGAAGATAGAACTTGAGAGAGTTCAATTAGATGAAGAAAATTGAAGAATGAAAGTGTTTGTAGGTGTTTTTGGTCGTTGGTGTATGGATTAGATATAAAGGATATGTAATTTTGTTTTCATGTAAATAAGTCATGAATGATTACTCATATTTTTGTAATCTTATGAGATATTTCATGCTAGTTGCCAAATGATGGTTCCCACATGTGTTAGGTGACTCACATGGGCTGCTAAGAGCTGATCATTGGAGTGTATATACCAATAGTACATACATCTAAAAGCTGTGTATTGTACGAGTACGAATACGGGTGCATACGAGTAGAATTGTTGATGAAACTGAACGAGAATGTAATTGTAAGCATTTTTGTTAAGTATAAGTATTTTGATAAGTGTATTGAAGTCTTTCAAAAGTGTATAAATACATATTAAAACACTACATGTATATACATTTTAACTGAGTCGTTAAGTCATCGTTAGTCGTTACATGTAAGTGTTGTTTTGAAACCTTTAGGTTAACAATCTTGTTAAATGTTGTTAACCCAATGTTTATAATATCAAAAGAGATTTTAAATTATTATATTATCATGATATTATGATGTACGAATATCTCTTAATATGATATATATACATTAAATGTCGTTACAACGATAAACGTTACATATATGTCTCGTTTCAAAATCATTAAGTTAGTAGTCTTGTTTTTACATATGTAGTTCATTGTTAATATAATTAATGATATGTTTACTTATCATAATATCATGTTAACTATATATATAACCATATATATGTCATCATATAGTTTTTTACAAGTTTTAACGTTCGTGAATCACCGGTCAACTTGGGTGGTCAATTGTCTATATGAAACCTATTTCAATTAATCAAGTCTTAACAAGTTTGATTGCTTAACATGTTGGAAACATTTAATCATGTAAACATCAATCTCAATTAATATATATAAACATGGAAAAGTTCGGGTCACTACATCAGTGATAGATGACCCAGCACTTGATTCCACAATTTGGTTCACTTTAGCTTTTCCCTTAAGGTCAGCTTTCCTTTTAGAACCAGTACCATAATCATGGTATACTACTTTGCCTTTGTTCGACGAATCAGTGTGGGAAGTTACTGACCCGTCAGCTGATGTTGTTCGATTCTTGTGAATCTTGATTGCTGCCTTTGACTTTCCAGCATTGCGTTTTGCTGGCTTGTCATCAGCTACTAGTTTAACAGTACAATTTTCATCAGCTAACTAAGCATTGGTGGAATTTGAACACGAAGGGGAATCAATTGATTTTAACTTTCTTTGATTGTTTTCAGTGATTTCCCTTTTAATGCGTCTTTCCTTTGGAGTCATATAGTAAATGCTAGAAGGATCAGTTGCTTCATCAATTGAAGTACTGGTATCCTTGACTTTTACTTCATCCTCCAAAATTTCTTTCATGGACGGTGGTGGGGTCACAGTAGGTCTGACAAACTGATTTGTTAAGACCTTTTTACCCTTAACTATCTTGGCAAAGGTATTTGGCAAGACAGCTTCAGGATCTGTTTCAAGAATGCAGTCCATGTAAGTAACTTCTGCAAGAGCAGCAGCAGCAACATAGTCACCAACAAAGAAAGCTTCAACTTGGGCAGGCACCTGCTCATTTACACACTTAGTTGTGCGTTGAGTAGATGTACACCATGAAGCAACAACCTTCTTGAGGTCGTTTAGCTGGTTCTTAACATCTCGCTGCCTCAACGTAAAGAGACTTTAAAGAAAAATTTTGTTTTTTAAGTTTTGAAATTTCATCCTTCAAGATCTTAATTTCATCAGTTTGCTTTTAAGTTTATCATTTAATAATTTGTTATTATTTTTCAAAACTTCTTCACGTTTACTGCCTCTACATAAATCAACTCTTAGGTAGTCAAACATTTCAGCTTTTTCATCATCACTATGTGATGGCCCCATCAAAACACTTAATGGCTCCATCACTTAATCCCACAGCTTGATCGAACTTAAATGAATTTAACCAACGACATTGCATTCTTTTATTTCAAAAGTTTCTCAAAAAGGAAAGCATACCAAAATATGTAGTTTAAAAGTAACCCAACATATTAATTAACCAAAGTTGACATAAAACATTGTCAACAAACCACAAGTTTAAATTATCCAAAAACAGAATGCAAGCTTAAGTTTCATAAATTGTTTCATTAAAATCTGCCCAAATGCATGCAGACTCTTCTAAACACAGCGGAAGCATCACATAAACTCAAGTACCTGTGAAAACATGCGAGTAAACTGTCAACACAAAGGTTGAGTGAATTATAGGTTTAAATAACTGAATAAACTTTAGACCACAAGATTTAAAAATGTTAGAAAACATTAAACATTATTCCGTTATCAATGAGCCACCTGGTAACCACTTAACCCTTTATTTACCCGTGCCAAACACAATAATAATATACACTGGACAGTGTATCTACAACAAAATACGAAGTACTAAATATTTCGATTATAAATTGCTAGCGCGACTAGCTCGAAATGGGGTTGTCAAACCCGATAGATCTATCCGTAGGATTCGCGTTCACCGGTAGAAACCAATGATTACAGTTACCAGACTAGGGAATATTTTTGTCCAACTCACAATGAATAATTTAAATTTAATTGTCACTTATGTCTAAACGTGAAATAAAATGCATGTAATCACATCCCAAAAATATACTTTGAAAAGTATGTAAAAACGAGACTATAACTCACCTTAATAGTAACGAAGTAACCAACACAAATAAGTGAACAGCAAATGAAGTACAGTGATCAGGAATGATCACAACGCCGACCTATAAATAAAGCAGGTCGATATAAATAACTAACTTAGGTCAAGTCTTAGTATGATAGCTATTGTACATGTTGCAAGTAGTCATAGAACAATACTCAGCATGCATCGGTTTGATCGGAACAGCTTACGGACACACACTTTCTATTTTTAGAAAGTTTCTATTTTTAGCAGGTTTCCATTTTTGGAAAGTTTCTATTTTTGGAAAGTTTCCAAATTTAGAAGGTTGCTATTATAGGAAAATTTATAAGTTAGGAAAGTTTCCTTAATTAGAAAGTCAACAAAAGTCAAAGAAAGTCAAAGTCAACCGAAAGTCAACTCAAAAGTCAACCTTGGACAAACATAGTCAACGTTAATTTTAAAAGTGTAAGTTGTAATAATAATGTAAGTTATAATGTTTATTGAAGTTAAATATGTCTAATTATGTCATAACATAAGTTTAATTAAATTAAAATGAATTATTAAAGTTAATATAAGTTTAAATGATATAATTAATATAACATAAGTATTTAATTAATTAATTAAATATTAGTCATAATATAAATATTATTAATTAATAATAAATTTTAAATCATATCATAAGTATTATTAATTAATAATGAATTATTAATCATATCATAAGTTTCTAATTATAATCATTAAATCATAAGTATTTAATAATTAAATTATAATTAAATAATAACTAAGCCTTATAATAATTAAATAATTAATTAATCCTTATTATAAGTCTTATTATAATAATCTCATAATATAAGTTTAATACCTATCATAAGTATTTTCCATTAATAATAAAGTATTATTAATCATAAGTTTAATTAAAATGTTAATTAAATCATAAGTAATAATTAAATGATATAATAAATATATATCATAAGTCTTAAATTATAATAATTACTTTTTTTTATCATAAGTAATTAAATAATAATGAAATTCATTATTTATATCATAAGTTTAATAATTAATCATAAGTTTTAAATCAAAAGTTCATCGGGTTACATCTTGAGCCCCGGGTGTCGGTTTTCGGAGAGCCTTATATATATCTCCGCCTAATCAAACCACCCGACACATTGGTGCAATCAAGAACACACCAAGAACAGTCCACAAGTTGTGGTGATCAGCCATGACACCACTTGGAACTTCAATTCAATCAAAATCGTGTAACACACCCTAAAGTCACCAAATATGGTCACAAAGTCGGACCAAACGTGGTTCATATCAATATCACATTTCAATTTTAACAAAATACCATTTTGATCATATCTAGGGCTCCGGAAATCGAAACGACATGAATCGGGAGTCTAAAATTAATGTCTTGATGAGAGGAACTCATCTAACTACTTTCGTTTCACTTTTATATCAGTCACAATTCCAGAATTAAACTAAAAGCTGCTGTCCCAATTAAATCAAACCGAAAACATATGTATTTGAGTAATTCTACGCATACAAACATCATTACAACGACAAGTAATCATCATACTATCAATATATAATCAAAATACAGAAAAATAATGAAAAATCAAAGGTTCTAGGATTAGGGTTTATATCCTAAACGATAATCAAGAAGTATAATCGCGTAGTAAAACGCGTTGGTGTTAATTAATCCTTGATCCAAGCAAGATTTTTGATGAAGAATGATGATGTTGGGGGTGTGCTAGGTGACGGATCAAAGGAGGGAGGAGAGGAGAGGTTGAGAGAATTTTAGATAATTAGGTTTCTAATTTTTGTGATGTGTAAATGAAATGGGAAAAGTGGAAAAACAAGGGAGTACTCCTTCCCCCTTAGCATCGGCCGAAAATGGGATGGGTTGGGCCCCATAGTGGACCAATTTTTCTATTTGATGATTCCTTGTGGTCCGAACGCCCGGTCGAAACTCGAAACGCGAAAACACGCTTACGCGATTAAAAATCCGGAGAGATAACAAATACGCGACGAAAAATAAATATAAATACTATATATAATTATATGATCTTAAATTATCATATTTAAAATAATTAGGATTTAAATATCCCAAAAACTCGACCGTTGGTTTGAAAATCGAAAAGATTCGCCGGATGAAAATCCTCGACACGTTGAAATGTATAATTCAAAATATGAATACAAATATTCACATAACACATAATAATTAATCTATATATTATTACAAAAATAATAATATAGGTCATAGAAATGACATAGCATGAATAACAGTTAACGGTCATTAAATAACTAACGGTAAAAGATAACGAAAAAAGTAGGGTCGTGACAGTACCTTCCCGTTACGGAAATTTCGTCCCAAAATTTAAGCAGGTGTAGGGGTTGACTCAGCATCTGGGAACAAATACGGGTACTTCTGCTTCATCTGATCTTCATGCTCCCAAGTGAACTCGGGACCGCGTCTGGCGTTCCATCTAATTCGGACAATAGGAATCCGGCTCTGCTTAAGAGTCTTAACTTCTCGGTCCATAATTTCAACAGGCTCCTCAATAAAATGTAGTTGCTTATCAACATGAAGTTCTTCCAGAGGAATAGTCTTATCGGCTTCGGCCAAACACTTCTTTAAGTTCGATACATGAAAGACATCGTGAACAGCACTGAGTTCTTGTGGCAACTTCAAACGATAAGCCGCCGGTCCAACTCTCTCGATGATCTCAAACGGTCCAACAAAACGAGGACTTAACTTTCCCCTTTTACCAAAACGGATCACACCCTTCCAAGGTGATACCTTTAACATAACACAATCACCAACTTGAAATTCTACATCTTTCCTTCCCCTATCGGCATAACTCTTTTGCCGACTTCTAGCGGTTCTTAATCTTTCCTTAATCTGTACGATCTTCTCGGTAGTCTCATGGATAATTTCTGGACCTGTGAGTTGAGCATCCCCAACCTCATTCCAACAGACAGGAGACCTACACTTCCTACCATACAGAGCTTCAAACGGTGCGGCTTTAATACTTGCATGATAACTGTTTTTATAAGAAAACTCAGCTAGCGGCAAATATTTATCCCACCCATTACCAAAATCAATAACACACGCTTGCAACATATCTTCTAACGTCTGAATGGTCCTTTCACTCTGACCATCCGTTTGAGGATGATAAGCGGTGCTCATATCTAACCTAGTTCCTAAGGCTTCCTGTAAGGATCGCCAAAACCTCGATACAAATCGACTGTCTCGGTCTGAAATAAAGAATACATGAACACCATGCCTAGAAACAATCTTCTTCAAGTACAAACGAGTAAGCTTCTCCATTGAATCCATTTCCCTAATCGACAAAAATGTTAGCCGACTTAGTGAGTCGATCTACAATCACCCAAATAGTGTCATAGCCACCCGCAACTCTCGGTAACTTAGTAATTAAATCCATCGTAATTCCTTTCCACTTCCACTCGGGAATCTCAGGTTACACCAAAAGTCTGGACAGTTTTTGATGTTCAGCTTTAACCTTAGCATAGGTCAAACACTTAGCCACATACGTAGCCACATCACCTTTCAAATTAGGCCACCAATACAGCTCCTTAAGATCATGATACATCTTTCCTGAACCAGGATGAATAGAGTACCTAGACTTATGAGCCTCATCTAAAACAAGTTGTCGCAGTTCACCAAACTTTGGAACCCAAAGACGTCCTGCAAAGTATCTAGTACCATTTGCTCGTACCTCAAACTTCTTAGCCATACCTCTTACGTTCTCTTTCACAAAATTCTCTTCCTTTAAGGCTTCTTGTTGTACCTCAAGAATCTGCCTTGCGAGGTTTGTTCTAATTGTCATATTCAAGGCCCTAAACCTGCGAGGTTCAGCCCTTTCTTTACGACTCAACGCATCTGCCACAACATTGGCCTTACCCGGATGATATAAAAGTTCGCAATCATAATCATTCAACGTCTCAATCTATCTTCGTTGTCTCATGTTCAACTGTTTCTGATCGAGGATATGTTGAAAACTTTTGTAATCTGTGTACACAGTACTCTTGACCCCATACAAATAATGTCTCCAAATCTTAAGCGCAAAAACAACGGCCCCCAACTATAAATCATGAGTTGTATAGTTCTGCTCGTGAATCTTCAATTGACGTGACGCGCACGCGATAACTTTCTTTCGTTGCATCCAAACACAACCAAAGCCTTGACGCGAAGAATCACAATAAACAAGAAAATCATCATTACCCTCGGGTAGTGACAATATCGGGGCGGTAGTCAACTTCTTCTTCAAAATTTGAAAAGCAGCCTCTTGTTCATCCTTCCACTCATACTTCTTCCCCTTGTGCGTTAAAGCAGTCAGAGGTTTCGCTATACGAGAGAAATCTTGAATGAACCTTCTATAGTAACCTGCTAATCCTAGGAACTGACGAATCTAAGTAGGAGTTTTCAGAGTTTCCCACTTTTCAATCGCCTCAATCTTAGCAGGATCAACTTGTATCCCTTGTTTACTAATAATATGTCCAAGGAATTGAACTTCTCGTAACCAGAAAGCACACTTAGAGAACTTAGCGTACAACTCTTCTTTTCTTAACAGATCGAGCACCAACTTCAAATGTTCTTCGTGCTCTTCATCACTCTTCGAATAAATAAGGATGTCGTCGATGAACACAATAACGAACTTGTCCAGATAGGGTCTACACACACGGTTCATGAGGTCAATGAACACAGCAGGTGCATTTGTCAATCCGAACGGCAAAACAAGAAACTCAAAGTGACCGTAACGGGTGCAAAAAGCAGTTTTCGAAACATCAGATTCTTTAACACGCAACTGATGATAGTCGGAATGAAGATTGATTTTTGAATAAACAGATGAACCCTGAAGCTGATCGAACAGATCATCAATTCTCAAAAGGGGGTAATGGTTTTTAATAGTAAGCTTGTTCAACTCACGATAATCAATGCACAAACGAAAAGAAACATCCTTCTTCTTAACAAACAGAACAGGTGCTCCCCAAGGGGACGAACTAGGATGGATAAAACCCTTGTCTAATAACTCACGGAGTTGACTTGACAATTCTTGAAGTTCGGAAGGCGCAAGATGATAAGGAGCACGTGCTACAGGAGCAGCACCAGGAATAAGATCAATTTGAAATTCTACCGCATGTTGCGGCGGAAGGCCAGGTAAATCTTCGGGAAATACCTCAGGAAAATCTCTAACAATATGAACATCACCAACGCTCTTCGTATCTTTATCGGAATCAACAACATGGGCTAGAATAGCATGACAGCCCTTGCGAAGATGTTTAAGAACTTTCAGACAGCTAATAAGATTTAACTGTCTGCATTTCTTATCTCCAAAAACCATCAGCGGCTCTCCAACCACATTAGTAATGTGAATAGCTTTATCATAATACACAATCTCGGCACGATTCACAGACAACCAATCCATCCCAATAACAATGTCAAAACTACCAAGTTCAATCGGTACCAAATCTATCTCAAAATCTCTACCAGCCAAAATAATGTTACATTTGCGATGCACAGTCTTAGCAGTAAGCACTTTACCATTAGCTATCTCAACAACATAAGTATTGTCTAAAGGAGTTAACGGTGTTTTAATTTTTAGACTTAATTTATTCGACACAAAACTCAAATCAGCCCCTGAATCAAATAGTACATAAACTGATAAATCGTTGACCGAGAACGCACCCGTAATAAGTTTAGGATCTTCCTCAGCATCTCAGCATCCCTGGCGTTAATGTTGAACGCTCTACCACGTGCAGTCTCTGCAGTCTTCTTGTTAGGACAGGCATCACGAAAATACCCCGGCTTTCTACACTCGTAACAAACTCTCTGATTATCACCATTATTTGACTATCCATTACCAATATCATTCCCACCTCTATTACCAGCATTATTACCACTATTACCACCTGCAGCAGGAGTAGCAGAACCCGGCAGAAGCACCATACAATCTTTTGCAATGTGTCCCTGCTTGGAACACCTCTTACACGTAATGGTACAGTAACCATCTGACTGCGGTTATTCAAACCAGAAGTATCCTACTTTTTCTGCTGACTTTGGCTTTGATTGCGGTTATTATCCCACTTTCTCTTCCCATTATTAGCTTTCTTAATAGTCTCTTCACTAGGTTCGGTTACAGCAGCCTTGCTTCTTCTCAAGATCTTATCATTAAGCTTATGAGCCATAGACATAGCAGCCTCGATAGTCTGGGGCTCACTAGACTCAACCACATGCTCAATTTTCTCGGATAACCCATCAATGTAAGCTTCAATCTTAAGATTCTCATCAGCATAGACATTAGGACACAACAAAGTCAACTCAAAGAATCACTGCTCATAGGCATCTAATTCGGTGCCCTTCATTTTCAAGTTTTTAAGTTCAACCTCTAACTTCTTAATTTCACCCCTAGGACGATAGCGGGTGATCATTCTTTCCTCGAAATTATTCCAAGTTAAACCATAAGCCACATCATTTCCCAAACTGTTAACCAAGTTGTTCCACCAGGTCAATGCACTATCCTTAAGAGTGCAGCTAGCAAAACTAACCTTGTCCTCCTCTCAGACTCGACTAACAATGAAAATAGACTCGATTTTCTCGAACCAGCGGGTAAGTCCTATGGGTCCTTCCGTACCACTGAATTCCTGTGGACGACTTGCCATGAACATTTTGTGGGAGCATCTCACCTGGTTTTTGTTATTCGCATTAGTATTAGCATTTGCTGCCATAGCAGCAGCTATCCCTTTGGTGATAAGTCGTTGCATACGGGCTTCGTTGGACTCTATAGGAGGCATGATCTTCAAAACAGAATAACACAACCGTTAGTACTAAGAATAATACCAGTGTTAGAAAGGAATAGATCAAACACGAAAAGATTAACCATTAAAATAATAGTCAGTAAACACTATGAGTAATAACATGACAGTTATGATAGTTATAGAAATAGCCACCACATGCATACATATTTTATGATAACATCATACAACATACATAGCACCTAACATACATGATCTACATTACGCATAATATAACATTCCAAGAGTCACAACATCAGAAATAAAATGTGATAATGATAATAGATGTCATAAAAATAACCATCCATACATAATGAAAAACATCCCATAACAAAACCTTAATAAAATCCTCTTTAAAATGTCGTACATAATCCAAAAATGTATGTATGAAAGGACATTAACTCTTATGAAATAAATTATCAATCATGAATCATCATATCACATCTGCTTAGAGCGGGTGTGATATGCTGGGCCGGCATGAGTCTCGGCAGGAGGCTCATACTTCCGCAACTTTCCTTTCACTTCTTCCAACTCTGCCTTCAAACCACGAACTGTGCTCTCGAGAGCCTCGAACTTAGCGTCAACTTCACCGTTACGCTTACGATTCTAGAACCCAACATTATTCTTGAAACTAACAAACGAATCCATACTAGCTTGAATCTGGTCCATCATCTCGTTATGCAGCAAAGTATGCATACAATCACAAAGAGCATTAATACGTGTCTTGTCGGTGTAAGCTCTGTTCATGTGAGTGAGAGTGGAAAAGTAGTAGTGAACGGGATCATCGATCAAAGGTTGATCTGCACGGCGCCTTTCAGCAGCCGAAGGAGCAGGAGCAGGAATGGAGTTGTTGCTCGAAGTCGACATCTGCAAACAGTAAAACCACAAACCATATACCAAATAGATATAAATGCTTATGATATATCTCATACGAAATGAAATGCATAATAATGCTATAGCAAAAGGGTCGGGCTGTAGACTAGACTCTAATGCACCCTAAGAACCACGGGTTGACCACATTAAGACCGCCTAGTTCCCTACAACCAGAGCTCTGATACCAACTGTGATGGCCCCGTCAAAACACTTAACGGCTCCGTCACTTGGTCCCACAGCTTGATCGAACTTAAATGAATTTAACCAACGACATTGCATTCTTTTATTTCAAAAGTTTCCCAAAAAGGAAAGCATACCAAAATATGTAAGCTTAAGTTTAAATTATCCAAAAACAGAATGCAAGCTTAAGTTTCATAAATTATTTCATTAAAATCTGCCCAAATGCATGCAGACTCTTCTAAACATAGTGGAATCATCACATAAACTCAAGTACCTGTGAAAACATGCGATTAAACTGTCAATACAAAGGTTGAGTGAATTATAGGTTTAAATAACTGAATAAACTTTAGACCACAAGATTTAAAAATGTTAGAAAATATTAAACATTATTCCATTATCAATGAGCCACCTAGTAACCACTTAACCCTTTATTTACCCTTGCCAAACACAATAATAATATACACTGGACAGTGTATCTACAACAAAATACGAAGTACTAAACATTTCGATTATAAATTGCTAGCGCGACTAGCTCGAAATGGGGTTATCAAACCCGATAGATCTATCTGTAGGATTCGCGTTCACTGGTAGAAACCAATGATTATAGTTATCAGACTAGGGAATATTTTTGTCCAACTCACAATGAATAATTTAAATTTAATTGTCACTTGTGTCTAAACGTGAAATAAAATGCATGTAATCACATCCCAAAAATATACTTTGAAAAGTATGTAAAAATAGGACTATAACTCACCTTAATAGTAACGAAGTAACCAACACAAATAAGCGAACAGCAAATGAAGTACAGTGATCAGGAATGATCACAACGCCGACCTATAAATAAAGCAGGTCGATATAAATAACTAACTTAGGTCAAGTCTTAGTATGATAGCTATTGTACATGTTGCAAGTAGTCATAGAACAATACTCAGCATGCATCGGTTTGATCGGAACAACTTACGGACACACACTTTCTATTTTTAGAAAGTTTCCATTTTTAGAAGGTTTCCATTTTTGGAAAGTTTCTATTTTTGGAAAGTTTCTATTTTTTGAAAGTTTCTATTTTTGGAAAGTTTCTATTTTTGGAAAGTTTTCAAATTTAGAAATTTGCTATTTTAGGAAAATTTATAAGTTAGGAAAGTTTCCTTAATTAGAAAGTCAACAAAAGTCAACAGAAAGTCAAAGTCAACCGAAAGTCAACTCAAAAGTCAACCTTGGTCAAACATAGTCAACGTTAATTTTAAAAGTGTAAGTTGTAATAATAATGTAAGTTATAATGTTTATTAAAGTTAAATATGTCTAATTATGTCATAACATAAGTTAAATTAAATTAAAATGAATTATTAAAGTTAATATAAGTTTAAATGATATAATTAATATAACATAAGTATTTAATTAATTAATTAAATATTAGTTATAAATAAGTATTATTAATTAATAATAAATTTTAAATCATATCATAAGTATTATTAATTAATAATGAATTATTAATCATATCATAAGTTTCTAATTATAATCATTAAATCATAAGTATTTAATAATTAAATTATTAGCCTTATAATAATTAAATAATTAATTAATCCTTATTATAAGTCTTATTATAATAATCTCATAATATAAGTTTAATACCTATCATAAGTATTTTCCATTAATAATAAAGTATTATTAATCATAAGTTTAATTAAAATGTTAATTAAATCATAAGTAATAATTAAATGATATAATAAATATATATCATAAGTCTTAAATTATAATAATTACTTTTTATATCATAAGTAATTAAATGATAATGAAATTCATTATTTATATCATAAGTTTAATAATTAATCATAAGTTTTAAATCAAAAGTTCATCGGGTTGCATCTTGAGCCCCGGGTGTCGGTTTTCGGCGAGCCTTATATATATCTCCGGCTAATCAAACCACCCGACACATTAGTGCACTCAAGAACACACCAAGAACAGTCCACAAGTCGTGGTGATCAGCCATGACACCACTTGGAACTTCAATTCAATCAAAATCGTGTTTTAGCCATAACGGGTGATTCGTGGCTCGGATTTATATGACCCGAACATGAAAGTTCATCCCATCATTAATCCTAACACACTAACACACCCTAAAGTCACCAAATATGGTCACAAAGTCGGAACAAACCTGGTTCATATCAATATCACATTTCAATTTTAACAAAATACCATTTTGATCATATCTAGGGCTCCGGAAATCGAAAAGACATGAATCGGGAGTCTAAAATTAATGTCTTGATGAGAGGAACTCATCTAACTACTTTATTTTCACTTTTATATCAGTCACAATTCCATAATTAAACTAAAAGCTGCTGTCCCAATTAAATCAAACCGAAAACATATGTATTTGAGTAATTCTACGCATACAAACATCATTACAACGACAAGTAATCATCATACTATCAATATATAATCAAAATACAGAAAAATAATGAAAAATCAAAGGTTCTAGGGTTAGGGTTTATACCCTAAACGATAATCAAGAAGTATAATCGCGTAGTAGAACGCGTTGGTGTTAATTAATCCTTGATCCAAGCAAGCTTTTTGATGAAGAATGATGATGTTGGGGGTGTGCTAGGTGACGGCTTAAAGGAGGGAGGAGAGGAGAGGTTGAGAGAATTTTAGATAATTAGGTTTCTAATTTTTGTGAAGTGTAAATGAAATGGGAAAAGTGGAAAAACAAGGGAGTACTCCCTCCCCCTTAGCATCGGCCGAAAATGGGATGGGGTAGGCCCCATAGTGGGCCAATTTTTCTATTTGATGATTCCTTGTGGCCCGAACGCCCGGTCGAAACCCAAAACACGAAAACACGCTTACGCGATTGAAAATCCGGAGAGATAACAAATACGCGACAAAAAATAAATATAAATACTATATAATTATATGATCTTAAATTATCATATTTAAAATAATTAGGATTTAAATATGCCAAAAACTCGACCGTTGGTTTGAAAACCGAAAAGATTCGCTTGATGAAAATCCGCGACACGTAGAAACGTATAATTCAAAATATGAATACAAATATTCACATAACACATAATAATTAATATATATATTATTACAAAAATAATAATATAGGTCATAGAAATGACGTAGCACGAATAACAGTTAACGGTCGTTAAATAATTAAGGGTAAAAGATAACGGAAAAAGTAGGGTCGTGACACATTATAAGTTCGAAAATTATCGACATTATACAGCATTTCAGATTTCCATTGAGGTGAATCCTTTTTTTGATCAGCTTCTGTCATATCAGCCTAAAACATACTACTATTATCATCCTCATCAGACTCCTCGACCTCCTTGGCCATCAAACTCAGCTTTTTACCAGAAGCATAACCAGCATCATCATCATCATTATCACTGTTAGAAGATGAAGAAGAGCTGGTCTCATCCCAATCATGATGCTCAGCAACTAGAACCTTTTCTGGCTTCTTTTCCTTCTTATCAGCCTTTGCACTCTCCTTCATCTGAGCCTTCATAGCTTTGTACTTGTTCTTGTACTTATCAGCTTTTGAGAAGGAGTTAGCATGTGATGTGAAGGTTTCCTGGACATGCATTCAGCATCAAAATGTCCAACCTTCCCACAATTGTAACACTCAGATTTAGGACCCTTGACTGATTTGCTGATATACCTAGCACTTGGTTTCTTATTCCCTTTGTATGGCTTGCTGGTTCTATTACGATTGAACCTTTTGAACTGCCTAGCCAGTAAAGTCATACCTTCAGTAAACCCTTCCACATCATCTTCATCATCACTGCTTTCTTCAGACCCAGTACCACTATCCACCTCATCTTCAGCTGACTCATCTTCTGCCATCAACTTTTGAACCAGTAAAGCTTTTTGAGCTTTCTTTTTAGCAGCAGCAATAAGAGCAGTATCATCAGTTTTTAAGGATTTCGAGGTGGTGAGGGCAGACTTAAAGTTTTCTTTTAAATTTAGTTCACGTTTAGCTTCTGCCTTCTCATGGTTCCAAAGTGTACCATAAAGAGAGGACATGTTAAAGTTCTTTAAGGTTTGGGTGGTTCTTAAGGGGTCAGTGACAGGTTTCCATTTAGTAGGCAGTGAGTCAATTAATTTGTTTACTTGTTCAAAATCAGTATATGTGATTTTTAAATTAAGCAGGTCAGCAACTAGGGAGTTAAACCTAAAGAAGGTTTGCTTAAGGGTCTCATTCTTATAGGCAAAGAACATTTCATACTCTCTTTTCAAAGCAATAATCTTGTTCTGCCTAACCTCATACATGCCTTCATAAGTGACATCTAGATAGTCTAACATAAGCTTAGCATTCAGCTTTCCCTTAATCAGTTTGAACAGGTGGTTAGGTAAAGTTATAGCTAACAGAGTTCTGATCTTAGGGTCAAGTCCAACACGATTTTTGTCCTCAGCATCCCATCTGGCTGGAGTGAGAATAACCTCTCTGCCAGGAACAGCAGGAGTGTCAGCAGTAGCTAGGATGCTATCAATAGTCTCAGTTGGGACAAATGGACCATCTATGGCAATACCAGGCATAAGTGGGTCAATAGACTCCAAGTGAAGCATGAACCTTGCCTTCTAAGTTTCATACTCATCTTCATCAAATTTGGGTGGTCTATTGGATGAGCCATTTTCAAGGTAAGCTGTATTTGAGTATGCAGCCATGAGAGAATTCAGATCCAAGATATTAAATTATCAAGACTGAAGCTCTGATACCAGTTGTTGGTCCCTTGATTAACAACAGGAGTATTTTAGAGGGGGTTAATACACTTTCTTTTAATTAACTAACCAATTAAACATAGTTTAGTATTCAAGCATGTAATGTAAATAGAGTTAAAGGTAATTTTTCAACCGTTATTCTTTATTGATTAAATCACAAAGAATTACAACTATCCTTGGCAGAGTGATAGTTGGTTGATACAGATTTACCTAAGTATAGCTATGAGGATAAACTTAAAGCTATTACACGTTTTGGACTCTAAATAAATAAACCCACACGACTAGTTGTTACAATAGAGGATACAACAATTTATAGTAGTCCTATTCACCGTGTAATGGTTCTATTGTCCACTGGTACATAGGATGTCTGTACTTGTGGGGACAACTGCATCAGAGAGTGTGCTCTCCTCTTTCCTCTTTGGTAGCTATTTACAGGAACACCCCAATTTGGTTTGGCACCACTATTCGTTTAAACAAATAGAATGTTGTGTTCCCTAGGTATTGACAAAAGTAAAGCACATGTATGCACATGCGTTAAACTTCTGCATTCCCACATGGTTTTGTAAGGTCACTTGTCAGCCGCTGACGCGTGTCCTTTCCTGTTTAACTTTGTCTTTGACTTCTGTTGAATAGTACAATTGATGTAGACCACTCAGGAAACTACCATGCTTGTAATGGAGCATGGCTGTCTTGTGTTGTATGCTGTTTACCAGGTTTACTGGTTCTTCTTATGCTGAGTCACTTGATATTCTTGAATTGCTGGGTACTCATCCTGTGCTGATTCGAAGAATACACTCTACCTTGTGCTGGTAGACTAGGCAGCATACTGAACACTTGACATAGCAATATTTGCTATATATGCATAAACAAACTTGTGCTGGCTGCACATAACATTTTAGTGCAAATAAATTGCAGTTTTGTCATAATTGAATCCTTATTTATTTTGGGGACTCAACAAGGTTTCATCTATATCATAAAACGTTTTCAATATTATGAAAACTAAATAATTATCTTATCAAAAGACACGAGGCAATCATTTCATTGAAAGTTAAGCAGGGATCTCTACTAACCTTTGTCCAGTTATCGATAATTGACATATTTGTTCTTACTTGTAAATCACTTTACCATTTTCCGAATATTGTTAAAATGGAAAGATTTCTCAAATTAACGTGGACCTCACAACAGAGACTCGTAATCATATCACAATGTATCTGATAATTCAATCATTTGATATTATCTTTTAATTCCTTCGATAAATATATTAAACATATATTGAAACAATATGTTCATGTAATATATTGTTCATCAAATACTTTGTTAACATTTTCAATTAATACAACTATATATTATATATACATATCCATATACACATAAATGTTCGTGAATCGTCGAGCACAGTCAAAGGGTAATTGATTACATGAATAAAATTCCAAAATTTTTGGGACTCAACATTACAAATTTTGCTTATCGTGTCGGAAACATATAAAGATTAAGTTTAAATTTGGTCGAAAATTTCTGGGTCGTCACAGAAAACACTTATGGACCAACAACTTCATATGATGTAAACTATAGGGACCAACCGCACAATTACTATACTATCTAAAAGACAAAACCCGGTAGAACTGTTTATCAATAGTAACCAGGGGTATTTTCATCATTTCACCTTTTTTTGGTCTCCAACGATAAAAGAAGCAACTTTTGTAAAAGAACCAACCCTTCAATGTTACCAAAAGATGTCGAAAAAAATTCTTTTTTACAAAAAAATTAACTACCTTTTTTTTCTCCTCCTCAACGATAAAAGAGACAACTTTCATAAAAAGAACAACTCTTCAATGCTACCAAAAGATGTCGAAAAACATTCTTTTTTACAAAATAGATCAACTAACTTAAAAAAAATAAAAAAAGGAACGCTAAAAGAAGCAACTTTTACAAAAGGAACAACTCTTCAATGTTAGATATCGAAAAAAATTCTTTTTTACAAAATAGATCAAGACTTTTTTTTAACTCTCATTCAAAACGGAGCCCCCGGTGCGAAGCGAGGGCTCCACAAGTAGTTTTCTCTAATAGAAAACACAAATAGGCTTCTTATATTTAATGGTTAAAGCTACAAATAGACTATATACTTTCTGAAATGTCCCGATGTAGGTATATATTCATTTTTGTCTCATTGTTGGCTATATACTTTCAAAATGTGTACTAATATAAAAAAATATACTTTTTTAACCTTCAATCAAAAAAGTTGATGACGTGTCATCATATTTAAAGTTTACATTGGAACAAAAAAAGAAACTATATAGCCCACATTGGAACAAAAGAGAAACTATATTTTGTCCGCGTTACCTTAAAAAAGAACCAAACAATTACACGTAATTATTTTGACCGGTTGTACCAAAAACTGGTAACCAATTGTTGACCTGAGAATACTTTCTAAAAATATAACCAACAGTGAGACAATAATGAGTATATAGCCTACATCAAAACATTTAAAAATATATATAGCCTATTTGTAACATCAGCCCTATATTTAATTGTAATTTATCTTAGACGAAAACTTTGACACGATCAAAGTCAATGCACAGACCATTTTACCTTAAGTTTAACCAACAAACACCCAACTTTTACAAACTTTGATATGTGTAAAGTACATTTTAACAAGTATTAAAATCATTTATAGAAACAGCTTTGTCTATTTCATATGAAATTTTTACATTCCTCGTTCCTGTGGTTTGCCTCAAAATACACTCCTCGTCCTTATGTTTTTTTTGCTTTCCTCATCCTTCATGTATTGAATTGCTACATCCCTCGTCCCTCCGTCCATTTGAAGTCAGATTCTGCCATTAGATTAAATCACGTGCATAACATGTGGGAGTATTAACATCTTTTGCTCTTATCGCTGATGCTTGAGTTAAATTCAGAGTTGAAAGTTGGGGGTTTTTTACACACAAATTCGCTCGATCTTTTTCCTGCAATAATTCATCAATAATGGTTTACTGCAAATGTGTTATAATGGCAGCTGATGTGCAAAAGTGTGCAGTGCTTAATTTGTCTTTTCAAACTTTTAAATTTATATACCTTCGAATTCACTTTTAATACCCTAACGAGCAACAAGATCAGATCAGATGTAGTATTTTAGGTTATCGTCCCAAGAGAGCATAGATGCAGTTTTAAGTTGGTTTATTATGTAGTCTAGCTCTTATTAAAGAACTAGAGATAGATTTTTGATGTTTTCGATTATTGTTTTAGATTTGAAATATTATCTCTTAGGAAAGCGATAATCAAGGATACGATATTAATAACTTTTATTAAACTATTTAAGAAAGATAGAATAAAGATTAAGATGAAATAAACAATTATAAAAGAAAAGTAGTTACATGAACAAATAACTTAAAAGGGAATCATATTAGATAAGTGATGTGTTCTCTAAGGTGTGTATGAAACGGCTATCAGTTTTATATTTATTTACTATAAAAAATCACCTAAATTAAACTAAAACACAAAAGGCAAGTATACCTATCGTGTAATAATATAGCTAAGGTAAAGTCCAGGAGGTCGATCCGTGGACACTATTATTGGGTGTTTTACTAGTTCAAATTAGTTAATTAAGTAGTTAAACTAGATATAGTAATTATAGGTAACTTTGGGGGGATTTACCGTTTAATGACCGGTTTGTCGATTTTATATTTTAAGCGTACAGATAAATGACGATAATTAAAGTGCGTAAAATAAATAACAATATTAAAATGTCAATAAATAAAATTTCGAGTAAATGAAAGTACGATGAGAAATACAATAAAAGAATTATGCTTATTTAAACTTCCGGAATCATGATGTTTGACGTTTTGATTTTAATTTATTATGCTGGGTTAATTGTCCTTTGTCCTGGATTTATTTGATACCTATCTAGTTTTTGCCCATAATAGTTCATCGGTCATAATTATAAAATGATCGTCAAATTAACCTTATACCCGAAGTCAAATATTCCAACTAATTGGGGATTCGAACTGTAACAAGGTCTTAATAGTTTGTTAATAATTACACCAGGTTATCGACTGTGTGTAATCTAAGGTCTAAATACTTTGTTATTAACAATTACACCAATTACCCTTGTATGTAATCCACCCCTGTTTTAATTAGTCCATGATTATTAATTTACCCACTTGGCCAGAATGAATAATAAATTACCCAACCCAATTGATTAATTAAATGATTGTAAAAGATGTCGTATAAACGTCACTAAATAGGACATGCATAATCATTTAATAATTATTAGATTAACTAATTTGAAGATAGGTTCGACAGACTCTAAAGAGTTTTCATTCGATTAGACAATACCCCTCATCTATTAATGGTCCATGGTCCAATGTCCACAAGTGTCGGTCTTTTGTCCATACCCTAATTATGGTACAAAATTCAATAACCCAATCTTTAATATTTAGTCCAACATCATGATTACTTTGGCTCAAATAAGCATAATAATAACTTAGTTAGGAGACATTAATTTAAAAAGGAAGAACATAGCTTACAGTGACAGAGTTCCGACTTTAAAACCCGTAAAAAATTTCTTACAATAACTCAATTATTATTAAACTTAAGTTAAAATTAAAATTATAAATATATATAAATTACATATATAGAGAAAGAAGATTGGAAAAAGGTGTGTCTTTCTTCATTCTCCGTAGTCTCGTTTTATAGGCAAATGTTGATTTGAAATTTTCACTTATGACCCCTTAACTATGCTCAATTAACAACTTTTTATTATTTATTATTATTCTTATTATGAATTATTTAAATATTATATTAAATTCGTGTGCATAGTTGACTTGTACTTTCAGCTCCGTTGCGTCGAGCGTTGAAAGTTGGTTCATGTCTCGGTTCCGGATTTTCGAACGCCTTTTCGTATAATTTAATATCTTGTACTTTGCGTTTTGCGGCTTGTACGTTTGTAATTTTTAGACGTTTCTCATCAATATATTGAACCACTTGGATTGTACTTTGTACTTTTTAGCTTTTTGGTCGTTTGTGTCTTCAAATCGTCGAATCTGCCTTTTGTCTTCACCTTTTATTATTTAAACGAATATCACTTGTAAATAGAACAATTGCAACTAAAATATTGTCTTTCTTGATGGATAATGCTATGAAATATGTGTTCATTTTTAGCATTATCAATATTCCCACACTTAAGCATTGCTTGTCCTCAAGCAATATAGTCATGAAATAAAAACATACTTGAATCACTTCTTTATTCTTCACACTTTGTACATCAGTGATTTCAATACGGCAGTTATGAACAATGATAGTAACTATGTGGTTTACAGTCTCACATGACTATAAAAATTTAGATCCGTTAGGAAATTGGATCTTTATGAAAACATTTGATCTTTTGAAAATTCAATCTAGTTTATATCCTAGATAAGTTTTTCGGAATAACCCTTCACCGGTGTTGCAAAATGTTATTGTGGGTTTTGTGGGTTTTGTGGGTTTTGAATTTTAAAATTTTAGCTCAAAACTTTACGATTTTGTGTCACCCACTTGCTAACCTTGTATTAGGAAAGCAACACATCCAGTTTACTTGTCCCGTATATTACCTTTCGGTAAACTACCGTCCGGTTGTAAAGGAAAGCGATGAACAAGAAACTGTTAAGGCAATGTCTAATGACATGCATTTGTTCATGGTCTAAAACGTGTTGGATGCTATTACTATCCTTTGTAGGAGCAATAGTAAAGATCATCCTATAATTTTTCTGGTCTGGCACAAGGTCATGTCTTCGACCATGCTATGCAACCACCATTCTTACGGTTGACACCCGATTTGGTTCAGGTGACCTAATGAATTCTGATGAATTCTCAGGATTTTACGTTCAATGGTAATGAACGCATTGAAAATAGGTTTTCAGAAAATAAATCGGTTTGTAATTTGATCAAAACATTTTCTCGTTCAAGTTCGAGTTTAGATATCATCGAATTCCATGAGTTTGTAATTCTCAATATTTAAAGTCAATCTCAAGCATTGAGTAATATCAGGCTTAAAAGCTGATTTTTAATCTTTAAGGAGATTATCCTTACTTGGGGTCTGATTCATTAGTCTTATCAAGCTAATTTTCACGGCGCCCTCCCCATTTTACGAGACAGATCCTCTCATGGTTAGGATAAGTCTGACCACATGGCGACCCTGTTTGATGCTGAGGTCCGTGGATTTCCTGCTGATTTTAGAGATGACTTTTCTAGATTTTTCGTCAACCTACAGCTGGTCTGGACGACAACTTCTTGACCTACATCAAGAAGCGCGTGTCTTTTTCGGAAGACTTTACTTCCTTTTAATGATGGAATTGATTCATCGTGTAGATCCATCTTTCTTTCGAATATATTACAGTAAATTGGGTAAAACTGATTAGTTTAGTCCAAAACAAAAGTACTTGCAATAAGCTTGTACAGATATGTGATATATGTTTTAAAGAACTTGGTGAATTCTTCCCACACTCAGTTTTTATTTATTTCTTTCTTTGCCTTTTTATTCCCCTCTATTCCATTTTAAATGAATTCAAGCATTTTGGGTTGTTTCTTATTTTATGTCCTTTCCAAGGTAACAATAATTTTGGTAGTATCACCTAGTTTTATCGTTCATAAATATGTATAAACATGATTTTGAATTCATTTAGTTGAAAATTTTTCAAATTTTCACAAAATTTGGCAATTAAACCAAGTGTAAACCCGAGAGAATTTATAACCCTTCCCCACACTTGAGATCTTGCAATGCCTTCATTTGCAAGAAATCAGTAAAAATTTAAATTCATGAGGGTGATTAGTGTAGAATAATGATTTAAATTACCGAGTTTGCAAACATATTGTTGTTATTTCACATTTGATATTTTGCGTCTTGTCGTCAAAATTAGTAGCTTTTGCTGAACTTAATGACAGTCTTTGAAAGTGCGTTGTTTTATCCTGTTTTGTACATAAGATAAACTACAAACATATATACATATTTTTGAAGTTTGGTATATTACCCCACTTTCAAAAATTTATAAAATCTAATATTTTTTTGGCATACTTTAAATCTATAAAATTAAAAATAATGATAACAAAATTTGTCGTCCCGCCCTCTTGTAAAGCAATTTCGGTTCAATGACCTAGTGTTTAACTCACGACGAATTTTAGAAATCATTTTTTTTAAACTTAATTAAATAAAGTAAATTTTTGTTTTTAAAATCACACAAAACTTAAATTTAAAAAGCATATTAATTTCATATAAAACCTACAAAACAAAACAAAAAATTCAGAATGGGGGGAGCAAACTAGTTCTTTAGTGTCTGCTAGTGGAAAAGACCAATCGGATTCCATTCTTGGAACTACACGAGAACAGAACAACTAACTCTAGACAGCATTTTCTTTTTAGAACATTTTGAATCTCCCCACACTTTGGTAGCTATGGTGTCAAAATTGTGATTAACTTCATCGTCAATTTTTCTTGGACCATAATCAACTTGCATATCTGTGACTTTTGCTTTAAGCCATTGGTCGGATTCTTGTGTAATATCCACAAATTCAACTAATTTCGCCTTTTCTTTAGGCGACAGATTGGATACTAACCGGTTACATAACTTAAAGTTCCCCTTGATTCTAGCATCGCGAATTCGTTTAATAAGTTTCTTCATTGAACTATTAATAACGGGATCATTTAATTTCGTATCAACAACGGGGTTCTTTGTTATCAGGTCATCATTAGGTGTTACTCCATTTTCCCCACACTTAGGCGTTTTATTATTGTTGAGCACTACCATTAAAGTTGGTAAAACAACATGGTTCTTACCAATCGTTTTTGCTGGTTCAACGGTTTTGGTTGGTGGAGATTTAGACTTTCGAATCATAAAGGTGATCGATTTCTCATCATTACTAAGTGTCATTCTACCCTTTCTTACATCAAATAACGCCCTGGTGGACGCTAAGAATGGTCGACCTAAAATTAGAGGAATATTTGGGTCCTCTTCTATGTCAATGACAATGAATTCGACTAGAAAGGTTAAATTACCTACTTGAACGGGTAGATTGTCAGCAATTCCAACTGGGTGCTTAATGGTTTGATCAAGGAGTCGAACACTCATATCCGTTGGACTTAACTCACCTACTCCTAATCTCTTATATAATGAAAGATGCATAACACTCACACTTGCACCTAAATTCTGCTAGTGCATCATACATGACACAGTCACTTAGTAGACAAGGAACAATAAATTCACCCGGATCACCTACCCTAGGTGGAGGTTTTGGTGGAACTGTCTTCACCGGGTTTACTTCTACGGTTTTTGTTTCTTGCACTTTCTTATTCTTCTTCTTCTTCTTTTTTCCAAAGGTATCACAAACTTTATTACCTATTACTTGCTCATACTCAACTCCTTTTCTTGGAAACGGGATGGGTGTTTTGTATGGTGCCACCACTGGCTTTACATACTCGGGTGGTGGTGGTGTTGTAACTTCTTCATTGTTACTCACATCTAAAACTTTCCCATCTTCTGGTGTTGGTTTTTCAGAATTTATTGATACCATGTTAACATTTTCATTCCGAGGATTTACTTCATTATTACTCGGTAGCTTTCCTTGTTCCCTTTCACTCATCAATCTAACAAGAGTACCTACTTGTTTTTCTAGATTCAAAATGGAAGTTTGTTGAGTTCTAAATGACTGATCAAACCTCTCATTCGTTTGGGTTTGAGTTTCAATAAATTGTGTTTGAGATTCAACTAGCTTAAATACCACTTCTTCCAGATTTGACTTTTTCTCTTCTGTTTGTTGTGGTGGTTTATACAAGCCAGGTCTTTGTTGATTGAAAGTGTTGTTTTGAGTTGGTTGGTTATTCGGACCTTGTTGGTTGTATGAGTTATTATTGGGTCCATTTGGATTGTAAAGAATGTTTTGATTTCGATTAAAGTTTAGCCTTGGCGGTTGATAATTATTTTGATAATTATTTCCCAGCCTTTGGTTTATGTAGGAAACATTCTCTCGTTGTTCCATCGTTTGCTCAACATTACAATCTTTCGTTAAGTGTGGTACACCGCATTGCTCACAACTGATTCGTATTGCGTGAATATCTTTTGTCATCTTTTCCATTCGTCTCTCAAAAGCATCTATTTTTGCAGAAACAGAATCAAAGTTATGGCTAGAATCAGCTCTAGCCGCTTTAGATGAATGGAAAATATCTTTTTCCTGGTGCCACTCATGAGAGTGGGATGCTGTGTTATCAATGATCTTGTGAGCTTCGGTTGCGGTTTTCTTCATAATGGAACCACCAGCTGCTGTGTCGATGTCTTTTCGTGTGGCGATGTCTACATCTTTATAGAAGATTTGTACTATTTGAAAAGTATCTAGACCGTGTTGAGGACATCCTCTCAACATCCTTCCGAATCTTGTTCATGCCTCATATAACGTTTCATTTGGCTTTTGCACGAATGTGGCAATTTCTCCTTGAAGTCTCATGGCTTTAGATGCCGGAAAGAATCTTTGAAGAAATTTCTCAACTAAAATATCCCATGAGTCAATCGTTCCTTCAGGTAACGATTCTAACCAATCTTTGGCTTCTCCTTTTAATGTCCATTTGAACAACATAAGATAAATAGTTTCATCCTCAACTTCTCGGATTTTAAATAGATTACAAATCCTATTAAAAGTTCGAAGATGTTCGTTTGGATCTTCTTTTGTTGTACCATCAAATTGGCACTGATTGGTGATCATGTGTAGGATTTGTCCTTAGATTACAAAATCTGATGCTCTAACATCTGGCTGATTAATGGCGTGACCTTGGCCCGTGTGTTTGTGACTCTCATTCGGTCTTCCATACTTTGAGGTTCTGTTACTTCCATAATTGAATTTGTTGAATCTGAATCACTAGAAGATTCTGATTTAACTGTTTGTGGTTCAGGAGGAATGATTAGTGGTTCAGGATCTTGGAATTGTCCTTGAATATCCTCCGAATTCTCAGTTGTGAAGTCGGGTTCAAAAAATGGATTATCGGAAATTTGAGTTGGAGAACTTGTTCGACTAGATGATGATTCTAAAGAAAAATCAACGGCAACAATATTGGCTAGATGCCTTGATCGAGTTACAGGTGGTGAACGTATGAAAGGTGGTGAACGTTTTGCTCGGTGCATTCACTGAATATCCTATTAGTTATAAAAATAAAAATTATATAAGTTATCAAATTAATAGACTTCTGATTTTGCCCACGTTTCGAATAGACAATAGATGCAGCAGGTAGCCAGGACCCTTTAAATCGGAAGCCCACAACTCGCCACTAACAAATCCAACTATTACTACGAACCAGAAAATTTGGATGTCTATCAATTTAACCGCTTAAAATAATTTTTTGTTTGAAATGTTAGAGAAGAAATGGAAAATTCTATGTCCTAAAAACTAGAGCGTAGAAATGAGAAAGAAAAAGAAGCGCGTCGAAAAACGTCGAGAAAAAAAAATAAAAGATCGAAAAATAATAATAAGAAAGTAGCGCGTCGAAACTTAAAAGGGATTCTAAACGAAAAACGGCAATTACTTAAAATGATACTAAAATTTTAACACGGCGTCGCAAAATTTTAAGCCACCTAAATCTTAGTCTAAAGAAAAAGCACTTAAGGGATTTTACGGCAAAACCTAAAAATCTAAAAGTATAAAAATAACTATGGCAAAACTAAACTTAATACTAAAAGTTGTAACTAGAGTCTAAAAATCTAAAGGTAATAAAACTTAAAATAAATATATATTTTTTTTAATTTTATAGATAAAATCTTAAAAATATATATATATATTTTTTTAAAAATTTTTTTTACAAAAAAAAATTTATTTATATATATATATATATATATTTTTAACGATTTTAATATTTCTTTTTTAAGGATTTTATTATTTTTTTTAAAAAACAATTTTTTTTTCTTTTTTTTCACGAAATTAATAATTTTTTTATTATTTTTTTTTTAAACTTTTTTTAACTCATTTACTATTCATGAATAGTAAATGAAACGAAATTAATTAATTTACTATTTACATGAAAGCGACATGATAGAAATTATTAATTATAAGTTACATAATATACCCCTAAAGTATTTAATAAATACGACTTTTTAAAATTTTACGATTCAAATTTGATTCAAAATTATTATTATATTATTATATTTTATTTCAATATTATATTATTATATTTTATTTCAATATTATTATATTATTATATTTATTAAATTATTATATTTAAATTAATATATCTTTAATCAATCAAAAACTAAAAAAAAAACTTAAATACCCCGTGAAGACACAAAAAGTGTCCCCGGCAGCGGTGCCAAATACTTGGTGTGTTCTCTAAGGTGTGTATGAAACGGCTATCAGTTTTATATTTATTTACTACAGGAAATCACCTAAATTAAACTAAAACACAAAAGGCAAGTATACCTATCGTGTAATAATATAGCTAAGGTAAAGTCCGGGAGGTCGATCCGTGGACACTATTATTGGGTGTCTTACTAGGTCAAATTAGTTAATTAAGTAGTTAAACTATATATAGTAATTATAGGTAACTTTGTGGGGATTTACCGTTTAATGACCGGTTTGTCGATTTTATATTTTAAGCGTACAGATAAATGACGATAATTAAAGTGCGTAAAATAAATAACAATATTTAAATGACAATAAATAAAATTGCGAGTAAATGAAAGTACGATGAGAAATACAATAAAAGAATTATGCTTATTTAAACTTCCGTAATCATGATATTTGACGTTTTGATTTTAATTTATTATGCTGGGTTAATTGTCCTTTGTCCTGGATTTATTTGATACCTATCTGGTTTTTGCCCATAATAGTTCATCGATCATAATTATAAAATGATCGTCAAATTAACCTTATAGCCGAAGTCAAATATTCCAACTAATTGGGGATTCGAACTGTAACAAGGTCTTAATACTTTGTTAATAATTACACCAGGTTATCGACTGTGTGTAATCCAAGGTCTTAATACTTTGTTAACAATTACACCAATTACCCTTGTATGTAATACACCCCTGTTTTAATTAGTCCATGATTATTAATTTACCCACTTGGCCAGAATGAATAATGAATTACCCAACCCAATTGATTAATTAAATGATTGTAAAAGATGTCGTATAAACGCCACTAAATAGGACATGCATAATTATTTAATAATTATTAGATTAACTAATTTGAAGATAGATTCGACAGACTCCAAAGAGTTGTCATTCGATTAGACAATACCCCCATCTATTAATGGTCCATGGTCCAATGTCCACAAGTGTCAGTCTTTTGTCCATATCCTAATTATGGTACAAAATCCAATAACCCAATCTTTAATATTTAGTCCAACATCATGATTACTTCGGCTCAAATAAGCATAATAATAACTTAGTTACGAGACATTAATTTAAAAAAGAAGAACATAGCTTAAAGTGGTGAATAATCGCGTAGCGTTACACGGACAGAGTTCCGACTTTAAAACCCGTAAAGCATTTCTTACAATAACTCAATTATTATTAAACTTAAATTATAATTATAATTATAAATATATATAAATTACATATATAGAGAAAGAAGATTGGAAAAAGGTGTGTCTTTCTTCATTCTCCGTAGTCTCGTTTTATAGGCAAATGTTGATTTGAAATTTTCACTTATGACCCCTTAACTATGCTCAATTTACAACTTTTTATTATTTATTATTATTCTTATTATGAATTATTTAAATATTATATTATATTCTTGTGCATAGTTGACTTGTACTTTCAGCTCCATTGCGTCGAGCGTTGAAAGTTGGTTCATGTCTCGGTTCCGGATTTTCGAAGCCTTTTCGTATAATTTAATATCTTGTACTTTGCATTTTGCGGCTTGTACGTTTGTAATTTTTAGACGTTTCTCATCAATATATTGAACCACTTGGATTGTACTTTGTACTTTTTAGCTTTTTGGTCGTTTGTGTCTTCAAATCGTCGAATCTGCCTTTTGTCTTCACCTTTTATTATTTAAACGAATATCACTTGTAAATAGAACAATTGCAACTAAAATCTTGTCTTTCTTGAGGGATAATGCTATGAAATATGTGCTCGTTTTTAGCATTATCAATAAGTTTCATAACTTATATTAACAAAAAGCAAAATAATAATCATAGACCAATTATTATCCCTAAAAGGCTAAGCTAAGCATCACATATCATTCATAAATTAGGACTAAAAACATATATTAGTTAAGTGATGTTCAAAACTAATATCTTAATTCTTAGTGTTCAATTTAATCACATGACACATATCAAATTAATCTTATGATGAGGATCAATTAGCATGCAAATAGATTAACAAATAAATATACTATTAAACTCAATTAGATCAACTCAAGTTACTAGCTGGAAGCCAATCTTTACCAAGTTCTCTTGCAATCATTAACTAAACAAAATGATCTTTGATTAAGCCTAACAATATTAGTTTTTAGTATATAAGCGTGTTTCATATTCAACAAATTCATTACTACCAATGTTGTTTAACCTAGTTGCATGCAACCCAATTACCAAGTTTAATTGACTAGATCTAAACAAGTAAAGTGAATCGAATAATAGATCATTGGATTAAGTGTTAATCAATCCTAGAACCATGTTATTTAATCGTTAAGCATGACAAACAAGTTTATTAAAGCATAGCAGATTCAAAATAGTTTAAATAATCATAAAAAACCAAATTATACAGATATGGGAAACAAGGAACTGCAGAATTCGAAGCACGAAGCCGGCGGCTAGGCTCAGCCAAGCCGGCGGCTTGGACTGAGGAAACCGGAGGCTTCATCTGATTCTCAGATAAAGTTAGTTTTCATCCACATAACCGCTAAGAATGTTTAGTTCATAATGGTATACGAACATTATTTGAAAACAGTGAACAAAACAAGAGAATAATAATAAAATAAGATAGACATGTACCTTAAAGGTAGTATGAAGATAAAAATTGAATTAAAATTGATACTTGAAAGATTGTACTTGAATTACAACTTGAAAACTTGAATAAAACCCTGATCGACTTGACTTTTCGAACTGGCTAAAGAAAACCCTAAAAAACTGTTTTGAATATTGTAACAGATGGCCTCTATGTATAAAGTGCAGAACCGGTGGCCAAGCCGGCGACTTCAGGGTGAAGCTGGTGGCTTCCCTATGGCGGTTACTCCTTCTTTAAGCTAAACGTAATCCTCAAGCCAAAAGCATGCGTATCTGTGTAGGCCAATCCGGCGACTTCAGTAACAAGCCGGCGACTTCAATAATACGTGATTGTTGCCTTTTTAGCTATTTCTTGGACTTTAAGTACATAAAACTGTATCTAGCAGGTGACTTAGGTGTCAAGCCTGCAGCTTCATTGCTCTTTCTCGAAGTTCTGTGTTTTTCTGGAATGTTCTGGAATTCATACACATGCCGGCGGCTTCTCTTGATCCTAGTCGGCGACTTCATCATTATTTCTGCAACTTTTATCTGTTTTGATCATGTTTAATACATATCTCAAACAAAAACATTAAAAATACCTTTTTCTTTTTTACCAATTTTTGTGTGTTTAAGTATTCAAATTGACTTCAAAATGCCAAGATAACTCCTTAAACTGTTATGAAAAACTTGTATAATTTAGGAGTTATCAAATTTCCCACACTTAAGCTTTTATTTGTCCTCAAGTAAATTATATGAATGATTTTAAATAAATCAAGAGACGATCAATAGGTCAGATATTTATTCATTTAACTTTAAATCCTAAGGGAAAGTCAAATTCAAAAAGAACTTCTATCCTATGACAGGAATAGAATTACTATCAACTCTCTTTAGGTAAAGTTTTATTCGTTTAGACATGTCATATTTTTAAAGAGGAAATTAAATTCTGGTGTAAGTGCCAAACAAAATATTCAAAGAAAAATGTTAATAAAATTTTATGAGGTTTAGAATCCTTAATTGGTTTTCTTATTTTTACAGAAATATAAATTAAACAATATATTCATATGATTTAAATTAAAAATCTAAATATATTTAAAATCATACATATGTTTGTGTATTTATCAACTTTAACATCTTAAATAGTCAAACCTATGCCCTTTTCTATATAATATTAGAGTGCATAAACATTAGGTTAAGATTAAATGATGGAATAATGGATGGATGCAATTTATATGACAATTTTCTCCATGAAATTTGGAGTTTATGTCTAATAAAAATAAGCTCTATACCTTCCGTGGTCCATGCTTATTATGCAATATGATAGAGTTTTTTTTTTTTTTTATACGGCTATGCCATATGATAGTGACTATAAGTTTACAATTGTTTCACAATTTTTGGTATAATAAAGATATATAAGATAATTTACAACGAGCTTTTCTTTTCTTGAGTTTCATGTATGAACTTTTAAAAGTATTAGCTGTGTAATAATAAATTTTTCGATTTGTCATGAGTGGAAATGCATAAGCATTCTTAATTAATGGATGATGGTTTTTATTATTATGAATTTATGCACTTTAATATTAATAAGTAAATCGTGGTGTCCAAATGTGGAACCTAGGAACCACCTTGGGTCGGAACTAAGTAAAAAGCCACAAACACTATCTATAAAAGTTAAATATACATAGGTTAATAATTTAAACATAATTTATTTTTAATTAAAATTAAGGTACTTCATTACTTAGTCTAAACAAAATAATGTAAAATTAAAAATTTTATTATTCTATTTTACATCATTTAGAATGATCTTACATTGACTATAAATTCAATTTTAAAAATTACAAGTCATCGTACATCTTTTATATAACAATTGTAACAAGGAACCCTAAACAATGTCTAAGGTGATTAATTTAATATTTACAAATTTACCATTTACATATTTTAACTTCTAGTGGGAATTTTATCACTTGAAAAATTTTAAAATTTTCACGAATTTTGAATTTAACAGAAAATTTTTAATATATCGCTATTTTTAAGTGAGTAATTAATTTTTAAGTAAGTAATAACTTGCCTCCCCGCACTTTGATTATGCAATGTCCTCACTTGCATATGATTTATATTTTAAAGTATAATAAATGAAAGACATAATTGTAAATAGGGGAACATAGTGATATTACTTGATTGTAGGATCGTAGAATAATCGCAGAATTGAAATCTTTGGATTCGAATGAGATGACATAACAAAAAATTATTAAATAACACAATATATAACATAAAACATAACTTTTATTAATCACTTCAACATATATGAGCTATATTGCTCTTAAATTCATTTCTTAAAATAAAATTAAACGAACACATAGAAAACAATATCCTAATAAGACATAAATGGATAGGTAGTTTTGATTATAGAGTCGGTTGCACGACTCGTTCTTCAATCGGGATTACTCCGTACGATTATTTTTCTCACACTTATTCTTTTCCTTCTCTTTTAACATTCTTAACTCCTCTAACAAATTCAATGTGGTATTAAGAACCCTACGAAATTTAACATTTAGATCATAGATTTGCCTCCTCACTTCTTCACTAATCTTACCTGTTCGTTCAAAAATTCCATCAATACTTTTTCAACAGTAACCTCTTCATCATCCTCCTCTTTCTCCCCACACTCAACTCTAACCATCTTCACATTCGACCTTGAAACTTTATCTCTAGGCACTAATGGAATAAACTCAACAAGTTTACCACAACGAACCACTAGAGTATTATTTTCATAATTCATGGTGGCACGAGTAGTAGAGAAAAATGGAGCTCCCATAAGTAAAGGAATGATTGGATCTTCTTCCATGTCCATGACCACAAAGTGAACTTTATAATAAGCATAACCAACTTGAACTTTAACATTCTTCACTATTCCTAACGGCTTTTGCAAATGCTTATCAGCAAAACAAATGATTCCTTCTATAGGCTTTAACGATGGCAATCCTAAACGACTTAAATAGAGAACGAGATGACATTGACACTAGAACCAGTATCAGCTAATCCTATGATAGGAATTGGACCATGAATCAAACAAGGAACATGAAATTCTCCCAGATCGGAACATACAACAGGAAATTCAATATTTTTGGGTCGAACTTCTTCATCAATTTCAAACGAATAGAGAGGATGGAAGTAGTTAATTTATTTTTCTCTTTCCTTTAACTTCTCCATGATTTCAGGTAACAGCTCTTCTTCTTCCTCATCGGTAAGATACGCAGACTTTTCACTAGAAACATCACCCTCTTCACGAGTTTTTTCACCCACTTCTTCTTTATCAAACAACGCATGTGCAAAGATGACCTCATCTCTATCAAAACCTTTAAACTTAGCACCTTTAGACTTATCCTCCTCATTTTTAGTTGATTTCTTAATTTCTTGAGCAAACTCCTCTTCTACCATGTCAAACGCCCATATATATTTCAAACCATGTTTATAAACTTCAACCCCATTCACCTCTCTTACCACATTTACTTTTTTGAAATGCACATCTTTTAACTTCTCGAACTCGTGATTTTTACCTTCAACAAGTTAGAATAACTTATTAACATTTCGTGATAAGTTTTGGATTGAAGCTTGATGATTATTTTGAACTTGTTAAAGTTGCGCTTTGATAGTATCATTAGCTTCATTTTGATTCTTGATGAAGCTAAGAATACTTTCTTCAAGATTTGACTTTTTTCGGGTTGATTATTTGGACATTGATTCGAAACGAAGGGCACTCTAACAGGATAAAAACCAGGTGGATTCTTATTATTATTAGGATAAGGTTGTTGATAATTATTATGATAATTTGAATTACCCTCTTGGTATTGGTTCACATAAGAGACATTCTCTACCTGCTCCATAGTTAGACTAGCAACACAATCTTTAGTAGCATGAGGACCATGACATTTTCACATCCTATTTTCATTACGTGCATCTTCTTCGTGAGCTTCTCTATTTGTCTACCTAAATTACCTAACTGAGCATTCATAGCTTTAATCACTTCTTCGAAATCATAATTCACAGATTTGACAAAACGGGAAATATCTATGTCTTGGTGCCATTCATGGGAATGGGTAGCTAACTTATTAATCAAAGATTTAGCCTCTTCAGCAGTCTTACTCATGATATTACCCCCAGCAGAAGTGTCAATCTCCCTCCTAGTAGCTATGTCACAACCCTTATAAAATATAGTCACTTTTTGAAACATATTTAACCCATGTTGTGGACGTCCCCTTAGTAATTGACCGAATCTAACCCACGCAGAATAGAGTGTTTCATTAGTTTTCTGACAGAAGTTAGAGATTTCAGTTTGAAGTGTAATAGTTTTGGAGGCGGGAAAGAAACGAGTTAAAATTACAACCAGTGATATCTCCTTCGAATAATGAGTTCAACCATTCCTTAGCTTCATCTTTCAACGACCATGCAAACAAACGGAGATAAATGATATTGTTCTCAACTTTAGAGATATTTTACTGTTTGAAAATATCCTTAAAATTTCGAATATGAGCATTAACATCTTCCTTTTTGGTTCCCCTAAATTGGTTATCTTGAATTAAGTTAAAAATTGGACCCTTAATAATGAAGTTTTCAGTAATCGATGGTTGAATAATAGCATGACCTAACTCTTGACGCCCCGCTTTCATTAGTGCTTCCATTGAATTATCAGTTGTCATTTCAATGTCTGAATCAAAAAGATATCCCAAATGATTAGAATCAGGACTAGAAGGTGGACTAGATTTAGATTGGGAAGTATTTCCTTCATCGAAATTTAATTTATGAACAATGGGTATTTCTTTGATATTTTTAAACAATTTGTCAGGATCGGGTAACATTTACTCTAATACGAGGTTCTTGGATCTGGTATTCATTTGATCTAAAATCATTAAAAAAATATTTTAGGAGAAAATTCTTGTGACTTTAATGTGAGACACTTTAATTTTAGGTTAAATGTAATCCCTTTATTCCTTAATAGTTCTAGATTTATGAGAATATTTTGGAGATATTTTAATAATTTATAGGGATTTAGAATGATAAATATAATAAAAGATATTATTAACATAACTAAAAATATTATATGCCTACTTTTATCGCATAACAACAAATAATCAAACATAAATCGAACTATTAAATCTTTCAATACTTAAGTGACCGTCAACGTCTAGGTTCAAGTAGGAGCCTTTAAATTGGAACCCCAACAACCATCCCCTAAAGGAGGATCGTCATAACTTGTTTTCAAGAAATATCAATAACCAAAATATATATAATTTTCATTTTTACCGCGCTCCCCGACAGCGGTGCCAAAATGTTGATGTGCAAAAGTGTGCAGTGCTTAATTTTCCTTTTCAAACTTTTAAATTTATATAACCTTTTAATTCACTTTTTTAACACCGTAACGAGCAACAACACCCGATCAGATGTAGTATTTTAGATTATCGTCCTAAGAGAGCGTAAATGGGGTTTTAGTTGGTTTATTATATAGTCTAACTGTTATTAAAGAACAAGAGATAGATTTTTTATGTTTTCGGTTATTGTTTTGGATTTAGAATATTATCTCTTAGGAAAGAGATAATCAAATATACATTCTTAAAAACTTTTATTAAACTATTTAAGAAAGATAGAATAAAGATTAAGATGAAATAAACAATTATAAAAGAAAAGTAGTTACATGAACGAATAACTTAAGAGGGAGTCATATTAGAGAAGTTTCATAACAGGGAAAAATTACCTTGGAAAACAAGTTAAATAATTTAAATAATAAAAAAATAAATCTTTTATAAAAATTGTTGATTTATTTTATTAAAAAAATATATCTTTTTTATTCTCCAAGTAAATGTATTTGGTTAGAAAAAATGTCTAGGTTCACAAACTTGTTCCCAAAGAAATATCTTTTTAGATTAATACATGTATAATTTCCATAAATAAATAATCTAGAGAAAAAATAGAATATTCTAGATTAAATAATTATTTAAATTATATTATTATTATTATTACCAAAATTAAATATTTATTTATATTAATTTCATTTTTTATTTATATATAACAATTTATCATATAATTAATTAATTTACCTTATAATTTTACATTTTATAAAATTGCCACAAATATTTAAATACTATAATATATATTTTTATATCGTACACAGTTATATATACATGTTAATTCATATAATACTATTAACTAAAGTTACATATAATAACATAAATTTAATTAAAATGTGTTGTTGACTAAAGTAACGTTAGGTCAACGTTGATTTGTTTCGTATTAATTGTGTTTCAAATAACAACCCTAGATATTTAATACACATAGAATTCAGAGAAAAACCTAGGGGCAATTTAGTTAAATTAGAATGGAAATTTGAGGGTTGTTATATCAAGCAAACCGAATCTGAGCCTTATCTCGAATCTGTGCCTAATCTACCGAATCTGTCTCAAATTCAATCAAATCTTTGGTAAATCCTCCTTTTAATCAAGTTTGTTCATTAAGATACATAAATCTGAGTTGAATATGTGTGTCTAAATCAGAAAAGATCATGGATTTCATGATTAAGATAATCAGATGATTAAATCATCGAAAAAAACCGAATCTGAAAATAAAGCTTTTAATCTTTAACCAAATCAGACTTGTGTGCTTTGATTATGATATCTTGAGTTTAAGTGATGACTGATAAGTAGATATTTCATGAAAATGACTAAGATTGCATGTTAAATTTGAGTTTAATAGATTCTGTACATACCGAATGTGTTAGTGCTACAGTTACCGAATTTGTTCTACCTGTTACATACTTATCTGATTGTTCAGTATTTAAAAGTGATTCTGGTTATGAACTTAATGTTAATATGACTAGAGATACATGTTTAGAGTATTATATGTGAAGTTTCATTGTTACCGAATCTACCATGTGTATTTGATATCGAATCTGGTGACTATGTGGTTAGATTTCAAACATTATACTCATGTATTATATCTAAAAAATTTACATGTTGATCTAGTTCATAATATAAAGAAAAAAAAGTAAATTTGGTGACCGAATCTGAGAAATTTACATGTTACCGAATCTGCTCAAAGTTTGTGAAAAATGACTAAGTGTTGTTAGCATTCTTGGTTACTTTATTTGATTAACCATGATGAAATTTGAAGTGTTTGAATTTTAATTGTCTTAACATAAATTTCATGGTTGTTAAATACTTGTAAATATTTAGAATAAAAGATTTTTATAAGTTATTAAATCCATAAAAATTTATAAAATTGGAAATGAAAAAGATTTCAAAAGGGAATAAGAATAAAGACATGTGATTATTCTTAACATGTTATGGTCTTTTTTTCTTATCAAACAGCTAATGGCGAACAACTACTTTGTTAACTCTGAGATAAAAGTTCCTGGAAACTACTGGTTGGCCATTCTGGAGAGACATCAGCTTTGGGGTTCATTAAGCTATAATGTTAGTGAACCTGAGCTAGATCTAAGACTTCTGAATATAACTATTAGATTTGTTGAGGCTACACAACCATCTGCTGCTAACCCTCAAGGAGATCCCGCTCGGTTTAAATTTGAGTTAAGGGGTGTTAATGGAATGAGGTCCGTTACTAAGGCTGACTTCAGGAGGATCTTTTTGCTTCTTGTTGTTAACAATGCTCCTGCATTTCATTCCAACACTGCTATGATGAACTTAATCTTTCAACGAGGATTAAGTGGAGATACTTCTGTCACTGCTGCTAAGTTTCAAAAGAAGTATTTACATTACATGTGGTATGTGATCTTCTCGATCATCAATAGGTGTCTTCTGATGACACCTAAGAGTTCTGACAGCATGACCATCCCGATGTTAAGGCTGTTCTACTCTTTCACCAGAGTTGAAACTCCAGATTATGCTGAACTTCTATGGATTTGGTTCAGGCACAAGTAGATAAGACAAGGAATACATACACTCCTTGTGAAAGGTTTTTTTTGCATATTTATACATGATGCACTAACTTTTTGCAGGAATAACAACATACCTGTTCCAGATTCTCAGGGTTTGAGAATGGTGAGATCTGCGAAGGTGAAAATGAACACTCCGATTTTTTCTGACAATCAGTTCACTGCACCAATTCCTACTTGTTTGCTGAGGATAGCAAATCTCTTGGATGCTAGATTACGACCATACTTTGAAGTAGTAGGTATACCTCTTCCGAACCAGGTACAATAAGTACAAGTTGAACCAGCCATGGTTCTAGCCCTAGAGGTTAAAGAGGAACCTAGAAACCAACCTGGACCAGCTGAAACCTTGATATCAGTTAAAAAGTCACGTTTTCACCCTGGTATTAAGGCACAAAAACAATAAAGTATCGAGGTTTATCGGCAAAATACCTGCTTCGTCGATTAAAATTGAAGATCAAGTAATTATGAATATGGTGCAAAAAGAATCAAAAGAATCAGAGCTAAAACGAAGATTCTAGAGCGAAAACGATGAAAGACAAGAAATCAAGTTACAATCCAGTGAATTCAGCAAACCAGGGCAAGCCAAACAGCTTGCCAAATGGCCTACCACAATGGAAAATGGCTTGCCACATGGCCAAGTCAAACGGTCACAAGAAACGGGTGGCCTGGTCAAACGGACCCTGCAAACGGCCTGCCAAACGGCCTGCCAGCCGTTTACAGGCAAATTTTACTCCTATTTAAAGGGTCTTTGTCATCCATTTTTTACAAACACTCCAATTCACTTCTTTCTCTCTCTTTCTACAATATTAGTCATATTTTCGAGGTCTTCGACTCCGTGCGAGAAATCTAGTACCCAGAGAAGAACGTCGAAGATTGTATTAGGAGCGATCTGAGTTTGAAGTTGTCACTTTTGTATTTGGAGCTCATTTAATCTACTGGTACTTCTATCCTTTATCTTTATATAATGTCTTCCATTATTATGCTTTGTGATGTTGTTGCCATGATTAGCGAGTAGTAATCTTTGGTGTATGCTATGATGTAGTCAGTTATAATGCCGAAATAATATTATGGCTTGTGTATGTTGTTGAGATGCTTTCCGATTATGCTTTAAACTCAATCGCTTTTCCAACTAATAGAACGTAGTTATTGGATCTGTTATTGAGAAGTCGCGAACCCCGATTCAGAGTACACTATCTGTGTCACCCCTTAGTAAGAGAAGTCTATCGGGTACAACGTAAGTTCGAATGAGGCACATCGGTTGTAGTAAGTCTACCATGCCTTGGATTCTGACTAAGGACTCTTTTGTAGTGAAACATCTAACCAGACCCCTAGTATATTGTCTATCCTGGACCATGCTGGTGTAGTCACCAAGCATATAAACTTCGTACATGCACGCTGAAGCACAATGGTTGTTGTAAGCTGTACCTCTGCTAAGTAAGGCCATGGAACCCAGTCAGTGCTGATTAGTACACTTCACCATAATGCGGTCTCAAGCATTGCACCTCGCTTGAGGGATTCTTGGTAATTAAGGAACCGTTTGTTTAAACACATAAAGGATTGGACTGTTAGGATAACCGAACGTGTTCATGGAAGTCAAAACCGACTTGGCCATGATGTTCTTTATAGTTGAACTCTTTTTAAGGGCCTAACTTTCTTTTAAACCCAATCATTAACAAAATCATCGAAACACATCACGTCTCTCGGATACGGCAAACTATGTATTCTATTATGCTTAAGAAAGTTTAGACCTTTGTGAAATGTTAATACATCAACCAACTGGGTAGCTCAATTGGATGAGCCGTCTGAACGTGTATGCCTGTAGTCAGACTGCACGGGCGTCAAGGGTAAGGGACGTTGCTGTCTATTCAGAATCTTCAAGCTTATCGCATTACCCAGTGACATGTCTTATGACAGGGGCGTTTAGGACTAGTGTAATGAATACAAGGTAACTACCTATTCATGAGCCAGCATTCCATAATCTCGGCAAAGTAACTGGCAAAATCATAGTATGCGCTTGTTTTAACCTCATCCGAATTACAAATTTTATTACATTTACTTTAATTATTCTTATAAACAAGAAAACCCAAAATTAGGTAACAAACCACTACTCCTTCACTTTTTAATTATCTTAAACTTTAACTATAGGTTCGATTCTACTTATATCTTAAAAATACGACCCTAGGTTATACTTCCCTTACTCATAATAAGGAGTACTATGATTTAGGCCCTGCCAAATATAAATTTAAAACCATTACCTTCTTCTAGTGGCTAATTCTGACGTGTTGCGACCTAACGACACCGCACAAATAAAACGGTCCGTTTTGGCCATATCAAATCTCACTTAGGGTAAACCTCAAATCCCCTAGGGTAACCCGATCATCTCAACCTGTAAGGATCAGAGAACCTAGTCCAGTTCGGGATGAACCTATCATTTCAACTACACTAGAAGGGAGTGAACACGACTCATAAGCACCTGAATCATCTCCCAAACAAATGAAGAAGAAGACACGTTATGTAGCTGATGAAATGATTCAGAATCCGCCAACCACCCGCGTAACTAGATCTAGCACTTCAACTCCTATCTTTCACCAAAACAGTTACTGAACCTATTGGTGATACGGACCAAGGCATAGAGATCTTTGGGACTCCTTCATGCATTTCCGTATCACATCCAATAATAATAGTAAGCCCTATACAAAATGAAGCGCAAGCTTTGGTAAGCAAGAGAGCTGAACACAATGATGGTAAAAAGACCCCTTAGTCCATCCACTCTAAATAGGATTTAAGAATAAATCCTACTCAAAGAGATGCTTCGGCATCTAGAAAGGGAGTAAAGTCTTCCTCTGCAGTAAAGTCTATGTTGACTCAATCGATTGAGAAAACTCAATCATTAAAGTCCATAACGGCCGAAGAAGAGTCGAAAAACATTGAAAAGGCGCCGTCGGAAATCCTCTTGATATATTTCATCCTAGTGATGTTGTATTGCCTCAACGTTCAACAGGTCCTGGAGGTCCGGCTTATCTTGATGAGGGAGATCTGCCGCGTCCCATGGAAATGAGTCAACATGACATTCCTTCGGGAAATTTATGAGACTTCCACCAGATTGTTCCTCAGGTTCAAGAAATTAATACTTTAGTTCAAACCACTTCTCATCCGGATCTTGAAACTTAGGGTCTAGGTGTTGAGTCTTTAACTGAAAAATATATGTCACCTCATGATACATTGATGACTTCAGGAGTCAGGGATATTAATATCTCCACGCGAGCTAAAAAGACGGGTAGTTCTTCTACTCCGTCAGAGTCCCATGAGACATATATCATGGAGGCGACTGAATCGAAAGAGTCTTCGCTGGTTACAACTTTGGTTGTTAACCAACTTCCATCAGATGGGGATAATCTGACTAGTAGTAAGTATCAACCTACATATATAAATATTCCCACTACATCCTCACCTGCTCTCACGAAAAATAAAACACTTCCACCGACATCACCGCCACCATCTACAGCGGCTCCGTTCTTGGAAATTCTTCCACCACCACCTGGTTACACTATCGTTTCTCCATCTGGGTCACCTTCTCAAACATCCAACACGTATGGTTTTCAATATCTCTCTAATGATGAGCTGGAAGCATTATACCCTGTTAAATTTTCTAGACGTACCGATCTTGACAATATTCGTGAGACGATGAATGTTTATATTGAGCAAGAAAGGGTAGTGTTTCCTCTTTCTCCATGCAAGTTACATGGACAAATTCACATGCCTAACCATGAGGATTTCGATCCCGACAATCTTCATGAGAGGGAGAATAGATATGGTTATGGATCCGGTGTTTTCAACGCTCAACATATGAAGCTGGATCGTCTAGTCAACACTGGGGAAATGATGACGTAATTGATGACGTAGTTGAGATTTTCGATTCTGAAAGTGATAAAATTAAGGAGATTCAACAATAGTTTTCTATATGAAATAGTTACACAGAGAAAAGGTGACTCAGAGATGTTAAAGATTTTGGATACTGTGGAATAACAACATGAACAACAGACAGAAGATACATTAGTACCATGGAAAATCGTAATTTTGATGATATCGAGGATATTTTGAAGGGGAAGAGTGTAATAAATGAATTCATTGAGCATCAATTTGTCAACATTACAGCTCCAACTGAGGAATTTGGTTTACATTTGAGAGGTAGATATTCTCAAATGGCTAAAAAGATACTACAACACCTCCTAATCCTGATGTTCCTTTCCAAATTTCAGAAATTGTCATTGACCATGGTGCTGATTATCAATTAAGTGATGATGAAGTGAAGTTGATTCTACGCTCACCATTCGTGGAACAACAAGCTTACAAGATCTTCGGAGAATCTGATCTCTTCCTTACTCCTTCAATGTGTGTTCTTGGTGCCCGGAAATTTCACAAGAAGCCAAAATACTTGAAAGCTTATTTGAAAGTTCGTGAGAAGTATAAACTAAAGAATAAGGAGAATCTTCAGGATCAACGGAATTCAGAGATCAAAAGCATAAATAAGATCTTGATGATTAATAAGGATGGAGTAAATATGCCTCTATTCTATGTCACGAGAATGGATGATGAGGACTATCAGTTCTCAGAGGAAGATTTTTAGATGTTAAAGATGAACGACATCATCTTTATTTATGACTACTTGACTAACCTGATGAATCTGCAACAACTTTTCATGTTATTGCATTAAAGGCGGTCTACAAGTTTATTCTTGACTCAATGAGATGGATGTCCATTCACAATTTTTAGATGGGGTTAGAATCGGGGCATAAGAAGATTAAAATCAAACCACCGAATCAAGCAATTGATGGATTACAATACATGTCCTTACTCGAAGTGAGTGACTGTCCATATGGATTCGTGTTTGTTAACTCTCATTATACAAAGATCTTCATCAGACTCTCAGACTTCAGGAGATATTCTGACAGAAAGTTAGTGTATGCTATTAAATATCTACGATGGAGATTGGAGAATATGTGCTACTCAATCGAAGACGGTGAGATCGTCAAAGTGCTTATCAAAGGTTGAAGAGTCATCTCAATACAAGAAGAAAGATAAGGAGATATAAGAGACTCAGAGGATTCAAACAAAGATTCATTTAAGAGGGATAAAGTTCCTTTAGATGTTTCAAAGTAGGATTACATTGTGTTTTCACAATTAACACTAAGGAGGAGATTGTTAGAACCCTAAAGGTGTATAGTGTTAATGTGAAACAAGCTTAATAGATGGTTCCTTAGAAAAGGGCTATATGAAAGAACCATCTATTAGTTTTTTGTTAACAACTGTTGGCCTTGACTCTAACAATGGAATTTATCCTCTAGCTTATGCAATTGTAGATTTAGAATGCCACAGTTCATGGAATTGGTTCCTAGAATTATTGGCTTCAGCTTTGGAACTTAATGAGATGTCTAATTTTTTATTCATAAGTGATAGGCAAAAGGTACTTATTTCACATTCATGACTTATATTTATATTTGATCATTTACATTTATTAATGAGCTTATAACAAGGACTTATATCAACAGTTTCTAAAGTTTTTCCAGTTATTGAGCATCGTTTTTATTTAAGGCACATACATAAGAACATGAAAAAGTCTTGACGTGGGGCTGCTTATAAAAATCACTTATTGGCTTATGCAATAGCCACAAGAGTTCCACAATTTGAAAGGTCAATGGCTGAATTTAAGGATTTTATTGAACCAGCTTATGTGCATTTGACAAAGATTCTACCTGCACAATGGGCAAGAAGTCATGTTCTGGTAAGCTGTCTATTTTAACATTTCATACTTTATTAAATATTACATTAAATTGTTTCATTTATTTATCCATACTATTACATAGGGCGTGCACATTTGAATATTTTGTTGAACAACATTTGTGAAGTTCTAAATAGATGGCTATGTGAAGCAAGAGACAAACCCATTATCACTGCTTTAGAATATATTAGACAATATTTGATGAAAAGAATTGGAACTGTAATAACAAACATTTCAAAGGCACGGGGCCCCCCAACACCAGCTACTACTAAGTTGTTTGACATAATTAAAAAGGAAGCTATGCAGTGTCAAGTTATTTGGAATGGAGATGATAAATATTATTTCAATGGTGAACATAGTGAGCAAGTTGTTATGGACATGAGAGCTAGAGATTGTTCTTGTATAAAATGGGAGTTGACTGGCATTCCATGTAAGCGTGTTGTAGCTGCTTTGATCAACATGGAAATGTATAGTCAAGAAGTTATTGTGGAGTCATTGGTTCATCCTGTGTATTTGTTGTCCACTTGAAAGGCTACTTATACTCATACTATTACCCCTCTTAAAGGCAAATCGGAGTGGACCAAGTCACCAATACCTACAACTATCAAAGCACCAAAAAAGATTGCAACTCATAGTAATCCTAAGAAAAACAGGAAGCAATCACTTGAAGAGAAAGATGGTATGGTTTCAAAGGGTAAGCTAACAAGAAAGGGAAAGACTACCATGTGTTCAAATTGTGGAACATATGGCCACAATAAAAGAGGTTACACAAATAATGAAGCAAGTGGTAGTGAGAACAAGAAGAAAAGAACTAAAACAGGTGCATGAAATGGGATGAAGAACTTCTCTTTTGTTTGGTTAAAATGTTTTTAATGGAGTAATTGTCTTTTGGTGTTTAGACTGTTTGTAATGAACTATTTATCTTTTATTTTATTTAGAAGAATTCTAGGATGTTTGTAATGAAGTATTTGTCTTTTGGTGTTTAGACTGATTGTCTTTTGTGTTGTTTAGAATGTTTGTAATGAATGTTTGTAGTGAATGTTTGTAACATTTGGTACTTTGGTAATTGATGTTAAACATTTTGATAACCAATTGTGTATGAATGTTAACATTTGGTACTTTGGTAATCCTGTGTATGAATATTTGTATTAAATATTTGTTGTTAACAACTACTGCCAATTGATGTAAACAACTAGAAATTTCATTACAACTTAATTTCTTACAATACAACTTGCAGCAAACTGCCAATTACCATTACAAACAACAACTGCAATTTTTTCAACCTTCAAATACAAACATAAACTTTATTTCTACCTAAATTCTACTTAAATACAAGAAAATAAACAATGATTGTGAGCAGGAATGAAATCATCCACTTCAGCCTTCTTGTTCTAGCCATTTCAACTTGTAGCATAGGTTCAGGTCGGTTAGGGTTAGGGTCAATGATAGGTGGATCGATCCAACAAAAAACCTACAATCAAAAAACTAACACAAAAAAATGAATTCGTAGACACAATTTGAAAAAAACAAAATGAAAAGAAATTAGAAATTAATGTTTTCAAATGTGGTTCTTAACTTATTATGACAACATAGAAATCGTCTACCTGGGTTTTTTGATGTACCAGACACTCGTGAGGCTGCTGATAACTCTTAAATTATACAAGTTTTTTATAACATTTTAAAGATTTATCTTGGCATTTTGAAGTCAATTTGAATACTTACACACAAAAATGGGTAAAAAAGGGAAAAAGGTATTTTTAATGTTTTTGTTTGAGATATGTATTAAACAGGATCAAAAATAGATAAAAGTTGCAGAAATAATGATGAAGCCGTCGGCTAGGATCAAGAGAAGCCGCCGACAGGTGTATGAATTCCAGAATACTCCATAAAAACACAGAAATTCGAGAAAGAGCAATAAAGCTGCCGACTAGACACCTAAACCGCCAGCTTGACACCTAAGCCACTGGCTAGATACAGTTTCGTGTACTTAAAGCCCAAGAAAACGACTAAAACAGGCAACAAAATCAGAAAGATCACGTATAATTGACGCCGCCGGCTTGGCCTACACAGATACACGTGCTTTTAGCTTGAGGATTACGTTTAGATTGAAAAAGGAGCAATCTCCATAGGGATGCCGCTGGCTTCACCCTGAAGCCGCCAGCTTGGCCACCATTTCTGCACCTTATAAATAGAGGCCATCCGTTACAATATTCAAGATAGTTTTTTGGGGTTTCTTTAGCCAGTTCGAAAAATCAAGTAGATTAGGTTTTTATTCAAGATTTCAAGTTGTAATTCAAATACAATCTTTCAAGCATCAATTTTAATTCAAGGTTTATCTTCATACTACCTTTAAGGTACATGTCTATCATATTCTATTGTTATTCTCTTGTTTTGTTTACTGTTTTTAAATATGGTTCGTCTACCATTATGAACTAACCATTCTAAGTGGTTACGTGGACGAAAACTAACTTTATCTGGGAATCAGCCTAGCCACCGGGTTGGCTGAGCCTAGCCGCCGGCTTTTTGCTTCGAATTCTGCAGTTCCTGGTTTTTCAGATCTGTATAATTGGGTTTTTGTGATGATTATTTAAACTGTTTTGAATCTGCTATGTCTTAATGAAATTGTTTGGCATGCTTAATGATTAAATAACAAGATTCTAGGATTGATTAACACTTAATCCAACGATCTATTATTCGATTTACTTTACTTGTTTAGATCTAGTCAATCAAACTTGGTAATTGGATTACATGCAACTAGGTTAACAACATTGGTAGTAATGAATTTGTTGAATATAAAACACGCTTATATAATAAAATTAAATATTGTTAGGCTTAATTAAATATTCTTTGTTTGAATATGTTTAGTTAATGATTGCAAGAGAACTTAGTAAAGATTGGCTTTCAGCTAGTAACTTGAGTTGATCTAATTGAGTTTAATAGTATATTTATTTGTTAATCTATTTGCATGTTAATTGATCCTAATCATAAGATTAATTTATATATGTCATGTGATTAAATTGAACAGTAAGATTTAAGATATCTGTTTTCAACATCACTTAACAAATATATGCTTTAAGTCCTACTTTATGAATGATATGCGACACTTAGCTTAGCCTTTTAGGGATAATAATTGGTCTATGATTATTATTTTGTTTTGTGTTAATAAATAAATACCAAGCTAAACCTCACAATTTTTTTCTCATAAATCCTTGGAGTCACTCTCAAAACTCTAAATTTATTTTGTAATTTTCTTTCTTTTCTTTTATTTTTTCGATTTTTATTTTTTTAGCCAATTACTTTATTTATTTTTCATTAAATTATATACAACGAAAATAAATATATGTAATATATGATAATTACTGATAATTACTATTATGTATTATAAGTTTATGAAAAAATTACTTTTACAGATTTATAAGTCGAAATTATATTTTTAAATAATTAAAAATGAAATTAATATATAAATATATACGGTATACATAAATAACTATAAAAATATAAATAATTTGAAATATATTATGTAAATATTTTTACAGTAAATTAAAATACTTGTAATAATTATTATGATCAAAATGCAATTTATATATATTAAATACGAATTTATAATGAATTAATCATATTTTTATTCTAACATGTAAACATAAATTATTTAGTTTTAGAATCACTAGAATGATTGTTATTAATTTATTTATGATTCGGTTTACATAAATAATGTGTAAATTGAGTTTAAAATTCTATAAATACTTAAAAACAATAAAAATAATATTTATAGAGTGTAAATATATTTATAATAATTTATAAAGTCGAAACCCTAATTTATATAACATTATATATATTTATTCTTTATTTATTTGTATACCGAATTACTTATGTACACATAAAATGAATTTAAAATTTAATAAAATATCAACAACAGTAAGTATTATATAAAAGGTATTTAGAACAGTAGTAGAACATATAAAAATAATTATAAAAATTATTGGAGTATTATTTATAATTAATTTCAAATTATATATTATTTAAACATAAAAACAACGCAAAATTCGCAATAAATATTTTTAGCAGTAAATAAAATATATATAAAATTTTTATGAGTTTATAAAACTTTAGCTAGACCTGCAAAAATTATAAAAATTATTATTTGGGTCAAATTATTATTTATTCCATAATTAAACTCTATTTGTGTATAAACCAAAAACAAATAAGGAAATAAATACAGAATAAATATAAAGATAAGGTATAATATTATTATAAAATTTTTCTACAGATTTATGAACTTAAGGAAACTTATAAAAATTACAAACTTAATTATTTGATATTTAATTAAATTAAAAATGAATTTAGGGAAGTATATATCTATTTTTGGAATATATAAAATGTATATAAAAATATATTAACTAATTATAATAATTCTAATATAAAAATTCTGCAAATAAATATTTAATTAATAATTAAATATTTATTTAAAATATATAATAGATATTTAATATTATACATATACCTTGTAAAATATATAACATATATTATACATACATATACTTTATTAATTCATTAATATTATATAAAATACAATAACATAACAAGATAATAAACCTAAACTTATATACACTTGAATAAATAAAGATAATCGAATTATTAATATAATAACTAATATAATAAACATATTATTAATACACTATCGTGTCGTATTCCTATACGCACATAACGAGTGAAGGTTATGATCACAAGATAACGTATGACTTATACGAACTCACCGCTACTTACGGTCAAGTGGATGATGTCTAGGTTGCCATGATGGGAATAAGGTTTTGGATTAAACGAAAGGTTGTAGAATTATAGTCCATCTGGAAGTTCCTAACTCCCGGTTACATCTGGTTATCCCAACTTACTTGATAGCAACGAAGTTTGGACAAAGTTTTACAACGTCTTAAGGTGAAGATTATAACCCGAACTTTCTAAGACTAGAAACCTACTTTAAATGGAAACTTTCTAAAAGTTGAAACTCTTATCATAAATTTTCACTATTAATATAATCATTATATTAGTAAACATACTCTCTGTCTGTTAGATAAATTTCTGATTAAGTATATATATCACTAGGTTGAAGGCCTGGTCATATACTCTCGTTCATTTCATTCGTGGAATTATCTTCATCTTTTGCTGTGTTATTTAAGGTGATTTTCATAGTCTCATTTTTACTGTTTTTATATTTTGGGATGAGACACATGCTTACTTTTAAATGTTTTACGATTTAGACACAAGTAAACTTGAAATACTCTATATGCAACTGAATGAGACTTTTTGTTAAACTTGTTTTTATACATGTCTTTATACTTGTATTTTTACATGCTAAATCCCAGCTAGATAATATCGTTAATTGCATGAATTTGAGTTGGCAAACTTAATTATTGATGGTAGCGTTATGGGAGCAACGTCCCTATCCATTGACAGATGTCAAGTGGGTACATTTTAATGAAAGCGTGGTACGACAGTACCATGGGGTATTAATTGTTTAGTTCGATATTATACTCATAGCATATACTTTAATTTTTGATATATGATTTATATCGGATTTTTATAACTAAATCTTGTGGTCTAAAAATCTTGATTATTGATATAAACCTATGGATTTCACTCAACATTTGTGTTGACATTTTAAACATGTTTTGTCTCTGGTTATAATTAGCTTTGTGATGCTAGCTACTGTGCTGCTGATGATTGCCTGCTTTGCTTGCTGCATTGGAGTCCATCATTTTTATTTATCATTTAATATCTAGACATTTGTCATTGGATTAAAGATGTAAAACCTTATTAATTTTCCGCTACAATACAATTAATGTTTTATAAAATGTCTCATATAGAGTCGTTCTCATTTGTACACTTGTTTTATAATATTGAAAAGTCACAAATACCCCTGGCCCTATTTGGAGGTGTGACAGATTGGTATCAGAGCCAGGTTGTTATAGAGAATCAGGATTGCATATTATGTGTGCCTTATGTGTTAGTTAAGGTGCCTTAGTAATCTATATGACTATAACCTTTCGTGCCTTAGTTTTAAGTGCTATCCTCATTTCAACATTTTTCTTACTATGCTCTCCTTCCATCTTACCTTCACACTGCACCTTAGAATCTACTTAGTATTCTTTCTTATTTTTCTAGGAAGTCTAGCCACCACCGAATCATCATTTCGAACATCGAAGGATCCGACATAGAAGGATCTGTCCACACACCAAATTACTCACCTGTTTCAACACCATTATTGTAGTGACCCAAACTTTTCCATGATTATATATTAATTGAAAACTATATTTGCAAGATTAAATGTTTCCAACATGCTAAGAAATCAAACTTGTTAAGACTTGATTATTTGAAATGACTTTCATGTAGACAATTGACCACCCAAGTTGACCGGTGATTCACGAACGTTAAAACTTGTAAAAACTATATGATTACATATATATGATTATATATATAGTTAACATGATATTATGATAAGTAAGTATCTCATTAGGTATTTTAATAATGAGTTATATACATAAAATTGAGTTTATTGAATTAAGAAACTCGAAACGATATATATAACGATTATCGTTATAACAACGTCTTACTAAATACATATGAATCATATTAAGATATTGATACACTATGTTTAATCATGATAAATGATAAGTAAACATGCCATTAAGTGTATTAACAATGAACTACATATGTAAAAATAAGACTACTAACTTAATGATTTCAAAACGAGACATATATGTAACGATTATCGTTGTAACAACATTTAACTGTATATATATCATAGTAAGATATATTAATATATCATAATATCATAATAATGTAATAATTTAACATCTCTTTAGATATAATAAACAATGGGTTAACAACATTTAACAGGATCGTTAACCTAAAGGTTTCAAAACAACATTTACATGTAACGACTAACGATGATTTAACGACTCAGTTAAAATGTATATACATGTAGTGTTTTAATATGTATTCATACACTTTTGAAAGACTTCAAGACACTTATCAAAATACTTCTACTTAACAAAAATGCTTACAATTACATCCTCGTTCAGTTTCATCAACAATTCTACTCATATGCACCCGTATTCATACTCGTACAATACACAGCTTTTAGATGTATGTAATATTGGTATATACACTCAAATGATCAGCTTTTAGCAGCCCATGTGACTCACCTAATACATGTGGGAACCATCATTTGACAAATAGCATGAAATATCTCATAAAATTATAAAACAATTAGTAATCATTCATGACTTATTTACATGTAAACAAAATTACACATCCTTTATATCTAATCCATATACCAACGACCAAAAACACCTACAAACATTTTCATTCTTCAATTTTCTTCATCTAATTGATCTCTCTCAAGTTCTATCTTCAAATTCTAAGTGTTCTTCATAAATTCTATAAGTTCTAGTTTCATAAAATCAAGAATACTTCCAAGTTTGCTAGCTTACTTCCAATCTTGTAAAGTGATCATCCAACCTCAAGAAATCTTTCTTATTTATAGTAAGATATCTTTCTAATACAAGGTAATACTCATATTCAAACTTTAATTCAATTTCTATAACAATAACAATCTTATTTCGAGTGGAAATCTTACTTGAACTTGTTTTCATGTCATGATTCTGCTTCAAGAACTTTCAAGCCATCCAAAGATCCTTTGAAGCACAAGTTATTTTTTCATAATTTCCAGTAGGTTTAACTACTAAACTTTAGGTAGTAATGATGTTCATAACATCATTCGATTCATATATATAAAACTACCTTATTCGAAGGTTTAAACTTGTAATCACTAGAACATAGTTTAGTTAATTCTAAACTTGTTCGCAAACAAAAGTTAATCCTTCTAACTTGACTTTTAAAATCAACTAAACACATGTTCTATATCTATATGATATGCTAACTTAATGATTTAAAACCTGAAAACATGAAAAAACACCGTAAAACCGGATATACGCCGTCGTAGTAACACCACGGGCTGTTTTGGGTTTGATAATTAAAAACTATGATAAACTTTGATTTAAAATTTGTTCTTATGGGAGAATGATTTTTCTTATGAACATGAAACTATATCCAAAAATCATGGTTAAACTCAAAGTGGAAGTATGTTTTTCAAAATGGTCATCAAGACGTCGTTCTTTCGACTGAAATGACTACCTCTTACAAAAATGACTTGTAACTTATATTTCCGACTATAAAACTATATTTTTCTGTTTAGATTCATAATGTAGAGTTCAATATGAAACCATAGCAATTTGATTCACTCAAAACGGTTTTGAAAACGAAGAAGTTATGGGTAAAACAAGATTGGATATTTTTTGATTGTTTTAGCTACGGGAAATATTGTAACAATTCTTTACAAATTATATCTTAGCTAACTTATATTGTATTATACATGTATTCTAATATATTATGTAATCTTGTGATACTATAGACACGTATGCAAATGTTTTGACATATCATATCGACCCATGTATATATATTATTTGGAACAACCATAGACACTCTATATGCAGTAATATTTGAGTTAGCTATACAGGGTTGAGGTTGATTCCAAAAATATATATACTTTAAGTTGTGATCTAGCTTGAGACTTGTATACACTGGGTCGTGGATTGATTCAAGATAATATATATATATCAATTTATTTCTGTACATCTAATTATGGACAACTAGTTGTAGGTTACTAACGAGGACAGCTGACTTAATAAACTTAAAACATAAAAGTATTAAAAATGTTGTAAATATATTTTGAACATACTTTGATATATATGTACATATTTGTTATAGCTTCGTGAATCGACCAGTGGCCAAGTCTTACTTCCCGACGAAGTAAAAATCTGTGAAAGTGAGTTATAGTCCCACTTTTAAAATCTAATATTTTGGGATGAGAATACATGCAGTTTTATAAATGTTTTATGAAATAGACACAAGTAAATGAAAATACATTATATGGGTGAATGATCGAAGCTGAATATGCCCCTTTTTGCTTGGTAACCTAAGAATTAGTAAACCGATCTACTAATTGACGCGAATCCTAAAGATAGATCTATTGGGCCTAACGAACCCATCCATGGTTGCGGATGCTTTAGTACTTCGATGTTGTTTTATCATGTCTGATGGATTTCCTGGAATGATAGGGGATATTCTTATATGCATCTCGTTAATGTCGGTTACCAGGTGTTCACCATATGAATGATTTTTATCTCTATGTATGGGATGTATATTGAAATATGAAATCTTGTGGTCTATTATTACAATTTGATAAATATATAGGTTAAACCTATATAACTCACCAACATTTTTGTTGACGTTTAAAGCATATTTATTCTCAGGTGATTATTAAGAGCTTCCGCTGTTGCATGCTAATATGTGGACAAGATTTGGTGTCAGCATGCTTGTATAATATTGTTTAAAACTGCATTCGAGATTTATTTTGTTGTAACATATTAATATTGTAAACCAATATGTATTGGTAGTGTGTAAGTGTGATATTTTTAGATTATCATTTCTGGATAATCTAGGTGGTGTCTTTTTAACCTTGTCGATAAAATAAAGGTTATGGCTTGTTTTAAAAACGAATGCAGTCTTTGAAAAACGTCTCATATAGAGGTCAAAACCTCGCAACGAAATCAATTAATATGGAACGTTTATAATCGATATGAAAGTTGGTATCCGAGCGTTGGTCTTAGAGAACCAGAAATTTGCATTAGTGCGTCTTTTCGAGTTTGTTAGGATACATTAGTGAGTCTGGACTTCGACCGTGTTTTGTTTAAAAACAATTGCTTAACACTTTTGTTGGAAACTATATATTAGTAACATGTAAATATTATGTGATATATTAACATCTTAATGTGTTTGATATTGTGTGATAGATGTCTACCACTAGTACAAATCCCATCGATTCACCTAATAATAATGAAGAGTCGAATATATTTTGGGAAGATTCACAAATTCCCAAAGAAGAACCGGAAGAGGAGGAGCCGGAAGAGGAGGAACCGGAAGAGGAGGAATCAGAAGAAGAGGAACCGAAAGAGGAGGAACTGGAAGAGGAGGAACCGGAAGAAGAAGAGGTTTCGGAGGAAGAAATATTGATACCTACAGTAATTCGATTAAATAAAATAAAATCCTCAACCAACGGACCAAAGTTAATAATGGTCAATGATGTTTCCGCTGAGGAAACAAAATATTGGGAAGATTGCCAATTTTACGATGAATCAGATCTCGATGAGGATTCCGATGATGTTATAGAAATTACCTCGACCCAATTTAATAAAGCGAAAGAAAATAATAAGGGAAAAGGTATAAAAATAGAGAAACCCGATTCCAACCCCGCTGAACTTTATATGTATCGGCAACATCTGTATTTCCTAAAATGTAACAATGACTCGGGAACCTCTAAACCACCCAGTTTTTCTAAACCATTGTGGAAAACGACGACTCGTATTAGAGGAACACCATATATTCTTAGAAAATTAGGAAAACGAACCAAGTCCGAAGAAGAAGAAACCAGTTATTCAGATTAGAGGGATGTAATCATGTTGTGTATTATATGTATTGTAGTATGCTTGTACTTTTATGTTCTATGTAAAAATTGCTAGTATTATTTGTTAATTATCTTTTACGAATCTAATCCTTGTATATTTTACAGTATAAAAACAAAATAGACGTTAAGCATAGACAACCGAATATTTTAGAAGATCTACCAGAGGATATGATTGAGGAAATCTTGTCTAGAGTCGGTCAGAATTCATCAGCACAATTAATTATGGCAAAATTAACTTGTCAAACATTTGAAAGACTTTCTAGAAATGCCTTTGTTTATAAAAGGCTTTCCTTTGATAGGTGGGGTATATCACATTGGGGAGACCGTAAGTTACGCCATGTTTTCTTTAAAGCGTTAAATGCGGGGAACCCAAATGCAATTTTACGTTACGGGTTAAGAACCTATTTTGACTCAACATATCCCAACATAGGATTTTGTGAATTAGAAAGAGCTTCTAACATGCAACATAAAGAAGCATGTTATGCTTACGGGTTAGTGATGTTCGCTTCTTACCAAAGTGAGAAAAAGAACATCGGATTGCAACTTTTAAATAAAACCTTCCCACAAGTGACGGATTCAGTAGTTGGGGTGAGAAACAAGGTTTTTAGATTATTACAGGGCTGTTGGACATTACGAAACCCTCGTCCTTTTGATGACATTACAACATGCTGCCTAGCCAATGGTCATAACGGTTATTTTCCACAAGACCAAGGATGGGAAGTCGTCTTAGTAAAACCAGAATGCATGACTTGTTTCTGGACTTATGAATTACGTGTCTTTATTTCCTTCGCTGAACAACTTGTGTATTAACTAGATTTATCATCAAAACTGTCCTGTATCAAAGTGTACTATATTTCATGTTATATGTAATATAGCGAAGTTGTAAGTTTGAAGAATATTTGTATGTGATATATTATTATAATCAGTTTTTCATATGAAATTGTAGTAGTTGAATTGTATATTAGCTACTAAGTATGAACTTAACGGGTAGGTAGTGCCCGAATTAAAAACTATAAAACGCTAATATGAAGAAAAAGCTTTTATAAATAAGTTCATACTATGCTACGAAATACTATTGGCCACTCTTAAAATTCTATATGATTAACTTAATTCTTTTGGGCTATTTTTGAAGGAAATGGCACCGGTGACTCGTCAGAATTTGAACATGAGCGAGGAAGACTTTCATGTTTTCTTTGCAGCAAACATAGTCGCAGTACAGGCTGCGATGCAAAATAACAATAACTCTGGATCGAGCAGTGGAACTAATTTCACAAGAAATCGTGTAGGATGCTCCTATAAAGAATTCACTGCCTGTAAACCTTTGGAATTTGATGGAACTGAGGGTCCAATTGGATTGAAACGGTGGACCGAGAAGGTTGAATCGGTGTTTGCCATAAGTAAATGTACTGAAGAAGACAAAGTAAAGTACGCTACGCATACCTTCACAGGTACGGCGCTAACATGGTGGAATACCTATCTCGAGCATGTAGGACAAGATGCTGCTTACGCACTACCGTGGTCAGCATTCAAGCAATTGATGAACGAGCAGTATCGTCCCAGAAACGAGGTCAACAAGCTCAAGGTAGAGCTTAGAGGATTACGAACGCAAGGTTTCGATATCACCACGTACGAACGATTATTCACCGAATTGTGCCTATTGTGCCCCAAAACGTTCGAAGATGAAGAAGAGAAGATCGACGCATTTGTAAAAGGGTTACCGGAAAGGATTCAAGAAGATGTGAGTTCACACGAGCCCGCCCCCATACAAAAGGCAAGTCGAATGGCTCACAAATTAGTGAACCAGATCGAAGGAAGGATTAAAGAGCAGACGACTGAAGAGACTAAGATGAAACAAGTCAAGAGAAAGTGGGAAGAAACTAATGACAAGAGTCACCAATACAACAACAACAATCACAACCACAATCGCAATAACTATCCCAACAACCGCAACATTAATCGCAACAACAACTTCAACAAACGTCCTAACAACAACTACAATAACCATCCCAACAACAATAATAACTGCAACAATAGCAACAATAACAATCCCAACAACAATCTCAATAACAACAATGGCAACAAAAACCAAAAACAGTCATGCCAAAGGTGTGAAGAGAATTACCAGGGGTTCTGCACGATATTTTTCACTAGGTGTAGAAGAAATGGTCATAGTGTCGCAAAGTGTGAGGCCTACGGACCAAAGTTTAACAGAATTAAAAGAACAAATAATGTCGGAACAGATAATGCCGCCATAGTTTGCTTTGCATGTGGAAAACCGGGCCACATTAATAGAAATTGCCCGAATCAGGGGAATACTAGTGGGCAGGGCCGCGGAAGAGTTTTAAATATTAATACGGAAGAAGCGCAGGAAGACCCGGAGCTTGTTACGGGTACGTTTCTTATTGACAATAAATCTGCTTATGTTTTATTTGATTCGGTGCGAATAGAAGCTATATGAGTAGAGATTTTTGTGCTAAACTAAGTTGTCCACTGACGCCTTTGGATAACAAATTTTTACTCGAATTAGCAAACGGTAAATTAATTACAGCAGATAATATATGTCAGAATCGAGAAATTAATTTGGTTAGCGAAACATTTAAGATTGATTTGATACCAGTAGAGTTAGGGAGTTTTGATGTGATAATCAGTATGGATTGGTTGAAAAAGGAGAGAGCAGAAATCGTATGTTACAAAAATGCAATTCGCAATGTACGAGAAAAAGGAAATCCCTTAATGGTGTACGGAGAAAAGAGCAATGCGAAGCTACAACTTATTAGTAATTTAAAGGCGTAAAAACTAATAAGAAAAGGTTGCTATGCTGTTCTAGCACATGTCGAGAAAGTACAAACCGAAGAAAAGAACATCAATGATGTTCCCGTCGCAAAAGAATTTCCCGATGTATTTCCGAAAGAATTACCGGGACTGTCTTCACACCGATCTGTTGAATTTCAAATAGATCTCGTACCAGGAGCTGCACCAACAGCTCGTGCTCCATACAGACTTGCACCCAGCGAAATGAAGGAACTCCAAAGCCAATTACAAGAACTTTTAGAGCATGGTTTTATACGACCAAGTACATCACCATGGGGAGCTCCTGTTTTATTTGTCAAAAAGAAGGATGGTACATTCAGGTTGTGTATCGACTACCGAGAGTTGAACAAACTTACCATCAAGAATCGTTACCCACTACCGAAAATCGATGACTTATTTGATCAACTATGATAATGCTAAAAACGAACATATATTTAATAGCATTATCCCTCAAGAAATACAAGCTTTTAGTTGCAATTGTTCTATTTACAAGTGATATTCGTTTAAATAATAAAAGGTGAAGACAAAAGACAGATTCGACGAATTGAAGATGCAAATGACCAAAAAGCTCAAAAGTATAAAGTACAATCAAAGTGGTTCCAATTATTGATAAGAAACGTCTCAAAATTACAAGAGTACAAGATGCGAAACGCAAAGTACAAGATATTAAATTGTACGCAAGGACGTTCGAAAATCCGGAACCGGGACCAAAGTCAACTCTCAACGCTCGACGCAACCGACTAAAAATTACAAGTCAACTATTCACATGAATATAATATAATATATAATTAATTCTTAAAATTAATATATATATTATATTATATATTATAAACATCGGCAAGCAATAAAACAAAATCATGTGAACTGTTACCTACCTCCATGCGATCGCAAGGAAATCAGGCATCAAAGCCATGCGATCGCATGGCCCTGAAAAGTTGGCCACATGCCTATAAATTTCGCAGTTTTGGTTGATCATAATACCATCTATCTATCTCTCACTCGTACACACACACACATATATATATATATATATATATATATATATATATATATATATATATATATATATATATATATATATATATATATATATATATATATATTATATTATATTTTAATTTTAATTTTAATTTTAAATTCTAATAATAAGGGTATGTTAGCGAATGTTGTAAGGGTGTAAGTCGAAATTCTGTCCGTGTAACGCTACGCTATTTTTAATCACTGTAAGTTATGGTTAGTGTTATTTTTAAATTAATGTCTCGTAGCTAAGTTATTATTATGCTTATTTAATGCCGAAGTAATCGTGATCTTCGGCTAAATATTAAAATTGGGTAATTGGGCTTTGGACCATAGTTGGGGTTTGGACAAAAGAACGACACTTGTAGAAATTAGACTATGGGCTATTAATGGGTTTTATATTAACTAAATGATACCTCGTTGATTTAATATATAGACTTATAATTTGACATATTTATATATAACCACATACGCTTGACTAGGTACGGTGGGCGGGATATCTATAAATACCAATAATTATTCATTTTACCAGACACGGAACTGGATTAATAGTTAATAGACTTGTTGAAACAGGGGTGCCATTCAAGGGTAATTGGTGTAATTGTTAACAAAGTAGTAAAACCTTGGTCTACATGCAGTTGATAACCTGGTGTATTCATTAAACAAAGTATTAAGACCTTGTTACAATTCGAATCCCCAATTAGTTGGAATATTTGACTTCGGGAATAAGAATAATTTGACGAAGACTTTCGCACTTTATGATTATGACTGATGGACTATTATGGACAAATCCGTATGGACATATCGAATAATCCAGGACAAAGGACAATTGACCCATGGTAATAAAACTAAAATCAACACGTTAAACATCATGATTACGGAAGTTTAAATAAGCATAATTTATATATTTCATATTTAATTGTACTTTTAATTATCGCACTTTTATTTATTGCCATTATATTTAATTGCACTTTTAATTATCGTACTCTTTAATTGTTGTACTTTTTATTTATCGCATTTTTATTTATCGCAATTTCATTATCGTTATTTACTTTACACTTTAAATTAAGTTATATTTATTTTTAATATTTTATATTAGGTTTTAACTGCGACTAAAATTTTAAAATCGACAAACCGGTCATTAAACGGTAAAAACCCCCTTTTATAATAATAATACTACTTATATATATATATATATATATATATATATATATATATATATATATATATATATATATATATATATATATATATATATATATATATATATATATATATATATATATATATATATATATATATATATATATATATATATATATATATATATATATATATATATATATATATATATATAAATATATTTGTATTTTTACAATTATAAGTTAAAACTAATATAGCGTTAAACTTGGCAAAAGATCCCTGTGGAACGAACCGCACTTACTAAAAACTACACTACTGTACGATTAGGTACACTGCCTATAAGTGTTGTAGCAAGGTTTAGGTATATCCACTCTATAAATTAATAAATAACTTGTGTAAAATTGTATCGTATTTAATAGTATTTCCTTGTAAAAATCAAACTATTTCATATACCCCTCGCGTAACATCAAGTATTTTTGGCGCCGCTGCCGGGGAAATTGCTTAAACGCCGGAAGCGAAACGCTATATATATAAAAAAAAAGATTTTTATTAATTTTTAGTTTACTTTTATAAAAATACGCTTTTGTAAAAATACGTTTTAAATATTCAAAAATATAAAAACAAAAACAAAAAAAAATATATATATATATATATATATATTTAAGAGTTTGTTAAATATATAAGTTTTATAAAGTTTCTTTATTTTTATTTTAGTTTGTAAAATATATAAGTTTTATATAAATATTTTTTATTTAAACAGAAAAACAGAAAAAAAATATAAAAACACTCTTGGCACGTTACTGTAGCAGTCCAGATCATGGCCCGAAATGCTACCTCATGCGATCGCATGAGGTTTTAACTATCAAACCATGCGATCGTATGGCTTGACTTGACAGGCCTGGTAACCTCAGCCGACTGTTTAGGGTTTAGTTTAATTATAATTATTATAATTAAAACCCTAATTAGGGTTATATTTAATAATTATTTGTTTTAGTTTTTAATTAATTTGTATTATTAAGTGTAATTAGTTTTATAAATATATAAAATTAATACTTTTATAAAATAAATAATATAAAAATAATATTTTTATAAAAATTGTACTTTTTACAACTTTAAGATTATTTTTATATTTTGTAACTTTTAATTTGTTTTAGCGTAATATTTGTATTTTTCGCTCGTATTTAGTTTTAAGTCATAGTTTTTGCCATAGTTATTTTTATTTCTAGATTTTTAGGCTTTGCCGTAAAATCCCTTAAGTGCTTTTTCTTTAAACTAAGATTTAGGTGCTTTAGAATTTTGCGACGCCGTTTTTATATTTTAGTACCTTTTTAAGTTATTGCTGTTTTGGGATATAGTATTTCTCTAAGCTTTAATATTTTTAGACGCAACTTTTAATTTTTAATTTTTAGTTCCTTTTTAAGTTTCGACGCCTATTTATTTTTCGACGTTTTTCGACGCGCTCTTTTTCTTTCTTATTTTTCGCCGCTCTAGTTTTTAGGACTTAGATTTTTTTCTATTTCTTCTCTAAAATTTCTTTAAATTTCAACGAAAAATTATTTTAAGTGGTTAAATTGATAGACATCCAAATTTTCTGCTTCGTAGTAATAGTTGGATTTGTTAGTGGCTGAGTTGTGAGCTTCCGATTAAAAGGGTTCTGGCTCCCTGCTGCATCTATTGGCTATTCGAAACGTGGGCAAAAGCAGAAAAGTCTATTATTTTGATAACTTAAATAATTTTTATCTTTTATAACTAATAGGATATTCAGTGAATGCACCGAGCAAAACGTTCATCACCTTTTGTACGTTCACCACCTGTAACCAGATCAAGACATCTAGCAAATATTGTCGCCGTTTATTTTTCTTTAGAATCGTCATCCAGTCGACCAAGTACTCCAATTCAAATTTCCGATAATCCATTTTTTGAAACCGACCTCACAATTGAGAATCCGGAGAATATTCAGGGACAATTCATAGATCCTGAACCATTAATCTTTCCTCCGGAACCACCAATCATTCAAACGGAGATTGTCGAGGAACCAACCATTAAAGCAAAATCCTCTAGTGATTCAGATTCAACAAATTCAATCATGGAGAATCTGGAACCTCTAAGTATGGAAGACCGAATGAGAGCTAAACGCGCTGGCCAAGGTCACGCAATTACTCAACCTGACATTAATGCGCCAGATTATGAAATCAAAGGACAAATCCTACAAATGGTAACTAATCAATGCCAATTTAGTGGTGCGCCGAAGGAAGATCCAAATGAACATCTTCGTACCTTTAATAGGATCTGTACTCTATTTAAAATAAGAGAAGCTGAGGATGAACAGATATATCTCATGTTATTTCCCTGGACTTTAAAGGGAGAAGCCAAAGATTGGTTGGAATCGTTACCTAAAGGGGCGATTGATACATGGGACGTTTTAGTTGAAAAATTTCTTAAACAATTCTTTTCGGCATCTAAAGCCGTGAGACTTCAATGAGAAATTGTTACGTTCACGCAAAAGCCAAATGAAACTCTATATGAGGCGTGGACAAGACTTGGAAAGTTATTAAGAGGATGTCCGCAACATGGTTTAGACACTTGTCAAATAGTACAAATATTCTACCAAGGATGCGACATCACTACACGAAAAGACATCGATATAGTAGCTGGTGGTTCCATTACGAAGAAAACCGCAACTGACGCTTACAAAATTATTGATAACACTGCTTCCCACTCACATGAGTGGCATCAAGAAAAAGATATCGTTAGATCATCTAAATCAGCTAGAGCCGATTCTAGCCATGATTTTGATTCCATTTCCACAAAGATAGATGCTGTCGAGAGACGAATGGAAAAGATGACTAAAGATATCCACTCAATACGAATTAGTTATGAGCAGTGTGGAGGACCACATTTGACAAAAGATTGTCTCAGTATTGAACTAACAATGGAACAAAGAGAGAATGTTTCATACATAAACCAAAGGCCTGGAAATAATTATCAGAATAATTATCAACCGTCTAGACCAATCTACAATCAAAACCAGAATTATAACCGAAATGTTCCATACAACAACCAACAAAGTCCTAGCAATCAACAAATATCCAATAATACTTACAATCAGCAAAGACCTATTTTTCAAAATAAACCACCACAAACCGATGATAAAAAGCCAAATTTAGAAGATATGATGTCGAAGCTAGTTGAATCTCAAACACAATTTTTCACATCTCAGAAACAAACCAATGAACAAAATGCTCAAGCATTTAGAAATCAACAAGCTTCTATTCAAAATTTGGAACAAGAAGTAAGTAACCTAGCAAGGTTAATAGGTGAAAGAAAACCGGGAAGTCTACCTAGTAATACAAATGCTAACTCCGGGAATGAAACAGCTAAAGCCATTACCACAAGAAGTGGTATTACACTTAAACCACCTGAAATGCCTGTAATTTCTGATGAAGCTATTCCTACTCCACAAGAACCACAATCTGAACAAGAAAAGGAAACAGAACCGGTAGTTGAAAAGGTTAATGAAGATAACACAGTTAAGGCTAAACCTTATGTTAAACCATACCAACCACCACTTCCTTACCCGAGTAAAATGAGAAAAGAGAAACTTGAAGCTGAGCAATCTAAATTCTTGGATATGTTTAAACAAATAAATGTAAATCTTCCTTTCATTGATGTGATTTCAGGAATGCCTAGATATGCTAAATTCTTGAAAGATCGAATCACTAATAGAAATAAAATGGAAGAACTCTCGGCTGTTACTATGAATGCTAATTGTTCTGCAGTGTTGTTGAATAAGATACCAGAAAAATTATCAGATCCAGGAAGTTTCACAATTCCCTATTTTCTGGGTAGTCTTAGTTCAATAGAAGCATTGGCAGACTTAGGTGCTAGTATAAATTTAATGCCGTATTCATTATATGCTAAACTAGACCTTGGAGAATTGAAACCAACACGAATAAGCATACAACTAGCAGATAGATCAGTAAAATATCCTAGAGGGATAATGGAGAACTCGCTAGTTAAAGTTGGTACTTTAGTATTTCCAGTAGATTTTGTTATTCTAGACATGAAAGAAGATTCTCGAGTTCCTCTCATATTAGGAAGACCATTCTTAAACACGGCTAAAGCAATAATAGACGTGTTCGGTAAGAAACTGACCCTAAGTATAGAGGACGAGAGTGTTACCTTTTCAGTTGATAGAGCAATGCAACAACCGCAATCTGCAGATGATACATGTTATTATATTCAAACTATAGATTCACATGCAGAATTGTTAGAAGAATTTCCAGAATTACAAGGAACAGGAGAATGTTCTTTAGGAGAAGGAACTGAACCAATTGATGAAACTGAAATGTTAGCTATACTTATGGCTAATGGATATGAACCAACAACAGAAGAAATTCAAATGCTAAAAGAGGAAGACAGATATCGATATAAATCATCGATAGAAGAACCACCGACATTAGAGTTAAAGCCACTTCCAAACTATTTGGAATATGCTTATTTACATGGTGAAATTGAATTACCTGTAATAATATCATCTTCTCTTACTGAAACTGAAAAATCTCAACTCATTTCTGTGTTAAAAGCTCATAAACCAGCTATTGCATGGAAGATTCATGATATTAAAGGAATAAGTCCTTCGTATTGCACACATAAAATCCTTATGGAAGAAGGTCATAAAACGTATGTGCAACGCCAACGAAGACTAAATCCTAATATGCAAGATGTTGTTAAGAAAGAAATTATTAAACTGCTAGATGCAGGTTTAATTTATCCAATTTCTGATAGTCCATGGGTAAGCCCAGTTTAATGCGTACCTAAGAAGGGTGGCATGACTGTCATCACAAACGAGAAAAATGAGCTTATTCCTACTAGGACTGTAACAGGATGGCGTGTTTGTATAGATTATAGAAAATTAAATGACGCCACCAGAAAAGATCACTTTCCCTTACCTTTCATTGATCAAATGTTGGAAAGATTAGCTGGAAATAGTTACTATTGTTTTCTTGACGGTTTCTCCGGATACTTTCAAATTCCAATAGCACCCGAGGACCAAGAGAAAACCACATTCACGTGCCCTTATGGTACTTTTGCTTATAAACGCATGCCATTTGGACTTTGCAACGCCCCTGCAACCTTTCAAAGGTGTATGATGGCGATTTTTCACGACATGATAGAAGAATGCATTGAAGTTTTCATGGATGACTTTTCAGTCTTCGGTGATACATTTGAATCATGTCTAGTTAATCTTGAACGAATGCTTATTAGATGCGAACAATCAAATCTAGTACTTAATTGGGAGAAATGCCATTTCATGGTTAAAGAAGGCATCGTTCTTGATCATAAAATTTCAAAGAAAGGAATTGAAGTGGATAGAGCTAAAGTAGATGTAATTGCTAAACTTCCACATCCCACCAATGTTAGAGGAGTTAGGAGTTTTCTAGGGTATGCCGGTTTTTACCGACGTTTCATAAAAGATTTTTCTAAAATTGCCACTCCTATGAATAAACTCCTAGAAAAGGATGCTCCATTTATCTTTTCAGATGAATGCATCAAATCTTTTAATATTCTTAAAGAAAAACTTACTAATGCACCGATCATGATAACTCCAAATTGGAATCTACCGTTTGAACTAATGTGCGATGCAAGTGATTTTAAAATGGGAGCCGTTTTAGGACAAAGGATTGAAAAACGATTTCAACCTATTTATTATGCTAGTAAGACGTTACAAGGAGCACAAACTAATTACACAACTACTGAAAAAGAACTCCTTGCTATTGTCTTTACTTTTGACAAATTTCGTTCATATCTCGTTCTAGCTAAAACGGTGGTCTATACCGACCATTCTGCTCTTAGATACCTCTTTTCGAAACAAGATGCCAAACCAAGATTAATCCGTTGGATCTTACTCTTACAAGAGTTCGATATTGAGATCCGAGATAAAAAGGGAGCAGAAAATCTCGCCGCTGATCATCTTTCTCGTCTTGAAAATCCCGAATTAGAAGTTTTGAATGAATCGGCCATACAAGACAACTTTCCTGATGAATATCTATTGAAGATAGATTATAATGAAATTCCATGGTTTGCAGACTATGCAAACTACTTAGTATGTGGATTCCTTGAAAAAAGGTTGTCGTACCAAAAACGAAAGAAATTTTTTAGTGATATAAAACACTATTTCTGAGAAGATCCACATTTGTTTAAAAGTTGTCCCGATGGAATAATACGCCGATGTGTATTCGGAGATGAAGCCAGTCAAATATTAAACCATTATCATACAGGACCAATAGGAGGGCATTATGGGCCTCAACTTACAGCAAGAAAAGTTTACGATGCTGGATTCTATTGGCCTACAATTTTCAAAGACGCACACCTTCTTTGCAAATCCTGTGATGCTTGTCAAAGGGCCAGAAAAATAAGTCAACGTGATGAAATGCCACAAAATGTCACTCAAGTATGTGAAGTATTTGAAATTTGGGGTATTGACTTTATGGGTCCATTTCCAAAATCTCATAATAATCTATACATTCTCGTTGCCATTGATTATGTATCTAAATGGGCTGAAGCACAAGCTCTCCCAACTAATGATGCACGAGTTGTAGTCAACTTTTTAAAACGTCTTTTTGCAAGGTTCGGAACACCGAAAGCTTTAATAAGTGATCGGGGTACTCATTTTTGTAATAATCAACTTGAGAAAGTTCTCAAAAGATATGGAGTAACACATAAAATCCCCACTGCTTATCATCCACAAACAAGTGGACAAGTTGAAAATACCAACCGAGCTTTAAAACGTATTCTAGAGAAAACCGTAGGATCAAATCCGAAGGAATGGTCTATGAAATTAGAGGATGCACTCTGGGCTTTTAGAACAGCCTACAAAACTCCAATTGGAACCACACCTTTTAAACTCGTTTACGGAAAAGCATGTCATCTTCCAGTAGAAATTGAACACAAAGCATTTTGGGCTTTGAAGACATGTAATCTTGATTTACATAAAGCTGGACGTCTATGGTTAAGTCAATTAAACGAATTAGAAGAATTAAGACATGAAGCATACGAAAATTCGTTAATCTATAAAGAAAGAACGAAGAAATGGCATGATAAAAGAATCAGAAGTTCAAAAGAATTTAAAGAAGGAGATAGAGTTCTTCTTTTCAATTCACGATTCAAGTTATTTACTGGAAAATTGAAATCAAGATGGTCTGGACCATTTACAGTTAAAAGAGTTTTCCCGTACGGAACAGTAGAATTAATAAATTTAAATGGGATTGAATTTAAATTTAATGGTCACAGAGTTAAATATTACATACATGATCCGATGGAAGTTGACAACGAAGTTAATCACAATTTCAACATCGCAGCTAACTAAGTGTGGGGAGAATCAAGTCTTTTAAGGATAATATGTATTTCTGTTAGAGTTAGATATTCTGTTTTCGTGTAGTTCTCGAGAATGGAATCCGAATGGTCTTTCCCTAGCAGACCCTAAAGAACTAGTCTTCTCCCCCATTCTGAATTTTTATTTTTTTAGGTTTTACAAGATGAAGACTTCCTGTGAACTAAACCATGGTCTAATGCTACACGCTTTGATCACTAAACGTAATAATGACACCCTTTCAAGTGAATTGGTATCATTATTCAGAGGCAAATTGGACGGAGTAAGAAAAGAATCCAGGAACAAAAATAATAAGTTACAGTTTGGTAAAGGAAAATCAAAATCCGCAGCGAAAAGAAGAGCACGACACCTTGAACGATGTCACAAATGCGGAAAATGGTTACACGAAGAAAAATGCTCGACGAATCAGACATATTCCAACACCGAATTCGTTACTTTATGCAGAGATGGACCGTTCATATGTTTCGAAGAAAAAACATTGAATGCTCGAGGTTACGCCTATGTAGCTATGGAAAACCAATTAGTCCGACTATCTTATGAGTGGGCTAAAGCAGGTCACTGAGAATTCTATCTCACAGGTAAGTATGCACAGTTTTTATTTTTATTTTATTGCTTTTAACCTTTTAATATTAAACGCTAAATCGTTGGCTATAAAATATTAAATTGGTATTCAATAAAATTAGGTTTTGCGACCGAAATTATTGATATCATACAAAAATTTACTACATCATTGCGAAATTTACCGTTTATTCTTAAGGTATAAATATCTTTAATCAATCAACCCAAAATATTTCAGAAATTCGTCAGGAGTAAAACTAGGTAATATAGCCGAAATTACTTTACCGAAAAGAGGGGCGTATATTTTTGATAATATTTGATTGATTAAAGTGGGATAAAAGACCAAAAAGATTTTTAATTTTTAATTTTACTATGTTTTTAAATTTAATATATAAATATTAAATTAATATTGTAAAACTTTTAAAATCAATAGATTTAAGTTTGTAAATATTTGAAAAAATTTATATTTTTAATATAAGTTTGTATGTATAAAAACAAAATTATAATATAAATTTGGTGTGGATTTTTAAAATTTTAATAATATGAATTTTTAATTTTATGCATTTAAGTTTGGTGTTAATTTAAAAACAAAAAATTTACTTTATTTCGTTAAGTTAAAAATATGATTTTTAAAATTCGTCGTAAGTTGAAGACTAGGTCATTGAACCGAAATTGATTTACCCAAGGGAGGGACGAGAACTTTTATTATCATTATTTTTAATCTTATTGAATTAAAGTAAGCCAAAAACATTTAAAAACTAAAAAATCTTTACTTTTAAAGCCGCGCTTTAAATTGACAAATTTTAAAAAAATTTCGAGGGACGGACTCAGACAACGATCCGAAACGCCCTCACTCCTAAAAAGAAACAAATTTTTAATATTTTATTAATTTATGTCTTAGAAGTTATAAGTTTAAAAAAAAAAAAAGGGGGGCTGAAATCACTGTACTCGAACCCCATGCGATCGCATGGGATTTGGCCTTCCAATCCATGCGATCGTATGGAGCTGGAAATCAGGCCAGAAACAAAAGGCAGTCGAGTTCTGCTTCTGTCTCCCACAAAACACACACATACATAAGAGCACTCTCAAAAAACCTCTCAAATTTCATCATTTTTCCACCAAAATTCACCAAATTTCTTGCTACAATCCGCTCTAAACATGAATTTGATAAGGAGTTTATCAAAAAGGGTAACAATTTCACTCCTAAATCTCTTTAAATTTAATTTTTAGTGTTCTTGAGCTATATTTTACATAATTTGATTTTGTTAATTTCTAGTGTAATTAGAGTTAAATTGTTAGTATTTTATGCATGTATAACTAGATTGATGCTATTTAACATGATTTGAAGCCAAAAACTTCAAAAATTTTAGGAATCTAGGGTTTGTGTTCTTGAGCAATTTGGGGCTTTTTGATATAAACAGGTTATGGCCAATTTTTGTCATGAATTATTGCTAAATTAAGTAGTGTAACATGTTTAGGTAGCTAAATGATCCAAACTTTGATCCTAAACATGATTTTTGAAGATTAAAGTGGACTTTTTAAGTCTAAAATTCATGAACTTGATTAATTTGATATAATTTCCATTTGAGACTTGTTTAATTGCTAGTAATGACTATTTTGACATGTTATTTGAGTTAAATGCTTATGAACTTTGTATACATTTTCATATATGCTTATTTGAAAAAGTGTAGAATTGTTAAAATTATGAAAATGTGTATAAGTTTAATTTTGATTTAACATGTTATTGTAATTGTTTTAAGTTGTTATTTTGCTAACACTAATGTATATTTGGATACACAAATTTTGTGTTTAATGTGTTTTGCAGAGATTTACTAGTACTGAAACTGGAGGTTCATCATCATCATCTAGACGACCTGCTCCAGAACCTGAACCAGAAATGCAATACGAGCCCGAACAAGAACAACAACAGGAACCACAACGATAACCTGATCAACACGTACCTTATTATGATCTGCTACAATTTGTTGATGCCTTCATAGTATTTCCGATACATCCACCAGTAGAATACCCAACGATTCCTGAACACATGTTGCATCCTAATCTGAGATTCGATAGAAGCTGGAGGGATTACCCGGCATATCAAAGTAACAAATTCAAACTGATACCGAAAAATGTAGAAGTGCCAAGGATAATCGATTGGGATCCTTTAGGAAGGGTCCAACTAGCTAACTCAGTTAGGGAGCATCTGATTCAAAGGTATGGCAGTTCTTCTTTTACCGATTGGGAACGTCTATTCACCATTCGTAGACCTGTATATAAGGAATGGAGTGTTGAGCTGATGAGTACTATAGCATTAAATGTAGATGTAGATAGATTAGATGATAGAAGTTTTCTTAGATTTATACTTGGCTGTAGGATGTACAGGATGTCCATGCTGGACATGGCTAGGGCTTTGCAGATATATACGCCCGCTGAATTACTACTACCCGATTGTATTAATTTGATTTATCGCGGTGAAAGGGTAGATAGGAATTTTGATGCGAACGCCGTCTGGAGGCGTATGTCAGATTATAATGTTTTTGGGCGAGTAGGAACACATACCTACTTACATATTAACAGAGCCGAGCTTCGTATAATTCATAGATTTTTGGCTAACTCGATTAGACAGAGAGGTCACAACAAGGAAAAATTGACCTTACATGATTTATTTTACCTAAAGTGTATTCGAGACCCAAGAGGCTTTGTTAATATCCCTTACTGTGTTAGTTTTTTATTTATCTAAAATGGTGGAAGGAATACAGGAAGGGGGATAATTGGAGAAGGTATTTTTGTTACTCTCATTGGAGAGTATTTAGGTGTAGATAGGGATCAAGGGGGTCCACTTTTGGTATGTAGAGAACAGGTTGAGCCTTTAGGATTGAGGGTTTATGCGGGTGCTAAGGTATTAAAGAGTAGACGCAATCAGGCAGTACCCTATGAAGGTAGTCATCCTCAGGTAGAGAGAGGTTCAGACGAGGAAATGGAGGAAGCGGATGACATTAGGGATATCATTCGGTAGGCTATGACTGATGTCTACCAGCGTGTAGATGAGGTAGATATGACAAACGCGGAGAGATTTCGTCGGATGGAGCAGTGGCAAGCCCGGAATTATTACGAGCATTCCAGGCAACGACAGCATGATATATGGGACTATCATCAGCGTCAGATTATGAGCTGGTTGTCACCTCAGGATCACTACGTTCCAACCAGACCCGCTTACTATCCTCCACACCAGCCCAAGATGAGACCACCATATACTCTCTACGACCCTAACCAGGCATACCAGTACACCTATCACCAACCATGGAACCCGGACGACGACATGAACTGGAACCCCTATCCAGATTGATATAGTTCCTATTGGTGATTTCTATGATTTTTATCTTTTTATTATTTCTATTTATTTATGTTTAAACATATGATATTGTGATACATTAATGTATTGTTTAATATTTTTTTTATTTGGTACTAATATTTCATATTTGATTTGAAAGTGGGATTTTAAGTCCCATTTCAAATTACCATGCATGTTTATATTTGTATGTATGTATATTGTCAATTATACACAACAGGGTAAAACAGCGCATTTTCAAAGACTGGCATTAAGTTCAGCAAAAGCTACTAATTTTGACGACAAAACGAAAAACAAATGTGATGTAACAACAAGACGGAATGAACAAATGATGCGCACCATTTATCATTCAACAAACAAACGCCAATATGTTTGGAAACTTTGGTAAAATTTAATCATTTTTCTACGCTAATCACCCTCAATAATTTAAATTGTTACTGATTTCTTGCAAATGAGGGCATTGCAAGATCTTAAGTGTGGGAAGGGGTTAAATTATTTAGGATTTTTAAAAATTTAACTTATACACTTGGTTACCATTAAAAATACTAATAACGCAGTAGTTGTATTAGAATCTAGTGCTCTCTGATAATAAAGAACAACCCTAGTCTTATATACTGACTACCCAATTCTAGTAAAAATTTTCAAAATTTTCAATTAAATGAACTCAAAATCATGTTTATACATATTTATGAACGATAAAACTAGGTGTTAACACCGAAATTATTGTTACCTCAGAAAGGACATAAATTGAGAAACAACCCAAAATATTAGAATTCATTTAAAATGAAATAGAGGACAATAAAAAGGAAAATAAAGCCAAGTGTGGGAAAATTACCAAGTTATTTAAAACATATATAACATATTTGTGTACAAATAACTGAAGATGCTTTTGTTTTAGACTAAACTAATCAGTTTTACCCGATTTACTGTAATATATTTGAAAGAAAGATGGATCTACAAGATGAATCAATTCCATCATTAAAAGGAAGTAAAGTCTTCCGAAAAAGAAACGCGCTTCTTGATTTATGTCAGGAAGTTATCGTCCAGACCAGTTGTAGAGTCTACGAAAAACCTTGAAAAGTTTTCTCGAAAATCAGCTGGAAATCCACGGACCTCAGCATCAAACAGGGTCGCCAAGTGGTCAGACTTATCCTAATCATGAGAGGATCTGTCTTGTAAAATGGGGAGGACGCCGTGCAAATTAGCTTAATAAGACTAATGAATCAGACCCCCAGTAAGGATAATCTCCTTAAAGATTAAAAATCAGCTTTTAAGCCTGATATTACTCAATCCTAGAGATTGACCTTAAAGATTGAGAATTACAAACTCATGGAATTCGATGATATCTAAACTCGAGCTTGAACAAGAAAATATTTTGATCAAAATTACAAACCGATTTGTTTTCTGAAAACTCATTTTCAATGCGTTCATTACCATTAAACATAAAATCCTAGGAATTCACCTGGAATTCATTAGGTCACCTGAACCAAATCGGGTGTCAACCGTAAGAACGGTGGTTGCATATCATGGTCAAAGACAGGACCCTATGCCAGACCGAAAAATTATAAGGGTGAGCTTTACTATTGCTCCTACAAAGGATAGTAATTGCATCCGACACATTATAAACCATAATTAAAAGCATGTCAGGGAACATTACCTTAACAGTTGCTTGTTCAACGCTTTCCTTTACAACCGGACGGTAGTTTATCGAAAGGCAATATACAGAGCAAGTATACTGGACGTGTTGCTTTCCTAATACAAGGTTAGAAAAGTGGGTGACACAAAACCGCAAGTTTTAAGCTAAAATTTTCAAATATGAAACCCACCAAACCCATAAAAACGTTTTGCAAACACCGGTGAAGGGTTATTCCGGAAAACTTATCTAGGGTAAAAGCTAGATTTAATTTTCAAAAGATCAAATGTTTTCATAAAGATCCAATTTCCTTAAGGATCTAAATTTTCATAGTCATGTGGGACTGTAAACCACATCGTTACTACCATTGTTCATACCGCCGTATAGAAATCACTGATGTACAAAGTGTGAAGAATAAAGAAGTGATTCTAGTATTTTTATTTCAAGACTATATTGCTTGAGGACAAGCAACGCTCAAGTGTGAGAATATTTGATAATGCTAAAAACGAACATATATTTAATAGCATTATCCCTCAAGAAAGACAAGCTTTTAGTTGCAATTGTTCTATTTACAAGTGATATTCGTTTAAATAATAAAAGGTGAAGATAAAAGACTGATTCGACGAATTGAAGACGCAAACGACCAAAAAGCTCAAAAGTACAAAGTACAATCAAAGTGGTTACAATTATTGATAAGAAACGTCTCAAAATTACAAGAGTACAAGATGCGAAACGCAAAGTACAAGATATTAAATTGTACGCAAGGACGTTCGAAAATCTGGAACCGGGACCAAAGTCAACTCTCAACGCTCGACGCAACGGAATAAAATAAACAAGTCAACTATGCACATGAATATAATATAATATATAATTAATTCTTAAAATTAATATATATATTATATTATATATTATAAACGTCGGCAAGCAAGAAAACAAAATCATGTGAGCTGTTACCTACCTCCATGCGATCGCATGGAAATCAGGCATCAAAGCCATGCGATCGCATGGCCCTGAAAAGTTGGCCACATGTCTATAAATTTCGCAGTTTTGATTGATCATAATACCATCTATCTATCTCTCACTCGTACACACGCACACACACACACACACACACACACACACACATATATATATATATATATATATATATATATATATATATATTATATTCTAATTTTAATTTTAAATTCTAATAATAAGGGTATGTTAGCGAATATTGTAAGGGTGTAAGTCGAAATTCTGTCCGTGTAACGCTACGCTATTTTTAATCACTGTAAGTTATGGTTAATGTTATTTTTAAATTAATGTCTCGTAGCTAAGTTATTATTATGCTTATTTAATGCCGAAGTAATCGTGATGTTGGGCTAAATATTAAAATTGGGTAATTGGGCTTTGGACCATAATTGGGGTTTGGACAAAAAAAGGACACTTGTAGAAATTAGACTATGGGCTATTAATGGGTTTTATATTAACTAAATGATACCTCGTTGATTTAATATATAGACTTATAATTTGACGTATTTATATATAACCACAAATGCTTAACTGGGTACGGTGGGCGGGATATATATAAATACCAATAATTATTCATTTTACCGGACACGGAACTGGATTAATAGTTAATAGACTTGTTGAAATAGGGGTGGATTACATTCAAGGGTAATTGGTGTAATTGTTAACAAAGTAGTAAAACCTTGGTCTACACGCAGTCGATAACCTGGTGTATTCATTAAACAAAGTATTAAGACCTTGTAACAATTCGAATCCCCAATTAGTTGGAATATTTGACTTCGGGAATAAGAATAATTTGACGAAGACTTTTGCACTTTATGATTATGAATGATGGACTATTATGGACAAATCTGTATGGACATATCGAATAATCCAGGACAAAGGACAATTAACCCATGGTAATAAAACTAAAATCAACACGTCAAACATCATGATTACGGAAGTTTAAATAAGCATAATTTATATATTTCATATTTAATTGCACTTTTATTTATTGTCATTATATTTAATTGCACTTTTAATTATCGTACTCTTTAATTGTTGTACTTTTTATTTATCGCATTTTTATTTATCGCAATTTCATTATCGTTATTTACTTTATGCTTTAAATTAAGTTATATTTATTTTTAATATTTTACATTAGGTTTTAACTGCGACTAAAATTTTAAAATCGACAAACCGGTCATTAAACGGTAAAAACCCCCTTTTATAATAATAATACTACTTATATATATATATATATATATATATATATATATATATATATATATATATATATATATATATATATATATATATATATATATATATATAAGTAGTATTATATATTTGTATTTTTACAATTATAAGTTAAAACTAATATAGCGTTAAACTTGGCTAAAGATCCCTGTAGAACGAACCAGACTTACTAAAAACTACACTACTGTACGATTAGGTACACTGCCTATAAGTGTTGTAGCAAGGTTTAGGTATATCCACTCTATAAATTAATAAATAACTTGTGTAAAATTGTATCGTATTTAATAGTATTTCCTTGTAAAAATTAAACTATTTCATATACCCCTCGCGTAACATCAAACTACAAGGCTCGTCGGTTTATTCGAAGATCGATTTACGTTCCGGGTATCATCAAATGCGGGTGAAAGAGGATGATATTCCGAAGACTGCTTTCAGGACGCGTTACGGTCATTACGAGTTTATGGTTATGCCGTTTGGGTTGACTAACGCACCAGCTGTGTTCATGGACCTCATGAACCGAGTGTGTGGACCATACCTTGACAAGTTTGTCATTATTTTCATTGATGACATACTTATTTACTCAAAGAATGATCAAGAGCACGAAGAACATTTGAGAAAAGTGCTAGAGTTGTTGAGGAAAGAAAAACTGTACGCTAAGTTTTCAAAGTGTGCATTTTAGTTGGAAGAAGTTCAATTCCTCGGTCACATAGTGAACAAAGAAGGTATTCAAGTGGATCCGGCAAAGATTGAAACCGTTGAAAAGTGGGAAACCCCGAAAACTCCGAAGCATATACGCCAATTTTTAGGACTGGCTGGTTATTACAGGAGATTCATCCAAGATTTTTTCAAAATAGCAAAACCCTTGACTGCAGGCATAAAGGGAAGAAATTTAAATGGAAGGATGAACAAGAGAAAGCGTTTCAATTATTGAAGAAAAAGTTAACTACGGCACCTATATTGTCATTACCTGAAGGGAATGATGATTTTGTGATATATTGTAACGCCTCAAAGCAAGGTCTCAGTTGTGTATTAATGCAATGAACGAAGGTAATTGCTTATGCGTCTAGACAATTGAAGATTCACGAGCAGAATTATACGACGCATGATTTGGAATTAGGCGCAGTTGTTTTTGCATTAAAGACTTGGAGGAACTACTTATATGGGGTCAAAAGTATTATATATACCGACCACAAAAGTCTTCAACACATATTTAATCAGAAACAACTGAATATGAGGCAGCGTAGGTGGATTGAATTATTGAATCATTACGACTTTGAGATTCGTTACCACCCGGGGAAGGCAAATGTGGTAGCCGACGCCTTGAGAAGAAAGGACAGAGAACCCATTCGAGTAAAAGCTATGAATATAATTATTCGTACTAACCTTACTACTTAAATAAAGGAGGCACAGTAGGGAGTTGTAAAAGAAGGAAAGTTGAAGAATGAAATACCCAAAGGATCGGAGAAACATCTTAATATTCGGGGAAGACGGAACTCGGTATAGGGCTGAAAGAATTTGGGTACCAAAGTTTGGAGATGTGAGAGAAAAGCTACTTAAGGAAGCACATAAAACCAGATATTCAATACATCCCGGAGCAGGAAAGATGTACAAAGATCTCAAGAAACACTTTTGGTGGCCGGTTATGAAAGCCGATATTGCTAAATACGTAGGAGAATGTTTGACGTGTTCTAAGGTCAATGCTAAACATCAGAAACCATCAGGTCTACTTCAACAACCTGAAATCCCAGAATGAAAATGGGAAAACATTACCATGGATTTCATTACTAAATTGCCAAGGACTGCAAGTGGTTATGATACAATTTGGGTAATAGTCGATCGTCTTACCAAGTCAGCACACTTTCTGCCAATGAGAGAATATGATAAAATGGAGAAGTTGGCGCGATTATACTTGAAGGAAGTTGTCTCCAGACATGGAATACCAGTCTCTATTATCTCAGATAGGGATGGCAGATTTATTTCAAGATTTTGGCAGACATTGCAACAAGCATTGGGGAATCGTCTAGACATGAGTACTGCTTATCATCAACAAACTGATGGGCAATGTGAAAGGATAATACAGACCCTTGAAGACATGCTACGAGCATGTGTTATCGATTTCAGAAACAGTTGGGATCGACACCTATCGTTAGCAGAATTTTCCTACAACAACAATTAACATTCGAGTATTGAGATGGCGCCGTTTGAAGCACTTTATGGTAGAAAGTGCAGGTCTCCAATTTGTTGGAGTGAAGTGAGGGATAGACATATTACGGGTCCGGAGGTAATTCAAGAAACTACTGAGAATATCATCTAAATTCAACAACGATTGAAAACTGCCCAAAGTCGACAAAAGAGCTATGCGGACATTAAAAGAAAAGATATAGAATTTGAGATTGGAAAGATGGTCATGCTTAAGGTTTCACCTTGGAAAGGCGTTGTTCGATTTGGTAAACGGGGGAAACTAAATCCAAGGTACATTGGACCATTCAAGATTATAGATCGTGTCGGACCAGTAGCTTACCGACTTGACTTACCGCAACAACTCACCGGGGTACATAATACTTTTCATGTCTCGAATTTGAAGAAATGTTTTGCTAAAGAAGATCTCACCATTCCATTAAACGAGATTACAATTAACGAAAAACTACAATTCATTGAAGAACCCGTCGAAATAATGGATCGTGAGGTTAAAAGACTTAAGCAAAACAAGATACCAACTGTTAAGGTTCGATGGAATGCTCATAGAGGACCCAAGTTCACCTGGGAGTGTGAAGATCAGATGAAGAAGAAATACCCGCACCTATTTCCAAAAGATGCGTCAACACCTTCAACAGCTTAAAATTTCGGGACGAAATTTATTTAACGGGTAGGTACTGTAGTGACCCGAACTTTTCCATGATTATATATTAATTGAAAACTATATTTTCATGATTAAATGTTTCCAACATGTTAAGTAATTAAACTTGTTAAGACTTGATTATTTGAAATGACTTTCATGTAGACAATTGACCACCCAAGTTGACCGGTGATTCACGAACGTTAAAACTTGTAAAAACTATATGATGACATATATATGATTATATATATAGTTAACATGATATTATGATAAGTAAGTATCTCATTAGGTATTTTAACAATGAGTTATATACATAAAATTGAGTTTATTGAATTAAGAAACTCGAAACGATATATATAACGATTATCGTTATAACAACGTCTTACTAAATACATATGAATCATATTAAGATATTGATACACTATGTTTAATAATGATAAATGATAAGTAAACATTTCATTAAGTGTATTAACAATGAACTACATATGTAAAAACAAGACTACTAACTTAATGATTTCGAAACAAGACATATATGTAACGATTATCGTTGTAACAACATTTAACTGTATATATATCATACTAAGATATATTAATATATCATAATATCATGATAATGTAATAATTTAATATCTCTTTAGATATAATAAACAATGGGTTAACAACATTTAACAAGATCGTTAACCTAAAGGTTTCAAAACAACATTTACATGTAACGACTAACGATGATTTAACGACTCAGTTAAAATGTATATACATGTAGTGTTTTAATATGTATTCATACACTTTTGAAAGACTTCAAGACACTTATCAAAATATTTCTACTTAACTATAATGCTTACAATTACATCCTCGTTCAGTTTCATCAACAATTCTACTCGTATGCACCCGTATTCATACTCGTACAATACACAGCTTTTAGATATATGTACTATTGGTATATACACTCCAATGATCAGCTCTTAGCAGCCCATGTGAGTCACCTAACACATGTGGGAACCATCATTTGGCAAATAGCATGAAATATCTCATAAAATTACAAAAACATTAGTAATCTTTCATGACTTATTTACATGTAAACAAAATTACACATCCTTTATATCTAATCCATATACCAACGACCAAAAACACCTACAAACACTTTCATTCTTCAATTTTCTTCATCTAATTGATCTCTCTCAAGTTCTATCTTCAAGTTCTAAGTGTTCTTCATAAATTCTATAAGTTCTAGTTTCATAAAATCAAGAATACTTCCAAGTTTGCTAGCTTACTTCTAATCTTGTAAAGTGATCATCCAACCTCAAAAAATCTTTCTTATTTATAGTAAGATATCTTTCTAATACAAGGTAATACTCATATTCAAAATTTGATTCAATTTCTCTAACTATAACAATCTTATTTCGAGTGGAAATCTTACTTGAACTTGTTTTCATGTCATGATTCTGCTTTAAGAACTTTCAAGCCATCCAAAGATCCTTTGAAGCTCAAGTTATTTTTTCATCATTTCCAGTAGGTTTAACTACTAAACTTGAGGTAGTAATGATGTTCATAACATCATTCAATTCATATATATATAAAACTACCTTATTCGAAGGTTTAAACTTGTAATCACTAGAACATAGTTTAGTTAATTCTAAACTTATTCGCAAACAAAAGTTAATCCTTCTAACTTGTATTTTAAAATCAACTAAACTCATGTTCTATATCTATATGATATGATAACTTAATGATTTAAAACCTGAAAACACGAAAAAACACCGTAAAACCGGATATACACCGTCGTAGTAACACCGCAGGCTGTTTTGGGTTTGATAATTAAAAACTATGATAAACTTTGATTTAAAAGTTGTTCTTCTGGAAAAACGATTTTTCTTATGAACATGAAACTATATCCAAAAATCATGGTTAAACTCAAAGTGGAAGTATGTTTTTCAAAATGGTCATCAAGACGTCGTTCTTTCGACTGAAATGACTACCTCTTACAAAAACGACTTGTAACTTATATTTTTGACTATAAACCTATAATTTTTCTGTTTAGATTCATAATATAGATTTCAATATGAAACCATAGCAATTTGATTCACTCAAAACGGTTTTAAAAACGAAGAAGTTATGGGTAAAACAAGATTGGATATTTTTTGATTGTTTTAGCTACGGGAAATATTGTAACAATTCTATATAAATCATATCTTAGCTAACTTATATTGTATTATACATGTATTCTAATATATTATGTAATCTTAGGATACCATAGACACGTATACAAATGTTTTGACATATCATATCGACCCATGTATATATATTATTTGGAACAACCATAGACACTCAATATGCAGTAATATTTGAGTTAGCTATGCAGGATTGAGGTTGATTCCAAAAATATATATACTTTGAGTTGTGATCTAGCCTGAGACGTGTATACACTGGGTCGTGGATTGATTCAAGATAATATATATCAATTTATTTCTGTACATCTAATTGTGGACAACTAGTTGTAGGTTAATAACGAGGACAGCTGACTTAATAAACTTAAAATATAAAAGTATTAAAAATGTTGTAAATATATTTTGAACATACTTTGATATATATATACATATTTGTTATAGGTTCGTGAATCGACCAGTGGTCAAGTCTTACTTCCCAACGAAGTTAAAATCTGTGAAAGTGAGTTATAGTCCCACTTTTAAAATATAATATTTTGGGATGAGAATACATGCAGTTTTATAAATGTTTTACGAAATAGACACAAGTAAATGAAACTACATTATATGGGTGAATGATCGAAGCCGAATATTCCCCTTTTTTGCTTGGTAACCTAAGAATTAGTAAACCGATCTACTAATTGACATGAATCCTAAAGATAGATCTATTGGGCCTAACGAACCCCATCCATGGTTGCGAATGCTTTAGTACTTTGATGTTGTTTTATCATGTCTGATGGATTTCCCGGAATGATAGGGGATATTCTTATATGCATCTCGTTAATGTCGGTTACCAGGTGTTCACCATTTGAATGATTTTTATCTCTATGTATGGGATGTATATTGAAATATGAAATCTTGTGGTCTATTATTACAATTTGATAAATATATAGGTTAAACCTATAACTCACCAACATTTTTGTTGACGTTTAAAGCATGTTTATTCTCGGGTGATTATTAAGAGCTTCCGCTGTTACATGCTAATATGTGGACAAGATTTGGTGTCTGCATGCTTGTATAATATTGTTTAAAACTGCATTCGAGATTTATTTTGTTGTAACATATTAATATTGTAAACCAATATGTATTGGTAGTGTGTAAGTGTGATATTTTTAGATTATCATTTCTGGATAATCTAGGTGGTGTCTTTTTAACCTTGTCGATAAAATAAAGGTTATGGTTTGTTTTAAAAACGAATGCAGTCTTTGAAAAACATCTCATATAGAGGTCAAAACCTCGCAACGAAATCAATTAATATGGAACGTTTATAATCGATATGAACGGGACATTTCAATTATCACCAACTCACCCATACTACCTTTTATTATCCATTGTGTGTTGTTACTTTTCAAGCTTATTAGCATCATAACTCTTCAATTAATACATTACCTTATGTGTTGTAGAACAATGGTTCACTTAACACGCGGTGCTACCAACAATACCCTGAATGTTACGTTAACCGTTGAACAATTTTAACAACTACTCGGTGCCGCCCAAGGCAACAATAATAATCACCATGAGAACAACAACCAAGGGAATCAAAATACCCCTACTTCGTGCACCTACAAGGAATTTATGAACTACAAGCCTTCGTCCTTCAAAGGGAATGAGGAAGCCGTTGAGTTGACCCGTTGGTTCGAGAAACTCGAATCAATATTTTGCATCTGTAATTGTGGAGATGTCGACCGGGTGAAGTATGCTACCCACACTCTAAGTAGAATTGATTTAACTTGGTGGAATGCCTATACCCAAACTATAGGGCTAGATGCTGCAAATGCCATTTCGTGGCCCATTTGGAAACAAATGATGACTGACAAATTCTGCCCGGGGAACCAGATTCAGAAACTAGAAGTTGAGTTCTGGGAATTGAAGTTTAAGGGAACTGACATTGAGACCTATACCAACCGATTTATAGAGTTGGCTACCTTGTGCCCGAACATGATACCAACTGAGCAGAAGAAAATAGAGAGGTACATGGAGGGTCTTCCTGAAGAAATTCAGGGAAATGTTATTGCTGCGGGGAAAGAGACCTTGGACGGAGTGATACTGATGGCTCAGAACCTAATGATGGCTAAGAGAAGAAAGGTTGCTGCCAATAAACAAGCCAAGGTTAAGACTAGTGAGGGTAAGAGGAAATTTGAGCCTGCTCAAGGGTCGAATCAAGGTTCAAACAAGAAAGTTGCTGATAATTCTAAAGGAGGTTATGCTGGAAAACAATCGCTTTGCAAACATTGTGGAAAGCATCATTCTGGTTGGTGCACGGTTGTGTGCTTGAAGTGTAAGGGAGAAGGACATATAGCCAAGAATTGTAAAGTGCCAAATTCATCACCTAACACACCTACTACTAAAGCTAATACCCAAATTCCTACGTGTTGTGATTGCGGAAGAGTTGGGCACTTTCGTAATCAATGCCCGAAGAAAAAGGGAAATGCTGGTAATGCTAGTAATACTGGTAACACTAGTAATGCTGGGAATGCTAAAAGTAGAGCTTTTGTGATGACTGCCGAGAAAGCCCGTGACGATGAGGAAGAAGGATGAAGAGGCACAAGGAAGAGTTTTTGGCATCTACAAAGTCCTTTGAAAAACTTTCATAGTGTTCTTTATGTTTTATTACATATGTATTTTGAAAATTTTGTTAAGTTTTTGAGATACCCTGATTATCTTTCTTTATTAAATGAATGAATAATATTTCTATCTTCTTTTCTTTCAATTACTGTTTAAACACCCATCTTCTAGAGAAATAGATATTAACTAGAATGACATTAGTGGAAAGTTGATTACCAAATTTCAACTTAATGGAGTGATAGAATTATGAGTTAAAATAATATAATGACACCTGATCAACGTGGTTATATTATGATAAGTCGTACATTTCTAATGGATCCTGATAGTGATAGGGTCTGATCAACTGTATGACTACCGTGTACCATTACCTGACTCCTTTATCCCTCTATTGTAAACTAAAAATATCAACTTTGGATATCATATTACTTGAGGCCTCAAAATTTCTTTCGTTTTCAAAATAATCCACTTCTGCATTAAAGATGTACCAGTGGTTAGAGACTTTCCTGAAGTATTTCCTGAAGAACTCCCTGGTTTCCCTCCTCAAAGACAGGTCGAGTTTCAAATCAAATAAACTCCCGGTGGTGCACCTATTACAAAGTCACCGTACCAATTAGCCCTATCTGAGATGAAGAAATTATCTAACCAACTCCAAGAACTTTTGGAGAAAGGTTTCATTCATCCTAGATCGTCTCTGAAAGGAGCACCCGTTCTTTTCGTTAACAAGAAAGGTGGCTCGTTGAGGATGTGTATTGATTACCGTGAACTCAACAAGCTAACTATTATGAATTGATATCCACTTCCTCGTATTGATGATCTATTTGACCAATTACAAGGATCAAGTATCTATTCAAAGATTGATCTTAGGTTATGTTATCATCAGTTGAGAGTCAAGGAAGCCGACATTTCTAAGACTGCTTTCCAAACTCGTTATGGACATTATGAATTTCTTGTCATACCTTTTGGTTTAAACAATGCTCCTGTTGTTTTCATGGATCTTATGAACCGTGTTTGCAAACCCTATCTTGACCAATTTGTGATCGTTTTCATTCATGATATCTTAATCTATTCCAAAAACGAGAAAGAGCGAGAACAGCATCCGAGGTTGATTCTAGAGCTCGTGAAGAAAGAAGAATTGTATGCCAAGTTTTTTTTCAAGTATGAATTTTGGCTATGATCCAGACAATTCCTCAGACATGTAGTTGATAGTGAAGGAATACATGTCGATCCTGCGAAAATCACTGCTTTTCAGAACTGGGAAGTACCCAAGTGTGAGAAACATATTCGACAATTTTTGGGACTTGCTGGTTACTACCAAAAGTTTATCAAAAACTTTTTCTATTCGAAGCCAAACCTCTCACCAAACTAACTTATAAAGAGAATAAATTTGAGTGGTCCGAAGAATAAGAATTTGCATCTAAGATTCTAAAGGATAAATTGACCACAGCTCCGTTTCTATCACTAACCGAAAGCACCGATGATTTTGAAATCTATTGTGATGCCACTAATCAAGGTTTCGGATGTGTTTTGATGCAACATAAAAAGGTTATGGCCTATGCATCTAGACAGTTAAAGAAACATGAGCAAAACTATACCACACATGACTTGGAATTAGGAGCCGTGGTATTCGCGTTAAAGATATGGAGACATTACCTTTATGGAATCAAATTCACAGTGTTTATCGATCATTAAAGTCTTCAACATATCTTTCACCAGAAGCAACTGAACATGAGACAAAGGCGTTGGGTCGAGTTATTGAATGACTACGACTGTGAGCTTAAGTATCATCCTGGAAAGGTAAAAGTAGTTGCCGATGCTCTTAGTAGAAAGGATCGTGCCAAACCGATTCGAGTCCGAGATTTAAACATGGTTATTCGTACAAATCTTACATCTCAAATCCGTGAAGCCCAACTCGAGGCATTGAAAGAAGAAAATGTCAAACTCGAGGGAATTAAAGGACTTGAGAATCAATTATAAGTCAAGGAAAATGGAAAGCGTTATTTCAATAATTGGATCAGGGTCCCTTAATTCGGAAATCTTCAAGAACTAGTCTTGGATGAAGCATATAAGACTAGGTACTCTATTCACACAAGTTCTAGTAAATGTATCACGATATGAAAGAGTTTTACTGGTGGCCTAATATTAAATCTGATATGGCTGAATATGTGAGTAAGTGTCTTACTTGGTTAAAAGATAAGGTCATGTTGAAAGTATCCCCTTGGAAAGGCGTTGTCCGCTTTGGTAAAGGAAGTAAACTTAGCCCACGTTTTGATGGACCTTTCAAGATTATTGAAAGAATTGGTCCCATGGAATATCGATTAAAATTATATTCTGAGCTTAGTAATGTACACCACGTATTCCATGTCTCGAATCTTAAAAAGTGTCTTGCTGATTACACACTCGTTATTCCATTGGATAATATCCGCATTGATGAAGAAATGCATTTCGTTGAAGAACTGATAGAGGTTATGGATTGTGAGATCAAGCATTTAAAACAGAGTAATATTCCTATTGTTAAGATCCATTGGAATTTATGAAGAGGCCCCGAGTATACCTGGGAACGTGAAGACCAAATGAAGCGGAAATATCCCCATCTTTTCTCAACCGCTGATGCTTCCAAGAAATCCACCTGAAACTTCGGGACGAAGTTTAAATTAACGAGGAGATACTATAACAACCCTCAAATTTCCATTCTGATCTGACTAAATTACCCCTAGGGTTTTCTCTGCATTCTGTGTGTATTAAATATCTAGGGTGGTTATTTGAAACACAATTAATACGAAACAAATCAACGTTGACCTAATGTTACTTTAGTAAACAACACATTTTAATTAAATTTATATTATTATATGTAACTTTCGTTAATACTATTATATGAATTAAAATGTATATATAACCGTGTACGATATAAAAATATATATTATAGTATTTAAATATTTGTGGCACTTTTATAAAATGTAAAACTATAAGGTAAATTAATTAATTATATGATAAATTGTTATATATAAATAAAAAACGAAATTAATATAAATAAATATTTAATTTCAGTAATAATAATAATAATATAAATTAAATAATTATTTATTCTAGAATATTCTATTTTTTTCTCAAGATTATTTATTTATGGAAATTATACATGTATTAATCTAAAATGATATTTCTTTGGAAACAAGTTTGTGAACCTAGACATTTTTTCTAACCAAATACATTTACTTGGAGAATAAGAAAGATATATTTTTTTTAATAAAATAAATCGGCCATTTTTATAAAATATTTTTTTGTTTATTATTTAAATTATTTAACTTGTTTTCTAAGGTAATTTTTCCCTATAAATACCAAGCTAAACCTCACAATTTTTTTCTCATAAATCCTTGGAGTCTCTCTCAAAACCCTAAATTTATTTTTTAAGTTTTCTTTCTTTTCTTTTATTTTTTCAATTTTTAATTTTTTAGCCAATTATTTTATTTATTTTTTATTAAATTATATACAATGAAAATAAATATATGTAATACATGATAATTACTATTATTATTATAAGTTTATGAAAAATTAATTTTACAAATTTATAAGTCGAAATTATATTTTTAAATAATTAAAAATTAAATTAATATATAAATATATATACGGTATACATAAATAACTATAAAAATATAAATAGTTCGAAATAAATTATTTAAATATTTTTAAAGTAAAGTAACATACTTATAATAATTATTATGATCAAAATGCAAATTATATATATTAAATACAAATTTATAATGAATTAATCATATTTTTAATAACCGAATAAGAAGAAAAATACAAAAGTAATTAATAAAAACTTTATAAATTCATGGGATCTGGTATAAAATCATCTTAATATTATTCGAACATGCAAAAATAAATTATTTAGTTTTAGAATCACTAGAATGATTGTTATTAATTTATTTATGATTCAGTTTACATAAATAATGTGTAAATTGAGTTTTAAATTTTATAAATACTTTAAAACAATAAAAATAATTTTTTCATAGTGTAATAGATTTATAATAATTTATAAAATCGAAACCCTAATTTATATAATATTATATATATTTATTCTTTATTTATTTGTATATCGAATTACTTAAGTACACATAAAACGAATTTAAAATTTAATAAACTATCAACAACAGTAAGTATTATATAAAAGGTATTTAGAACAGTATTAGAACATATAAAAATAATTATAAAAATTATTGGAGTATTATTTATAATTAATTTAGAATTATATATTATTTAAACATAAAAATAATGCAAAATTCGTAATAAATATTTTTAACATTAAATAAAAAATACATAAATTTTTTTTGAGTTTATAAAACTTAGCTAGACCTGCAAAAATTATAAAAATAATTATTTGGGTCGAATTAGTATTTATTCCATAATTAAACTCTATTTGTGTATAAACCGAAAACAAATAAGGAAATAAATACAAAATAAATATAAAGATAAGGTATAATATTATTATAAAAATTTTCTACAGATTTATGAACTTAAGGAAATTTATAAAAATTATAAACTAAATTATTTGATATTTAAATAAATTAAAAAAGAATTTAGGAAATTATATATCTAGTTTTGGAATATATAAAATGTATATAAAAATATATTAACTAATTATAATAATTCTAATATAAAAATCTGAAAATAAATATTTAATTAATAATTAAATAATTATTTAACATATATAATAGATATTTAATATTATACATATACCTTGTAAAATATATAACATATATTATACATACATATACTTTATTAATTCATTAATATTATATAAAATACAATAACATAACATGATAATAAACCTAAACTTATATACACTTGAATAAATTAAGATAATCGAATTATTAATATAATAAATAGTATAATAAACATATTATTAATACATTAACGTGTCGTATTCCTATACGCACATAACGAGTGAAGGTTATGATCACAAGATAACGTATGACTTATACGAACTCACCGCTACTTACGGTCAAGTGGATGATGTCTAGGTTGCCATGATGAGAATACAGTTTTAGATTAAACGAAAGGTTGTAGACTTATAGTCCAACTGAAAGTTCCTGAACCCCGGTTACATCTGGTCATCTCGACTTACTTGATAGCAACGAGGTTTGGACAAAGTTATACAACATTTTAGGGTGAAGATTATAACCCGAACTTTCTAAGACTAGAAACCTACTTTAAATGGAAACTTTCTAAAAGTAGAAACTCTTATCATAAATTTTCACTATTAATATAATCATTATATTAGTAAACATACTCTCTGTCTGTTAGACAAATTTCTGATTAAGTCTATATATCACTAGGTTGAAAGCCTGGTCATATACTCTCGTTCATTTCATTCGTGGAATTATCTTCATCTTTTGCTGTGCTATTTAACATGATTTTCATAGTCCCATTTTTACCGTTTTTATATTTTGAGATGAGACACATGCTTGCTTTTAAATGTTTTACGATTTAGACACAAGTAAACTTGAAAAACTTTATATGCAACTGGATGAGACTTTTCGTTAAACTTGTAATTATACATGTATTTATACTTATATTTTTAAATGCTAAATCCCCGCTAGATAATATCGTTAATTGCATGAAGTTGAGTTGGCAAACTTAATTATTGATGGTAGCGCTATGGGAGCAACGTCCCTATCTATTGACAGATGTTAAGTGGGTACATAATAATGAAAGCATGGTACGACGGTACCATGGGGTATTAATTGTTTAGTTCAATATTATACTCATGGCATATACTTTTATTTTTGATATATGATTTATATCGAATTTTTATAACTAAATCTTGTGGTCTAAAAATCTTGATTATTGATATAAACCTATGGATTTCACTCAACCTTTGTGTTGACCTTTTAAACATGTTTTGTCTCAGGTTATCATTAGCTTTGTGATGCTAGCTAATGTGCTGCTGATGATTGCCTGCTTTGGTTGCTACATTGGAGTCCATCATTTTTATTTATCATTTAATATTTAGACATTTGTCATTGGATTAAAGATGTAAAACCTTATTAATTTTTCGCTGCAATACAATTAATGTTTTATAAAACATCTCATATAGAGTAGTTTGCATTTGTACACTTGTGTTATGATATTGAAAAGTCACAAATAACTCTAGCCCTATTTGGGGGTGTGACACTTGAGAATTTGAAAAGTAAAGATTTTGACTTTGACTCTTCTATTTATACACCGAATTTGGGTCACACATGGGCCTAACCGAATTTGTACCGAATGGACCTTAACAAACCGAATGTCAGTCCATTTCATTCATTTTAAATTCAAACTTTGATTAATCCAGATTAATATAATCACAAGTTTATTGCTTTTACATCAAACATTAAGATTGAGTGAATTTTGAACATTTTGAGACATAATGAATCTGCAGTGTTTGGTTTTCAGATTCGGTAACATGCTAAAAATAGCATTTATTCATGAAAAATTAATTTTTTGGATTTTAAACTTTTCCAATTTTTAAGATTTTTCTAAATTTAAGATTTGTACTTATAGAATTTTGAAATATATACAAGCACAAATCTTCAGTGATACCAATTGATATAGGCGTTGCATACGGAGATGTATACAAGCCAAAGTAAATTTTATCAATTTAAAACACAAGTTTGTATGAATCCACTTTTCAAAATCAATTTTCTTTCTTTTGCATGTTCTCCCTTTCTCCCCCTAAAAATGTGATATAGTGAGAAGTAAATCACCATTTTCATCATCCCATAAGAAAATTATAAACTCCTCCTTGAAACAAGAAATTAATCAGTTACCTCCCCCTATCGTAGCTATTGACATATAAGCCCAGGGAGTTAACAATAAATCAAAAGGCTCACCCTAGTATCTAAAGCATTAAAGTTCAGTTGCTCCCCTAGAAAGAATGTACTCCCCCTAAACACAAGATCCCAGGTTTAAGTACCACTTGAATTTAGGAAACTAAGCACTATACTCCACCATGCCTATTTGTTGAATCAAGAACTTTAGCCTAACCTCATCCAAAGGTTTAGTAAACATGTCAATTAATTACAATTTTTTAGGCACGAAGTATAATTCTATATCTCCCTTTTCTACATGGTCCTTGATAAAGTGATGACATATATCTATGTGCTTGGTTTTAGAATGTTGGACCGGGTTGCTAGTAATGGCAATTGCACTTTGGGAATCACAATATATTGGGGTCTTAGTTGTAGTGACCCGAACTTTTCCATGTTTATATATATTAAATGAAATTGATATTTACATGATTAAGTGTTTCCAACATGTTAAGCAATCAAACTTGTTAAGGCTTGATTAATTGAAATAGGTTTCATATAGACAATTGACCACCCAAGTTGACTGGTGATTCACGAACGTTAAAACTTGTAAAAACTATATGATGACATATATATGATTATATATATAGTTAACATGATATTATGATAATTTAGTATCTCATTAGGTATTTTAACAATGAGTTATGTACATAAAATTGAGTTTATTGAATTAAGAAACTCGAAACGATATATATAACGATTATCGTTATAACAACATCTTACTAAATACATATAAATCATATTAAGATATTAATACACTATGTTTAATCATGATAAATGATAAGTAAACATGTCATTAAGTGTATTAACAATGAACCACATATGTAAAAACAAGACTACTAACTTAATGATTTCGAAACGAGACATATATGTAACGATTATCGTTGTAACAACATTTAACTGTATATATATCACACTAAGATATATTAATATATCATAATATCATGATAATGTAATAATTTAAAATCTCATTAGATATAATAAACATTGGGTTAACAACATTTAACATGATCGTTAACTTAAAGGTTTCAAATCAACATTTACATGTAACGACTAACGATGACTTAACGACTCAATTAAAATGTATATACATGTAGTGTTTTAATATGTATTCATACACTTTTGAAAGACTTCAATACACTTATCAAAATACTTCTACTTAACAAAAATGCTTAAAATTACAACCTCGTTCAGTTTCATCAACAATTCTACTCGTATGCACCCGTATTCGTACTCGTACAATACACAGCTTTTAGATGTATGTACTATTGGTATATACACTCCAATGATCAGCTTTTAGCAGCCCATGTGAGTCACCTAACACATGTAGGAACCATAATTTGGCAACTAGCATGAAATATCTCATAAAATTACAAAAATATTAGTAATCATTCATGACTTATTTACATGAAAACAAAATTACATATCCTTTATATCTAATTCATATACCAACGACCAAAAATACCTACAAACACTTTCATTCTTCAATTTTCTTCATCTAATTTACCGTTCTTCAAAAATTCTACAAGTTCTAGTTTCATAAAATCAAGAATACTTCCAAGTTTACTAGCTCACTTCCAATCTTGTAAAGTGATCATCCAACCTCAAGAAATCCTTGTTATTTACAGTAATATATCATTTTAAATCAAGGTAATACTCATATACAAACTTTGATTCAATTCCTATAACTATAACTATCTTAATTCGAGTGATAATCTTACTTGAACTTGTTTTCGTGTCATGATTCTACTTCAAGAACTTTCAAGCCATCCAAGATCCTTTAAAGCTAGATCATTTCTTGTCACTTCTAGTAGGTTTACCTACTAAACTTGAGGTAGTAATGATATTCATAACATCATTCAATTCATACATATAAAACTATCTTATTCGAAGATTTGAACATGTAATCACTAGAACATAGTTTAGTTAATTCTAAACTTGTTCGCAAATAAAAGTTAATCCTTCTAACTTGACTTTTAAAATCAACTAAACACATGTTATATATCTATATGATATTCTAACTTAATGATTTAAAACCGGAAAACACGAAAAATACCGTAAAACCGAATATACGCCGTCGTAGTAACACCGCGGGCTGTTTTGGGTTAGTTAATTAAAAACTATGATAAACTTTGATTTAAAAGTTTTTCTTCTAGGAAAATGATTTTTCTTATGAACATGAAACTATATCCAAAAATCATGGTTAAACTCAAAGTGGAAGTATGTTTTCCAAAATGGTCATCTAGACGTCGTTTTTTCGACTGAAATGACTACCTTTACAAAAACAACTTGTAACTTATATTTCCGGCTACAAACCTATACTTTTTACGTTTAGATTCATAAAATAGAGTTCAATATGAAACCATAGCAATTTGATTCACTTAAATCGGATTTAAAACGAAGAAGTTATGGGTAAAACAAGATTGGATTTTTTTTTATTGTTGTAGCTACGGGAAATATTATAACAATTCTATACAAATCATATCCTAGCTAACTTATATTGTATTATACATGTATTCTAATATATTATGTAATCTTGGGATACCATAGACACGTATGCAAATGTTTTGACATATCATATCGACCCATGTATATATATTATTTGGAACAACCATAGACACTCTATATGCAGTAATGTTGGAGTTAGCTATACAGGGTTGAGGTTGATTCCAAAAATATATATACTTTGAGTTGTGATCTAGACTGAGACGTGTATACACTGGGTCGTGGATTGATTCAAGATAATATATATCAATTTATTTCTGTACATCTAACTGTGGACAACTAGTTGTAGGTTACTAACGATGACAGCTGACTTAATAAATTTAAAACGGTAAAACGTATTAAAAATATTGTAAATATATTTTGAACATACTTTGATATGTAAGTACATATTTGTTATAGGTTTGTGAATCGACCAGTGGCCAAGTCTTACTTCCCGACGAAGTAAAAATCTGTGAAAGTGAGTTATAGTCTCACTTTTAAATCTAATATTTTGGGATGAGAATACATGCAGTTTTATAAATGTTTTATGAAATAGACACAAGTAATTGAAACTACATTATATGGGTGAATGATCGAAGCCGAATATGCCCCTTTTACTTGGTAACCTAAGAATTAGTAAACCGATCTACTAATTGACGCGAATCCTAAAGATACATCTATTGGGCCTAACGAACCCCATCCAAAGTACCAGATGCTTTAGTACTTCGATGTTATTTTTATCATGTCCGAAGGATTTCCCGGAATGATAGAGGATATTCTTATATGCATCTTGTTAATGTCGGTTACCAGGTGTTCACCATATGAATGAATTTTATCTCTATGTATGGGATGTTTATTGAAATATGAAATCTTGTGGTCTATTATTATGATTTGATAATATATAGGTTAAACCTATAACTCACCAACATTTTTGTTGACGTTTTAAGCATGTTTATTCTCAGGTGATTATTAAGAGCTTCCGCTGTTGCATACTAAAATAAGGACAAGATTTGGAGTCCATGCTTGTATGATATTATGTTAAAACTGCATTCAAGAAACTTATTTTTGATGTAATATATTCTTATTGTAAACCATTATGTAATGGTCGTGTGTAAACGGTATATTTTAGATTATCATTACTTGATAATCTACGTAATGCTTTTTAAACCTTTATCGATAAAATAAAGGTTATGGTTGTTTTAAAAATGAATGCAGTCTTTGAAAAACTTCTCATATAGAGGTCAAAACCTCGCGACGAAATCAATTAATATGGAACGTTTATAATCAATATGAACGGGACATTTCATTAGTAATCTTAAAGCCATAGTCTAATGGTTGAGTTTGCATCCACAAAACTTGAGAACAACAGGGAGCTGCAATAATGTACTCAGACTCAGCTGTTGATAATGAAACACAGTTTTTTTTCTTGGATGACCAACCAACTAATCTATTCTCCAACATCTGAATTGATCCTGATGTGCTCTTTCTATCAACATGGCAACTGCCATGATCCTCATCCGTATAAGCAGCGAGATTGAAATTAGATCCATGAGGATACCAGATTCCAAGGTTAGGTGTACCTTTAAGGTATTGGAAAATTGTAACCACCGCTTTGGAGTGTGATTTCTTAGGGTTTGACTGAAATCGAGCACAGACAGTTACAGCAAGTGTAATGTCTAGTCTATTTTCAGTCAAGTACATGCGTAAGCTAACCATGCTTTGATAAAGAGTTATATCAAAGGGTTCGCCATTTTCATCAGCATTTGACAAAGTCCTCAACGGGGTTGACATTGTTCGCAAACCAGTCATTTTAAAACGTTTTAATATATTGTTAATGTATTTTGTTTGATTGATAAAAATGTCATTTGGTAATTGTTTGACTTGTAACCCCAAGAAGAAATTAAGCTGGTCAAGCATGCTCATTTCGAATTTGTTGGCCATAAGGTCATCAAATTCTTTGCATAAGGTCGGGGACGTGGAACCAAAAATAATATCATCAACATAAATTTGAACCAAAAGGATGTGACTGTGGTTTTTACGAATGAAGAGCGTTGTATCAATTGTTCCACGAGAGAAGCCATTTTCCAGCAGATACTTTGTCAAGGTCTCGTACCATTCACATGGTGCTTGCTTTAGACCGTACAAAACTTTATCCAAGTAGTAAACGTGGTTTGTATGAATAGGATCGACAAAGCCTTCTGGTTGATCAACGTAAACTTCCTCTTGAAGATTACCATTCAGAAATGCAGTTTTAACATCCATTTGAAACACCGTGAACTTCATATGAGAAGCATAAGTAAGAAAAATACGAATAGCCTCAATCCTTGCAACTGGAGCAAATGTTCCATCGTAGTCAATACCTTTTCATTGTTGATATTTTTTGGCCACAAGATGTGCCTTGTTTCTAACCACAACCCCATCAGAATCTTTCTTGTTCTTGAATATCCACTTAACTTCGATTGGTCGTTGACTCGCTGGTCTTGGACCTAACCGTCATACTTTCAAACGTTCAAATTGACCTATCTCCTCTTGCATAACTATCACCCAGTTTGGATCAAGTAAGGCTTGAGCAACCGAAGTCGGTTCAATCTTACTAAGAAATGCAGTATACAAACACATGTTCTGAGTAGCCCTTCTAGTTGATATTGGAGCAGTAGCATCACCAATGATAAAATCAATCGGATGACTTTTAGTCAATCGGTTGGTATGTGGAAGAGGTTCACGATCGGTAGTATCAAGTGAAACATTAACCGTTGTTGAAGTTGAACCACGATCCTCTTGTTCTGATGTAACATTGTCTAATGGGTCTGTTTAAGTTTCTGGGGAAACAACTGGAATAGAATCATGTGATGCATCTTGAATCGAATCAAGATTAACATCAGGATATGGGAGGAAGGATGCAGAAACAATAGGTGAATCAGTTGGTGTTGTATATTCATCATAGAGACTTGGTTGTGTCTCCATGGTAATTGATTGTGTTGGTGTTTCCAGTACGACATGAACATCTGATTTCCTTTGAGGAGAGTAAAGAGTATCAAACAAGATATCCAGTTCCTCTGTAGTTACCGTAGGAATACCCTTCTTCGAGAAAATTGAGTTACGTGCAGAGAAGTAGTAGTCAGGATCGGATCGGGTTTTGAACCGAGTTGTTCAAAAGCCATTCCCGATAACTCATGAAAACGAACATTGATACTTTCCTTGATTGTCCTTGTTATTTTGTGATAAACACGATAAGCAACGTTATTTGACGAGTATCCGAAAAATATGGCCTGATCGCCATGAGCATCAAACTTTTCTGAGGCTTCCAAAGTCGTTAAGAACATAGCATATACAACCAAATACACAAAAATATTTAACGTTCGGGCGTCTACCATATAATAACTCATAATGAGTCTTATAAAATGTTTGTTTATGATACAACGATTTTGTTTATAACATGCACTCAAAATGGCCTCACCCCACATTTTTTGAGGTAGTTTGGAGTAGGAAAGCATCGTTCGTGCTGCCTCGCACAACTTAAGATTGCGTCATTCGACTACTCCATTCTGTTGAGGGGTTCGTGCAGCAGAGAACTGATGTTCAACGCCTTGGTCTTTTAAGAAACTATCAAGCGGGTCATTCTTAAATTCCGTCCCATTATTAGTTCGGATGCTCTTAACATGCTTGTTAAAAGAGCGTTGAGTTTTCTTGATGAACTCAATGATAATGGCAGATGTCTCAGATTTAGTTCTCAAAAGAAAAATCCATGTAAATCGGGTATAGTCATCTACAATGACAAGCACATGTTTTCGGACACCGAGGCTAGAAACCCTCATGGGTCCACATAAGTCGATATGCAATAATTGCAAAGAAGTTGAAGTACTAGGGACTTGCTTAAGCGGATGATTAGTCCGGATAAGTTTACCCATTGCACATGATGGACACACATGATGCTTATCATATTGAGAACTAGGAATACTATCAACAAAGTCTTTAGAGACTAGTCGATTGATTACCTTTTAATTAAGGTGTGGCATCTGGTGATGCCATAACCACGAATTTTTTTTTATGGAACGTGCAATCAAACACAAGTTACCATGTGTTGACGCATCATTGAGGTCAATAGTGTATAGTGAAGCAAAACATTTACCAACAAGGATATAATTTACCAACAAGGATATCACGTAGTGCATCATGCAATTTAGATTGTAAAGCATTATTCAAAAGCACATTACATAAACTATCAGCATAAGCAATCTCAAGTTTTACAGAATCATCAGAAGTCTTAACACACAGATTATTCCAAGTAGATGTTTTGTTCGCAGAAGAAAAATGAAATACATGAGATGGTTTCCTAGGTCGACTAGCAGATTTCTTGGTTTTGTTCGCTACTTTCTTAGTCTTTGACATAGGTACCCATTTAGAGTTGTAAATCAAGTTTGGATTAAACCTTGTGACACGAAAAATACCTTTGTTAGTTAGACGTCCAAACTTTTCAGTTGACATGTGAGAAGATTAACTTTTCATAATATCTAATTTAATTTTACGTTCGTTTGCATCATACTCACTAAAATCAGGTTTTAGACTTTTGTGTTGTTTAGACTTCACTGGGTTCTTTAAAATACTTTCCATTGTATGATTTGACATTAACATCATAGGAAGTTGTTCAGTAGAATAAGAACCATCTGGATGATGAACCTTCTTAACAATAAATTGCTTCGAAGGTGAATCATTTGAAACACATTTCCCCAAATGAGAACGTAAAGGATTTTTAAGAATGGTAATGGGTTTAGAAGCATTAGATTGTGTGTACCCCTTAACCGTCTTATCAATCCCACCAGCACATTCAACTTTGTTCACACAGGTAGAAGTCATTTGTGCTGTGTGTGCCTTTGGAGAATCTTGCTTATGTGTTTTAGCCTGCTTTAGTAGAACTATCTTACGATTTAAGCTCTTAATCTCAAGACACAAGTCCTCAGCAGAAACTACAACTTCACCTTCCCTAAAAGCATAAGTACATTCTTTCCTAGGAAGTGGAGGAAGTTTATCACACATCTTAAGCATTTGTTTCAAAGATTCACATCTAAGTTGTAATTCAACATGTTCTCTTTCAAGTTTATCAACTAGATGATTCAAATCTATCTTTTCGGGTTTTGTTTCATTTGGCTCTACCTTAGGTTCAACTTTTGGTTCTACCTTAGGTTCTACCTTTTCATCAAACGCCTTGTGACCTAGTGATTTTGACTTAGCAAGTTTCAACTTCTTTTCCGTGTTGTCTAATTTGGTTGCAAACTTGTTGGTTAAGTCATTTAGTTCATGTGCTAGGTGTTCACCGATTCTAGCTTTTGAAACACGACATGCAGTTAAGGCCAGTAGAGTTAGTTTTGCTTCAATAGCAGGTGTCACAAGAGAATTAGGTTGCCAAAAACTTCATTTTCTAGCATCAAAATGTATTTTTCTAGCATGAGTGTGGAAATGTAAACCAATATACGTGAAGGTACATAATCAGCATTTTGCATATTCTGTTCATGTTCGACTAGCTCTTGTAAGAAACTAGGATGTGATTTACCCATTTTAGCGTTAATATTTTCATACATTAAGTTGATTTGATAATATTTCTTTGATGAACGATTAGCAATAACATTATCAAAATCACCATCAGATGAATGAACAAAATGATATGGTAAATCAGCTTGAAAGTAATTGGAATGATATAAGCCTGGAATCTTTTTGTAAATATCATCCAACATCCCGGGATCTTCAAATCCAACCTCCACTTATCACCATGAATTGTTTTCGGTTTACTCATAAAGATTGTTTGCTTTGAAAGTTCCATGTTAATGATAGCGTTTGATTGCTCTGTTCGATAGAGTTTTTCCTCATATCATTCAAGTTGAGCTTTAATTTGAAGAGAATCTTTAGTGAATAGTGAAATTTTAGATTTCTTTTTAATTAGGGTTTCTTCAAATTGAACAATTTTCTTGTTTATCTTGGAAATTGTGGGTTCATGTCGTTCTTTTAGGTCGAAGAGATCTTTTTCAATGAATTGAACTTTCTCCGCAAGACGTTCGAATTTCAACAATAATCTGTTCTTTCAATTTTGATCAGAAGAATTGACTTTTTAAGTTCTTCCAACTCAGTGTCCATGGAGCTGAGTTGGGTTCTCAAACGATTCACTTCCGATTGTGAATTGGATGATCAAGAAGATTTAGTCTCATTTAGTTTGATTTACTCTTTTAAAGTTTTTTTTTAGTTTTCAAGCCTTTAACTTCTTTAGTGATTGAGACTAAATTCTTCATCAATTTATTTTGCATGTTCACAAAATCAGTTGAGATTTCAGTAAATTGTACCTCATCATCATCAGATGTTGAGACAGAGTTCTCCATTGCTTCCTTAGCTTTGATAAGCTTGGTCACCTTGCAAACATTAGCATGTTCCACCTCGAAATCTGAATCATCCGTCCAATTGAACCAAGTATCATCAACCAGTTTCAGCTCTCCCCAAGTCTCCATAACCTTTGCCATCAACATTTTCTTCTTGTAGTAAGCTGCATCCTTCTTCTTAGGCATTTTACATTCACGGGAGAAATGTTTAGCTTTGTCACAATTATAGCAAATTGAATCTTCCTTCTTGAAATCATCAGCATGTTGATGTTTTGAGGAATCAAGTTTCTTGTAGTAGGAGGAAGAAGATGAATTCTTGCATTGGTTGCTTGATTTGCCTTTAAACTTATACTTAGTCAAAGCTTTGGTGAATATAGCAGCCATCTTGACTAGTTCAAGGTGAGAATCATCAACATCTCAAAGGTTGAGCCCTTCGGAATCAGTTGATTATTCAACAAGCACTTTATTTGATAAGCTTTTGGAAGTAGTGTAGGATTTTCTCTTCTTCTTAGCAATGAGGGCAAGTGGATCACCAGGAGAAGATTACTTCCTTCCATCTTGAAGTTTAGACACGGCTGGCTGATAATGCTTAAGGACTCCAACTAGCTCATGAATATTCAACTTATCAATCTCTTTGGTAGATCGAATGATGGTTCCATAAGGAAGCTAATCAGAATTGAGCTTTTTAAGAAACTTCATGTTGATCTCAGCATTCACTTTAGTAATCTTGCACCTTTTCAACTCATTCAGAACACCATTGAAACGATGGTAGGTATCCTTGAGAAGTTCTTCAGGTTCCTGCTTGAAATCTTCATAAAGTCCTAGAGGCTTATTTAGCTTAGTTACATCAAACATATCATAACCTTCTTGTTGTCTTCTGATCTCATCCCATATGTCTTTCGCAGTAGTGTTGCTATCAACATTCTCAAACAATTCATACGGGATGGCTTGCATGATGACATTTTTGGCCTCAATATCACCTAGAGCTCTCTCACGTTTCTATACACAAAATTCATAGACTGGAATTGGTATACCGGTTTCTGGATGAAATTCAATAATTGGTCCTTTTTTCAAAGAAGCCCAAATGTACTTTGCCTTCTCACCCTTGTAGTCTATGTACTGAGTGATACGATAGAGCCACTGGTTATACTTGCCATCAAACAATACAGGAGGTCTGGAATCTGATCCAATAATCAATGTATTGAGTAGACATTTTGACAAAATCTGATGTAGATTCGGTATTGATTCGGTAAATCACAAAATCTAAGATTCAAGTTCAAGATCTAATTAAATGTCAAATTCGGTTTCGGTACTGCAGCAGATTCGGGTTCGGTATCTAGTTCGGTACTATAGCAGATTCGGTATATCAGATTATGTAACAGATTCTAATAAATAGTAACAAGTATCTCACACAGATTCGGTAAGTGCAGAATTTGAAGTCTTAGAACACTTAACCCCAAAATATACCAAGTATATCTGAGATTCGGTTTCGGTATCTGATTCGGTAACCAGATTCTATAATTCTTGCAAAGAATCACAAACTAGATGAAATCTAATGCTTAACACTTGAATTGAATTCGGTAACCTAGTTGCAAAATGAAACAAGTTAGTAACAAGTAAAAATCAATTCAACCGAATGTCTACCGAATGTCAACTGTAGCAGTTGATAAACCGAATCTAAGTGTGAAACTTAGATAATTGATCGAATCTCTACTAGAACCACTTGAATTAGCTACGTATTATCAAACCGAATGTGACTGAATCACAATTACACCACAATCAACAACATCTTAACTGAATTGCTGAGATGAAGCAGATTCTGTGAGTCAGTTGAAATACCGAATGAGGATCAAATCACCAAAAAATGATGAATCAATGAAATTAAACCGTCATATAGTTGCCTAATCACCTCACAAACTTAACTGAATCTACTGATCTTTAATTGAACACAGAAACAAGCTTGAATTAACCAAAATAGAGAGTTTTAGCCACGAACTCTCTAAATTAGCTTGAATCTCCATAATTGATGTTGTAAAGCTGTAATGATGATCGAAAAACTTTCTAATGTACCTAATAAACCTTCGCTGAGCTTTTCACACAAATCTGAACGTCAGATTATCAAATTCGATGAAACCAAATCTGATTCAATGTAACTGAATGAGTTCAGATCTTGTAATCTTCAATCTCCGGATCGATATAGTGATGTCGTCTCACTTCCTGGAAGATCTGATACCAAATGATAGGTCAGATCATGATGAGAATCGAAGATAAAAAAGATAGATTGAGATTCGGGTGAATAGTAAACAGATTCGGTATTAGAGAGTTTCGATATATTACAATTCCACAGCTTCTTAAACTAGTTTACAATTCAATGGCTATCTAATTAGTACTACTAAGGTTCCTTATATAGCCCTCTTCTAAGGAACCATCTATTAAGCTTGTTTCACATTAACACTATACACCTTTGGGGTCCTAACAGTTTGTAACTGGTCAACCAACTTAGTAGACAGAAATTGGGAAGTACACTGTCTAATGAATCTTGATTCCAAATAGTCGTGTTCATCCTTCATGGTTTTGACTGTCCATGTTAGAGTTTTAGGTTCTATAGAAATATGTAAAACCCAATTGCATTCAATATGCTTTACCCTATGATGTGATTTGGGTAAAGTAGTTGGATTTGCTTTTTTGCACTTTCTTTTTTGCCTTTATTTTTGTCCCACTACCCTCACCTGCTTTCACATTGTTTGAAGATTGACCAGTCAAAGGATTTTTCTCACCCATAAATTCTCCTTTTTGAAAGTCTCCAATTAACCCCCACATCTTGCCCTCACCCTGGTCATGTCGTTTTTACAATCACAAGATTCCTTTTTGTCTCAATAGCATGCAAATTTATAAGTTCATTTACCTCGTCTTTACTACTAAACTCTTGACCAACATAGAAATGAACTGTGTTTGCAGATGGAGATGTTCTTTCCTTTTCTTGTGCTTTCAACTCCTTAAGTTTTTTGTTAGAATCTCATGAATTTCATAGATGGTGTGTCAAGCCTTAGAGTGGTGGGATATGACGAGGGCTATAAATATCCTACCAAGACATCCTTAGAAGTGAGTCATCACACATAGCCAAATCACCTAAGAGAGTTCAAGAGAGTTGTGGAATTAGTCAATCTTGACTCTTTGACTAATTCTCTCAACATCCATATCAATATTCATACGATATTCATTCTTATTCGACCTAACATTTTTTCTTCCTTATGTGATCAATGTCATTCTCATCACCAACATCACTATCAAATTCTTCAAGATCCAAACGAGTTCATTTGTAAGCTTAATCTTGTACTAGGCTTGTTGATAACCTTTTCAGGCATATGTTCAAGTCCGGCAGCACGCTGCTTCGAACGACTGTACCCTGAGAACAGACGAAGAATCTGTTTAAGGGAATTGTGTCAAACACAAGCCCGGTTCAACCTTTAATTTGGTTAGATTGTTCTATGTTGTCGTTCTTAATATGATTATTTACTATACATATTTGATATTTGATTATTACATTTCTGATAATATTTATAATTGTTTTAGTTTCGTATACATATTTCCTACATCAATTCAATACATGAAGGACGAGGAAAGCAAAAAAAAAAAAAAGTTAAGGACGACGAGTGTATTTTAAAGCAAACCACAGGGATGAAGAATGTAAAAATGTCATTTCATTTCCTTTAACCAAATTGTTATAATTCAGTAGGCTTATAACTACCTTTAGTGGTTCTTGACTGTAGAAAGTATATAGAGATAGAGATACTGTAAAACGGAGAAAACAAAGGTTGAACAAAAGGTATGAGTAATTGGTTTTTTATTTATAGAAAAATGTACAATGAGAGTTTGGTGGCATTTGGAATCTAGAGAGAGAGAGTGTGTTTTTGTTAACCAAAAAATACATCCAATAAACTCTAACTCAACACACCTATTTATACTCAAAAAAATATACTATGCAATATCTATAATAATAATAAAATTATCATCCAATTATTACTTTTATAACACTCCCCCTTGGATGATAATTTTATTAGTGAATAACTAGTACTGCCTCGTTAAAAACCTTGCTAAAGAAAACCCTTTGGGATAAAACTTTAGCTAAGGGAAAAAGAGTGCAGCATAGAGTTGACTCCCCCTCAAGTAGGCAACGCCTGAGTTGTTACATCTTCTGAACATGCCTCATGCCAATATTATGAACGTGTGTTCTGAAAATAGCAGTTGGAAGTGCTTTAGTGAAAAGATCAGCAGAGTTGTTGATTGAACGTATCTCATTTTAATCTGGTTGTCTTTTACGATATCTTGAGTATATGAGAAAAATCTGAGGTTTTCATCTGAAACTGTATCATCTAAATCTTTTATGTACAAGTTTGGCCCTCGTGATTTGTCTACAGTCTCCTTCATGGTTTGTTCAAACCGTTGTTTCAGTTCCTATTCCCTTTCAGTCTTTTTCTGAGCCTTACCAATATACCATTCTTTTCCATCAAACTTATGACCGTTAAGACCGTTTATAGCTTTAGCGCCTCGTCAGCATTTATGTTTTGTTCTGTCATTTTTGATACTCTTCTTTCATTTGTATTATGTAAGCTGTATTATCTTCATAGATAGTTGTTACGCTTTTATAGCGTTCTAGTCCACAAGAATTAATAATGATTTGTATCATTGATCTTAACTAAAATCATTCCTGAGTAGCTTCATGTAATGCAATCACTTCGGCATGATTTGATGATGTTGCAACAAGTGTTTGTTTTGAGAACGTCATGATATTGCGGTGCCTCCATTTAGGAATACATATCCAGTTTGAGATTTAGCTTTATGTAGATCGGATAAATAATCTGCATCTGTATAACCAAACAAATCTTGTTTCGAGTTGTTAGAATAAAATAATTATAAATCAGTAGTTCCCCGAAGGTATCAAACTATTTGTTTGATCCCATTCCAATGTCTTTTGGTAGGGGCTGAGCTGAACCTTGTCAACAAATTAACTGCAAAAGAAATGTCAGATCTTGTATAATCTATAAGATACATAAGAACCTCAATTGCACTAAAATATAGAACTTCCGATCTGTTAAAATTTTCATGATCTTCGCAGGGATGAAATAGATCAGTGTCAATATTGAGTGATCTAACAACAATGAGTTTGTCTTTAAAAAAAATGTTTTAAAATCTTTTCGGTATAAGTTGTTTGATGTACAAGTAAACCATTAGGCATATGCTCAATTTGCAATCCAAGGTAATACTTGGTTTTTTCAAGATCTTTCATTTCAAAATAATTCTTTAGAAGTTGAATGATTTCATAGATCTCTTTATTTGTTCATATGATGTTAAGAACATTGACATAAACAACTACGATCTCATATCCGAACATTGTTTTTTATAAAACATACGTGCAAAATAAGTTTATATTTATACCCTTTTTTTTATCAAGTAGTCATTCAATCGGTTATACCGCATACGTCCCGTTTGTATAAACCCACTTAGAAATCTTTGTGATTTAATGGAATATATTCCCTTGGGTTTTACATTAGATGCTTATGATACCTTAACCCTTTAGGTATATTCATATATATCACTATTAAGTGATCCATACAGATAAGTAGTAACAACATTCATGAGATGCATTTAAATAACTACCAGGTTGATTAAGTATCTAATAAGTAATTGTATCCATTACAGGAGGATAATTTTTCCTCCTAATTCATTTCTGGTCTTTGTGGGAAATATTGAGTTACAAGTCTAGTTTTGCCTTGTAACTTCATTTGCACATTTCTTTTCGGATAAAAATTCATTTGTATCCCATACATTTCACATCTTTAAAAGTGATAACGATTGATCCGAAAACTTTTCTTTTATCGAGCGATTCTAATTCAGCTCTTATTGCTCCTTTCCATTGAGCTCAATCATGTCCATTTTGTATATTCAATGACAGATTTTAGTTCCAGATCATCATCTTTATTCATGATGTCATTGTAACATTATATGAAAATATCTCATAGAGATTTTAGTTTCATTTCGGTTCCATAATATTGCATAATTTATCGCAATTTTAGTATTTACATTTATCAATATCCTCTGCAGAAGGAATATTGATTTGTGGTTCTTCTTGAACACTTTCTCTTACCTCATTATCAGCTGATTTTCTTTTTCGAGGATTTTTATCTTCGGAACCAATTGATCTTCCACGTTTGATGCGTGGTAAAGACTCAACAGTAACATTATTGCCAGCTTTTGGAATTTCAGTTCGAGCTGGAGCATTTATCGCTGGTATATATGATTTAGTCACTTTTTTATATCTGTAAATGCATAAAGTAATTAATTTGCAAGTTCTTGCATATGCATTATTTTTGAACTTTCGTTTCACATTCTTTTGTGCGAGTTCAATATACCTTAATTGATGTTCACATCATGAAGCATCATTTTATTTTTTATTTTTATTTCTCCCCCTAATCTAGGGAACAATGTTTTATTAAAATGACAATCAGCAAAACGTGCTGTAAAAACATCACCCATCATGGGTTCAATATATCTTATGATTGAAGATGTTTTATATCCAAAATATATTATCATCTTTCTTTGAAGAACCATTTTATTGTGTTGTGGTGATACAATTGGAACATACACTGCACAATCAATGTTTTAAGGTAGAAAATATTTGGCTCTTGGCCAAAATCAAGTATTAAGTGAAAATATTTACGACTTCCACATGGTATAATGCGAATTAATGTCGCAGCATGTAAATTTACATGTCCACATATAAATATTGAGAGATTTGTACTCATTATCAATTGTCTAGTTATTAGCTGTAAGCGTTTATCTATTGATTCAGCTAAACCAATTTTATGTATGCACATGAGCAACTGGATGTTCAACAACAATCCCTGTAGATATATAATGATCATTAAATGCTTGAGATGTTAACTCACCAGTATTATCAAGTCTCATCCTTTTAATGGTGTAATCAGAATAATGTGTTCTCAATTTAATAATTTGTGCAAGAAACTTTGCAAATGCCATATTACGGCTTGATAACATACAAATATGAGACCATCCGCTAGATGCGTCTATTAGAACCATGAAATATCAAAATGGTTCACATGATGGATGAATTGGTTCATATATCTTACCTTGAATTCTTTCAAGAAACATTTGTGATTCTTTTTCACAATATACTTTTCATTAATCACCATATGTGCTTTCCATTAATCACCATATGTGTTTTTTTTTTTATAAATCACCATATGTGTTTTTTTTTTTATCATATATCCTTTTCACCATATACGCTTTTAATCATATGCGCTGTGTTTTTCACCATATGCGCTTTTAATCATATGCGATTTTCATCATATGCGTTGTGCTTTTCATTATATTCGCTTTTTATCATATGCGCTTATCATATGCGATGCGCTTTTTATCATATGCGCTTTTTTATGTGAATAGTAAATTAATTAATTTCGTTTTACTATTCATATGAATTAATTTAGATTTACTATTTTGTTAATTGAGTAATATATATATACATCATATACTTGTGACTCCGAAGGCTCAAATGAATTTGACCATATAGTTATACGTTGTACCTTGCACATTAATTTTCAGTAGAAGCTTTAGATGCATATTATTTTCAGTAGAAGCTTTAGATGCACTTTTTTTTAATCACCAAATACCACAAACACTTTGTTTGCGTTTGTTCATAGTCATCAATGAAAACCATTTTCTTTAATTTTATTTTATACAATAAAATTAACGCATTATTATTCTTTTCAAAAACAATAATCTATTGTTATTGTTCACTTGTGCCATGTTTAACAACAAAAGTCAACAACCTCTGTCTTGTTTGTTGTGGCAACCAAAAACAACCTTTGCTTTTGTTACCGAGAATTCAAGACCAAAAAAACAATTAATTTTTAATTAATCTTTTATCAAAACCATAAATGATTTTATTGATCTACGTTGATATGGCCATAAAGAATTGACGGCTGACCTACTTTTGTAAGTGTATTTCGGCTATCATCCCGAAAACGCACAACGACTTTTTTTTTTTTTTATAAACTATTTGTTTCATATCTAGCTTAGGCAATTATTGTGAACATTTGGTCCCTATAAGAGCATTTATTTTTTAGACTTTTAGTTGATTTGTACTTGTCACAATTAGGGATAGCACCCGCGGGTCGTGGATGCGGATCCATTGGATCCATCACCCGTACCCGCGGATTTTTTTTAAGAGACATCCAATTGAACCCTTGTTCGTTGAAACAATTTGACTATATTTTTACTTCCCATTATTAAACGGGCCATTTTGATGCACACTCTTAAAAAAAATAATTTGTTTTTTAAGTGTTATTATTCAACCTCTTTTTATCAACGGTCATGTTTTTAACAAAACATTTGACAAGTTTGGAAAAAAGTTTTTTATTGATTATCATCAAAAGTTTTCTATTGTCACTCTACTGGATGAAATTATGGCATACAACCAAAATTGCAACCCAACACTACATAAGAACAAAAAGGTTGTTTTTAATTAACATATGTATATGTGTTAAACTCGGAATAATAATAACTTATTTTAGAAAATTAACATAAGACATGTTGAAACATTTTTGTCACATTTAGCTCATCAAGTCTAATACTTATCATTGATAGATTTTATCACGTCTAGGAAATGTTTACTTTTTTCTTGTATTAAGTCCTACTTTCATTTACCTTTGTTTGGAAAAAAGTTTTTTTTTACTTTGCTTTCCCCCTTTCTGTAAAACTCATTTAAACACTTTCTTTGTTTTTTTTTTTTTTTTAAAAAACTTCCTTTTTTTTTACGTTACCCGTAAATTATAAATATATAAAAAAAACTTTTTGTTTAAATTTTTTTTCTAGTTTTTAAAACGCCACTTGACCAATTTTTTAATTCTTTCACAACACCTGATATCGTGATCGTGACCTTTCACCAAAGCAAGAGATATTCTTGATAAACTAAACACGGACTCGTGTTAGAAATTGTCGGCCACAAAAAAAATTCATTTGATAAAAGTATATATTTTTTTTTTAGTTATAGAAGGAGACCACTTCATTTTCAATACTTCATTTTTGACAAAAAATTATTCCATTTTACCATCCTTTTTTTTCTTACTTTAACTTTTAAGATATACTTTTAATAAAAATACAAACTACTTTTTCTTATTTTAACTTTTAAGATTTACTTTTAATAAAAATACAAACTACTTTTTGTATTTTAACTTTTAAGATTTACTTTTAATAAAAGTACAAACTACTTTTTCTTATTTTAACTTTTAAGATTTACTTTTAATAAAAATACAAACTATTTTTTTATTTTAACTTTTAAAATTATAAATTTAAGAATAAACATTAGTATGCATGAAATAAATAATGATTAATTGCATAAGTAATCATAAATGTTAGATAACATATAAAGACCCCGTCGTATTCGTATTGATCGGAATTAATCTCGACCCATGGTACCGTGTTGTCAAATGACGTGTTGCGTACATAAAGTACCGTGTTGTCAAATGACGTGTTGCGTACAATCATGAGGTCTTATTAACATAAATATAAATGTTAGTGAAGTTAATAAGAGTTAGATTACAGAAAATATAATTCAGGTGGTATAACCGACCATATATAACTTAAATAACATAAATATAAATGTTAGTGAAGTTAGTAAAAGTTAAATTACAGAAATATAATTCAGGTGGTATAACCGACCATATATAACTTAAATAACATAAATATAAATGTTAGTGAAGTTAGTAAAAGTTAGATTACAGAAATATAATTCAGGTGGTATAACCGACCATATATAACTTAAATAACATAAATATAAATGTTAGTAGTCCAAAATTTGATATATTCGAGTCTGAAAATTATTAATAATTTCATACCTTGATTAGTGATTCGTGATCGTTTGAGATATCTTTTAATTACACTAAGCTTTTCGTGCTGATAACGTGTTATAATTCAGTAGGCTTATAACTACCTTTAGTGGTTCTTGACTGTAGAAAGTATATAGAGATAGAGATACTGTAAAACGGAGAAAACAAAGGTTGAACAAAAGGTATGAGTAATTGGTTTTTTATTTATAGAAAAATGTACAATGAGAGTTTGGTGGCATTTGGAATCTAGAGAGAGAGAGAGAGTGTTTTTGTTAACCAAAAAATACATCCAATAAACTCTAACTCAACACACCTATTTATACTCAAAAAAATATACTATGCAATATCTATAATAATAATAAAATTATCATCCAATTATTACTTTTATAACACAAATAACTTTTTCTTCGTAAGTTTTTTTTATAAACGAGAACCTATAAACTTGCATATTGACTCCTTCAAAAAGCACATTAGTTTTAATATGTTGCTTACAAAAATGGAATAATCAAGAATAACTTATATAATAATTATGAATATCACCATAATTTTAATGAGTTCTGTAAGGGTCCCTTGCTGGATAAAAAGCAAAAATGTCAAGAAAAATAGAACGATGTTTTCACAATTAATAAAACTTCAAGAAAAACACCGTATAAGACAATATTAAAAAAAAAAAAAAAAAACGTATAGCTACGATAAAAAAGACATAAATCTTGATAAGATACATAATCATTGACCTTTTATTATAATATATAGTATATAGTATAACTTTTGTTAAATAATTTAATTAACCTTAACAATTAAGAAAATAGATATAGATAAAAACTAAGAAAAAGAAGGAAAAAGGAAATAAGAAAAAGAAAGAAAAGCATTGTTTAAAAGATAAGAAAGATGAAGAACTAAGATTTACTTCAAAACCATTGCAATACCATTAACGATATTTAGAAGTATATATAATATAATATATATGTGTTATCTATAAATAATAGCGGAGATTTTGATAACGTGAAAAAATGTTTTAATGTTATTTTATTCGTACTAAATCTATTGTCCATATGTTACAAATTAATTTCACTTTTAAAAATAGATAAGAATAAAATGGTATAGTTCATTTTTATCTTTAAAGTTTGTAATAAGAAGAAAAAAAATAAATAAAATGTAAGAGGTAAAACTGAAAAGTAAAAAAAAATACATACTAATGTAATAATGATATTTCTTAAACTATGTTTTTGTCTGAAAACAATAAATTTGAAACGGAGGGAGTAATTAGCTGCATTAACATGATCGTGTGTGTTTGTTGTTGAAAAGGTTAATTAGGGGATTATCACCAAAAAACCCATTTTTTGAACTTATTTGCGTGAGAGCCCATAAAAAAAAGTTTGACAATTTGCCATCGCAAGGAGCAAGATGCCTCTTGCTCCCTTACGCCTTGCGTCCTTGCGACCTTAATCACACTTGAGAGCAAGGAGCAAGGAGCAAGGTGCCTCTTGCTCCCTTGTGGAAGCAAGGACGCAAGGTGCCTCTTGCTCCCTTGCTCCCAGATGGAAGCAAGATGCATCTTGCTCCCTTGCTCACAGGTGGAAGCAAGGACGCAAGGTGCATCTTGCTCCCTTGCTCCCAGGTGAAAGCAAGGACGCAAGGTGCCTCATGCTCCCTTGCTCCCAGGTGGAAGCAAGAGGCACCTTGCTCCCGGGTGGAAGCAAGGGAGCAAGGGAGCAAGAGGCACCTTGCTCCTTGCTCTCAAGTGTGACTAAGGTCGCAAGGACGCAAGGCGCAAGGGAGCAAGAAGCATCTTGCTCCTTGCGAGGACAAATTGTCAAACTTTTTTTTTATGGGCTCTCACGCAAACAAGTTCAAAAAAATGGGCTTTTTGGTGATAATCCCGTTAATTAGGGGATGAGCTTTATGTATTATGTTAGAGTAATTGTTATACTGTAAGTAATATAAGAGGTAAAAATAATATTTTGTTTCGCATGAATACTAACATTAGTTCAAGTTTTAGTATATAAATAAAAATAAATAAATAAATATAATATACAAAATGAAATTTTTTTTTTTTTTGTGTGGAGTGTTCAATAGCTAGATCTATGAGGTGGCATTGCTTCTTTGCGTTGAAACCCTCTTTGGGGCTAATTCCATACGAATCAGAACTAAGAAGTATGTTTCAATCGAGTGGCAACAGTTGCTGCGATATTATTGGCTTGAAGAGTCTGTTATCATCTGTGCTCAAGAATTGATTGTAGGAGCTCAGAGGTTTCTTAGATGCATTTACAGGAGCTCTTTATGATTGAATGAAGTGAAAGATCAAACCTGGGATGTTGTGCTATAACCGTTCGTTAGTCCGTTCGCTCTTCCCGAAGTGAGCGAATTGCATGTTGAGATCTCTTCTCCTTCTATCTAGTCGTCCCCGGGCGGGATCTACCAAGAATTAGTAGATACATTTCAAGATAGAGTCCGTCAGTCCATCCTGACCCATATAAAAAAGGTAGTTTTATATTTGAGAAATGTTGAAATCACACTTTTTACACAAAATTAACACAAAGCAGATAAACAACTCTCATCGTCTCAATTTAATAGTTACGAGTTTGACTTTTTATTTTTTTTATTTTGACTTTAAATAACTTTTTTGTGTTATACAATAAAAGATAAAATTTATATGAATCAATTAAGTTTTATATGTACTGGTATTATTTTCATCAACTATAGCACAGAAAAGTTATTTCGAGTAAAAATTATGATAAAAGTCAATTCATTCATGGTTAAAACTGATGAAATAATGTTATAAATAGCGAGAATGAAGGTCGAGAAAAAACTTGGAGTGTGATAGTGCATTTCATGGACTACCTGTGTGTACCTCATGGTGTAAAAGTATTTTGTGAAATTTAATTTAAGTAAATATATATAGCATTGCTATTTGTATTTTGTAAGTTGAGTTGTCATCGCATTCAATGCGTCGACAGATCCATGGTTTTAAGCATTTGTCATATTCGTGAAAGTGATTTTGGGCTCGGCCCACCAAAAAATAAAGATGATTTTAGTCTTGTCGTTGTAATCTGCTTGGATATTGGTTTACAATAATAATTAGTTTGAATTTGATTTGATTAATACCTTTTGGGTATCTATTAAATACTCCGTATCAATATAGTTAAATGTTACCTACGTCCAAGGTCGTAAAAGATGTGAGACATGGTCAAAACGATTGAGGCATTAGATACGGATGCTAACCAACGTTCACTTTTTATATATATTTCAAACATAAATAAGTATGCAAAATTAAACACAAATATATATGTTTAATTTGAAATATATGCCTTTAATTTGAAATAATATTTATGTTTAAAATATATTAAAAGGTAATGCTGGTCTACCTAGCCTCAACTCCGTCTCGATAGTTTTTTAGAGTTGTTGACCGTTTTTTACGGTTGTTGACCGTTTTTTATTGTTGTCCACCGTTATTTAATCGTTGACAATTTTTTAATCTGTTGCTACGGTACACAAGTAAATCAATTGAGACCCGGTTATATTACGTCAGCTATATCTAATCTAATAAAAGAACAAACTATAAATCACTTTGATAGGATTACTGTTGAAAGTGACACTACTTCTGAAGTGCCATAGCATAGCATCCACAATGTAACTAATTAAAACAATATTTGTTTTTCCCTTGCAACAATCAATTTATTGTTGAAGTACAAATAGAAAACTGAAAATATCAAATACATACGGAGTATGTAACTAGGTAGATTTCTCTTTCACGTGCGTAATGTAAGAATAAAACAATAATTATTGATTTGTTGACAGCAATAGATAAACCATGAAACTTGATTGTGAAATTTTCACTTTAATAAATTTCTGTTATAATAATAATAATAATATAGATATGGATAGTCAATTTTGGTGTATACATATAGTCAATTTTGGTACACAAAGTATGTATTTTTATATTGAGATTTTAGGCTATAAATACTCATGAATGCAAGCATTAAACTTGCACCATTTCACACACTTACAAAGTGTTTCTTTCTTTCTCCATTATCATCTTTGTTCTTACACTTCATTATTAGTATTCTTAATCAAGAATCAAATCACTAAAGGTAGTTATAAGCCTACTGAATTATAACATCAAGAATCAAACCACTAAAGGTAGTTATAAGCCTACTGAATTATAACACGTTATCAGCACGATAATCTTAATACTAAATATGGTTGGCTCTGCCACCAAAATGATATATGGTCGGTTATACCACCAAAATGATATATGGTCGGTTATACCACCAAAATGATATATGGTCGGTTATACCACCAGAATGATATAGGTCGGTTATACCACCTGAAAAAATATATGGTCGACACTGTCGCCAAATTTTCATTTATGTTTACTAATATTTATATTTTTGTTATATAATATTTATTTATGATTGCTTACACATGGTCGACACTGTCACCTACTTATCATTTATGTTATATTAAATTTATGTTTAATGTTTATATACTTATGAATATAAATTGACTCTAATTTATCATGATGTTTGTTTTAATTTTTGATAATAGAAAATGTCGAATCTGGAAAAGCTTAAATTTACTCCTTTAGAATCAACTGGAAACAACTACATGCCATGGGTTATAAAAGTAAAAATGCATCTTAAATCAATGGGCATTCTTGAAACCATAAATGAAAACAACACTTGTTCTGAAAAAGAACAAGCGACGGCATGTTGCTTTATTCATCAACATATTGATGAATGCTTACAAAATAATTATGTGACTGTAGAAGATCCCCATGTTTTATGGGAAGGTCTCAAAAGCAGATTCAATAATCAAAGAGAAATTTTACTTCCAGCTGCAATGGAACAATGGAGAACATTAAGGTTCCAAGACTTTAAGAAAGTAAATGAATACAGCTCAGCTCTGTATAATACATGTTCACAACTTAAATTCTGTGGACATGAAATTAGTGATGCAGACATGATGGAGAAAACTTTCTCCACAATGAATGCTGCAAACATCACAGTGCAAAGAAATTTGAGAATGCTAAAGTTCAAAACATATCCTGAACTTAATTCATATCTCTTAGTTGCAGAGCAAAATGATGAGCTATTAATGAAAAATCAGCAATCCCGTCCTACTGGTACACTTGCAATCCCTGAAGCAAATACTGCAAATAATTATAAACAGGGACAAGGACGCGGGCAAGGTCGTGGTTATAATAACCATCACCATCATCATGCCAAAAGCCATAACTATGGTAGAAACCATCCTTATGGTAATGGTAATGGGCGTGGACGTGGTCGTGGTCGTGGCCGTGGTGGTCAAAGAAATAGTAATCCACGAAAATATAAATATCAACCACAAAACAAGCCCATTAAACAAGATGTTGAAGAAAATTCTTCTAAAAATTCTGAAGAATCTTGCTACAGATGTGGTAGAATGGGCCACTGGGCTAATACTTGCCGAACATCTAAACATCTTGTTAAGATGTATCAGGATTCGCTGAAAGATAAAGAAAAGGAAGTAAACTTTGTGGATAACGTCGATCCAACAGTCACTGAGAAACCATCTGATTTATATGAAGATTTCTTGAATGTTTAAGTTGTGTGTCTTTCGAAAAATAAACGATTTAATATCGTCTGTCTTTGTCATTATGTTTGCTAAATGTTTCAGTACTATCTATTTGCGTTTAAAATATTGTGTAATATTAATGTACTCACTATTTATTTCTTATATATGAAGTTCAATATGAATTTTGCTGGAATACAACATCAATCAAGTGGTGGAGATCTCTGTATAGCAGACAGTGGAACTACACACACTATACTTAAATCCGAGAAATATTTTATTGATCTAAAACCAACGGAAGGAACTATACATACAATATCAGGACCTGCTAACTTGATAAAAGGGATAGGAAAGGCAAATTTCATACTACCAAATGGTACAAAATTTTTAATAAATGATGCCTTATTTTCTCCCAAGTCAAGCAGAAATTTATTGAGTTTCTCCGACATATACCTTAACGGGTATGATTATCAGTCAGTGACAACAGAAAATGAGAAATATTTAAGTATCACTGACAAGAGTCATGTGGTTGAAAAACTGCCAAGACTTAGTTCTGGATTACATTATACACATATAAATGTACCAGAAATACATATGGTAGTTAACGAAAAATATATTGATCCTGGTGTATTCAGTTTATGGCATAACAGATTAGGCCATCCAGGATCAACAATGATGAAAAGGATTATTGAATGTACTCATGGACATCCACTAAAGGATAGAAAAATCCATCATGATACAATGGTTCCATGTACATCTTGCTCTCTTGGAAAATTGATAACTAGACCCTCACCACTTAAGGTTGAGAAAGAATCACCAATGTTTCTTGAAAGAATTCAAGGTGATATATGTGGACCAATTCATCCACCATGTGGACCATTTAGATATTTCATGGTTCTAATAGACGCATCTAGCAGATGGTCTCATGTTTGTCTGTTATCAAGCCGTAATGTGGCATTTGCAAAATTTCTTGCCCAAATTATTAAATTGAGAGCTCATTTTCCTGATTACACCATTAAAAGGGTGAGACTTGATAATGCTGGTGAATTTACATCTCAAGCATTTAATGACTATTGCATGTCTATAGGAATTGTTGTTGAACATTCTGTTGCTCATGTGCATACACAAAATGGTTTAGCCGAGTCATTGATTAAACGTTTACAGTTAATCGCTAGACCATTGATAATGAGAACAAAACTCCCTGTATCTATATGGGGTCATGCAATTTTACATGCTGCTGCATTGATTCGCATCAGACCAAGTGCAAGTCATAAATATTCCCCCCTACAACTTGCTTTTGGTCAAGAGCCAAATATTTCCCATCTTAGAACATTTGGTTGTGCAGTGTATGTTCCAATTGCGACACCACAACGTACAAAAATGGGTCCTCAAAGGAGGTTGGGAATATATGTTGGATATGAAACATCTTCAATATTAAGGTATATTGAACCTATGACAGGTGACGTTTTTACAGCACGTTTTGCTGATTGTCATTTTAATGAAACATTGTTCCCTAGATTAGGGGGAGAAATGAAAAATAAAGAAAATGATGTTTCATGGTGTGAACCTCAATTAAAGTATCTTGATCCTCGCACAAAAGAATGCGAGACAGAAGTTCAAAAGATAATGCATATACAAGAACTTGCAAATCAATTGCCTGATGCATTTACAGATACAAAAACGGTGACAAAATCATATATACCAGCAGTAAATACTCCAGCTCGAATTGAAATTCCAAAAGCTGGTAATAACGTCACTCATGAATCTTTGCCACGTCAGAAACGTGGAAGACCAATTGGTTCAAAGGATAAAAATCCTCGAAAAAGAAAATCAGCTGATAATGAAGTAAAAGAAAGTGTTCAAGAAGAACCACAAATCAGTACTCCTACTGCAGAGGAGATTGATGATGTCAATACAGAAATTGCAATCAATTATGCATATTCAAAAATATTATGGAACCGAAATGAAATGAAAAATCTTGATGAGAAATTTTCATTTAATGTTGCATATGACATCATGAATAATGATGATGATCCAGAACCAACATCTATGGTTGAATGTCAAAATAGACATGATTGGGCTCAATGGAAAGAAGCAATACGAGCTGAATTAGAATCACTCAATAAAAGAAAAGTTTTCGGATCCATCATTCTCACTCCTAAAGATGTGAAACCTGTAGGATACAGATGGATTTTTGTCCGAAAAAGAAATGAGAAAAATGAAGTTACAAGGTATAAAGCTAGACTTGTAGCTCAAGGTTTTTCTCAAAGACCGGGAATTGATTATGAAGAAACTTATTCTCCTGTTATGGATGCAATTACTTTTAGGTACTTAATCAGTCTGGCAGTTTCTAAAAATTTAGAAATGCATCTCATGGATGTTGTGACTGCTTATCTATATGGATCACTTGATAGTGATATATATATGAAGATACCTGAAGGATTTAAGGTACCAGAAGCATCAAATGCAAAACCCAAAGAAATGTATTCGATTAAATTACAAAGATCTTTATATGGGTTAAAACAATCAGGACGTATGTGGTATAACCGATTAAGTGATTACTTGATAAGCAAAGGGTATACAAATAATCTTACTTGCCATTGTGTTTTCATTAAGAAAACAACATCCGGATATGTGATCATAGCTGTTTATGTTGATGATCTTAACATCATAGGTACAAATAAAGAGATCCATGAAGCCATTCAACTTCTAAAGAAAGAATTTGAAATGAAAGATCTCGGAAAAACCAAGTATTGCCTTGGTTTACAAATTGAGCATATGCCTAATGGTTTACTTGTACATCAAACAACATATACTGAAAAGATTTTGAAACGTTTCAATATGGACAAGGCAAAACCATTAAGTACTCCTATGGTTGTTAGATCACTCAATGTTGAAGCTGATCCATTTCGTCCATGTGAAGATCAAGAAGACATTCTTGGACCAGAAGTACCATATCTTAGTGCAATTGGAGCTCTTATGTATCTTACAAATTGTACAAGACCTGACATTTCTTTTGCAGTTAATTTGTTGGCAAGGTTCAGCTCTGCTCCTACCAAAAGACACTGGAATGGGATCAAACACATATTTCGATACCTTCGAGGAACTACTGATTTAGGATTATTTTATTCTAACGAATCAAAACAAGATTTGGTTGGTTATGCAGATGCAGGTTATTTATCTGATCCACATAAAGCTAAATCTCAAACTGGATATGTATTCCTAAATGGAGGTACTGCAATATCATGGCGTTCTCAAAAACAAACACTTGTTGCTACATCGTCAAATCATGCCGAAGTGATTGCATTACATGAAGCTACTCGGGAATGTTTTTGGTTGAGATCAATGACACAAATCATTACTGATTCTTGTGGACTAGAACGCGATAAAAGTCCAACAATTATCTATGAAGATAATGCAGCTTGCATAGCACAGATGAAAGAAGGGTATATCAAAAGTGACCGAACCAAACACATACCTCCTAGATTCTTCTCATACACTCAAAATCTCATTAAGGACAACGAGATTGAAATGAGATATGTTCAATCCAGCAAAAACTCTGCTGATCTTTTCACGAAAGCACTTCCAACTGCTATTTTCAGAACACACGTTCATAACATTGGCATGAGACATGTTCAAAAGATGTAACAGCTGAAGCGATGTCTACTTGAGGGGGAGTCAACTCCATGCTGCACTCTTTTTCCCTTAGCTAAAGTTTTTTCTCACTGGGTTTTCTTTAGCAAGGTTTTTAACGAGGCAGTAATTTATAGTTGATCTTCAACAAAATAAAATTGCTATCCAAGGGGGAGTGTTATAATAATAATAATAATATAGATATGGATAGTCAATTTTGGTGTATACATATAGTCAATTTTGGTACACAAAGTATGTATTTTTATATTGAGATTTTAGGCTATAAATACTCATGAATGCAAGCATTAAACTTGCACCATTTCACACACTTACAAAGTGTTTCTTTCTTTCTCCATTATCATCTTTGTTCTTACACTTCATTATTAGTATTCTTAATCAAGAATCAAATCACTAAAGGTAGTTATAAGCCTACTGAATTATAACATCAAGAATCAAACCACTAAAGGTAGTTATAAGCCTACTGAATTATAACAATTTCCAGGCATTTTAAGCAACAGACACCTTCTAGATTTCGACGTTTTAACAGCATTGATATACCACGTCCAAGATTCTTCGTTGATATTGCTTTAAAATATAGCTTTTTGTCCTGTTTGGTGGATCTTACCCACTTTCTTTTATTTCTATATATATTTCTAATTATTGCCCACAAAATATAAAAGATTATACACAATTAAATTACACCTTGTCCCTTGCACAAGTTATTGCAAATTCTCCATGTTGGCAAAAGGTTTAATCTGGAGGAGAAACCCTGATCCCGTGTGCCTTTGGCACCTATACCGCCCACTCAGTAAGGGCTAAGTATACCGTGTAAAACACCTCCCCCCAATACCCAACGAGAACTTGCAGGCTGAATATCGCCCCCGGAGGGATTCGAACCTGCACCCCATTTTTGGCAAAGGGCATATTCTCGTGGGCCCAGGGTTCATATGTGACTGGTACCACTGAAGCACTGCTTCGTTGGTGTAAGATTATTTAGAAAAAATATATCTTTAGATACATGATGAAATATATTAAATTTGCTCAATCTTATTCTTTTTCTTTTTACTTGTTTTGTTTGTTCTTATTTTCAAGGCACTTTCTAAATATATTAAAGTTTGGTGAGCTATCCTCGATTCATGAAGACTTTAGGGGGCTTTTATGAATTTTGAAGTTCTGGAGGGTGCAAAATGTTATATATATATATATATATATATATATATATATATATATATATATATATATATATATATATATATATAGGATCCCCAGAGAATTCAACTAAGGACAAACAAAACGTCGACCCGCGGTTAAAGTAGGTTTGTGGCATCATTGACATTTTGACTAACCAATAGAGATTTAGCAAATGTGTTAATTACAAAAAAAAGTTTATGACAAAACTGAGATTGCCTCAAATGATTATCATGACTTCTATCCAAGAATGTTAGACTTTCCACTTTGAGCATGATAAGTCACTAACAAGGCAATATATCCAAGGTAAATGGACATTTAATCCATATAGTACTTGTATAGGATGTTGGGTATCTTTTTGCAGGTGTTAAATGAAGTAAAGTGTTCAAGGAGTGATGTCCAAACTGATTCAAATGGCTATACAACATATATATATATATATATATATTGGTCTACCCGCGGTCGACCGTAGGCAAAGCCGCAGACAGGGCTGACTTTTTATCTCTCCATATAAATAGCAAGACTTAGAGGACTTTGAAGACTAGGACCTCTTGCATGCTACAACTCAAAATCATCAGAGAATCACAAGAATATAACATTTATACATATGTTTGTGATTAGCAAGATAAGTTTTATAATCTCATAGATTATAAAATGGGTGTTTGTAAACTTACTTTCAAATTCTAATCTTTATAAGTTTGCATAGTGTTGTAATAATTCTTAGAATTGTCTTAGGATTATAATCACTAAAAAAGGGTGATTCTTTGTACTTTATAATTAGAAGCATATACTAGCTTAGCTATCATCTTCCTTAAAGGGAACTAGGGAGTTAATTAATCTCATTTGAGATTAATACATGTCCAAGTTGAAGACAAGTTGATCTAAGTTGGAGGTAATCTTTCAAAAGGATAGAAGGATTAGGTTTGTTGTATAAAGAGAAGTACAAGACTTGTGTAAGACCCTAAACCCAAGTGTACATGTGTACATAAATGTCGAATAATCAAACTGTATTAAACTGAAACTCACAGACTGATTTTGAGTGTGTGCGCGCCGCGCACTGTCCCTGCGACAGAATCCTGCTTTTTCTAATTTGAGTTAAATGAAGGGTAGTTTGATCTTTTCACTTGTTGGACGGTTTGAGGCCACAAAACCTGATCCAATCTAATTTGGATCTCATTCTTCATCTCTTCCCCACACTTTCAAACCTAGAGTGAGAAATAGAGTTTAGAGAGAGAGCTTCAATTGGAGAAGAAGAAGCTTAAATCAATCGAAGTTGCAAGTGTTAAAGTTGTTCATCTCGTTCACGGCTACGTTGTGGTGGTATTGGTAAGCTCTAACTTCGAGTTTTCATAGTATGATTAGTGTTCATATTTGGGGTTTTGATTTGGGTGTTCATGAGTAAACCCACTAGTTGATAGTTGGGTGATTGAGCTAGTAAATGGTGTTAATGACCATTGTTGGTTGGTTTGGGTTGTTTAGTGAAATTGATTAGTTGATAATCATGTTTGATTGTTGAAATCACTAGTTAACTTAGGTTATAAGTGATTAATTGTGCAAGCTTGCAAATAGGTGTTTTGACTTGAGATTATGTCAAAATGGGTTTTGTGTAAATTGATGCAAGTAATATGTTTTGATGATGAAACCTTGAGTAAAATGAGTTGTTGGAACATAATCACTAGTCGATTGTGATTATGGGGATTTTCGGGTGAGATTTGACTTAGTCAAAGTGGAAGTAAGTGCTAATGGGTCGAAATTTGCACTTTTGGTGTTTTGGGCATAAGCTAGAGTGTTTAGCTTATTTGTTTGTAAATTACTTAGGTGATTTGCATTTGGACGTTTAGGAGCTCAAGCGGGATTGCTTTTCAAGTAATCAAGGTGAGTGGAATATTTATACGTTTATGTATATAATTTGGTTGCTTGTGTGCGGCGTGGTAAGTGACATCCGTTAGGATTCACTTTTCGGGGACCACAATTGGGTTGGAAAATATAGTGAGTGATATCCGTATGGATAGCTCTTCGTTGGCTATATTTGGTTGCGATATGTGGTGAGTGATATCCGGAAGGAATAACTCTTTGTCGACCACGATTGGAGGTGTAGCATGTGACGAGTGATTAATGTTTGACCTATCGCTCTTCGTTGGTCACATGTGTGTGTTTGGTTATGTAGCGAGTGATTAATGGTTGACCTATCACTCTTCGTCGGCTACATGTGTGCGTTTGGTTATGTGAAGAGTGATTAATGCTAGACATATCACTCTTCGTCGGTCACATGTGTTTGTTTAGTTATGTGGCGATTGATTAATGTTTGACATATCGCTCTTCGTCGGCCACATATGTGTGTTGGGGTAAGTGGTGAGTGTTATCCGTTTAGGGATCCGCTCTTCGTTGGCCACTTATCGTAGGATGGTAAGCGGTTACGCTTTTCGTCGGCCATCCTTGTGATTGAGGTAAGTATTAACGTTTCGGTTGCACTTTTTGTCGGTCTCATGGTGCGTAGTGGTGAGTGGTTAAAGTATTTGACCTACCGCTCTTCGTCGGCCACGTACGCGTTGCGATGAGTGGTGAGTGGTTAAGGTATTTGACCTACCGCTCTTCGTCGGCCACCATCGAGTCGAATGTCGACATTGAGTATGTTGGGGTGTGTAAGTTTCACTAGCATTGTACGTATTTTGTTGTTGGCACGTATTATTGTTGAGATCTCTATGCTAATGGTTCGTTTATTGCAGGTTGCTAATGTTATTGTGTTGTTTATGTAGGTATATACAAGTGATTGAATTATGTATGTATGCGTATAAGTATTGCATTCACTAAGCATTAGCTTACGCTCTCGTTGTTTACATTTTTTAGGTTCGGAGGCGGTCGTGGCAAGGGTATGCTCGGGATTAGACGATTTCCCTTTTGATTTGGATTACTTTTGGTTTCGACTTAGGATTGGGTAGTTTATCACCAAACATCATGCTCGTAGTTTTGTTTGGAACTTAAACTCATGTAGTCGAAAACTTGTATTTTGTACGAAAGTCGTAAAACGGCCGATGTGGGCCCGGTGTCGTAAAACTTGTTTTATTATTGAAATGTGTCAGTTTTACATATCATAATATGTTGTGAAAAGCATTTAGTCTAAAAATTTCGGGAAGTGGGAGATCATTAAATGAAAAATGGAAAATCCGAATAGAACCTGAAATGGCTTGTGCGCGCCGCGCACATATGGGGCTGCGAGCCGCGCACCCTTACTGAATAAAAAAATAAAAATTTTATTTTTGTTTTCGGTTGGATAACGGGTTAGGTCATTACAACTTGTAAATCGGATCTCCACCGAATTTGAAGAAATGTGCTTAGTGAAGCAAGAAATCCCGATTAGTGAATCGGGGAGTGGATTAAGGTGGATTAGTTAACATCCACCCGAACTACTTAAAATCCTTGTGTTTATGCTTTTACTTTACATTCGCTCTATTACAAACATAAATACGCCACACATTGGTTTGAGTTGATTAAGGTGATCAAGCATTGTTCAAATCTTATTGATCATCGAATAAGTTTCAAAAATCTTATTAAGTAACTATTCACCCCCTCTAGTTACTTACAATTGATAACAGAGCGGTTGCTCATACATTTGCTCTAGAAACGTTTTGATTGAGTCAAAAATTATTTTGGGCAAAAACCCGAGTCAAACGTTCTTGGGATCAACCTAAATAATGGCATACCTTGAAAGACTGGCTAATGAAGCAATAATCTTTGATAGAAAGAATGTCTATGTGTGGAAAAGAAGATTCGAGATCTATGTCAAATCAAAAGATTATGACATGTGGAGAATCATCAAGGAAGGAGACCTTGTTTCTCAAGAATCTTCAAACATGGTGAATTCAACATTTCAAAATAGTGAAGTAGTGAATAAAGTGCAAAAGCAAATTGATGTTACATCACTACTTCATAGAATTCTTCTTAGTGAAGAAAGGGTTAAAATGCTTTCATGTGAAAGTGCAAAGGAATGTTGGGATTCACTATGTCCTCAAATTGAAGAAGACTCTAGTTGTTCAATGAATGATAGGTTTGAAGAAAAGGTAACAAGACTTAAATGTCTTGGTGGAAATTGGTTGATTGATCAAGATGGAGATGAAGATGAAGACTTTTGTCTCGTGGGTTCAAGATACTCTCCAAGTCAAGATGCTCATAGTGAGAATGAGGTTGAATCGTGCTATCAAGGAGAAGAAGGCAAAAGCTCTAGCGTTCAAAGCGATGAGGTACATGTATTCTATCCTTCTAATTATGAAGATTTGTTGCATGAGTACGAAGCAGTAAAATTTGTGTATACTAGAAGTTGTGACAAAATAAAATTGTTGGAAAAAGAATTACGAAAGGTAAATCAACTCAACAAAATTTTTAAGTGATGAAAACAATTATTTGAAAATATATTTAAATGACAAAAATTATTTTAAAGATAAAATTGTTTTGGAAACTAGTCACAATTTTAGTAAACACAAATAATGTACTCTAAGTCCAAGGTCAATTATCAAAAAAGTTGAAAACCTAGGAAGGGTAAACAAATCTCACAAATCTATAGGTGGGATAAGTCAAAGGTTGGGTAATCTTAAGATAAATGAGAATCAATGATCAAATTTTAAGAAAAGAGGATTGTGTATTTAAAACTTAAATGTGTTTTAAGGTAATGTTGTGATGACCCGGGAAATTCCGACCAAATTTAAACTTGAATCTTATATGATTTCGACACGATAAGCAAAGTCTGTAAAGTGGAGTCTCAAAAAGTTTGAACTATTTCATGTATACATTTAACCCTTGACTATTTTCGACGATTCACGAACATTGTTTTGTAAATAAATATTTATATATATATATATTATATGAGTATAATTATAAGAACATATATAAAATTTTAATTTAATAAAGTATACTTTAATTAATTAAAATTTATGTTGTTAAAATAAATATGTATACATATATAAATATTATTAAGAATCTACATAAAATTTCTATCAAATATATATAAAATATATGAATATTAACCCTTCAATAAATGACGCCGTATCATAATATTATACAAGTGATAAATAGTATTATAGTTAATTGCAAGTTTGAAATATATGTGTCATGTTAATATTATTATTAATACTCTCAATATAATTACTAATATTAGTATTATTAATATTAGTATCGGTATGTTATTATTTTAATATAATATATTGATGTAAAAATTAATGTATTGAATTCGTTATATCATTATTATCATAATTATAATTAGTAGTAAGAATTTTGGTTTGGGTTATTATGTTTATTATAAATTATTAATATTATTACTAAAAATAATCATTTATTTTAGAAGTTATTATTTTCATCAATAATATCATTTCTTATAATTATTATTATCTTTACTATTATCTATTATCATTAATATTATCATCATTATATTTCTAATATTATTAGAATTTTTTTTATTAAAATTTCTAATAGAAATATATTAATAACTAATATTACAGAAATTTAATAAAATAGATATATATATATATATATATATATATATATATATATATATATATATATATATATATATATATATATATATATGTATGTATATATATATATATATATAAATACAATTATATACAATACAGCTATATAATTAAAAATCTAAACTATTATAAAATAAAATTGAGTTATTTATATATAATAGATAATTAATACGGATATAAAATAGATATATATAACAGATGGATTTGGGTTCTGTTCTTTATATTTTTTATTGTTATTATTTTGTTTTCTGTTGTTCTCGTGAACCAGGGTCGACATCACCTTTGAATTAGAGTCGATTACAGCTGTTAAATTAAGTACTTAATCATTCCATATAACTTACCAACTCTAAATATCTGTATATGAAAATTAAACAGAAAGAAACCCAAGAATTTATATTTCGGTTCTCTGTTTAATAACTTTTTGCTCAAAAATTGATTTCGAATGATATTGCAAAATCTTTGAATGTAGTGTTGTCTGGAATCATATAATCAAACTACCTGCAAATTTCCAGGTCTCAATCCTTTAAATCGAAGATGAATTTTGGAGTCAAAGTTTGGGTGTTAAAAAGTCAAACTTTTGTTCTTCGTCGAATTCGCATTATCTGTTGTAATCCAAGGTCAATTGACGATTTGGAAAGTTTATATATGTGATTTGAAATATAGGTTGTGTTGTAATCTTTTACCAAAACGCTTTCAAACTCGAAATCATTTTTTTTTTCATTCGAACAGCAGCAGCTATTGTTCTTCGTTTTTTTTATTTTTTTTTTCAAAGACACAATTAATACTTCTCTGATTGTTTACAAGCCTTACGTGAACCTACAGATTCGTTATCTTAATTGTAGAAGTATCATTGATCGATTGATTATTTGAAGAAGAAGATAGAATAGGAAATAAAGTCATACGGTTTATATATATTTAGATGGGCTTATAAATCAGAAAATAGGCTACGGCTTGGATGGTTAAGTGAGGTTGTCGGGTTTCGAAAGGTCTTGGGTTCGAGTCCCAGCCCCGTTGGTGCATCATTCTTTTTAGGGTATATCTCTATTTCTTATTTCTTATTATTATTATTATTATTATTATTATTATTATTATTATTATTATTATTATTATTATTATTATTATTATTATTATTATGAATATTATTATTTATGTTATTATTAGAAGTATACGTATTATCATCATTAATATAAGTAATATTATCCTTAACCTAGTTATTATTATTTGTATTATCATTATGTATTATTAATATGGTTATTTTCATTATTATTAATTTATTGGGATTATTACTAATCTAAGTATTATTATTATTATTATTATTATTATTATTATTATTATTATTATTATTATTATTATTATTATTATTATTATTATTATTATTATTATTATTATTAGCATTATAATTATTATCAGTATTATAAATATCCTTATAAGTATCATAATGATTATTATTATTATTATCATTAACAATATGATTATTTATATTATAATGAGTATTATTAGTATGTAATTACTAAAATTCATTATATTAAGTATCATTAACCGGAAAATTTATATTTTACAGTTATTATTATAAATATTATTATATTTAGTATCAATATAATTATTAACAAATATACCTTATTTAGTAATATAAAGTATCATGATTATTATCATTTTTATCAATATTAATATAATCATATTGTTACTAAAATTATTATTTTAACAAACGAATGATATATACATATATAAAAATATACTTAATACATATAACATTACAACATTTTTAGCTCTATACATAAAATAAATATATGAGACGTATATACATATATTTAATATAAAAATGATATAATTAATAAATTATATACATATATATAAACTTATTCGATTACAACTATATGTATTAATATGTATATACATAATATATGTTCGTGAATTTAAGGACAACCCTGCATTGTTCAATATAGTCGTATGTATTTTTACTACAAAATACATTAGGTGAGTTTCATTTGCTCCCTTTTACTCTTTACATTTTTGGGGCTGAGAATACATGCAAATGTTTTATTAACTGTTTTACAATACTATTATGCGTGAGTTTCATTTGCTCCCTTTTACTCTTTACATTTTTGGGGCTGAGAATACATGCAAATGTTTTATTAACTGTTTTACAATACTATTATGCGTGAGTTTCATTTACCTTTTTACCCTTTACATTTTTGGGCTGAGAATACATGCGCAACTTTTATAACTGTTTTACAAAATAGACACAAGTAATTGAAACTACATTATATGGTTGAATGATCGAAATCGAATATGCCCCTTTATAGTCTGGTAATCTAAGAATTAGGGAACAGAAACCCTAATTGACGCGAACTCTAAAGATAGATCTATCGGGCTCAACAAGCCCCATCCAAAGTACCGGATGCTTTAGTACTTCGAAATTTATATCATGTCCGATGGAGGATCCCGGAATGATGGGGATATTCTTATATGTATATTGTGAATGTCGGTTACCAGGTGTTCAATTCATATGAATGATATTTTTGTCTCTATGTATGGGACGTATGTTTATGAGAAATGAAAATCTTGTGGTCTATTAAAATGATGGAAATGATTATTTATGTTAAACTAATGAACTCACCAACCTTTTGGTTGACACTTTAAAGCATGTTTATTCTCAGGTATGAAAGAAATCTTCCGCTGTGTATTTGCTCACCTTAAAGATATTACTTGGAGTCATTCATGACATATTTTAAAAGACGTTGCATTCGAGTCGTCGAGTTCATCAAGATTATTATTAAGATAATTATAATTAGATATATTATGAAATGGTATGCATATCATCAATTTTCGATGTAAGGAAGTTTGTCTTTTCAAAACGAATGCAATGTTTGTAAAATGTATCATATAGAGGTCAAGTACCTCGCGATGTAACCAACTATTGTGAATCATTTGTAATCGATGTGGACTTTGTTCGAATGGATTAGGACGGGTCCTTTCAGTTGGTATCAGAGCAGAGGTCTTAGCGAACCAGGTCTGCATTAGTGTGTCTAACTGATAAGTCGTTAGGAGGCATTAGTGAGTCTGGACTTCGACCGTGTCTGCATGTCAAAAGTTTTGCTTATCATTTTGTGTCAAAAATTACCTGCTTATCATTCTTAGAGAATCACTTGCTTATCATTCTTAGTCTAGACACGTTTTACTGCATTGACTGCATGAAAAGTGTATAGACAAAAATTCATATCTTAGCGTATCTGTTATTGTTATCTTTGCCTGACAGCTTCCGTAGATTCCTCCGTAACTTATGAGATTTTGGTATTATATATGTATATGTAAATTATGTATTGCAGGATACTAATCTACATCCTATAATCTATTTCTTATTAAAAATCCTTCATCTGATCGTACGAGATGAATCCCTCAACTAGATCGAGACCCTCAGATTCCAATAGCTATTTCGATAGATATCCCGACAGTTATTCAGAATGGATAGTCATCTAAGCTCCGGAAGCAACGACACCAGAATGAATCAACCAATCATCCATCTCTAATTCATCTGATGGATTCGTAGTCGACTTAATCAATGGAGACGCACAGAAGGCAATCTCATCCACTAACCGAATTCACCTTTTGGCGAAAAACCTGAAGCACTTACCGGCGAACCTGTTCGTAACACCATTTCACCCTCATTTCCTAAATATCTCGCCACGACTATATCATAACTCAGGTTCTAAACCTTATTCATCCGCTCGTTCTGACCGACAATCATCCCGGGGTAATCGAAGAAGTCAACGAGCTTCGCGCTCGAGTAATCAATTTGGAGAACATGGTGCAAAATGTACCAGCTTCAACAACATCACCGGCACCAACAGTACAATCAATAACAGCACCAGTACCATCAACAATCCATGCTTCAATATCATCATCTGTACTTTGAGTATGATCTTCGTTCGATATGTCGAATATGTAATCTCTAAAGTTTTAAAGATTATTTATTCTAGTTCAAGCCGAAAAGCAAATGAGTTTAATATTATATTAACTCATTAAATCCATGATTATATCTGAAGAAAATATATATATGTATATATATTTTCATAAAGATTGTAATTAAAAATTCTTTTGTACAAACTATTAATGATGAAAATATTTTAACGGGTAGGTAATACCCGAGGAATATTTAAATTTCACATTAATAAGTTACATTGTACGTTCTTCGAATCTGTTTCAACAGTCATATACTATCCTACTTACATCCACCGATATACGTATCCGTTCACCAAAGAATAACTATTTTCATTCAAATTCAAATTTCATATTAGGATTTTGACATATCAGAATCCAACAAGTGGCATAATGAAGAAAAAATGGACACAATAAAAATTGATTAGAAACACACTAATTAACAATATGAAATTTTGTTAAGAATCCACGCTAACAAAATCCTAGCTAACTGTTCCTAGCTAACTGTTAATTCCGTATTACATTTTATTTATCGTAATTTAATTATCGCAATTTATTTTATCTCAATTTAATTCTCGCAATTTTATTTATTGTTATTTAATTTCTGTTATTTACTTTACGCACTTTATTTATCATTATTTAATTTCTGTTATTTATTTTACGCACTTTAAATATCGGGACGCATATTTAAGGTTTTGACATATCATATCGACGCATTTATATATATTATTTGGAATCACCATAGACACTCTATATGCAGTAATGATCGAGTTCTCTATACAGGGTTGAGGTTGATTCTACAATAATATATATAGTTTGAGTTGTGATCGAGTCTGAGACGTATACGGGTCACGACACGTATTAATTAATTCGAATATTATATATTAAACTATATATATGAATTATTGGACTGTCAACTGTGCACTATCGACTGTGGACTAATAACATTAAACAATTAAAATAAATTAAAATATTGATTATAACATATGAAACTAAACAAGTCTTCAAGTTTGCCACTTGATTTCATCTTAAACTTCATTTGTATCTTAACGATTACAATCAACGTTCAAACCTTGCATAATTCTTGAAAACACCTCAATCGAGGGTATGAACCAACCGCACTTCATCTACGGAGGGAAAGATTTATGCATTTAGTTATGCACCCGAAAACTCTCGGCAACTGAGTAAAAGTTTAACACGTAGCCGCGTCAGATCCTTTGGCATTTATTAGCAAAAATAAATTTGCGATCTCTTTTCAAAGTAGCAAATTTTGTCACAGCTTCAACAAAGCAACTTCGACTTTTCGTTCGAAACAACCTTATTATCACCTTGATTATTATATATGTTCTTTTATTATTACCGGAGAACCTTCCATATTTTACCATATTACTAGCAGACGTACCAGCAACCTCGTTCCTTCTTGGTTTAAATCTCTCCGATAAATCATTATATTTATTCATTGAAACCCTATCATATACTCATCCGCATCTTGTAACGAATACTGCCATACCAATTACCGGGAATCAGCTATCAGTACTTTGAAAACTCACAGCATATCTACATCAACAGTTATGTATGACATTTATCTCTTAGAATTATGATTTCTCCTTATGGAATTCTGAAAAGCACTCAGTCACAAATCAATACTCTGAATGTTGAAAAAGCTGAATGAAGCAGCAGAAACCATAGACAACCGTAAACGATCATAATCATCGAAAGTTTGACGATAAAGAATAGTATGTTGGAAAAGCTTAGAAAAGTTGGAACTGGAAAATGGATTGAGCTAACCACGAAGGAGACCAAGGACAAATACAAGGACCATACCATATATTCAAAGAATCCAGGTAATTCTGGATCCAATGAAACCTTCAACGAATATCTTGCTCTGTACTCATGTTAAAATCTTGCGGAAAATCTTCCTCATCAACCATCGAACTTAGAAATTCCAAAATATCATCATCAATATCTTCGATATTTCTGAGGATATTTTCATAAATATTCTCGTCCGAAATTATATACCTCTTCGTACTTCCTGTGTATCATTATGTTGGAAACATTCAATGGAAAATTTAGTACCGAAAAGCAGATTATGCGAAACTATGAAGAAAGCCATGGACAAATCACAAAGAATAAGTTTGACTTCAAAGAATCCAAATGATTCTGTTTCTGATGAAGTCTTTAGCGAATACCTTGCTTCCAAATCTAAAACCTTATGGATAAATCTTCTTCATCATCCATCGATATTAGAAATTCCAAGATATCATCGTATCTTTCATTATAAATATTCTCCATATTTCGGAAGATATTTTCATAACTATTCTTATCTGAAATTATTAATCTCTTCCTAATATTAGTGTTACATCATATAGAAAGTGTTAGTTTCTATATTCTGTAAACTTTCGAGCCTAAAATATGAATGTTATTGAAGTAATGTTGGGAACTGATGCATGAGTTAGTATAATATAATGACACTTGATCAACATGATTATATTACAGTAAGTCATGCTGAGTTTCTAAATGGAATGTGATGATTCACAGATCATAACGTCATCATGTGTCATGTTACATAACTCTTTCATTCTACTTAACTTCTGAACATATCAAGAAAATGTATTCTTGATGGATCTATCTTCCGTGATGTTGATAAATTTAAAAATCAAATCGTACTATCACGTTCTTTTCTGCTTAGAATATTATAATCATTCAAAACTCTATATCTACGAATTCTGGACTATTATTCGCTTGAATTAAAGTTGGGAAGAAAAAACAAAAGAATGAATCTCTGAAATAGAAATGGGGGGTATAAATCACAGCAAATAGGAGAGAGCATTAACTGTGAATGACAATGATTATTAAAGACAGACGCAGGGACTTTGAAATTTAAAGAAAAATATAAAGCCCAATAACAACACATAAATTACAAACCGTGTATGTCAATGTTTATCGCAACATAAAGACATGGGAGAATTAAAAACACTATAGCCCCGAGGGCGAAGTAGAAGAAAACAGATTCCTCTGGTGGAAGTTGGAAAAGGAGAATGATCGTAGTAATAGAAAGGAGAAGGACAAGGATCAGAACTGGATTGAGCATTTTTACAATCTTTTAGATGTATGAACTAAGAAAAAAAAATATAGAAATTGTGAGAATAATGGAACGGAAGAGTTTAATTTATAATGGAAATATCAGGCAGAGTAATCGAGGCAGATCATCGTATTTAATTATAGAGATCTTAATTTCCTTATTCGCTGAAGAATCGGATCTTATAAATCTTCAAGATTTTCTTTAAATCCCTTGAATTCCAGAATTCAACCAAGGCAATGTCAAAAGTTAAGACGCGCCTTACTTTCTAAATTCAACCATGACTACGTCAAAAGTCAAGACAAACCTATACTCACTTCATTTCGCTCTTTTGTGATAGCTTCATTCGTATGCTTTGAATAATCGAATTATTTTATCTAATGATAAAACTCTATTTATCAGCTCATATTCGTCAGGAAAACATATTTATTGTTAGCCATGACGACCTCGCTCAAATTTCGGGACGAAATTTCTTTAACGGGTAGGTACTGTGATGACCCAGGAAATTCCGACCAAATTTAAACTTGAATCTTATATGATTTCGACACGATAAGCAAAGTCTGTAAAGTGGAGTCTCAAAAAGTTTGAACTATTTCATGTATACATTTAACCCTTGACTATTTCCGACGATTCACGAACATTGTTTTGTAAATAAATATTTATATATATATTATATGAGTATAATTATAAGAACATATATAAAATTTTAATTTAATAAAGTATACTTTAATTAATTAAAATTTATGTTGTTAAAATAAATATGTATACATATATAAATATTATTAAGAATCTACATAAAATTTATATCAAATATATATAAAATATATGAATATTAACCCTTCAATAAATGACGCCGTATCATAATATTATACAAGTGATAAATAGTATTATAGTTAATTGCAAGTTTGAAATATATGTGTCATGTTAATATTATTATTAATACTCTCAATATAATTACTAATATTAGTATTATTAATATTAGTATCGGTATGTTATTATTTTAATATAATATATTGATGTAAAAATTAATGTATTGAATTCGTTATATCATTATTATCATAATTATAATTAGTAGTAAGAATTTTGGTTTGGGTTATTATGTTTATTATAAATTATTAATATTATTACTAAAAATAATCATTTATTTTAGAAGTTATTATTTTCATCAATAATATCATTTCTTATAATTATTATTATCTTTACTATTATCTATTATCATTAATATTATCATCATTATATTTCTAATATTATTAGAATTTTTTTTATTAAAATTTCTAATAGAAATATATTAATAACTAATATTACAGAAATTTAATAAAATAGATAGATATATATATATATATATATATATATATATATATATATATATATATATATATATATATATATATATATATATATATATGTATGTATATATATATATAAATACAATTATATACAATACAGCTATATAATTAAAAATCTAAACTGTTATAAAATAAAATTGAGTTATTTATATATAATAGATAATTAATACGGATATAAAATAGATATATATAACAGATGGATTTGGGTTCTGTTCTTTATATTTTTTTATTGTTATTATTTTGTTTTCTGTTGTTCTCGTGAACCAGGGTCGACATCACCTTTGAATTAGAGTCGATTACAGCTGTTAAATTAAGTACTTAATCATTCCATATAACTTACCAACTCTAAATATCTGTATATGAAAATTAAACAGAAAGAAACCCAAGAATTTATATTTCGGTTCTCTGTTTAATAACTTTTTGCTCAAAATCGATTTAGAATGATATTTCAAAATCTTTGAATGTAGTGTTGTCTGGAATCATATAACCAAACTACCTGCAAATTTCCAGGTCTCAATCCTTTAAATCGAAGATGAATTTTGGAGTCAAAGTTTGGGTGTTAAAAAGTCAAACTTTTGTTCTTTGTCGAATTCGCATTATCTGTTGTAATCCAAGGTCAATTGATGATTTGGAAAGTTTATATATGTGATTTGAAATATAGGTTGTGTTGTAATATTTTACCAAAACGCTTTCAAACTCGAAATCATTTTTTTTCATTCGAACAGCAGCAGCTATTGTTCTTCGTTTTTTTTAATTTTTTTTTTCAAAGACACAATTAATACTTCTCTGATTGTTTACAAGCCTTACGTGAACCTACAGATTCGTTATCTTAATTGTAGAAGTATCATTGATCGATTGATTATTTGAAGAAGAAGATAGAATAGGTAATAAAGTCATACGGTTTATATATATTTAGATGGGCTTATAAATCAGAAAATAGGCTACGGCCTGGATGGTTAAGTGAGGTTGTCGGGTTTCGAAAGGTCTTGGGTTCGAGTCCCAGCCCCGTTGGTGCATCATTCTTTTTAGGGTATATCTCTATTTCTTATTTCTTATTATTATTATTATTATTATTATTATTATTATTATTATTATTATTATTATTATTATTATTATTATTATTATTATTATTATTATTATTATTATTATTATGAATATTAATATTTATGTTATTATTAGAAGTATACGTATTATCATCATTAATATAAGTAATATTATCCTTAACCTAGTTATTATTATTTGTATTATCATTATGTATTATTAATATGGTTATTTTCATTATTATTAATTTATTGGGATTATTACTAATCTAAGTATTATTATTATTATTATTATTATTATTATTATTATTATTATTATTATTATTATTAGCATTATAATTATTATCAGTATTATAAATATCCTTATAAGTATCATAATGATTATTATTATTATTATCATTAACAATATGATTATTTATATTATAATGAGTATTATTAATATGTAATTACTAAAATTCATTATATTAAGTATCATTAATCGGAAAATTTATATTTTACAGTTATTATTATAAATATTATTATATTTAGTATCAATATAATTATTAACAAATATACCTTATTTAGTAATATAAAGTATCATGATTATTATCATTTTTATCAATATTAATATAATCATACAGTTACTAAAATTATTATTTTAACAAACGAATGATATATACATATATAAAAATATACTTAATACATATAACATTACAACATTTTTAGCTCTATACATAAAATAAATATATGAGACGTATATACATATATTTAATATAGAAATGATATAATTAATAAATTATATACATATATATAAACTTATTCGATTACAACTATATGTATTAATATGTATATACATAATATAGGTTCGTGAATTCAAGGACAACCCTGCATTGTTCAATATAGTCGTATGTATTTTTACTACAAAATACATTAGGTGAGTTTCATTTGCTCCCTTTTACTCTTTACATTTTTGGGGCTGAGAATACATGCAAATGTTTTATTAACTGTTTTACAATACTATTATGCGTGAGTTTCATTTGCTCCCTTTAACTCTTTACATTTTTGGGGCTGAGAATACATGCAAATATTTTATTAACTGTTTTACAATACTATTATGCGTGAGTTTCATTTACCTTTTTACCCTTTACATTTTTGGGCTGAGAATACATGCGCAACTTTTATAACTGTTTTACAAAATAGACACAAGTAATTGAAACTACATTATATGGTTGAATGATCGAAATCGAATATGCCCCTTTATAGTCTGGTAATCTAAGAATTAGGGAACAGAAACCCTAATTGACACGAACTCTAAAGATAGATCTATCGGGCCCAACAAGCCCCATCCAAAGTACCGGATGCTTTAGTACTTCGAAATTTATATCATTTCCGATGGAGGATCCCGGAATGATGGGGATATTCTTATATGTATATTGTGAATGTCGGTTACCAGGTGTTCAATTCATATGAATGATATTTTTGTCTCTATGTATGGGACGTATGTTTATGAGAAATGAAAATCTTGTGGTCTATTAAAATGATGGGAATGATTATTTATATTAAACTAATGAACTCACCAACCTTTTGGTTGACACTTTAAAGCATGTTTATTCTCAGGTATGAAAGAAATCCTTCGCTGTATATTTGCTCACCTTAAAGATATTACTTGGAGTCATTCATGACATATTTCAAAAGACGTTGCATTCGAGTCGTCGAGTTCTTCAAGATTATTATTAAGATAATTATAATTAGATATATTATGAAATGGTATGCATATCATCAATTTTCGATGTAAGGAAGTTTATCTTTTCAAAACGAATGCAATGTTTGTAAAATGTATCATATAGAGGTCAAGTACCTCGCGATGTAACCAACTATTGTGAATCGTTTGTAATCGATGTGGACTTTGTTCGGATGGATTAGGACGGGTCCTTTCAGTTGGTATCAGAGCAGAGGTCTTAGCGAACCAGGTCTGCATTAGTGTGTCTAACTGATAAGTCGTTAGGAGGCATTAGTGAGTCTGGACTTTGACCGTGTCTGCATGTCAAAAGTTTTGCTTATCATTTTGTGTCAAAAATTACCTGCTTATCATTCTTAGAGAATCACTTGCTTATCATTCTTAGTCTAGACACGTTTTACTGCATTGACTGCATGAAAAGTGTATAGACAAAAATTCATATCTTAGCGTATCTGTTATTGTTATCTTTGCCTGACAGCTTCCGTAGATTCCTCAGTAACTTATGAGATTTTGGTATTATATACGTATATGTAAATTATGTATTGCAGGATACTAATCTACATCCTATAATCTATTTCTTATTAAAAATCCTTCATCTGATCGTACGAGATGAATCCCTCAACTAGATCGAGACCCTCAGATTCCAATAGCTATTTCGATAGTTATCCCGACAGTTATTCAGAATGGATAGTCATCTAAGCTCCGGAAGCAACGACACCAGAATGAATCAACCAATCATCCATCTCCAATTCATCTGATGGATTCGTAGTCGACTTAATCAATGGAGACGCACAGAAGGCAATCTCATCCACTAACCGAATTCACCTTTTGGCGAAAAACCTGAAGCACTTACCGGCGAACCTGTTCGTAACACCATTTCACCCTCATTTCCCAAATATCTCGCCACGACTATATCATAACTCAGGTTCTAAACCTTATTCATCCGCTCGTTCTGACCGACAATCATCCCGGGGTAATCAAAGAAGTCAACGAGCTTCGCGCTCGAGTAATCAATTTGGAGAACATGGTGCAAAATGTACCAGCTTCAACAACATCACCGGCACCAACAATACAATCAATAACAGCACCAGTACCATCAACAATCCATGCTTCAATATCATCATCTATACTTTGAGTATGATCTTTGTTCGACATGTCTTTTCAAAACGAATGCAATGTTTGTAAAATGTATCATATAGAGGTTAAGTACCTCGCGATGTAACCAACTATTGTGAATCGTTTGTAATCGATGTGGACTTTGTCCGGATGGATTAGGACGGGTCCTTTCAAATGTGTCTTTATCTTAAAAGTTGCACATCCTCTAAATGATTAAAAGAGATTCTCAATAAGATTATGCTTAGCTTAGGAATAAATGCTTGCTTAAGTGAATTGCATGCTAGTTGTAGGACAATGTGCCTTGTTTGTATAATATATGTGTAAATATATGTATAAATATACATACATGCCTATATACGTGTCATTGATGATGAAATATCGGTTGGATGTGATCATACAATGTTAAGCAAAGGAAACTTGTCCTCAAGTATTCTATAGAAACGACAAAATTGCCAAAACGCGCTCGACATGAAGAAACGAACAAGAAATCTACTATTCCCTGCTGCACGGTCAATCCACGGCAGACCGCAGAGTCAACCGCAAAATTCATCCACGGCCCAACCCACGGTCGACTGCAGTTCGACCGCACGGGTACTGACGAGCCTTTTAACCTTGTTCTAAGCCTCATTCGATATTTTATTCAAAATTGTTTTATTTCCCTCTCCTCCACAGCTTAAGATCTTCAACCGCACACCAACAAATCTGCTCCTTCTCATCCTTAATCTTCAATCTCGGTAAGACTAATCTATAAACTCTCCGTGTTCAATTGTGTTAGTATGATGAATTCTTCAAACATTGCTTGAAGAAACCCTAATTCAAAATTCCCACTCAAATTGATGCTAATAATCAAGTGTGTTCATGAAAACATCAAAAACCTTTGAAATCATGATTAACATCGCATCAATTTAAGACTTTGAATTCTAAGGTTCATCATACAACTAGATTAGGTTTTCATAAGTTCATTGTTCACATGATTTAAACACATTGTCACTAATGAAGAAGTAATAATGTAGAAATTGGTAACATCAAAACACCTATATTGATGTAAATCAAATTCACAATTGTGTATTGATGAAACTCGAATTTGCAAAACACAAATCCATGTGAATATTATGAAAACCACTAATAATCTAAAGTGCAAACGCATTATCACCAAAAGAGGGTGAGATGTGAAGAATGTTAACATCAAAAAACTAGGTATTGATATTAACTAAGTTTGTAAATCATTGTGTTATATGAATATTGTGAGAACACATGCTCATATATTTACAAACACATTCTTACCAAAAGAGGGTAAGAATGAGAAGCAAAGTTAACACTCGAACACTATGTGCTTGTGTTAGCTAAGTTTGCAAAACATTGATTACACAATTGTGTCATTTATACGATCACCTTGATTTGAATTGAAGTGTTTTTGTATAGGAAATTGCAAGAACAAAAGACCCGGAATCAGTAGGAAAGAAAAAATACGATCCTCCAAAAACTCTGAATGCTAAACTAAAATACAACATACAATCCCCAATGACAGGAAGATTGCTAAAGGAAGAAGAGTCGCCTGCGGTCAACTACCTGAGCTTATGTCCGCTTTCTTCGCACTCATGTGGGAGTCTTTTCTTACTATTGATGGACCAATCTATCCAACCCTCATCTGAGAATTCTACGCAAACTTTACCTTCGAAAATGGGATGATCTCCTTCTATCTTCTCAATATGAATCACACATACTCCCTTGAGGACTTTAGTAAAATAATGGGAGTACCATCAGCTGGTGAAGAATTCTATGGTCGCTATCATGACCTAAGTAACCGTCCATACTTTCTTTCAAATGAAGAAGAAGTTCTTGATCTGTGGAGTAGTGTGATCAACTACAACGTTTATTGCAAAGCCAAAAATCATTCCAATATTCATGCCACTCAGCTTGCCTTGCTATGGTGCCTGGAAAAGAAGAAACCTGTTAACATAGCTTTTCTAATGGCTTCAAGAATGAGCAATCTCATCACTGAAACCACTCCAGGACTCCCTTATGGAATGCACCTTAATAGAATGTTTGAGCACCTTAAAGTCACCCATTATAATTCTTAGCGACCTACGTATGACTTCATTAAGGGAGGACTCTCCAAAACTTCAGCTTCGAGAAAGAGGAAGAATGATGATTAAGGAGGCCCGGGTGAATCAAGCAAAAGAGCAATTGAAATTTCTGACAGTGATGAGGAAACAACTGCTGATCCCGTGAGCAACTTCGATGTTGGTGGTAAACTTGATCGCATTTACAAAAGTCAAATCAAGTGCACAAAGAATCAATCTAAGGTGAAAAATCTACTGAAGGGTATTTCGAGGTCACTTACTTGTGGATCAAGTGAAATTGTGGATGATGAAAGAGATTGAGGAACGTTATTTATGTTAAAAAATGTTTCATTTGGGTTTGTAATTCGTACTTCTTTTATCTTGACATTGTCGTGAATGTATGATATTGTTTGTTTGGAATATGTCCACAGACCCTACACGGTTGAACTACGGTAGACAGTGATTTCAACCGCATACCTACTGAAACTTCTTTGGTATTCTCAATAAATGTGAAACAATCTTCAATTAATGCCATTTCTCTACATACAATGACCAAATACAATTATAATTAATTGTGATTGGAAACTCTTGGATGAATCAATCTCCCAAAGTGGTGAAATGTCATTTACCTCTCCACCTCTTTTTAAAGAAAGGTCATAAAAGAACTTCATGTGCCCAAATAAATGAGTTCTTCTAAACATTTCCTATTCTCCAACTCTAAGCATCACTCAAATCTGAAAGTCTCTAGGGTCACCAATAAAATCTCAAATGACATGAAGAAAACATCCTGTGATAATTCAATACTCATACAAGAAGAATGTGAAGTATTCTTCTATGACTATTCTACTACTCAAAGGGAGTTTGTTAAAGTAGAATGATAGTCATTTCTCATGCTTGAGACTCATGTCTTTCCCACTCTCGTCAAAGAATTCTACTAAAACTTTGAATTCTCATCTAATCGCATAGTGAAATTCAAAATGTTAGATTAAGAACATCTTTTGACTCTCAAACAATTAGGAAAAATCCTCAAAGTGCCATCTAGAGGAGTTAAATTCTATACCAACCATAATCGTATACAACTCCTACCTCGTTTCATTCCACGAAGGGCAGTCACATCTCTCTTTCTCAATTCAAATCTCAAACTGAGTACACTTTGTCAAGAGGGCCTTCTTGATAGTGATGTTTGAATTGAATTTGAGACATGGAAGACAATCATTCATCACAACATCTTCTTTTGCAAAGATGATGATGATCATCTATCTGTTATTGAACTAGGACTTATGTGGTGCCTAAAACAGTCAATACCCGTTAACATTGCTTTTCTAATGGCTTCTCGATTGAATGATCTAAAGTGGAATCTTTCACAACCACTTCCCTATGGAGAATGTCTCACACGCATCTTCGAGTATCTTGATCTACTTATCAACTACTCTTCTTCGTGTGGTACACCTAGCGATGTCCTCGTCCACCCGAAATCATGCAAATGAAGCACATGGCAAGTGCCATTGCCTTGATTTCATGCATATATCATATGAGATATTATGCATGTTGTCTCCGTATTTTTTTTAAATAATAACTTTTGCCCTATGTGTGTTTCTTTATCCGTTTCTACCATGTTTGGTGCTTATGTGTGCACTTTTTCTTAGGGATGAATAAAACATTGTGTGTTTTATGTGTTGTGGTTGTTATTCTTTTCCACCATGTACGATTCAAGGGGGAGCATTTGTCTTAGAGCGAGCTTAGTTTTAGGGGGAGCTAACTTTTTTGCATCGACAAAAGGGAGAGAAAGTTGGATAAGTGATGTTAACACTTGTATATATTTATAGATAAATGTCCACCATCACTTATGTGTTTGTCATCATCAAAAAGGGGGAGAATATCGGGGGAGAATGTGGGTTAACATGGGATCATGAATAATTACTATACTAATCCTAACCCATAATAATAAGTGTTTTGATGATGACATATGCACATAGCTAAAAGTGATGGTAGATATATTGACATAAATAAACAAGTTCACTAATCCACACTTGCTTTAGCAAAAGACCAAAATCAAAAAAAATCTTAAAAAGAAAACATGGTACACGGCCTAACCACGGTCGACCGCAGGTCAGACCGTGGAGACTTTCACTCAGATTTACAAAACCTGAGATGCACGGTCGACTCCACGGATGACCGTGGATTGACCACAGAAACCTACTGTCCAGTTTTTGATCAAAAAATGTTTGACCACTTCCGGGCGTCTATAATTCATGAAACCTGTTCAAACATGCTTTGGATAGTTGCCTCCTTCATTCCCAAAGGAGTTTTGATCACTAGAACATCAATCTTGGTTAATCACGCCTAATGACACCTTAATGACGATTAAGTCTTGATTAAGGAAAACACATAAGTGTTTTAGGAAAACATGTATATCTAAAATGTATCTAGACATTCTTAGGATGGTCACCAAGTCCCAACCAAGTGTTGCTCTTTCTTTGTACATGTGTTGGACATTAATGTATGCTTATACATTAATCTTGCCAATGTCGTTTTGCAAGTAAAACTTACATAGTCTTAGTTTAAGGCTATGTTATCCCTATGTGCTTAATTCTAAGATTACTTAGTGATCTCTTGCTAGTCATTACATGTATATTACTTGACTACTTGCTAATAGTACATTTGTATTATTTGGCTATATGTTAAGTGCTAAATTATGTGTAGTTATATAATATGTGTATGAACCATGTCTTGCTATGTGTTACAAGTTGGATTTCACCAACTAGTATTTGGACTACTTCAATATATCCATGTGTTACTTGGATGAATATTAAAATGTCATAATCTAGTGAACTTGAAAAACAATAAAACATTAACACACATAGGTTTGCTTAAATCCAAAATTAAGTTTATGAATAAGTTTAAACTTGATTAACTTGATGTCTTGCAACATGCTTAATCGTCATTACTTGCTTAATTTGTCAAGACATCATTACCACATTTAAGTTCAAATTTGAATACTAGCATGCTTTTTGATTAAAGTAGGTTTGTGTCATCATTGACATTTTGACTAACAAATAGAGATTTAGCAAATGTGTTAATTACAAATAAAGGATTATGACAAAACTGAGATTTCCTCAAATGATTATCATGACTTGTATCCAAGAATGTTAGACTTTCCACTTTGAGCATGCTAAGTCACTATCAAGGCAATTCATCCAAGGTAAATGGACATTTAATGCATATAGTACATGTATAGGATGTTGGGTATCTTTTTGCAGGTGTTAAATGAAGTAAAGTGTCCAAGTAGTGATGTCCAAAATTGATTCAAACGGTTATATAACGGATATATATTTTGGACTGAAACACGTGTGGTCGACCCACAGTCGACCGTAGGCAAAGCCACAGACAGGGCTGAATTTTTATCTCTCCATATAAATAGCAAGACTTAGAGGACTTTGAAGACTTAGACCTCTTGCATGCTACAACTTAAAATCATCAGAGAATTACAAGAACATAACAATTATACATATGTTTGTGATTAGAAAGAGAAGTTTTATAATCTCATAGATTATAAAAGGGGTGTTTGTAAACTTACTTTCAAATTCTAATCTTTGTAATTTTGCATAGTGATGTAATAATTCTTATAATTGTCTTTGGATTATCATTACTAGAAAAGGGTGAGTCTTTGTACTTTGTAATTAGAAGAATATGCTAGCTTAGCTATCATCTTCCTTAAAGGGAACTAGGGAGTTGATTAATCTCATTGGAGATTAATACTTGTCCAAGTTGAAGACAAGTTGATCTAAGTTGGAGGTAATCTTTTAAAGGGATAGAAGGATTAGGTTTATTATCTAAGGAGAAGTACAAGGCTTGTAAATTGGATCTCCACCGTATTTGGAGAAAGGTGCTTAGTGAATCAAGAAATCCCGATTAGTGAATCGGGGAGTGGATAAAGGTGGATTAATTAACATCCTCCCGAACCACTATAAATCCTCGTGTTTATGCTTTTACTTTACGTTCCGCACTATTACAAACATAAAAACTCCACACATTGGTTTGAGTTGATTAAGGTGATCAAGCATTGTTCAAATCTTATTGATCATCGAAAAAGTTTCAAAAATCGAATTAAATAACTATTCACCCTCCCTCTAGTTACTTACAAAGGAAGTTGACAATCGCTGCATTAGGATCTTGTTTCAGTTGATTTTAACTTTCAATTTAATTGTTTGTGATGTTTGGTAAATTCAGGTGGTGGTTCGCTAGGTTCTCTCTTATGGAGAGTTCGCTCTGGATCCCTTCACTATCTATATATATATATATATATATATATATATATATATATATATATATATATATATATATATATATATATATATATATATATATATATATATATATATATATATATATATATAAAATCAAGTGGGAAGCACTTTTTTAGAGGAAGTGGGGGGAATTAGATTTTTTTTGTGTTTTTGAATTTTTTTTCCAGACATCAAGTTTAGGTGAAAATATGAGCATTTAAAAAAGACACTTTGTGATGAATGCTATTATTTAGGAGGGAAAATGATCGAAGAAATAATCGATAACATTCATCACGAGTAATGTTATTCCTAATAATATTTTTGGAACGTTGTTTTATTTCATCTTATATGAAGTTTTTTCAAAATTTAGCCCGATTTAGAGTTTATGGTTTAGGGTTGAATGTTTAGGGTTTAGTCCCTAAACCTAAAACCCTAAACCCTAAACTCTGAACCATTCATGTTAAATATTCAATCTAAACCCTAATTTCTAAACCCTAAACCCTAATTTTTAAAACATAAACCCTATTTCTAAACCCTAATAGCTAAACCCTAATTTTTGAACCATAATATCTAAACTTTAATTACTAAACCCTAATTTTTAAACCCTAAAAAAAAACTCAGAAGCATAATATTACTCATGATGCATGTTTTCATTTTTTTCTTCGAGCGTTTTCCCGTCAAAAATAATAACATTCATCACAAAGTGTCTTTTTTTAAATGTTCATATTTTCATGTGATTTTGATGTCTAAAAAAAATTAAAAAAAATGAAAAATATTTACTTCCCCCCAAAAAAGTGCTCCCCTCTTGATTAAATCTTTGGGACACTTGAAAAAGCACTAAATGCTGTCCAAACATAAATAAACCTATGCTGGCCGAACATAACATTTTAGCATATATAATGCTGTTTTATCATAATTAAATCATTAATCATTTTGGAGGACTCGACAATCTCCCCCTATTTGATGATGAAAAAATCTATGACTTGAAAAGAAAACACTAAGGCTCAGCACTAAAGCACTTAAAGAGAATAGCAGTGATTTTGTCCCTTTTAGGTTTATTTTCTGGGATCTTATGTTGAGTTATCTATATCTTATAAATTGATATGATTTTGAATATTAAATCATTTCACATTCACCATATATTATACAATCATTAAAAGTTAGTACAATGAATATAAAGTAATACAAAAGATAATATAAAGAGCATAAGGCTATCTATCTTTATCTTTCTCCTTTTCTCTTTCTTCCTCAGATAGCTCTTCCTGCTTTACTTTCCATGCTTCAGGGAACAGCTCAGGTAAGTCTTTAGGTTTGAATGGTTCAAAATGTTCAGGTATGATGATTGGATCTCCTTTGAATGGGCCTCCAACAGCTTTCTTCTTCTTCTTGGATAATTCAGCTTTCACATCTACTGCTGATGCATTATCATACTTAGCCGCTTTCATAAATAAATCTTGCAATTCAGGAATCAGCATCATTTTGATATTTCTTTCTCCTTTGCTAATGAAGTACTGTAGCATTTCCATCCATTCAAAGAAACCATACAATCTCAGATCTCTCAGATCTACCTGCTCCTGAACATCATTATCTTTGCTGATACTGAAATTCATCACAGAACCTCTGCTATACTTGATGATTTTACCAGCATTTGCTCTTCGAGTCATAACATCAGCATACTTGCTTCTGAGAGCTTTTTTAGTTAAGGCTTGTGTATGTACAATCACTTTTGGGTCCACCTTAGGTGCCTTTTCAGCAGCTTCAATTTTATCCAAGACCTTATCCCGTGCTTTGGTAATGGCGTTTGCTAATTTAAGAGATTTCTTAGTTTGAAGCTTATCAGCAGCCAATCTTTCCTCTTATTCCCTGAGCCTTAATCTTTCAGCATTCTTAGCATCGCTCCTTGCTCGTTGTTCCAGCTGAACACTCAAGATATATTCTTTCATGGTAATGTTTAAGGAACATGTTGTGTGGATTAGATGCCCGCCTTCATCAGTACTGATCATATTTTAGTACTGTTCAAGATCCATATCCAGTTGTAGAGCTTCATAAAATAATGCTTTCTCCCTATCAATATGGAACCTCTGTTCACCGGCTTTCATATAGTGAGAAACATCAATGTTTAAGTCCAAAGCATCAATGTAGAATTGCTGATCAAGAGAATGATAGATGATACATCATTCTGATTTGTTGTTTGGGCTCATCCTTTCTGGCTTCTTCACTGCTTAGCCATTCATTGACAGTAATTTGCAGTATGTGAGCTTCCTTTTCATCAGGATTTATTTCTTGAAGATAAGGCACAACTGGTTCATTTTCAGAAGTAGTATATTTATCGTTTTTCTTTAGGGAGGATGGAGGATATGAGTAAGGTAACTCTGTTGTGCCAGAAGGACCCACTAGTTCATAAGAATGAAGATCACCTAGTGTCCTATCAAAGGTAGCATGATAGGTTGATGGTAGAGGTGATAGAGTCACCATCAGTCCAGACAACAGATTCATCAGCAGCAGTTACCTCTTCAGTAATAGCACCCAGCTCATCCTCCTTTGTTGGGTCTTTAGTTCTTCTTTCACCCAGCAGCACACTTCTGGCTAGGTCTTCTATCACATCACTCTTTGCTGTGTCTTCAGCACCAGCTGACATATTCATATCAGCAGGTTCAAAAATTGGCACAGTGCTTTCATCACCTGCCTTAAATAAGGGCTCTTTTTTTAGGGGCTGGATATCCCTAGGAGCAGATTTTACCCTTTTTTTTTATCAATATGCATGGTTTCAAATGATGGTTCTTGTGTTAGCACTGGCTCTTGTATAGCCAAGTGGGGAGTTGAAGTATGCTGCTCCCCTTCAGTAGCAGACTGATCAGTCTCTACTGGCTTCTCTTCATGACCAGCAGAAGGTTGAACAACCTATACTGGTTCTGCTGCAGCTGCTTACTATTTTAGAATTGCTGGTTGAGCTGATTTGCTGGTTTTCATCCCAACAGCTATCTACTGCATGAATACAGTAAATTTTTCCTTTCTAGATCTATCAGACTGCAGATACCCTTGAAGTTCTTCAGCAGTTATGTTTCTTATTTTTTCATCTCTTTCAGCATATAATTTAGCCTTCTTTTTGTCATATTTAACCATGAACTTAGCCCCTCTTTTTTGTTGATATCTTATGTGCTGTCTTCGACTAAGAATCTGGTTATGAATATCTAGTGCTTCATGAGTGACACTTAAGCGATAGTCAATTTTATTTTTCTTCTTGTCAGCATAAGCCTCAAACCTAGAATTGAAAGCATCATTGAGTTCATGCTGTCTCTTCTGATGTCTCTCTAATTTTATTTTCAGCTTTCTTTCAATAGATTGAGAAACAACAAAAGATTCAGCCATCTCAACAACTATAATATCATCATTGGGCTTACTGCCAGAATCAATATCATCAGAAGATGTGTCAGGCCTGCTGGGTTGAGATTCACCACCACCCCTTACACCTGCCTCAGTATGAGCATTGCTTGGATTAGGTCCAGTATTTCCTTTACCATTTTCGTCACCATCACCATCACCATATCCCCCTCAGATTGTTTCATTTTCATTGCTTTCTTCTCCCCCTTTTTGTCATCAATAAGGGTTGAAGTAGAGCCTGGGGGACAACTACCTCGCAATCACTATCACTATCAGTTCGTGACCAGGAAAAATTATTCCAATCAACATCAACTAGAGAGAGGTGAGCTCTTGGATCAACACCATAGTTCATGAGACAGAGATTAGCAGTACGAACCTCATTGCGAGAAACACCCATGGAAATTCTGTCAACATTAGTGCGAACATCAGATTGAAGTTCAGCCATCCAGTGTAGAGTCTCAGCAAGACAAAGATACTCTGCTACAGGCACCATATTAGCCATCTACTATTGATAATCCTCAATTATGTCCTCAAGCACCCAGTTCTCCTCTTTAAGAACATAAACCCTTTACCTTTCTAGATCCAGCTCCTCTTTCAATTTATTGAGATTGTCAAGGTATTCTTCATGAGAGAGAATGCATTAATTGAGTGCATCTTGTTGTTCATAATGTTTTTTGATATCAGCAACTGCAATGTCAGTGAAAGTAGTGATCTGATGCATTCTGGCATCAATGGCAGTAGTAGTGGTTTGATCAGTAAGCTTGGAAAGCTCGAGCGCTTTGCCCACAGAGTGAACAATAGTTTCTTGAATACTATTTTGCACTAAGGGTGTGATTCTTGAAATAGTACTATAGACAACAAGGGTATATAACCCTTCCATCTCAGCAACATCTAATCTGCTGGTTGATGGTGGAGGAGTTACAGCTTGAACTAGAATAACATTATGGGGTGGTGGAGGTGTAAGGTCATCATCAGACTCATAACCATAATCACCATCATTTTTAGCTTAACCCAAAGGCTTAGAACCACTAGTATCCTTATCAAGAGAATCATCATCATCATCAATATCCACTATTTTGTCTTTGGAACCAGTAGCATTATTAGAAACTACTGGCTTATCCTTACTAGTACCTTGGTCAGCATCACCTTCAAAAAATGATGAGGAAGAAGCTGCTCAGTCAGAAGGTACTGGCGAATCAAGAACATCATGAATAGTGACCTTACCAGTATTAGGATCTAGCTAAAACTTGAGAGGCTTCCAATGATCAAGCCATGGAGAATTAGCATGACGCATACCAAAATAGTGATAGTATGCCTGCTTATTTATATTTTTAAGTGTAGCCAGCCTCTCAAACACTTCATTACGAGCTGGTTCATCTAGTTGTTGAAGCAGCTCTACTAACTCCTCCTCAGGTAGTTTGCTGGCTGTAACTAGGGCACTCTGGGGATTAATAGTTAACTGGTTAACCAGTATGGCAATTTTTGGAGCAATGGTTACCCCCTAGTAAACAAACTTGGGGACAACCTCATCTGGATCAGCATCTGTGGGCCTGTTATTAGTATTAGCACCCTTAGCAGATTCAACTTTATCCATTTTGTTGCTACCATCATCCACACTCTCACCCTTAGTACCAGCATCAAGGGCCACATCAGATACAACCATTTTACCAGCTGTATTAGGAAAAATTGTTTCAAACATCATATCAACAGAATCAAGTACGTCAGTAGTGGTAGGTTGATCATCAACCCCCATAGAGTCACTCTTGGATCCAGTATCTGGTGCCACATCAGAAACAAGAATATCACCACCATCATTCAAATAAATGAAATACTTGGGAATAGCAGTATCAGCATCCAGATTACCACCAGCAACAATTGGATCAATGACCACATCATCAACTACATCACTAGCAGTAGTTTGGTCATCAATACTAACAACATCAGGAATGACTACATCACCCGTAGTAGCCATCTCCTCATCAACATAAATAGGTGCACCAGTACCAACATCAGCAGAGGTAGTCTTTTCAATTACATCAGCTTCTCTACCTTCTGTAAGCTGCTCATCTGTAACAAGGTAACATTTTATGTTAGCAAAAGTAGAACCAAATAAATTTAACTCAACAATTGCATCTGTTGTTGGTCTCTGAAGACAAACTTGTGTTTCAGTTAGCCCTTCGATTGAGACAGAGTTTGGTGTCTGTAAGTGCAGTTGTGACTCTGCTGACTCATTGGCAACACATGTCGACTCAGATTATGTAAGAGTTATGTCAGTTTAGATATATTAGTGTGACTCTTTTCATGATCCAAGTTGCAACTGGGCTGTGCAGTAGCCCGAGTTGGTTCAACACGTTGAAGACCCAGCTCAAGTCTGCTTTGGGGGTCAAGTATGTGCTATGATGGTTGTACTGTCAGCAGAGGATATTTTTTGAAGAATGTTTTTGAAAAATGTGGAAGTGCCTGGTTAGAAGAATATGGGTTGCTATTCCCCTTAACACTAGTTTTAAAACCAATTAGCTTGGGAGAAAAGATGGTACCTTTAACTCCACTTTCAACATTTGTGTTGGCAGATAAAATATTTTAGATTATGTTAGAGATTGTTGCTGATTGGTTTAGAGACGCACCAGGTTCCATAGCCAACTCTTTCACAGGAACATTAGTTAAGACTGGTGCTTTCTCCCCTTTGGCATGTTTGGAGCATGTTTTTACATGTTTAGATTTGAATGTTATCAAGAAATGGATGAGCAACAGATTCCAAAACTAGAGGTGGGTAGTCAGTATATAATACTAGGGTTGTTCTTTGTTATCAGAGAGCACTAGATTCTAATACAACTACCGCTTTACCTGTTTTTGCAACGGTGGCTCTTCCCGTTGTGGTAGCTGGATGCTTCTTTGGTGCTGCTGGCTTTTGCTAAGAACCCTCCCCCTCAGCTTGTGCATCGCCATAGGTAGTCTTACGGTGAGTTCCTCACTTGGAAGCTAGATATTCGAGCATTAGTGGTGAAGGACCAGTATGAGGTGCAACTGTTGCCTCTTTTAGAATACCACCCTGTTTTGGTTTTAGGTCAGCAATCAGATCAGTGATGCTCCCATAGACATCACCAAGAGTATTTTCAAACATAAAACTTAAGAATCTTGAAAAGGGGATCAATTCGCTTCGTGTTGGTGCAACCACCATTTCCCTTAACCTGATGTAAATCTCAGCAGCATAGTCAATGTTTCGATTGAAGATTAACCCATGTCTAACTTTCAGGTCAAAGTCAGAACACCAGTCGAAAATACCAGATTTTTGACTTACACATTGAGTCAGTATGCCAAAGAAGTAATTCTAGATTGGTGGCATGTTCTTCCTCAAGGGACTGTGACCAGTAACTCTACCCTCATAGTCGATGAACTCCAGTACCTCCTTCCTGAACTCATCACTTGTTAACGAATCAATAAATGGCCCTGGTGGTAGTTGAAGAGCTTGGTGAATAGCTTCAAAAGTGATAGAGCAATCTAGGGTTTCAGTGACCTTGCCTCGAATGCATGGATTACCCTAAGAAGTTCTGGCAATGGTTATCGTATATTAGAAGCGGCCAATACACGCTGGATAGAATGGAGATGGAACACCTAGAACAGATTTGGCAATGGGGAGTTCTCCAGGTATTCGATGATGGATTCAAAGCCCGAAATATGCTTTTAATTAGGGATAGACAAAGTATGAGCAACGTTGCCTCTTGACAGGCGAATACGTTTATGAGATGGTGCAGGTTCTGTCCTAATGAGATTTGGGTGAAGAACGAATAGATCTTGTGGTTTGGGCTCCTCCCACTGCTGTTGTTGTTGGGGTTCCTCTTGCTGCTGTGGTTATGGTTGTGGTTGTTGTTGCTCCTCGGGTTGGTTCTGGATGGGTTGTTGTTGTTGTTGTTCTGCCATTGTTGAGTTTGAGAAGATGAAGATTTTGAAGATTTCAGGATTTGTGGGTTTTGAGAGAAAATAGGGATATTGAATGTTGAATAATCGAAGGTTAAAAAGGAAAATGAATCACCTTATTTAAACTACATGAATTGGGTGAAAAAGTGTAGGAGAGAGAAAACGGAAACTGTCGCCAGCAGATGCGTGGGCAGATGTGATAGTAGGGCACATTTTCGAGGTGTAATAGACTGTTGAAATGATGTATAACCAGCTTGAACACTCACAAATCCCATTAGGCATTAAATGCATTAGGTTTTAATTCAAATTAAAAATTTAAAAACCTCAAGATATTTTATGGAGTAAATACAAAAATTCTTTTATTACATGTAATTTGTCATGAATTGAATTAAATCATTGAAATTAAATTAGGTCCATTAAAAGAGTATCTTTTTAATTATGTAAGCTATATATTACTTCTTTTTACAAACAGTGTCCAATTAAAAGATCTTCTCATGCTGGGTGGTCTACACATAGGCAGTAGACGGCAAAGTATGCATACTAGTTTGCCCTGTATGTTGTGGAACCAACACAACAACAAAGTTGTCTTTTATTTTAAAGTTCCAGCATACCCAACTCAGAGATGAGATAGGTAAAAAGTTTCTCATCTAAGGGCTTTGTAAATAGATCTGCTAGTTGTTGATCAGTTGATATGAAGTGAAGCTCTACATTTTCTTTTTGAACATGATCCCTTATGAAGTGGTATCAAACATCAATGTGCTTGGTCCTTGAGTGCATCACAGGATTGTTAGTGATGGCAATGGCACTGGTGTTGTCACAGTAGATTGGAGCCTTTGTAAATTTAACACCATAGTGCTTTAGCTGGATTAGCATCTACAACAGTTGAGAAGTACAGCTACCAGCGAAAACATATTCTACTTCTACAATAGATGTGGACACAATATTTTGCTTTTGCTGGTCCAGCTGACTAGCCTGCCACCTAACTGGCAACCACCAGTAGTACTTTTCCTGTCTATATTATAACCTGCAAAGTCTGCATCTGAGTACCTAATTAGTTCAAAAACCTGGTCTTTGGGATACCAGAGAGCACATTTGGGAGTACCCTTTAGATACCTAGATATCCTTTTTACTGCAAGCATGTGTGACTCTTTAGGATCAGCCTGATATCTAGCACAAAGATATGTGGCAAACATAATATCTGGTCTGCTGGGTGTAAGACAAAGTAGGGACCCAATCATACCTCTATATTCAGTGATATTGACTGGTTCAATAGTGGGATCAACATCTATTTTAATGGATGCTGCCATTGGAGTCCCTATGTCTTTTAAACAGGTCAGACCAAATTTTGTTAACATATCATTGATAAATTTATCTTGACTTATAAAATTTCCATCATCAAGTTGTTTGATTTGCAATCTAAGGAAGTATTGCAAGTCTCTTTGTAAACTCATTTTATACGTCTTTAACATAAGTTCTGAAAAATCTTGACAATATTTTTCATTTTTAGAACCATAATAATATCTTCCACATATATTTGTACCAGTGAGAGATCACCATCTATCTCTTTTGAGAATAGAGTTGCATCAATCAACTTTAAAATCTAATTCAGTGAGATACACATGAAGTGTCTCATACCAAGCTCTAGGTGCCTATTTTAGGTCATAAAGAGCTTTGTCTAACTTCTAGACATGGTTTGGATATTTACTGCTTACAAAACTAGGAGGCTGCTTCACATAGACATCTTCTTGTAGCTTCCCATTAAGTTCATATGAGTAGTAAAGGGTAAGAATATTCGAATTGCTTCCATCCTTGCTACTGGTGCATATGTCTCTCCATAATCTAAACCTTCTTCTTGCCTAAATCCTTGGACTACCAATCTAGCCTTGTTTCTGATCACAATACCATCTTCATTCATCTTGGTTTTGAACACCCACTTGGTATCAATGATTTTCTTCTCATCATCATCAGGTTTGGGTACCAAAGTCCATACCTTATTCCTTTCAAACTAAGAAAGTTCATCTTACATAGCACCTCCCCATCTAGGATCTTTCAATGCTTCTTCTGGACTAGTGGGTTCAATGGGAGATACAAAGTCTACATGCATACAAAAGTTACTAGTTACATGCCTTCTTGTTTTAACAAAACCACTAGCCATATTACCAATAATCTGTTGAATTGGATGCTCCTTTATTCATATAGTGTTATGAACATGTGAGCTTGTTGTGGAACACACAACATCATGATCATCAGTTGGCACAGTAGTATGTACATTAGTATGAGACTGTTGTACTTTATCAGTGACACCAACACGAAACTGTGCTCCTTCTAAACCAGTGGATGTCTGCTCAGTTTGTTGAACTTTAATAGAGCCAGTAGGTCCAGATGGTTTAAACACAGATGGAATAGAGTAATCCATCTCATCTTCATAGAACCCAGTAGCATGGATTGGTGAGGGTACTCTTGTTGGTTCTTCTTCATCATTAAGAGCTTGTTGAGTAGGCTCTTCAAACAGTAGCTCCTCATCTTCTTGACTAGAAGATAAGGTGGGGGCAGTTTCATCAAATGTAACATTGATTGATTCTTCAAAACATCCCCTTCTTTAGTTGTAGACCCTATATGCCTTTGACATGTTAGAATATCGAAGAAATATTCCTTCATCAACCTTAATATCAAATTTGCCAAGCTGGTCCCTATTATTTAGTATGAAACTGGAAGTGCCAAATACATGAAGAAATGAAATTGAGGGTCTTCTTCCTTTGAGAACTTCATAAGCAGTTTTCTGATGTCTTTTCACAATTATAGATCTACTCTGGGTAAAACATGTAGTATTCACAGCTTTTGTCCAGTATGAGTTCTTCAGTCCAGACTCAGCTAACATGGATCTTACTGCTTCAATGAGATTTCTGTTTCTTCTTTCTACAATACCATTTTTTTGAGTTGTTCTCACAGCAAAAAAGTTTTGTGAAATTCCTTTGTCAGCAAAAAATTCTTCAAGTGTTACATTTCTGAATTCTGTACAATGATCACTTCTAAGCTGCTTCATCAGTTGCCCATTCAATAACTCCATTCTTTTGATAAAATTGATAATTTAACTTTTGCTTCAGAAAGAATACTCAAGTGTATCTGGAATATTCATCAACGATAACCAGTGTATATCTCTTCCCACTACAGCTGAAAACATTGACATGACCAAACAAATCTATATGAAGTAAGCGAAATGGTTTCTCAACAGGAGAAATCTACTTTGATTTGATTGAAGCATGGTGATGCTTCCCATTTTCACAACCAGGACACAATCTGTCTTTCACATAAGACATGGTGGGTAGCCCAAACACTAAACTTTTGCTTGAGAGTTTATGAATATCTTTAAAGTTGAGATGTGAGAGTCTCTTGTGCCATAACCACTTGACGTTGTCTACTGACTTTGAATAAAAATAAGTATCAGTTGTTGTGACTGCTGTGTTCATGTCAATTTGATACATGTTCTCATGTCTTTTTGCAGTCAGCAGAGGCTTCCCTTTCTTGTCAAAAATAGTACCAATTTTCCTTCTGAATTGAACTATCTTCCTTTTGTTTGTCAATTGTCTTATGTTGAGTAAATTGTGTATAAGCCTAATGACATATGCCACATTGGTGAATGTAACATTCCCATTTGTTAAAGTTCCAAAACCCTTTGTGTAACTCAATGAATTATCTCCATATGAAACAACTGAACCATCCATTTCTTGACAGTCCATCGGTAGGGACTTACTTCCGGTCATATGTCTCGAACATCCACTGTCAAGATACCAAATTTTCTAGTTTCTAATGCTCTGCACAGTAGCTTATAGATTATATCTTTTGGGGAACCCATCTGAGGATGGGTTTTGGAAGGGTCATCTTCGATGATCTCTTCCCTGCTTGAGGAGGCAGTAGCAGAAGGGGTCTGGGTTTGTGTACACTAGTTGGATAGGTGAGCTTTACTGCCACATTTGTAGCATTTTCTCACTTTTGATTTCGGTGGCTGGTTATAAATGGATGTGCTGGGTGTCTGGTACTGCTGCTGGCTTTAGGAAACGGCTTGTATAATCTGGCCAAGCTTGATAGTCATTATCTCAATGATGGTTAATCCAGCACATGATTCCATAATCTGGTGCACTTTAGCTTTTCCCTTATGGGAAGCTTTCTGCTTGAAACCAGTACCATAGTGTGGGAAGTTACTAGTTTATCTGATGATACTGGTTGACCAGTATGAATCTTAACAGCTACATTAGACTTACTAGCATTGGGTTTTACAGGTTTATCTGCAGCTAAAGGTTGACCATTACCATTCTCATCAGCTGGCTCAGCATTTGTAGAATTTGAACACGAAGGGGAATTAACTGATTTTAAATTTTTTCGATTAGTTTCAGTGATTTCCCTTTTAATTTGTCTTTCTTTTAGAGTCATATGGTAGATGCTTGAGGGGTCATTAGTCTCATCATTTGAGGTAATGACTTCTCTTGCTCTAACTCCATCCTCCAAGATCTATTTTAAGGCAGGTGGTGGGGTTACTGTAGGTCTAAAAATGTATTTGTTAAGAACTTTCTACCCTCAACTATCTTAGCAAAGGTATTTGGCAAGATAGCTGCAGGATCAGGTTCAAGCACAGGGTCCATGAAAGTAACTTCTACATGGGCAGCATCAGCAGCATAGTCACCAGCAAAGAAAGCTTCAACCTGGGCAGGAACTTACTCATTAATGCACTTTGTTGTGCGTTGAGCAGATGTACACCAAGAAGCCACAACCTTTTTAAGGTCATTGAATCGGTTCTTGACTTCTGCTGCTTCTGAGTGAAGAAATTTTAAAGCATAATTTTGATTTTCAAGTTTGGAAATTTCACCAGTTAAGGTTTTAATTTCATCAAATTTTCTTTTAAGTTTTTCATTTAAAGATTTGATTTCAGTTTTGAATACTTCTTCACGTTTGCTGCCTCTGCAAGTCAATTCTCAGATAGTCAAACATTTCAGCTTTTTCATCATCAATATAAGTTTAAAAATTATCAACCTTATACCACATTTCAGATTTCCATTGAGGTGAATTCTTTTTTTAGATCAACTTCCGTCATAAGCCAAAAATGTCCTACCACTTTCTTCCTCATCAAACTCCCCAACCTCTCTGGCCATCAAATATAGGTTTTTACCAGATGCATAACCAGTACACTCCTCATCACTTTCACTATCTGAAGATGATGAAGAATCGGTTTCATCTCAATCATGATGCTCAGCAACTAACACGTTTTCTGGTTTCTTCTCTTTCTTCTCAACCTTTGATTTCTCCTTTATCTGAGCCTTCATAGCTTTGTACTTGTTCCGTACTTATCATCTTTTGAAAAAGAGTTAGCATGTGAGGAGGGTTTTCTGGACATGCATTCAGATGCAAAGTGTCCTACCTTCACACAATTATAACACTCAAATTTAGGGCCCTTCACTGACTTGCTTGCATACCTAGCATTGGGTTTCTTTATAACCCTGGATGGTTTACTGGTCCTACTATGGTTTACTAGTAGTGTCATACCCTCAGCAAACCCTTCAACATCATCACCATCACTACTTTCCTCAGACCCTGTCTCACTACCCTCATCATCCTCAGCTGCCTCTTCTTCTGCCATTAGCTTTTGAACCATTAAAGCTTTTTGAGCTTTCTTTTTAGCAGTAGCAACAAGAGCAGTATCATCCGACTTTGTAGATTTTGAGGTGGTGGGGGAAGACTTAAAGTTTTCTTCTAAATTTAATTCAAATTTTGCTTCTGCCTTCTCATGGTTCCAAAGTGTAACATACAGAAATGACATGTCGAAATTCTTTAAAGTCTTGGTTGGTCTTAAGGGGCCAGTGACAGGTTTTCACTTAGTAGGTAATGAGTCAATGAATTTGTTGACCTATTCAAAGTCAGTATACTTGACTTTCAATCTATCCAGGTCAGCAATGAAGGAGTTAAACCTAATGAAGGTCTGTTAAGAGTCTCACTCTTATAAGCAAAGAAGAGCTCATATTCCCTTTTAAGGGCAATAATCTTGTTTTGCCTGATCTCATCTTTTCCATCATAAGTGACATCAAGATAGTCTAGAATAGCTTTAGGAGTTGGTTTCCTCTTAATCAATTTGAACACATGATTAGGTAAAGTGATAGCTATCGTAGTTTTGTTTTAGGGTCAAGTACAATACGACACTTGTCCTCATCAACCCATCTAGATGGGGGAAGAACAACCTCTCTACCTTCAATGGCAGGAGTATCTGTTGTAGCAGGCACACTATCAAGTGTTTTAGTAGGGATAAATGGGCCATTATTTGCAATACTAGGCATGAGTTGGTCAATAGACTCAAGGTGAAAAATAAACCTATCATTTCAAGTCTCATATTCATCTTCATCAAACTTGGGTGGTCTATTAGAAGAACCATTTTCGAGATAAGCTGTGTTGCTATATGAAGCCATGAGAGAATTCAGATTCAAGATATGAGATTATCAAGACTGAGCTCTGATACCAGTTGTTGGATAACAACAGGAGTATCGTAGAGGGGGTGAATACAATTCTTTTCATTTAAACAAGTGATCAAACACTTAAGTGTATTTAAATAGATAATTAAATAAGAGTCTTGGGTAGTTTTCAACGTTATTCTTTTATTGATATGAATATCAAAGATTTACAACTATTCAACGGTGAAACCAATAGTTGGTTGATACAGATAACACCTAAGTTAGCTATAGAGGATATCTTAAGTTTTTATAAAGTTTGGACTCTATTTGATTAAAACCCACACCACTAAATATTACAATAATAGAGATATCTATTTATAGGAGTCCAATTAATCAGGTAATAGATCTATTGTCCATTGGTACATAGGATGTCTGTATTTGTGTAGACAACATCATCAGAGAGCGTGCTCTCTTTCTTTCCTCTTTGATAGCTATTTGCAGGAACATCCCAAATTGGTTTGGCCACACTATTCGAATTAACAAATAGAATGTTGGGTTCCCTAGACGTTGACAAAGTAATAGCCCATGTCTACACATGCATAAAACTTCTGCATTCCCACGTGGTCTTGTAAGGTTACTTGTCAGCCACCGACATATGTCCTTTTCTGTTCAACTTTGTCTTCAACTTCTATTGAATAGTACAATTGATATAGACCACAGAGAAAACTATCATGATTGTAATGGAGCATAATTGTCTAAGTATTGTATGCTGCTACCAGCTATGCTTGTTCTTCTACCGGTTCACTTGATCTTCCTAATTGGCTGCGCACACATCCTGTGTTGATTGAAGAATACTGTCTACCTTGTGCTAGTAGGCTAGAAAGCATACTGTAACACTTGACACAGAACTAAATGCTGTCTAACCATAAATAAACCTATGCTGGTCGCACATAACATTTTAGTGTATATAATGTTGTTTTGTCATAATTAAATCCTTAATCATTTTGGGGACTCAACATAGGGTAATGACTAAAGATGATGAGAATGAAGGGTCTTCTGTTACACTGGTTAATAAACTGGACATTAGGGATCCATTATATTTGCATGCTAGTGATACTACTGGAACTGCATGTCAAGGACTAAAAATTATAGAGTTTGGAGCAGAGCTATGCTTCTTGCTTTAAAAACTAAAAATAAAAACCATTTTATTGATGATTCTTGTAAAATAACTGATTATGAACATGATGATGTTCTTGCTAATCAATGAGATAGATGTAATTTAGTGATTTTAACTTGTATTTTAATATCAATTTTTGATGAATAGTATTTGGGACAATTCTTTTTAATAATTCTGTCACTTTTTGGCAATAACTTAGGAGAATTATGATAAAAATGATGTTTCAATAACTTTTAACCTTCATAAACTTTTTAATTCAATGACACAAGGAAGTTCTAGTGTATCTGAATATTATTATAAGTTGAAAACTCTATGGAAACAGCATGATGCTGTTATTTAGTTACCTGTTTGTGTTTGTGATACTAATACTGATTTTATAAATCATAAAAATGTAATGAAGTTTATGCAGTTTTTTATGGAACTTGATTAGGTTTATCAGCTTATTAAAAGTAAACTTCTCATGGTTGATCCTCTTCCTAGTTTTGAGCATCATTTGCTGTGATATCAAGGGAAGAGTGTCATAAAAATGTTTCTATTAAGTGATCATAAAAGTTTGAGATTTGACATATCTTGATCTATGGGCTCCTTATAAGGTAGTAAGTAAAAAAGATTTTAAATATATTCTTACTGCGGTAGATGATTATATTAGGTTGTATGAATTTTATGATTAAAACCAAAGATGAAGTATATGATAACTTTTGTTCTCTGCATTCTGTATTAAAGAATCGGTTTAATGTCAACATAAAATGAAACGACCCGACCCAATCCATAGGGACGAATACAATAACATATGATTACATCGCGAGGCATTTGACCTCTATATGATACGTTTTATAAACATTGCATTCTTTTGAAAAGATATACCATTAATTAATATTTAAAATTCAATGTTTTCGACATCTGATGATTTTTACATATAGACAATCACTGTAAATAATAGTTTACAAGAATACTTCCGTTGACAATGCAGTCAAAATAAATACACGGTGATGATTTTGTGAATGCAATGCTTCCTCCAATAAAACATGTATGACTCCATGCACATGGTTTCTCTAACATATATTCAAACAGCGGAAGACTTCTAGGAACCTGAGAATAAACATGCTTTAAACGTCAACATAAAGTTGGTGAGATATAGGTTTAATGCTAGCAGCGTTATAAATATCGACCACAATATTTCATATACATAAACGTTTTAATAAAAATATTCTAAGTTGTTGAGCACTTGATAACCATACTTAACATTTAATCAACGTCGCATATTCCCTTTATTATGAAATCTTACTACACCGTACCAAGTGTAGTCACCGAAACGAAGTACTGTGCAACCGTTGAATACTGGTCGTCCAGTCCGGTTGGGGTTGTCAGGCCCGATAGATCTATCAACAGGATTCGCGTTTACAATACCTCATGTAAATAGTAGTTACCAAGTTACAGGGAAGTATGCCAGTGGTACAACTCAACGTAGAATATATATTTTTAATCACTTGTGTCCATAACGTAAATCATAAAATGCATGTATTCTCATTCCGAAATATTTAGAGTTTAAAAGTGGGACTATATACTCACTTTTGCCTTGAAGGTATTTAACTCGACTTAGTCTCCGATAGATATCACGAACCTAACCATATATATATATATATATAATTTATCAACATATTTTCTTTTCAAGTAATCGTTACATATATATATATATATATATATATATATATATATATATATATATATATATATATATATATATATATATATATATATATATATATATATATATATATATATATAATACTTTTAATATTTCCTTAGTCCGTAGTTAGCAGTCCGATATTAGTGGTCCACAATTAGTTGCTCAATAAAATAAATAAATAAAGACCCCATCGTATTTGTATTGATCAGAATTAATCTCGACCCATGGTACCATGTTGTCAAATGACGTGTTGCGTACATAAAGTACCGTGTTGTTAAATGACGTGTTGCGTACAATCCTGAGGTCTTATGATTAATCTTCTCGTGTTGTTTACGGGTGGTCCTGAAATATGTAAAATCAAATCATAAGTAATTATATATAAAATATCATATTAATTAGAAAAGATATGATTAATTTACTATATCTCCAAATATTTTCGTAGCTAAACTAGCTTCGGATACCCAATCTTGTTTTAGTCGTAGTTTCTTCATTACAACTCCGTTTTTGTTGGTTCAACTTGCCACTTCCTTGGATCGAGTCAAATTTTAAGAATATGAACTGAAAATACCTTAGTTTTTATTCGAAATCACAGGTTATAGGTCAAACTTTGATAAAACTTATGAAAGTGATCATTTCCGTTGTAAAAACAACATCTAGATGATCATTTTTACAAAATTACTTACACTTTGAGTTACACCATGAGATTTTTATATATTAACATATTCATAAGAAATATCATTTTTCCAGAATATAAACTTCCAATTCAAAGTTCAAGATGGTTTTTAATTATCCAACCCAAAACAGCCCCCGGTTGCACTCCGACGACGTAGATTCAGTTTTTAAGGTGTTCTTTGTAAAACCAAGTTATATCTTGTTAAGTTAGCATATCATTATGATATATTAAAGGTCTTGAAGTGTTTTAAAAGTTAAGTTAGAAGGATCTATTTAGTTTTCAAACAAGTTTGAAATCATTCAAACTATGTTCTTGTTGTTAAAATTTTATAACATAAAATAAGATAGCTATATAATTATGAATCGAACAAGATTATGAACAAGGTTACTACCTCAAGTTACTTGGACAAAGTTACTGTAAGAGATAAGAAAAAGTCTTGGAATCAAAGAGTGGTGGAGTTAGATCAAAAGGTTGGAAGTATACTTCTTCAAATGGGTGGTTATTTTGATATGTTCTTGAAAGAGTTTTCTTATGGTGTTTAAGGCTTGTAATTGAAGCTAAATGATGGGGAAAATGCTTGGAGATGATCAAGTATGAAGTTAGGAGTATTTTGAGAGAGAAATGAGGGTGTAGGTATGAGAAAATGGAGTGAAGAAATGGTGTTCATTCATAAAAACGTTTTTAGTTTATAAAGAAAGAAAAGGATTCCTAATTTTGTTTTCTTACTAATAATTCATGCTACTTGTCAAATCCTAGTTACCTCATATCTAGGGCAGTAATAATATTGATTAGGATGTTGATTTGATGTGTATATACCAATAGTAAATACATATAGAAGCTGGGTATGATACGGGTACATATACCCTAGATATACGTATAGAAATCTTGAGGAAACGGAATGAGAATTCAAATATAGCTATCTTTTGTGAATATACTTATATTGTTTTATGTATTTAAGTCCTTAAAAAGTGATTAAATACATTATATATACGATACATGTATAAGCATTATAGGTTATAAGTATATATATCAAAGAATGTTACGTATAGTTATCGTTTTGAAAACTTAAGTTAGTAGTTTCAAAATATACTTATAACTCATTGTCATTAGTACACAATGAGATGTTAAACCATCCTTAGATCATGTTAAATATATATAAATACATATATATACACAAACGTATAATTATCGTATGTTATATAGTTCGTGATATCATCGGTCAAATTGGACGGTCAAACGTTGTGTAAAACTCTTTTCAAAAACACAAGTCTCAATAATTTGGATTGCTTATCATGTTGGTAAGGTTTAATTTATGTAAATATTAATCTCATAAGTATAAAACGATTGGAAAAATCTGGGTCGTTACAGTACCTACCCGTTAAATAAATTTCGTCCCGAAATTTGAATGGGATGGTCATGGCTGACAATAAGTATGTTTTCATGACGTATACGAGTTGGAAATTAGAGTTTTATTATCATCAAGTAATATTGATAAGGCAATTTGATTTTTGTGAAGAGTACGAGTGAGGCTATCACCAAAGGGTGAAATGAGTAGGTATAGATTCGTCATATCTTTTGACGTAGATAGGATTGATTTCCAAGTTCAAGAGATTTGGAGTAAAATCTTCATAATGAGATTTGATTCTTCGATAATCAAGGAAATTAGAATCCACTTTAAATGTGATCATCTATTTTGATTGCTCTGTCGGATCTTTTACTATAAATCCACCTCCCTTCATTTCCTTACAACTCATACCTTCTATTCTTCCTCCCTCAATTCATACTTTAAAACATTTATCAGTATGCTTCATCCAGTACTGATCCTGGATATACTCTTAACTTTCATCTCTGTCATTCTTCTTTTTCATCTACCTCCGGAGGATTTTATTTATTTCTACTATTACCTTGGGGTTATAGTATTGTTAATTCTCCCGTGCCTTTACGTTGCAATACGTATTGATATACACGGTTTGTAATTTATTTGTTGTTGTCGAGCTTTATATTTTCTTTTATATTCAACAGTTCCATACTTCTGTTTCCTCTTCCCGACTTCGAGTCAAGCAAATAATGGTCCGGAATTCGTAGGTATGGATTCTGAAATAAACATAGTTAATGTTCTAAGAAGGAAATAGTAATTGCACGATCTTGATTTGGTAAGTTACCAGAATGTCCGAAAAGATAGAATTATCAAGGAGATATGTTCTTAATATGTTTGGAGATTGGGTAGAATGTAAGAGTTGTGTAACATGGCACATGATGACGTTATGATCTGTGAATCATTATGTTCCATTTAGAAACTCAGCATGAATTACTGTAATATAATCACGTTGATCAAGTGTCATTATATTATACTAATTCATGCTTCAGTTTCTGACACTACTTCAAAACATTCATATTTTAAACTCGAATTTTTCAGAATTTAGAAACTAACACAGTTTCTTTTATGTTGTAACGCAAATATTGTGAAGAGATAAATGATTTTTGACGAGGATAGTTGGGAATATATCTTCAAGAATATCGGAGATATTTATAATGAAAAATACGATGATATCTTAGAATATCTAAGATCAGGGAATGACGCGGAAAATCTATCTGTGAAGGTTTAGAATAAGGAGTAAGGTTCTTACTAACGGTTTCAGCAGACACTGAATCATTTGAATCCTTTGAAGGTAGATTTTGTCATTGTGATTTGTCCACGACCTCCTTTATACTTTGCTCAATCCATTTTCCAGTACCAAATTTTTCGTTCGAGCTTTTCCAATCTATTATTCTTTATTGTCAAACTTCTGACCGTAATTGTTGTCTAGTGTCTTTACCACTTTATCAGTCTTTTCCAAAACTTAATAGCACTAATTCGTAGACTGGAGCATTTTTCAGAAACTTCACATTTGAAATATGTAATTCTTGGGGATAGACGTTGTATATATATATATATAACTGCCGAAATAGAAATGCTGCGAGATTTCAAAATACCCATTGTTGATTCCGCCAAAGGGGTACGACTTGCTGGTACATCTGCTGATAATGTCGTGGAATATTAAAGGTTCCCTGGTAACAAAAGGGTAATCGTATGTATTACAGGTTATAATAAGGCTACTTCGAATGGAAAGTCGAGGTTGATTTGCTGAAACTGTGACAAAATTTGCTATTTTAAAAAGGAATCGCAAAGTTATTTTTGCTAATAAATGCTAAAAGATTTAACGCGGATACGTGTTAAATTATGTCCTTGGTTTCGAGAGCTTTTCAGGTGCAAGACTGCGGGTAATGTGTGGTTGGATCATCATCTCGATTGTCCATTATTTGAAGTGTCTTTAGGAATTTCGAAGGGTTTGATCATAGATTGTAATTGTTAATATACATATGATGTTTTAGGACTTTGAATGATACAAATACTTTTCTGGGTTCCAAGAATCGAATGATGTTCTAGCATAGTTTTGAAGTTAAAGTATAGTTTTGAAAGATGTAAGAGTCCTAAGAGTGATGTCTTCTATTAAGTCTTGACTTGGATTTCGTTTTGTCGTAATCAAATTTGGATGAAAATGGTTGCTTTGATTTCTATGAAAGAATGTATATTATTGTGAAGGTAGTGAGTATAGTTGATGATTGTCGAATCAAAGTCGAAGAATATAATCATATTAATCGTGAATTTATATATCTCTCGGGTATTACCTACCCGTTAAAAAAAATTTCCCAAGTAATGTTTTGTACCAGAGAATTTTATTACAATCTTTATGAAAATATATGTACATATATATCTTCTTCAGATGTAATCATGAATTTAATAAGTCAATATAATATTAGACTCATTTGATTTTTGGTTTGAGGTAGAATAAGTAATCTCTAAAACGATTAGGAACCACATATTCTTCACAGAATATTAATGAAGTTATGGATCAATACTTCATTATTTATTCTTATATATATTTCCTTAGTGAATGCTGATACTCATTGAACTCTTGCTAACTTCGCAAGATATGAATGTTGTTTCCCAGTAAGCTTCGAGTACATTGAAGATGAAAGTGTAAAATCAAACATATTATTGAATAATACACTTGGTTTATTATAAAACGAAATTCATTGAATTGAAACAGGGATTGTAGTTAATGATGATTAAGTTGCTGATAAAGGACGTACATCATTGCATATTTGTAGTATGAATTTAAACGAGTAGTATCTACCCTTTTTCAATTCATACTTAATAGCTTAGTACGAAAAGATTTATTTTGGTTTCCGAATTCATATATATAAAATATTTATATAAATTCTTCAGAAGAATAAGTTACTTCATAACTCATTGATGAAATATACGCGTTATTGATGATGTCCATGGTGATTCTTGAACTGGTGGAGCTTGTGATGTTAAAGTTGCTGACAATTCTAACGATGTTGACAGCACTTACTGTGTTGGTGAGGCTAAGGGTACTGCTGATGCTGTTGGTAAAACAAGTCTAGCTTGTACCTTACGCATCATTCTTGTCGGGGTTTCTACTCTTCCTTTTATCATTTCTATCCACTCATCTGATTTATGGTTAAGGCAGAAATAGGTAATCTCTATGTCTTTAGAGATTACATAATCACCATAGAATGTTTCTCCGATGAAGTTATGAATCAATACTTCATCGTTTGTTGTTGTTGGTACTTCTTGGTATCTATGGTGCGTGTGACGTTGTTATCCGAGGTACGGATGGTGATATTGAGGCGTGTGATGCGGATGTGATTGTTGGTGGTGGTAATGATCCTGTTGATGTTGATGATGGTGATAACGTTGATGCTGGTGATGCTGCTGGTGCTTAGGGTATTGAGGCTTGCAATGTTGATGTTATTGACGGTACTGCTGATGCTGCTGATGCTGCTGATGGTGTTTACAGTAACAGATACGCGTAGATATGAATTAGCAAATACGCTAAGATATGAATTTTGTCTATACACCATTCATGCAATGAATGCAGTAAGACACGTTTAGACTTAAGATGATAAGCAGGTAATTTCCTACGGATGATAAGTAGATGATTTTTGACACAAAATGATAAGCAAAATTTTGACATGCAGACACGGTCGAAGTCCAGACTCACTAATGCAACCTAACAACTTATCAGTTAGACACACTAATGCAGACCTGGTTCGCTAAGACCACCGCTCTGATACCACATGAAACGACCCGACCCAATCCATAGGGACGAATACAATAACATATGATTACATCACGAGGCATTTGAACTCTATATGATACGTTTTATAAACATTGCATTCTTTTGAAAAGATATACCATTAATGAATATTTAAAATTCAATGTTTTCGACATCTGATGATTTCTACATATAGACAATCACCGTAAATAACAGTTTACAAGAATACTTCCGTTGACAATGCAGTCAAAATAAATACACGGTGATGATTTTGTGAATGCAATGCTTCCTCGAATAAAACATGTATGACTCCATGCACATGGTTTCTCTAACATATATTCAAACAGCGGAAGACTTCTAGGAAACTGAGAATAAACATGCTTTAAACGTCAACATAAAGTTGGTGAGATATAGGTTTAATGCTAGCAACGTTATAAATATAGACCACAATATTTCATATACATAAACGTTTTAATAAAAATATTCTAAGTTGTTGAGCACTTGATAACCATACTTAACATTTAATCAATGTCGCATATTCCCTTTATTATGAAATCTTACTACACCGTACCAAGTGTAGTCACCGAAACGAGTACTGTGCAACCATTGAATACTGGTCGTCCAGTCCGGTTGGGGTTGTCAGGCCCGATAGATCTATCAACAGGATTCACGTTTACAATACCTCATGTAAATAGTAGTTACCAAGTTACAGGGAAGTATGCCAGTGGTACAACTCAACGTAGAATATATATTTTTAATCACTTGTGTCCATAACGTAAATCATAAAATGCATGTATTCTCATCCCGAAATATTTAGAGTTTAAAAGTGGGACTATATACTCACTTTTGCCTTGAAGGTATTTAACTCGACTTAGTTTCCGATAGATATCACGAACCTAACCATATATATATATATATATATATATATATATATATATATATATATATATATAAAATATATCAACATATTTTCTTTTCAAGTAATCGTTACATATATATATAATACTTTTAATATTTCCTTAGTCTGTAGTTAGCAGTCCGATATTAGTGATCCACAATTAGTTGCTCAATAAAATAAATAAATAAAGACCCCATCGTATTCGTATTGATCAGAATTAATCTCGACCCATGGTACCATGTTGTCAAATGACGTGTTGCGTACATAAAGTACCGTGTTGTTAAATGACGTGTTGCGTACAATCATGAGGTCTTATGATTAATCTTCTCGTGTTGTTTACGGGTGGTCCTGAAATATGTAAAATCAAATCATAAGTAATTATATATAAAATATCATATTAATTAGAAAAGATATGATTAATTTACTTTATCTCCAAATATTTTCGTAGCTAAACTAGCTTCGGATACCCAATCTTGTTTTAGTCGTAGTTTCTTCATTACAACTCCGTTTTTGTTGGTTTAACTTGCCACTTCCTTGGATCGAGTCAAATTTTAAGAATATGAACTGAAAATACCTTATTTTTTATTCGAAATCACAGGTTATAGGTTAAACTTTGATAAAACTTATGAAAGTGATCATTTCCGTTGTAAAAACAACATCTAGATGATCATTTTTACAAAATTACTTACACTTTGAGTTACACCATGAGATTTTTATATATTAACATATTCATAAGAAATATCATTTTTCCAGAATATAAACTTCCAATTCAAAGTTCAAGATGGTTTTTAATTATCCAACCCAAAACAGCCCCCGGTTGCACTCCGACGACGTAGATTCAGTTTTTAAGGTGTTCTTTGTAAAACCAAGTTATATCTTGTTAAGTTAGCATATCATTATGATATATTATAGGTCTTGAAGTGTTTTAAAAGTTAAGTTAGAAGGATCTATTTAGTTTGCAAACAAGTTTGAAATCATTCAAACTATGTTCTTGTTGTTAAAATTTTACAACATAAAATAAGATAGCTATATAATTATGAATCGAACAAGATTATGAACAAGGTTACTACCTCAAGTTACTTGGACAAAGTTACTGTAAGAGATAAGAAAAAGTCTTGGAATCAAAGAGTGGTGGAGTTAGATCAAAAGGTTGGAAGTATACTTCTTCAAATGGGTGGTTATTTTGATATGTTCTTGAAAGAGTTTTCTTATGGTGTTTAAGGCTTGTAATTGAAGCTAAATGATGGGGAAAATGCTTGGAGATGATCAAGTATGAAGTTAGGAGTATTTTTAGAGAGAAATGAGGGTGTAGGTATGAGAAAATGGAGTGAAGAAATGGTGTTCATTCATAAAAACGTTTTTAGTTTATAAAGAAAGAAAAGGATTCCTAATTTTGTTTTTTTACTAATAATTCATGCTACTTGACAAATCCTAGTTACCTCATATCTAGGGCAGTAATAATGTTGATTAGGATGTTGATTTGATGTGTATATACCAATAGTAAATACATATAGAAGCTGGGTATGATACGGGTACATATACCCTAGATATACGTATAGAAATCTTGAGGAAACGGAATGAGAATTCAAATATAGCTATCTTTTGTGAATATACTTATATTGTTTTATGTATTTAAGTCCTTAAAAAGTGATTAAATACATTATATATACGATACATGTATAAGCATTATAGGTTATAAGTATATATATCAAAGAATGTTACGTATAGTTATCGTTTTGAAAACTTAAGTTAGTAGTTTCAAAATATACTTGTAACTCATTGTCATTAGTACACAATGAGATGTTAAACCATCCTTAGATCATGTTAAATATATATAAATACATATATATACACAAACGTATAATTATCGTATGTTATATAGTTCATGATATCATCGGTCAAATTGGACGGTCAAACGTTGTGTAAAACTTTTTTCAAAAACACAAGTCTCAACAATTTGGATTGCTTATCATGTTGGTAAGGTTTAATTTATGTAAATATTAATCTCATAAGTATAAAACGATTGGAAAAATCCGGGTCGTTACATAAAAGTTATTAGAAGTGACAATGGTACTAAATGTATTAATTCTAAAATGTAAATTTTTTTATAATACTTATGTTATAATTCATCAAACTACTATTGCTCAGACACAACAACCAAATGATATTGCTGAAAAGAAATATAGACATCTTTTAAATGTTGCTAGAAGTCTTATGTTTCAAGGGTGATTCCTCCGTATATGTGGACTGATTGTGTATTGACTGATTCCTACTTGATTGACAGATTGCCTTCTTTTGTTCCATCCAGGAAGTGTCCTTTTAAGTTGGTGTATGGATTTAAACCTAGTCTCTATCACTTAAGGGTGTTTGGTTGTATGTTTTTCTACTTTTTGAACAGTATTGATAAATTTAGTCCTAGAGCTAAAAAAATGTGTTTTTTTGGCAAGGGTAACAAACTTTTGAGTCCTAATTCTAAAATTATTTTTCATTCAATGGATGTTAAATTTTATGAAATTATTGTTCCTTTTATACAAAAATCCAATAACATCTCTAAAAATGATATTAATCATTTGAATTTCTTTGATAAAATCTTTTTTTAGAGTTGATATCGCCTATTTTATAAATATTTGGAGTATCAATTTAATGCGATTTTAGTTCTATTTTAAGCTAAAATATGTCTATTTTATGAACACTATTTATGTGTTTGGAATAGTTAATGTGATTTTTATGAAAAAGGATTGAAAAATAGTTAAAAGAGGAGTTAAAATGATATCAGGTTAAAATTTGAATGATGTACAGATGAGGAATAAAGAGAAGTCAAAAGACAGTGAATACATCCCCCATCTATTCATTTAGCTGCCATCTATCATATTGAAGAATTTCCAGAAAACCCAGATCTGCATAAAAGGGCCGTCTGCTATTAGAAGCGCCTTCGACTGTGATGAAAAATAGCTCCCGACTATTTGAAGGGCCAGCAGGTATCATGAAAAAGTTTTGAAAATCAAAAAGTTGAAAGAAAATTATTCGAGCTGCCAGCAGTTGAAACAGCCACCAGCTTAGCAAAGAAGGTTCTGGAATGTCAAAAGGGCCGCCGACTATCATTGTTAGCCACAGACTAAAAGGAAAAGAACTGCCGGCTATCTAAATAGCCACCGGCTCTAAAGCAATCAGAGTTTTTTTAGGGTTTTGGCGTATAAATAGGGAGGCAACTATAGAGTTTGTAATCACTTTCCAATTCAGTTTACTACGTCTTTAGTTAGTTTTCTCTCAAAATAGTTAAGTTTTATTTTTCAAGTCTTTAAAGATTCTAATATCCTAACGCATTATTCTACGATTATTTTGAGGTATTTCTTATTTACATTTCATGTTTACTCTAATGTTTACTATAATTTTTGCTATGATTATTTGTTTGATTCTTGTTATTCATTTCATGATCAGCCAAATTTATGAAGTATCACACGGTATTAACATGATCCCTAATTAGGATTAATGATTATTTTCAAGATGATTTTATAAGTTGTATGGATTAGAATTCTAATGTTTGAGTAAAGAACCATTACTTATCTAGAGATTGTGATAGAATCTATGCTTAGATAAAGGATAAGATTAATGAACATAGTTAATCCTATTACTTACTCCTTATTAGTATTCCATGTATGACAACCTAGGTACTTATATTTATTATTGAATGCGAACCAGTTGAAGATAATAGATTAACTAGTGTACACTTATGTCTTGAGATCTAGATGAGCTTTGAAACATATTATATGTCTACCCGGTATATGAAAGTTGGTAATTTAATGAGCCTAGTTAAGCCAAATGCTTAAATCATATTTATCCTCTTAAATATTGTTAAGATATCAATTTACTGGTTGGTCTAACTTAGTAATTATCTAATTGAACTAAAGTAAAAGTCATTTAAATTGCACTATCATTAAAAGGTTTATCCGTAGCTAGGGGAATTGTGAAATTCCAAGTGAATATCGTTTATTTTTAATTATTATTTGTTTATTTAATACTATTTTAGTTAATTAAAACTCCCCAATCAAACTGTGACACCCAATTAATACAAAACTTAATTGGCGTATTCTCTATGGGAGGAAATTGACTTACATATTACCTATTAGTACATTGAACGGGCGTGTTTTATATAACATGTGCTAGTAGTTTATTAGTTAGTTTTGTTTTATACTTTAGAGTTGATCTATGCACATCAAACTTTTTGGCGCGCTGCAAGAGAGTGTGTGTGTCAATTTTGTTTTATTTTTGTATTTACGTTGGTAGTTGGAACATACTTATTAATATTTAACATAAAATGGTTTAAGGGATAATGGTGTCTAGGTTGCCCTAATACGGACACTTGGTTGTTGGATTTTCCAAACAGTCACCAATTTTATTGGGACCAAAAGGATCCTGCCACTCTGTGCAATCCGGGTGTTATCTTGAACAACATATCTATCTTAAAATATTAATTAGTTGATCAAGGACTACGTCGGTTTTTACTCATTTTTTGGAAGTTGATTTTCGCAAAAAATTTCACTCATTTTCTTTTCTTTTGAGTTTACCACCCGCTCATCTCATAGTGATCTGTTAACACCACTTAGTAATCCAGATAATACTTTTAGACAAGCAAGTTGAAAGAGAAAGGACCGTTACACACTTGAAGTGCCGAGTGAAGAAGAGAGTAGTAGTGAAGATCCTATTAGTTTATCCACCGAAGAATGTGCTACTATGAAGAATCAAAGCATGGAAGCTCTTATGAAAGACAACCGTCAAGATCAGGGATATGTAATTACTCGAACTAAAATTAAGAATGAATTCGAAATCAAAGGACAATTTCGTCATATTATACGAAATTAGTGTCAGCTCAGTGGAAATGTAAAGGAAGATGCTAAGGAACACTTGCATACATTCACCGAAATATGTACATTGTTGAAACTAAGAGCTGTTGAAGATGAAGCAATTTATCTTCGAATTTTTTTGTGGACTTTGAAAGGGGACGCGAAAGACTGATTAGAATCTCTTGCTGAGGGAGAGATCATAACTTGGGATGGAATGGTAGACAAATTCTCAGGGAGATTTTCATGTACTTCGAAGACTGCACATTTACAGACTAAAATTACCCAGTTCAATCAAAAGAGAAATGAAACTTTGTATGAGGCAAATACAAGATTTTATAATATGATGATATTTTTCCCACAACATGGTTTATTTATATTTCATAAAGTTTTTCTACAAAAGGGCTGATGTTGCTACTAAAAACGAAATTGACACCACTGCTAGAGAGCCGATCATGAAGAAAACACCTGATGAAGTGTATGCTATTATCACTGACTTAAATATACATTCTCACAAATGGCATTGACGTGCATTCATTCGTGTGTATGTGCGAAATCAGCAACTTTAATTTATAATCTATACTTTTATGACTATAACACTAACGGGAAGAGTCTCGGATAGTGTAGAGCAGTAGGTTCAAGTACAAGATTGTCCCAAGAGAAGTTGGCAGTAGTCGGTGAAACTATTTTATCTTTTCACGTACGTTTTATATAACAGATTAATATAATTAATTGGGGGGTTATTGTATTGTAGGAGCAATGGATTTTAAGGATTAAACTTAAATAGATTAAATGGAGGATGCTGGTTTGGTAGGGGATTATATATATGTAAACGGATATCATTAAAGAGCGTCTTTTCGAATAGCTTTTAGTGTTGAACATGAAATGCCACTAACTATCACTTAAGTGCCACTAAGTTTAAACGTATGATCAATCTATGGGACTTAATCTATATCAAATACATCACGAGGTCCATATTGTTAATGTACTGATATCACGATTCCGGATCTATCGGGATACAAATTAACGTGCAAGGTCTTATACCAGTCATTGGTGAACTAGCACAATATAATAGCTACACAAGCAATGAGTAACTCAACCTAGAACAGTGGGTCTACTCCACCAAGCCCATAAGAGTGATCAATAGAAAGCATTCAAAAATAGAGTAATTAAGTCTTCGGTTTACCCAGGCTGCAGAATGTTGTTATCTAACTGCCATCTTGGTGTTTTAAACAATGAGGCCACCGGCTAGCAATAGACAGCCGCTGGCTTAAGCACATTTTGAGTAGACTCTGAATCTAGTGTTCTTTTAGTTCCATCGTCGGCTAGCTAAGACAGGCCACCGACTTGGAGCATTAACAAACATAAATCGAATCTAATTACAATAGATTTTGTTTGAAAAGGATTTACTGATTTTAAGGTACTGGGCCTCTGGCCATGCCACGCAGGCCGGCGTAGCTACTCAACAGTTCAAATCTGAAATACATTTTTTATCCCCTTTTACCTAAACCAACGCCCTAAGGGTGTTTAGCTACTCATAATAACAATAACAACCCAGATAAAATAGATAAACATGTTAAGTAATTACGGTAAATATAAAGGATGAAATTGTACCTTAATGGAAAGATAAATACGAGAATGTGAGAATCAATAAATCTTCAATAATCTTAATGAAAAGTACAATACTCGGTTATAATACTTGAAAAGTAAATTTATAATGTAATTTGATGATAAAACTGGACAGAGATTCGACTGGAATATAAATCCTAAACTACTAAATTGAAAAGTGCATATATCTCTAAAACTGAAATCGGCTCCTTTATTTATAATAATTTTTCAGCCGGCGTCCAAGCTTCCCAGGCTGTAGTCCTAGTATGGCGGTGAAGCTCAGGATGTCGTCTTGTACATGGTGGCCGTCGTCTTCAGTTATGGAAAGTGTAATCTATATTATAACTGGCACGCACAGCCGACGGCTACGCTATTGAGGTCGCCGTATTAAGAAATATTTTCCTTTTTTACTGAAACGCGTGAATCCTTTCCTTAAATAGCTACAACGGCTTGGACTTCTTGGCAGCCATACTGGACTGCTTTTACAATTTCTTCATCAAAGCCGAATATTTTCTATATTTACTTTGGCCACTGTCTTGGAGATCTCGGCCGCCGTATTGAGTTTTGCGCGTGAACTATTCGTTTTGCAGTTTTGACTTTAATTTGAATTTGATATGGGCACCGGCCTGAGCAGTTTCTCAGTTTTTCTTTGGATTCTTCGTTATTGTTTTGGCTTATTTTCTTCATAATTGTACCTGTAAAGATCACAAATAACTTTTTTCACACGGGTAGTAGCTTTTCCTCATTCCCCCCCCCCCCCCCATAAGTAAAGGAATAGGTCATTTTTGTGCGAATTTGAGGAAGATAGCACCGTAAAAAGGGTATAAAAATATGTATGATTTCGGTGCTATCAAATCTCCCACACTTGAACTTTGTTTGCCCTTAAGGAAACTCAATTTAAGTTTAGAAAGACATTTGTAGCTTTTAGAGATACGAAGCTCATTTAATTTTTAAAATGATGGGTGGCAAGTCCTAAGAGGTAAAGTGATATCGACTCATTTATACGTTTAATTATTTGAAATATCGGTTTCTAAACGTGTTATTTTGAGAAGAATTGAAGACTTTTCCTCATGGATATGATAGAAGTAATGATTTCAGCTCAAGGAGCCTTTTTGTTAGTATTTTGGATGATTTTAGTGAAAATTCAGCATTAATTGGTCAAGACAAAGCAAAAAGAAGAAAATCAGACGAACTGATGTTACTGCACACATCTCGCGGTCGTTATCCTTGTAATTCCGGTCGCAAAGTTTTTTTTATTGCGGTCGCGAGATTTAAACAGAAGTTCAGAAACCAAAGAAGAAGCGCCTCACGATCGCGAGGTTATTTATTGCGGTCGTGAAGTCATGTTATCAGCACCACACGATCGCAAGGTATTTGAAAGGACACGTCCTAATCCATCCAGACGAAGTCCATATTGATTATAAACGATTCACATCAGTTGATTACATCGCGAGGTACTGGACCTCTATATGATACATTTTACAAACATTGCATTCGTTTTTGAAAAGACAATCTTTCATTACATCTAAAGTTGACAGACATGCATACCATTTCATAATATATCCAACTATAATTGACTTAATAATGATCTTGATAAACTCAATGACTCGAATGCAACGTCTTTTGAAATATGTCATGAATGACTCCAAGTATTATCTTTAAAATGATCAAATGCACAGCGGAAGATTTCTTTCGTACCTGAGAATAAACATGCTTTCAAGTGTCAACCAAAAGGTTGGTGAGTTCATTAGTTTAGCATAAATAATCATTTCATAATTTTAATAGACCACAAGATTTCATATTTCCATTTCTCATAAACATACGTCCCATACATAGAGACAAAATATCATTCATATGGATTGAACACCTGGTAACCGACATTCACAATATGCATATAAGAATATCCCCATCATTCCGGGATCCTCCTTCGGACATGATATAAATTTCGAAGTAATAAAGCATCCGGTACTTTGGATGGGGCTTGTTGAGCCCGATAGATCTATCTTTAGAGTTCGCGTCAATTAGGGTTTCTGTTCCCTAATTCTTAGATTACCAGACTTAATAAAAAGGGGCATATTTAGTTTCGATCATTCAACCATAGAACGTAATTTCGATTACTTGTGTCTATTTCGTAAAACAGTTATAAAAGCTGCGCATGTATTCTCAGCCCAAAAATATAAAGGGTAAAAAGGTAAATAAAACTCACGCATATAAATATTGTAAAACAGTTATTAAAACAGTGCATGTATTCTCAGCCCAAAATGTAATGAGTAAAAGGGAGCAAATGAAACTCACGCATATAAATATTGTAAAACAGTTAATAAAACATTTGCATGTATTCTCAGCCCAAAAATATAATGAGTAAAAAGGGAGCAAATGAAACTCACGCATATAAATGTTGTAAAACAGTTATTAAAACAGTGCATGTATTCTCAGCCCAAAAATGTAATGAGTAAAAGGGAGCAAATGAAACTCACTGTGCTGTATTTTGTGGTAAAAATACATATGACTATATTGAACAACTGAACAATGCAGGGTTGGCCTTGGATTCACGAACCTATATCATTTGTATATTTGTATTAAAACATATAATCGTAACTGAACAAATATTTTATTATGTTTTAAGTTATATATTATTTATAGTTAATTTGTGTATATATTTAAAATGATTAATATTTATATAGTTATATTAATATGTCCTTATCTATGTACATAATTGTTTAATGTTACTTTTAAAAAAAATCGATAGTTGTCATTTGTAAGTATTTATATGAATAATCTTAATAGGTTTGGTATATATAGTTATTTGAAATTTTAATTATAATTATAGTACATGTAATAAGTATATTTAATGTTCAAAATATTTATTTACTAAAATGATAGTTTTGATAATAATGATTTATTAATAATAATAAGGATAACTTTATAAAAAATGAGGATACTAATAATAAGAATGATAATGATAACCTTTAGTAGTAATAATAATGATAAGTTATTTTATTTTTTATTTTTTTAAAAAAAAAATATTGATAATATTATCTAATACTTATAACAAATAATAATAACACTAATATTAACGATAATGATGGTTGGTCGTATTGTTTTCCTAATAATGATACTAATAATCCTAATCATAATAATAATGATAATACTTATAATAATAATTCTAATGTTAACACTATTATTCATAATGATAATAATGATAATACTAGTATTATTAGTAATTCATTTAATAATAATAATACTAGGAATAACATTAGTAATAACAATAATAAAGATAATAATAATCATAAAGATAATAATAATAAATAATAATAATGATAATATTTATAATAATACACTTGTTAATACTAATAATAACAACTCTAGTATTTATATAATGATACTTAAGTTAATAATAATAATAATGCTAATAAACATAATAATAGAAATAAAGAAAAAGAATAAAAGATTTATACCCTTTTAAGCTTTGTGTAAAAGAATTGCTCACCACGAGGCTCGAACCCGCGACCTCTCCTAAACCCATCAACTCCTTAAACCGTATGGGCTGATGCCCATTTTCTGATAATTCTCTCTACTCATTTTTATTTAACCCGTTTATTAAACTGTTCTATCTTCTCCTCCAATTCCAATCTTAACCAGAGATCGAATCCCCTTTACATACTAATTAGTTGTTGTTTTCAGAAACATAACGACAAACAGAAACAATCCCTAATCAAAGTTTGAATCATATTAATCAGATAATCAAAAAAAACTGCTGTAATAGAACCTATAGACTCGTTGATGAACTCCGAATCACATTTGACTATTAAAGACGTTTTAGGTCAAGATATCAACATGAAAAAGATTCTAAAGGTTTCTTAGAAACTATCTGGACTATCAATTACCATTAAAACATTGAAACAAACTCCAATTAAATGATGAACGCGAAGTTTGACTTTTGAATCGAAATCTTTGACTCCAAAATTCTTGCTTGATATTAAAAATTGTGATTTGAATCTTTTCAGAAATTTTAAATGGAAGATTTAGAGAAGAATTGCATTAATACATTTTGAAGTTTATTTCAAAATCTTTAAAATTGGAAAATAGAAGTAAAACAGAGTTATCGTGCAGTTTCATCAAAACCAAATTCGATTTTTGTTGTTTTTCCCTCGAATTGCATTCGTGGTGTATCAAATAGAGATTACAGATATTATTACCACGTAATCGACTCATTTAACTTTGTTTTGTAGTCAGATTCGTTGAACACAAAATATGCTGTCAGAATTAAATAAAGAAAAGTAATATCGAACTTTAACTGATTTTGTTTGTTATAGATCTTGTGGAATCAATCTGTACCAGTTAGGAGACATCAGATAAATTAGGATATAGTTTAGAAAGCGACTGGAAACAAACTCACGAATTTTTCTTGTGTTAATACATATATATTCAGTTATATTTATATATATTAGTAAATATATAACTGTATAGGTATTTTTATATATATAAATATATAGCTGCAATTTATTTATATATACTCATATATATCTGATTTCTTTTTATATTTGATAATATATTTGTATACATATATATATATAATTATATAATTGTATTCATATACATATATCCGTATTTATTTAAATAGTTCATATATCTGTTTTATGTATTTGTATATATATAAAATCTGTTTATGTCTGTATGATATATCTATATATCTGGTTATTTAATTATCTCCGTATTTTACATATCAAGGAAGCATAATATTATTTATAATACAACTTTAATATTTAACTTTATTATTAATATTAATAAAAAAAACTAACAACAACAATAATAATAATAATAATAATAATAATAATAATAATAATAATAATAATAATAATAATAATAATAATAATAATAATAATAATAATAATAATGGAGAAAATAATAATATTAATGATGTTCATATCATAATAAAAATAATAATAAAATGATAATTTTTGTTAATCAAGTTAATAATACTTTTAAATGATTAAATTTATAATGACACTAATAATGGTAACAATAATCTTTTTATCTTAACAATTATATTTAATCATAATGAAAGTAATACTTTTAATAATTATGTTTTTACTTGCATTTACATATTATTAGTTATGTATAGAAATTTTATACATATTTATTTTAATAACACTTAATTTTTTCTATATATATTTTATGTTTTTAATTCCATTGATTGAATTATATTTTATTAACTCACATTAATATATATACACTTTTATTTATATATATATATATATATATATATATATATATATATATATATATATATATATATATATATATATATATATATATATATATATATATATATATATATATATTTTCACATATTTATTTACACACATTTGTTCGTGAATCGTCAGGCATGGTCAAAGAGAAATTGATTACATAAATATAGATTTCAAACTTTTCGATACTCAACCTTACAGATTTTTTTTTATCATGTCGGAGACATATAAAGATTAAAGTTTAAATTTGATCGAAAATTTCCGGGTCATCACAGTACCTACCCGTTAAAGAAATTTCGTCCCGAAATTTGAGTGAGGTCGTCATGGCTAACAATAAATATGTTTTCCTGACGAATATGAGTTGATATATAGAGTTTTATCATGATTGAATAATACCGATAAAATAATTCGATTATTCGAAGAGCATGAATGAAGCTATCACAAAAGAGTGAAATGAATAAATGAAGTTTCGTTTTAACTTTTGACGTTGCCTTGGTTGAATTCCGGAATTCAAGGGATTTAAAAGAAAATCTTGGAAATCTAAAAGATTTGATTCTTCGGCGAATAAGGAAATTAAGATCTCTCTAATTAAATACGGTGATCTGCCTCAATTACTCTGTCTGATATTTCCACTATAAATTTACCTTTTCCGTTCCATTAGTTTTCACCATTTCTATACTCAATTCCCAAATTCAAAAGATTTATGAAAATGCTTAACCCTGTTCTGATCCTTGTTCTTATTCTATCTATCGTAATGATCGTTCTTCTTTTCCAACTCCCATCTGAAGAATCTGTTTATTTCTATCATGCTCTAGGGATTATTGTATTTATAATCCTCCCATGTATTTATATTGCTGTACGTACTGATATTCACGGTTTGTAATTTATGTGTTGTTATCGGGCTTTATATTCTCCCTTAAATTTCAAAGCTCTATGCTTTTGTTTTCTCTTCCCTACTTCAAGTCAAGCGAATAATGGTCCAGAATTCGTAAGTATGGAATTTCGGATAAACATCATGTTCTAAATAAGAAAGAAGGTATTAGCACGATTTGATTTGTCAAATTATCAGAATCACTGAGTATAGAACTATCAAGAATATATATTTTTGATATGTTCAGAAGTTACGCAGAATGAAAAAGTTATGTAACTTGGCATGTGATGACGTTATGATCTGTGAATCATCACATTCCATTAGAAACTCAGCATGACTTACTATAGTATAATCACGTTGATCAAGTGTCATTATATTATACTAACTCATGCATCAGTTCCCAACACTACTTCAAAAACATTCATATTTTAAACTCGAAAGTTAACAGAATATAGAAACTAACAGTTTCTATATGATGTAAAACTGATAGCATGAAGAGATTACCGATTTCAGATAAGAATAGTTATGAAAATATCTTCAGAAATATGGAGGATATTTATAATGAAAGATACGATGATATCTTGGAATTTCTAATATCAAGGGATGATGAAGAAGATTTATCCGTAAGGGTTTAGATTCGGAAGCAAGGTATTCGTTAAAGATTTCATCAGAAACAGGATCATTTGGATTCTTTGAAGTCAAACTTATTCTTTGTGATTTGTCCACGGCTTCTTTCATAGTTTCGCATAATCTGCTTTTCGGTACTAAATTTTCTATTGAATGTTTCCAATATAATGATACATAGGAAGTACGAAGAGATATATAATTTTGGACGAGAATATTTATGAAAATATCCTCAGAAATATCGAAGATATTGATGATGATATTTTGGAATTTCTAAGTTCGATGGTTGATGGAGAAAGATTTTCCGCAAGATTTTAACATGACTTCGGAGCAAGATATTCTCTAAAGATTTCAACGGATCCAAAATTACCTGAATCCTTTGAATATAGGGTTTGGTCCTTGTATTTGTCCTTGGTCTCCTTCATGGGTAGCTCAATCTGTTTTTTTTTTTTTTTTTTAATACCCAATTTTCTATCGAGCGTTCCTAACACTCCTTTCTTTATCATCAACTTTTGGCCGTTTAGACCATCTACCATTTTTCTGTTTCCTCTGCATTTAATACTATGATATCTGAATCATCGGTTATTAATCCAAGGTGGTTTCAGGAGAATTGTGTTTTTAGATGATTAAACGCTGATGGTAATATGGTGGAATATGAAAGGTTCCCTGGTAACAATAAAAGAGCATGTGTATATATCAACGTTATAATAAGGTTGTTTCGTACGAAAAGTAGAAGTTGTCTTGCTGGAGCTGTGACAAAATTGGCTATCTCGAACAGCGGATGCAAAGTTATTTTTGGTAATAATAACGCTAAATGAATTAGCACAGCTACGTGTTAAACGTTTACTCACGTTCTGAGTGTTTTCAGGTGCATAACTATATGCATAATTCTTTTCTTCCGTAGATGAAATGCGGTTGGTTCATCCTATCGATTGAGGTGTTTTCAAGAATTACGAAAGGTTTGGATGCAGGTTGTAATCATCAAGATACAAATGAGGTTTAAGATGAAATCAAGTGACAACTTGAAGTATTGTTTAGTTTCATAATTTATAATCAATATTTTAATTCATTTTAATTGTCCACTGTTGGTAGTCTTCAGTTGATTAGTCCACAGTTAGCTAGGAACAGGTAGCTAGGATTTTGTCAGCGTGGATCCTTAACAAAATTTCTCATAGTTAATTTGTTTGTTTCTAACAAATTTTATTCCATCAAATGTTTTCTTCATTATGCCACTTATTGGATTCTGATAAATCAAAATCCCAATATGAAATTGGATGAAATGGTTATTCTGTGGTGAACGGATACGTATATCAGTGGATGTAAGTAGGATTGTAAATGACTGTTGAATCAGATTTGAAGATTGTACAGTGTAACTTATTAATGTGAAATCTGAATATTCCTCGGGTATTACCTACCCGTTAAAATATTTTCGCCATTAACAATTTGTACAAAAGAATTTTTAATCACAATCTTTATGAAAAAATATATATACCTATATATTTTCTTCAGATGTAATCATGGATTTAATGAGTCAATATAATATTAAACTCATTTGATTTACCGTTAGAACAAGAATATATAATCTCTAAAATATTAGAGATTACATAATCGCTATGTCAAACGAAGATAAATGATGTAGAACGTCATGTAGAACGATGATTATACTCGAGGTACAGAATGAGACGTCGAAGCTGGTGATGCGGATGTTGTTGTTGATGGTACTAGTGCTGTTGGTGCTAAGGTTGATGATGTTACTGGTGTTGGTGATACTGCTGGTGCTTGCAAATTGTGTACCGTGCTCTCTAAAGTTAACACTCAAGCTCGGAGTTCTTTAACTTCTTCTACTAACCCTGGTTGGTTATCAGTGTGAGGTAGAGATCGGATATCTTCTCTAGTTCCGTTAATGGTAGACTCATGACGAAAAATTATGGCAAAAAGGGTATAAACGGTGTTGCGAACGGGTTCGCCGGTGAGCGGGTCAAGTACTCCAAGGTTAGGTGGTAGATTCGATTCATGATATGGGGTACCTTCTTCCCTTCTCCATAGGGTGAGTAAGTCGCAAACCCACCCCCATTTTCTCCAGTAATCACGGTAGTTAATTGGTTGGTGTGCTCCTGTCACGCTGTCTTCGGAGTCAGAGGAACTTGGTCTATTCGTAGAGGCCATCTTAAACGATATCAGGAAAGATTTTTGGTATGAAGAGTTTAGTGACAGCAATTGATAGTTGGATGGTATTCTCAATGCATAATTTGCATAGATATATATAGTACCAGGATCCCTTAAATTACGGAGAAATTTACGAGGGATATCAGGCAAGGTCTATAGTAACAGATACGCTAAGATATGAATTGTCAGATACGCTAAGATATGAATTTTGTCTATACACTATTCATGCAGTCAATGCATTAAAACGTGTCTAGACTAAGAATAATGAGTAGGTAATTTCCTATGGATGATAAGCAGATGATTTCTGACAAAAATGATAAGCAAAACTTTTGACATGCAGACACGGTTGAAGTCCAGATTCACTAATGTATCCTAATGACTATCAGTTAGACACACTAATGCTAGACCTAGTTCACTAAGACCACCGCTCTGATACCAACTATGAAGAACCCGTCCTAATCCATCCGGACGAAGTCCATATTGATTATAAACGATTCACATCAGTTGATTACATCGCGAGGTACTGGACCTCTATATGATACATTTTACAAACATTGCATTCGTTTTTGAAAAGACAATCTTTCATTACATCTAAAGTTGACAGACATGCATACCATTTCATAATATATCCAACTATAATTGACTTAATAATGATCTTGATAAACTCAATGACTCGAATGCAACGTCTTTTGAAATATGTCATGAATGACTCCAAGTATTATCTTTAAAATGATCAAATGCACAGCGGAAGATTTCTTTCGTACCTGAGAATAAACATGCTTTCAAGTGTCAACCAAAAGGTTGGTGAGTTCATTAGTTTAGCATAAATAATCATTTCATAATTTTAATAGACCACAAGATTTCATATTTCCATTTCTCATAAACATACGTCCCATACATAGAGACAAAATATCATTCATATGGATTGAACACCTGGTAACCGACATTCACAATATGCATATAAGAATATCCCCATCATTCCGGGATCCTCCTTCGGACATGATATAAATTTCGAAGTAATAAAGCATCCGGTACTTTGGATGGGGCTTGTTGAGCCCGATAGATCTATCTTTAGAGTTCGCGTCAATTAGGGTGTCTGTTCCCTAATTCTTAGATTACCAGACTTAATAAAAAGGGGCATATTCAGTTTCGATCATTCAACCATAGAACGTAATTTCGATTACTTGTGTCTATTTCGTAAAACAGTTATAAAAGTTGTGCATGTATTCTCAGCCCAAAAATATAAAGGGTAAAAAGGTAAATGAAACTCACGCATATAAATATTGTAAAACAGTTATTAAAACAGTGCATGTATTCTCAGCCCAAAATGTAATGAGTAAAAGGGAGCAAATGAAACTCACGCATATAAATATTGTAAAACAGTTAATAAAACATTTGCATGTATTCTCAGCCCAAAAATGTAATGAGTAAAAAGGGAGCAAATGAAACTCACGCATATAAATGTTGTAAAACAGTTATTAAAACAGTGCATGTATTCTCAGCCCAAAAATGAAATGAGTAAAAGGGAGCAAATGAAACTCACTGTGCTGTATTTTGTGGTAAAAATACATATGACTATATTGAACAACTGAACAATGCAGGGTTGGCCTTGGATTCACGAACCTATATCATTTGTATATTTGTATTAAAACATATAATCGTAACTGAACAAATATTTTATTATGTTTTAAGTTATATATTATTTATAGTTAATTTGTGTATATATTTAAAATGATTAATATTTATATAGTTATATTAATATGTCCTTATCTATGTACATAATTGTTTAATGTTACTTTAAAAATAAAAAAAATCGATAGTTGTCATTTGTAAGTATTTATATGAATAATCTTAATAGGTTTGGTATATATAGTTATTTGAAATTTTAATTATAATTATAGTACATGTAATAAGTATATTTAATATTCAAAATATTTATTTACTAAAATGATAGTTTTGATAATAATGATTTATTAATAATAATAAGGATAACTTTATAAAAAATGAGGATACTAATAATAAGAATGATAATGATAACCTTTAGTAGTAATAATAATGATAAGTTATTTTATTTTTTATTTTTTTAAAAAAACAATATTGATAATATTATCTAATACTTATAACAAATAATAATAACACTAATATTAACGATAATGATGGTTGGTTGTATTGTTTTCCTAATAATGATACTAATAATCCTAATCATAATAATAATGATAATACTTATAATAATAATTCTAATGTTAACACTATTATTCATAATGATAATAATGATAATACTAGTATTATTAGTAATTCATTTAATAATAATAATACTAGGAATAACATTAGTAATAACAATAATAAAGATAATAATAATCATAAAGATAATAATAATAAATAATAATAATGATAATATTTATAATAATACACTTGTTAATACTAATAATAACAACTCTAGTATTTATATAATGATACTTAAGTTAATAATAATAATGCTAATAAACATAATAATAGAAATAAAGAAAAAGAATAAAAGATTTATACCCTTTTAAGCTTTGTGTAAAAGAATTGCTCACCACGAGGCTCGAACCCGCGACCTCTCCTAAACCCATCAACTCCTTAAACCGTATGGGCTGATGCCCATTTTCTGATAATTCTCTCTACTCATTTTTATTTAACCCGTTTATTAAACTGTTCTATCTTCTCCTCCAATTCCAATCTTAACCAGAGATCGAATCCCCTTTACATACTAATTAGTTGTTGTTTTCAGAAACATAACGACAAACAGAAACAATCCCTAATCAAAGTTTGAATCATATTAATCAGATAATTAAAAAAAACTGCTGTAATAGAACCTATAGACTCGTTGATGAACTCCGAATCACATTTGACTATTAAAGACGTTTTAGGTCAAGATATCAACATGAAAAAGATTCTAAAGGTTTCTTAGAAACTATCTGGACTATCAATTACCATTAAAACATTGAAACAAACTCCAATTAAATGATGAACGCGAAGTTTGACTTTTGAATCGAAATCTTTGACTCCAAAATTCTTGCTTGATATTAAAAATTGTGATTTGAATCTTTTCAGAAATTTTAAATGGAAGATTTAGAGAAGAATTGCATTAATACATTTTGAAGTTTATTTCAAAATCTTTAAAATTGGAAAATAGAAGTAAAACAGAGTTATCGTGCAGTTTCATCAAAACCAAATTCGATTTTTGTTGTTTTTCCCTCGAATTGCATTCGTGGTGTATCAAATAGAGATTACAGATATTATTACCACGTAATCGACTCATTTAACTTTGTTTTGTAGTCAGATTCGTTGAACACAAAATATGCTGTCAGAATTAAATAAAGAAAAGTAATATCGAACTTTAACTGATTTTGTTTGTTATAGATCTTGTGGAATCAATCTGTACCAGTTGGGAGACATCAGATAAATTAGGATATAGTTTAGAAAGCGACTGGAAACAAACTCACGAATTTTTCTTGTGTTAATACATATATATTCAGTTATATTTATATATATTAGTAAATATATAACTGTATAGGTATTTTTATATATATAAATATATAGCTGCAATTTATTTATATATACTCATATATATCTGATTTCTTTTTATATTTGATAATATATTTGTATACATATATATATAATTATATAATTGTATTCATATACATATATCCGTATTTATTTAAATAGTTCATATATCTGTTTTATGTATTTGTATATATATAAAATCTGTTTATGTCTGTATAATATATCTATATATCTGGTTATTTAATTATCTCCGTATTTTACATATCAAGGAAGCATAATATTATTTATAATACAACTTTAATATTTAACTTTATTATTAATATTAATAAAAAAACTAACAATAATAATAATAATAATAATAATAATAATAATAATAATAATAATAATAATAATAATAATAATAATGTAGAAAATAATAATATTAATGATGTTCATATCATAATAAAAATAATAATAAAATGATAATTTTTGTTAATCAAGTTAATAATACTTTTAAATGATTAAATTTATAATGACACTAATAATGGTAACAATAATCTTTTTATCTTAACAATTATATTTAATCATAATGAAAGTAATACTTTTAATAATTATGTTTTTACTTGCATTTACATATTATTAGTTATGTATAGAAATTTTATACATATTTATTTTAATAACACTTAATTTTTTCTATATATATTTTATGTTTTTAATTCCATTGATTGAATTATATTTTATTAACTCACATTAATATATATACACTTTTATTTATATATATATATATATATATCTATATATTTTCACATATTTATTTACACACATTTGTTCGTGAATCGTCAGGCATGGTCAAAGGGAAATTGATTACATAAATATAGATTTCAAACTTTTCGATACTCAACCTTACAGATTTTTTTTTTATCATGTCGGAGACATATAAAGATTAAAGTTTAAATTTGATCGGAAATTTCCGGGTCATCACAGTATTGGGTCGCGGTCGCGAGATTTACGTCGGTCAGCCAGTCCGCATTTTTTCCTATAAATAGGATTTTATACCCCAAACTTTATTCATTTTTCTTTTACGAAACTTGGAGCTAGGGTTGTGTTTTTTTCGGCTTTCTATGGTATTTTGGAGCATCTATACACTAAGATTCCATTGTTAATCATTGGTGAACTCCTTTATTTAATTTTAATCTTTACAATGGTTGGTTATTGTTCATATTTATGCTTGTTTGCTTTTATTATTTCCATGTCTAGCAATAACTTTAGTATTCACTTAGATGATTGAACCTAGGTGATGGATTGTTAATCTTTATGTCTATTTAAACTGATTGCTCTTGATCCATAATTCTTAATTACTTCCATTGATTGATCCACGTAGTTATAAGTATGTTAATTGAAGTAACGAAAGTTATTAAATTGATAAAAGTTAAAGCCACAAATTGGCTATATACTTTCTCAAATGTCCCAATGTCGCCCATATACCCATTTGCATCCCACTGTCATCTACAAACTTTCAAAAATGTACCAATGTTAACATTTCATTACAGGTTACCTGCTGAACAGGTAAAGTTAATTATTTAGCTTTTTTTTCTTTTTATATGTACCGATGCCGCCCATATACTTTCAGTTGTGTTCCGATGTCGCCTATATACTTTCAGTTTCTGTTTCGATGTATCACCGACTTTTCATGACTGCCAAGACGCCACGTCATCAATTGTTTTCGTTACAGATAAAAAAAGTATAGTGAGCGACATCGGTACATTCTTTGAAAGTTTGTAGACGATAGTGAGACGCAAATGGGTATATGGGCGATATCGGGACATTTGAGAAAGTATATAGCCAATTTGTGGCTTTAACCCAACTGATAAACTTGTCTAGTTACTGAAAATAGTCTAGATTGGTTGAATTGCATGCAGGAAACTAGTGTAATTAGACTTATTTGCTAAACCATCACTTGAGTAGGTAATTGTGAAACTAAAAAGAGATACCAAATTATCCTTTAACTGAATCACCATATTGAGTAGTTAATTTGATTTATTGTGTTCTTAAGAAGCGTGAGGGAAACCATCATTTTTAACTTACACTTTCATGATAATTAGTAACTAAGTGAGGAATACCAGCTAATCTTACTAATTAGTTGATCTTAATAAAAGCAATCCATATCATAGGGAATTGAATCTAAGTGAATACCCTGTCTCACTGAATTCGTATTCGTTTAATTTGCGTTTATTAGTTTCTTTAGTTTTAGAATCGAACTCCCTTACTTGTTACTCAGAATAGTTATTAGTTTTAAAATCTTAATCAACTGCTCTTTGTGGACAAACCCGTACTTGCTAAATACTTTGCTACATTGATCAGGATAGTTGCCCGATTCGTGTGATAAAACCCGTTTAGTTTAGTTCATTTAATTTAGGTGTGGTTTTACCTCATCAACTTTTTGGCACCATTGTCGGGGGGTGGTTCTGGTTTGGGATTTAAAAATTTTAGTTCTGCGATCCTTTTGTGACAATTTTATTCTTACAAAAGTTGTTTTTCTATTTTTTTGGTTTTTTTTTGCTTTACGCATTGGTGTTTGTTGTGGTGTTTTTGCAGGTTAGGTACAGTTAACTCTGGAACTATCTAGAGTTTATCACACGTGCAGAAAGTTCAAGGAGGAACAATCAATTTTAGAGGGTTTTGCCGCATTACCCTTCTACATTCCGAATTTCGAGTTTATTATAGAGGAGCCACTGATGGAAGATCCTAATGATTAACCGATGTGGAGTGCCAGGCAAGCTGCACCACCTGCGCTTCCGCCTCCGATACGAAGACCAGATATTACGGCTGATAATTTTGAGGTTAAGCCTGAATTTATTCATATGGTCAGGGAGAATATGTTTGATGGAAGTACCGGTAATGCATTAGAGCACGTTGAATAGTTTGATGAGCTTTGTGGGTGGTTTAAGCAAAAGGATGTTAGCATGGATGGATTCAAATTGAAAATTTTTCCTTATTCTCTAACTGGGGATGTAAGGGATTGGTTGAAATCTCAACCATCCAATTCTATTACCACCTACACGGATCTTTGTAACAAGTTCAGTAATTGTTAATTTTTGTGTTAAGGTTGAAAGGTTGAAAGCTGAGATCAATTTGTTTTCTCAGAAGTTTGATGAATCTTTACACGATGCATGAAACAGGTTGAAGAAGATGTTACAAGACTGTCCTTAACACGGGTTAGAGGTTTGTCCGATTGTTCAGATATTTTATCAGGACATTGATGAGCATATAAGGGGTATCTTAGACTCTTCAGCTAGAGGAGTGTTTCTTTACAAGACGTCAAATCTGGCGTATCAGCTTTTGGAAGATATGTCCTAAAACACTTCTGAATGGTCATCATCGTCTAGGGGTGTTCCAATCAAGAAATTAGTTCCAGTGTGTATGAACAAGATGATGGTAGTGGTATGACTCTTTCTTCATTGTTGAATCAGTTGAAGACTTTTAGGAGAGAGTTTGAGAAGTTGAACAAGACGGTAGTTGCTATGAAAGTGGGACATGAAAGATCCAGTGAGCCTCATTTGTTAAAAGATTGTGATATTAATGATAGGCCGATGATTGATCAGGTTAACTATGCAGGTAATCAGTTTCAGGGTAGTTCGGGTTATGAAAGGAATGGACCACCGGAGTTCTACAACAAAAACTACCAATAACCGTTTAACCAAAATCAATATCGACAGAACAACCAGCAGCATGTGAACATGCTTGGGTTAGAGAATTTGATTAGGAGTTACATGGTTAAGAGTAAAGAAAGAGAAGAGATAATGAAAGTACAAATGCAAAATCAACAGTCATATATTCAGATTCTTGAGAAGGAGATGGGTAGGATTTCACAGTTGTTAGCAGAGAGACCACCGGGTACTCTTCCATCTAATACCCAAGTCAACCCGAATCATGCTAGCGGAAGTCAGAATGTTGGTACTTCACAGGGTTCTCAAAAGAAGAAGGAATCTCAAGGTCCTCATTATTCACAGGTTAATGCTATATCTACTTCTGAAGATTATGACTTTGTTGGGTTTGAACCGATTTATTCTTTGGGATGTGAAGAAGATGAGGATGACTTTGAAGATGAAATTAAAGTTCGTACTATTCATACCGAGTATGGTGATGTTGTTCTTTCGGATTATTCTAACATGGCGGATTACACTCCATATAAGAGTGTTGAAGGAGTGTGTGTAGAAAGTGTGAAGAGTGTGTCAACTTGTGAAGATGATGGGATTCGTATTGGTGATTTAATGCCCAAGTATAGTAACTATTAAATGGCGTTGATGACGGGTGAGACTTCAGATGTTAGCAAGTTAGAGTTGAAGAAGATGGAGACTACCGAGTCTTTCGGGTTTAAAGTTGAAAAAGAAGTGAAGTTTGCGCTGGAAGTGAAGAATTCCGTATACGAAAGCAATGTTATCCAAAAAACCAAAGGAAAATGTTTATAAGTCTTTGAATACTGATAATATGTGTGTAAATGTTCCTTTGGTTGATGTTCTTGCAGGTATGCCCCATTATGGGAAATTTTTTAAGGATTTCATGGCTAGGAAAGGAGAGCACACTACAAGAAAAATGCTCCTATAGGACCTTTTTTCTGGGACATAGTAAAATATGGTCCTAAATGCTACTTACATAGGACCAGACGATATTTAAGGTCCTATTATGACATACACTTTAGAGTATGGTCCTATTATGAGGTACTCTTTTAGAGTAGGGTCCTATTATGAGATACGCTTTTAGAGTAGGTCCCATAATCATATATTTTCATAGGACACTTAAAAAGTAGATCCTAATAGACGATCTTATATGACGTTTATTTGTTAGAGTCTCATTATGTGTTTATGTAATAGGACACTTAATATGAACGTCATATTAAATATATCTTTAGAGGCCAATTATTTCCGAGAGTCTTCTTAAACTGTAACATGTTTGGACTTTTGGTACTTATGTCCTATAAATTTATGTTATTAGGACACATTATATGATGGTCTTATGACATGTACCTTTATAGGACGTTTATTTTTGTGAGTTGTGTGATGGTAGAACATAATAAGACTTAATATGACTGATTGATTATTTTGTGTCCTAATTGTCATATGATTTCATATGACACTTTAAGTGTGAACCAAAAGACAGTACTTTATAAGACTTTTCACGACATAGTGTAGTATTAAATGTTAATTTAATAGAACACCTTATATAAAAGTCATATGAAATAAGATTTCATAGGACATTTATTTGTCATAGTAGTATTATAACATAAGCTAACAGGACATTTGATATTTATGTTGTATCATTGTAAATTTTTAGGATACTTTGATTATTTAATATTATGGAGGAGTTTTTGGGGTTCTAATTATCATATGATTTCATATGACACTTTAATTGTGAATCATCAAATGGAACTTTATAAGACATATAACGATTTAGTGTCGCATTATGTGTTAATTTAATAGGACACTTTATAAAAAACTCATATGAAATAAACTATCATAGGACATTTATTTTTCATAGTCGTATTATATCGTAAGCTAATAGGACATGTGAAATATATGTCGTATCATTAAAAAATTTTAGGACACTTTGATTCTTTAATGTGACCGATGAGTTGTTTGGGTCCTAAATATCATATTATTTCATATGACACTTTAATTGTGAATCATAAAATAGAACTTTATAAGACATTTAACGGTTTAGTGTCGCATTATGTGTTTATTTAATAGGACACTTTTTAAAATAGTCTTATAAAATAAAATATCATAGGACATTTAATTGTCATAGTTATATTATATCATCAGCTAATAGGACATTTGATATTTATGTCGTATCATTTTAAATTTTTAGGACACTTTGATTCTTTAATGTGACGGATGAGTTGTTGGGGTCCTAATTATCATATGGTCTAATAGGACACTTTAATTGTGAATCATAACATGAAACTTTATAAGACATTTAACGGTTTAGTGTCGGATTATGTGTTTATTTAATATGACACTTTATAAAAAAGTCATATAAAATAAACTATCATAGGACATTTATTTGTCATAGTCGTATTATATCATAAGCTAATAGGACATGTGATATTTATGTCGTATCATTGTAAAATTTTCAGGACACTATGATTGTTTAATGAGACGGATGAGTTGTTGGGGTCCTAATTGTCATATCATTACATAGGACATTTTAACTGTGAATTATAAAATGGAACTTTATAAGACATTTTACGGTTTAGTATTGCGTTATGTGTTTATTGAATAGGACACTTTATAAAAAAGTCATAAGAAATAAACTATCATAGGACATTTATTTGTCATAGTCGTATTAGATCATAAGCAAATAGGACATGTGATATTTATGTCGTATCATTGTCAATTTTTATGACATTTTGATTCTTTAATGTGACAGATGAGTTGTTGGAGTCCTAAGTATCATATGATTTCATACGACACTTTAATTATGAATCATAAAAGGGAACTTTATAAGACATTTAACTGTTTGATTTTGCATTATGTTTTAATTATATAGGACACCTTATATAAAAGTTATATAAAATATACTATCATATGACATTCATTTGTCATAGTCGTATTAGTTTGAAACATAATAAGACACTTTATATTTAGGTCATATTAATCTAAGTTTTTTGTGTCTTAATTATTATAAAAAGGACTTATAAAAATTGAATTTGGTGATCTTATGAACATTGCTAGAATAATATGATTTTGTATTTGTAAATTTCCTTATCGGTGTCGTACTTAAAGAGATGACACATGAATCATAATATTTTGTATTCATTTTTAAGTAATTATATATATGCTTAGTTCTTCGACTTATTTTTTATATTTTGTATGCAGTTCTAATAATGTTTAAGACCATACATGAACAGGGAATAAAAGGTGTATATTTAATAAAAGAAAAGCCATCATTAGTATATTATGAATTCGTCGTATTGTCTAAACGAGCTTTGGTATTTGTCGATACATAGGTACATGTAATGATGTAAACTAGTTTTATCAACTAACATAAAAATTACCGTTTCTATGCTTGCCAATTGTTGCTCCTATAGAACAATATTCGGACATTGCTACTATGTCTCAGGTGCACACGTCATGTTGCGTTTGACAAGTAGCTAATGTTGCTTGTTGGGTCAACACAACCAATTGTCAACAAGTGAGTCATACCTAATACTTTCAATCTAAAGTGTAACAAATTGAACAAGTGGACTGGCCAATAAGATCCACAATCCAGGATAGTAAACAAAATATCCAAAAGATACTAGTTCCAAAGTATTGAAATACTTATCACACAGTACTGAAATTAACATAACAATCAAAGTACATAACCAAAAATAAACAAGAGTTCGATCTGCAACAAAAGAACACAAACCTAAATGAAAAGCAGTTGATTACGACCTACTACCCACTGTAAGTACCTGAAGTTTCATCATTTAACGGAAGACGGGCAGGTAGACGTGCAACAGTTGATTTTGTGAATCTAGGGGCAGATGGACCAGCAGCATTACCAGATTGATGACTAGAGGAAGGACAAGGCGCATACGAATATCCAAGTTGTTTAAATAAAAAACGTGCCGCCTTATTCGTATAACGTAAATCATTTTCCAAATCACTGAATCTGGGATATTGGAAAGCTTCACTGTTGACAGTAGTACTTTCTTCCCTTGCAGCACTGACATTGCCACCGGAATAGTTTTTGTTATCAACTAGGTCTAGGTTTGCCAAATGTGCTTCATCAAAATAGGTTGTAGTTGCAACCTCTGTCAAAGCAAGTAGATCACTCTCAATATTATCCCCTAAACCTAGAGCTAACTGGGTTATATAGGCCCCTCCACAAACATCAGCATTATGTTTTTTCCCCACACTCTTATATAGATACCGAACTAAACACTTAACCAAGTTACACGGTGTATTATGAACAATATAATACATATACAGCATGTCAGATCGTGTAACGTTGTAAGTGCAGGTAGCATGCTGATTTATCATTTCGGCAATTGCTAGATGCAGTGTCTTATAACATGGTTGAGTGATCGATGTGGATGACAAGTATGTTTGACAGTCTCCTGCTCCAAAAGTGGTCCAAAAATTCCGTGGTTCAACACCAGACGGCCAACCAGTCAAACCAATAATAAAATTTTGAGTTTTGACTTCATCAGTGGTATATAAGTTCATAGCCAACGCAAATTCGGAAAACGAAAGTTCATATTTTTTAACTTCCAAAAAAAAAAAATTCATATACGACAAATTAAAATCTGAATCTAATCATTTAACTTGAATAATAGTCAACTGGAATTAAGAAAAAAAACTAGATGATTAGAATAGGTTAAAACAACTAGAACAACAAAAGCCTAAAAACAAAATAAAAACAAATGAAATTACAAATCGTTGCAGGATATACTATTAGTTGGAGGTGTAATCAACAATTAAGCATAAGTATATGAAGATGGATGTTGATTTCAATGGCTGGAGCGACGTTGTTCAAATACCAGATAACTAGAAACCCGCAATTACTTATAAATCGAACAAAGGGAATCCCCAACTTCTCAAATATATAATTTTGAATGAGTAATTTGGGGATGAATAATATGGGGTTAAAACGCAGTAATTTTTGGGAGATAATTTGAGCTTTTTGATCACAACTTCTTCACGGTTTAATCAAGTTTTTTTCCCCATCAAAGTCTATCGATACCCAAATGACTAAATCATCACTCTTTCTAAATAATTAATAATTCTTCCCTAATCAAAATATGGGACGTAATTTATTATTGAAAACTACCCCTCATTCTCATATCAATAGTGCAATATTCTATTTTGTATATCTCAAATTAATAGTTCACTTCCATAAATAGAAAAAAAATAAGAAACATAAGTTCTATTATGCTCATAATATATGTGAATAAAATTAAAGGATAAAGAATAGATTAGGGTAAAACTGAAAAATAAACAGAAAGTACAGTACTTTTATGACATTTTCTTAAACTTTGCGTTTTTTGTCTCTGAACTATTAATATGGGACGGAGAGTGTAATTGCTTACTTTTATAATTGATACACTCACATTTCACATATATACTCATATATTCATATACTTACTCCGTCCCATATTGATAATCTAGTATTTCATTTTGATTGTTCCCTGATTAATAGTCTACTTTCATATATAGATAATAAGGCTAAGGTAAGGTTCTATTATACTATTAATGTATCTGGATAGAATTAAAAAAAATAAAAAGTAAGGGTAAAATTAGAAAATAAACAAAGAGTACAATACTTTTATCTTAAACTGTGTATTTTTTGTTTGTGGACTATTAATATGAAACTGAAAAATAAACAGAAAATGCATTATTTTTATGACATTTCTTTAAATTGTGTATTTTGTATCTGTGGACTATTAATATGGGACGGACGGCATATTCATATTCATATATAATTAAAATAAAAAGTTAAAGTTATTTTACACCTTTAATTATATATTTAAAATAAAAAGATACATAAATATTAAATAAAATTTAAACTATAAAATTAACAAAAATATAGTAATAGTATGTTTTAAAGTATGTCTTTTTTGAACGAACAATTACAATAAAACGAAGAAAGTACTATAGTAATCGTAACTAATTAAAATCATTCTCGATCATCCTATTACTAGCCGAGATGTCGGAGAGTTAATTCATCGAAATTTGTGTGTTTAAACCACCCAAAAAATCTGACTCGTCCAAAATAAGTTTGTACATGTGCTTTACACCCGAAGTCTCAACAAAAGCAAAGAATGACCCAACATAATAAGGCCAACCAAATACTTAGCCACTTTCAAGACAGTCCCAAGACGCCACCAACATAACATTTTCCATCGAAGCATACTTTATCACGAAACCCCATATATCAATCCATGGACAACGGCTAGTGCCACGTGGACCAATCAGCATGAGACACGCAAAATTGGCCTTTTTTCGTTGCAACTCCAACTAACACCCGTTAGTGACGAAAACTGACGCCGCATTAACGGCCATCAGTTTTCGTCAGTTTGTGCCATGTGGAACTGACGGTGCAAACTGACGCCTGGTTGGAGATGGTCTTAGTGTATCTAATTAGGGTAATTCAATGGCTAAGATTAGAAATTATGTTCAAGGATATCTCAATAGGTCTTTTAAAAAAACAACAGTCGACATCGAATACTCTCATTTGTCACGCACACACACACTTTTGGGAGGAAACCCGAATCACATTGCAAGAATCATATCCTTAAACCATCCCAAGGGGCATCGGATCGGTTTGATTCCTGAATGGATCTGGGAGTAAACCCCTTCAAGTCAATCTGGAAGTGGACATATTGATTAATAGATCTTTTATTTTAATATCTAGTATAGATAGATAGATAGATTCTAGCGTTATTACTCAAATATTTAAATATTCTATAATGATGATTAGTCTTTATTTCATAAAATTGAAAAATTGATTGATTAAACAAAGTTATACTTCGTATATTGTAAAAATGATTAACATATTACATTATAAATAAGTAATCAAGTAATAATATGGATCCACATTTTATTTTATTAAACGACCTAGGACAAACTTATGCGATTATGAAGTACTAAAACAATTTTCGGCAGCGTAAATTGTAAATCACTAAAACGATTCTTTATGTAAGATTAACGTACAACACGTGTTTAAAAGATATTTTTTTTTGGAACGGGAATATATAAAAAAAACACTAGCGAGAAGCTAGAAAAAACATTACAAAGAGTTTAAAGGCGAGAGTAACCACGAAGTCCAATTAAGAGAGGACTTGCGGTATCTCGAAAAAATCCAATTAAAAGACGAAAGAACAATATAATCAAAAACGTAAGATTTCCTAGTGTTATGGTCTTTGAAGATGATTCCGTTCCTGAGCCGCCAAATGTTCCAAAGAGTCGAAGAAGCAATAGATTGGAGAATTAATTTTTTTGTGTCGTTTGCGGGGTAGGAGTCGATCCAATTCCAAAGGTCCTCAACCGAATCCAATATAGGGAAAGAGATTCCTAGCCAAACACCAATTCTACACCAAATTTGATAGCTTGTATCACAACGAATGAAGAGGTGATCCCGATCTTCTTCAGAAACATCACAAAGAGCACAACAATCTCTGTCAACTAAGATATTCCGGGATTCCAAGTTGGATAAGGTAGGCAACCTGTTAAGATTAAGTCTCCAAATAAAAATATTGACCTTAATCGGAATATTAGAGCACCAACGAGAGCCTACCGAATATGGAACATAATTTGAAGAAGCAATCAAGATACGAGCCTGAGAAACCGAGTAAGAGTTAGAGTTAGATGAAGAGTTAACCCAATTCCAACTGTCACCTGAATCAGATAAAGACACATCCCCGAGGGCATTGAGCAGGTCGACCAGTTGGCATTCTTCTGAACCGCCCCTGATGGGCCTGCGCCAAGACCAACACCAAGCACCGTTTAAAATTTTTTGTGCAACAGTAGCTGTGTGATCCAAAGCGATTGCATACAAGCGAGGGAAACGTTCAGCAAGATGATAATTTTGAAGCCAAGGGTCATGCCAGAAGTTTGCAAGATGACCATTACCTAAGTTCAAAGAAAGCCGATCAGCAGGGATGATGTGGTTTTCATGAAGAGAAGAGATGCATTTGTGAATATTGGTCCACACCCCAGTCGAAGATGAAGAGCAGGGAAGATCACCACCCCAAGAAGGACCGTGAATGGCAAAAATAACCTTAGCCCAACACGAGTTTTTGTTTGTAATAAGCCGCCATCGCCATTTATATATAAGAGCAAGATTCAAAGATTTTAAACTTGAAACCGAGAGGCCACCTTTGTCAACCGGGTTTAGAATTATATCCCACTTGACCCAGTGAATCTTACGAGCTTGATCATTACCACCCCAAAAGAAGGAAGCGCGAAGAGACTCAAGCTTATTGATCACGTTTGTAGGAGCTTTGAACAAAGACATGAAGTAAGTCCCAAGCGAACCCAAAACCGACTTAACAAGAGTCAGTCTGCCACCGAACGAAAGAAGATTAACTTTCCAAGAGGCAAGTCTTTTTTTAACTTTATCAATAATAGGATTCCAACCGACTGTACGATTCATGTTTTGACCAATAGGGAAACCCAAAAACTGAAAAGGGAGAGATGATGTAGAGCACCCCAATAAAGTGGCTATTCTATTGATTTCAGCCGAATTAACACCAATGCCCAAGAGGGAGGATTTGGCAAGGTTGATCTTTAAACCTGAAACTGCAAAAAAGCAACTAAGAATATCCAGGAGGTTACAAGCATTCAAGTCAGACCATTCTCCCACAAATAAAACATCATCTGCATATAGACAGTTACGAACAGTAACCTGGTTAAGGCCGGAGCCTATGTGAATGCCTGAATAGAGCATGGCGTCAGAAGCGTCTCTAATGGCAGCTTGAAGACCCTCCATGCCAATAATGAAAAGGAACGGAGATAAAGGGTCTCCTTGACGAAGACCCCTTTCAATAGAAAATTCAGATGACGGGCTACCATTGATGAGAAGAGACGCCCTGGAAGAAACAAGACAAGCTCTGATCCAGCTAACCCATTTAGGGTGAAATCCCATGAAATGTAACATGGAGAAGATGTAGTCCCAGTGAATAGAATCAAAAGCTTTTTCGAAGTCCACTTTGAATAACAAAGCTTTTTTCTTCTTTTTCTTGCACCAATCAATAACTTCACTGATAATAAGAGGGCCATCAAGAATCTGTCTCCCCTTTAGAAATGCTGTTTGTTCAGGACTGATGATATCATCAATGACCGACACTAACCTGTTAGCCAAGATTTTAGATATGATTTTGTATTGAACCCCTATAAGACTTATAGGACGAAAGTCTTGGGCAAAAATTGGATTTTCCTTCTTAGGAATAAGAGAGAAAAAAGAAGCGTTGCATCCTTTAGGAATAGCACACGAATAATGAAAATTTTTAACCATGTCAAGAACGTCACAGCTAACTAAATCCCAGAAGTGTATGATGAATTTAAACGAAAAACCATCTGGACCGGGAGATTTCTCACCACCACAAGACCAAACGGCTTCTTTAACCTCCGAATTAGAGAACTCCACAATAAGAGCACGAGCATTATCCTCTGAGATTTTTTTCAAGTGGATGCTCGGGTTGGATATGGGAATACAAGTTTGTTTTTTGAACTTATCAACAAAGTAATCCAAAAAAACTTTTTGCACCAACGGAGGATGAGAAATCCAGTTGCCTAAAGACATGATACCTGAAACTTGCATTTTTTTTCTTTTCCTGTTAAGAGCAGAATGAAAGTAGGCAGTATTTTCGTCACCCATACTATAAAAGAGTTTTCTGTTCTTTTGAGCCATATTATCCAAGTCTTCAGATTCAAGCTTTTTAAGCTTATGTAATGTAGTCATTCGATCATGAACAAGCACATCAGACACGATGCCAAGATCAAGTTGCGCATCACAATTAAAAAGGAATTCAGTTAGATGTTTCTTTTCGGAATCTGCCTTAGTACGAAAATCGTTATTCCAAAATTTCAAGGCTTCCTTCACGTGTTTAAGTTTGTTCTTGAAGTTGATTTGCGGGTTATGATGTGTATGGTCACCCAGCTCATTCCAAGCTGTTTTCACCACATTCTCAAAGCCATCCCTATCGAACCAGGAATGAAACAACTTAAATGGAATAGGACCATAATCAAAAGAATCGTTTTTCAACAGAATCGGACAATGATCCGACCAAAGTTTAGAGAGAATCGAGCCTGACAGATGTGGAAATAGATTCAAAAACCCGTTTGAAATAAGGAATCTATCAAGTTTGGCTCGATGAGTAAAGGATTTGTTAAATCTTGTGAACTTGCGACCACCGAGAGGTAAGTCGAAAAGACAAGCTTCATCAATAAAATTATTAAAATCTAAAGCTTCCAAGGCATTGAAACGAGTACCAAACCTTTCATGCGAGGATCGAACACAATTAAAATCACCGAATATGATAAAGTGACCTGCATGTGATTCCATGAAAGATATGATATAATCCCAAATTCTTTGTTTACTCGGCCTGGATTGAGGCGCATAGATATTAACAAAGAAACAAGGATCCACAACATCCAAAAGTTTACCTTCTACGATAAGAATATTAGCAAAGGAAATAATACGATTACAAGAAAAGATTCTAGGGTCCCAAAGAGTAAGGATACCACCCGAACGACCAGAAGCGCATGAAGAAGCATATTTAAAATGGAAGTTACCCCATAGAGATTTCATGATTGAATGGTCAGGAGATAAGAGTTTGGTTTCCTGAATACCAAGAACAGTGATGCCATGTTCCGTGCAAAGCCTACGAATCCAATTTTGTTTAACTCGATAGGAAATTCCGCCTCCAATATTAATGGACATAAGATTCATGATATCGTATTGAAACCTCGCATACTGACAACAATTTTCTTAAGAGCACTTGGGTTAGATGTGACATCATATCCCAAAACAGTCCCCATTTTAATAACATTACTGATCGATTTATTGTGAGAGGAGGAAGAACCTGCACTATGTATAGGTGAGTGGAAGCGAACACCATTTAGGCCTGGAGGTTTGGACAAAGAAATAGAAGGGCTTGCTTCTTTAACCAACTTACTTGCTTCATCTTCATTAAACTCTTGGCTGTTGTTGTGCTCAGCATTTTTAACCAACTTACTAACTGCCTCTTCATTATTCTCTTGACAGTTGTTGTGCTCCATGTGTTTAAAGCTTTCTGAAACATGAGTTTTCGATGGTTCACTTGGCGCATTCACAATCCCAGGAGAAGGAATTTCTACAACCTTAGGTGCAGGTGGGGGGATATCATTTTCAAGCGAACCTATATCAGAGATACCATCATCATTGATATCAAAATCAGATTCAATCGAATCATCAGAGTCTTCATGTTCTAAATCCAAGATAGTGGGGTTCCAAGTGGAAGATTCACGAACAAGCACTTTGTACACCTTCTTCTTGATTGTTACTGTAACAGCTTCATGAATGAAATTCATGCTTTTAGTTGTTAAATAAAATTTATCACACCCATCATGATTCAAAGTGAAGGATTTATAGCCGAAGAGACGAGCCACTTTATTGTGGATGGATTCGGTCCAAGCACAAGCTGGAAGGCCCATAATATCTAAGCAGACAGTTCTTTCTCGAACGACAAATGATTCATCAAATGGTTTCCATTCATCAATATAAGAGAGAATTGTCTCATTGGACGAAAAGGCATTTTTTGCTTGTAACGTAGGGAAAGTGACATCAATCCAGGAGCCACCAATATGATGAATATCAATATCGGTGAACCCTTCAATGTTCCAAATTCGTTTAAGGTGAGGGATCAGAGTAGGGTTAGTCACTTTGATAAATAAGAGAATAGGTGCATCCTGAACTAACTCGTCATCTGCTATATCGATGGCTTTCATCGAAGTAACAGCAGGAAACCATTTGTTTTGGCCATGTAAATTCGGGATATGAGAATGACCCGATAAAGGAGGAAAATCCTTTGAATCGTTAACCCTAATTTGCTGCAAACGATAAGTATTAGTCTTACCAGATGGATTATCCCTTCGTTTATGAAGGTCCTCACGATCGTATCTAGCCTTGGCCGCATAGAGATGATAGTTACCGATCCAAAGTGCTGAAAGTTTGAGTTCTAGGGTTCGAATGGAATCCACATGTAAGAAGCGAACAAAAGCGAATCTACACCCTTGTTTAGAGAGTTTATTAGCGATGTAGACATCCAGAACATTGCCATAGTCCTTACAAAGGTTGCGGAGGTCGTTAATACCAAAAGCAGGAGGAAAATTGGAGATGAAGATCGTGGTTGCTATTTTGGCAAGATCAGTGAGGTCTTCTTTCGAAGGCATGATGATCGTAGGGTGAGAGAGGAGGAGAGGCGTTTGATCCCGCCGTTGTGATGTCGGAATTGAAGAACGCCGCCGTACAGAGATTTTTAAGATATGCTTAATAAAAGATATGCTTAATAAAAGGAACAAAACATTTTTAAACTGTATAATGAGGAATATTCAAATGAGACTAATTTTTAAGTTGAGACTCAAGGGACCAATCAGATTGCGACACGTGGCGCGATAATCACATGTGATTGGAAAAAAAAATTCAAATTTTTTTTTCGAAAAAAACAAATTTCAAAAAAAAAAAATTCGAAATTTTTTTTTCAATTTTTTTTACAATCACATGTGATTAAATTTGACATGCAGTAAATCACATGTGATTGGGAATGCCAATCACATGTGATTGTAAAACTCAATCACATGTGATTATTGCATGTCAAATCCAATCACATGTGATTGAAAAATAAAATTCAGTAAAATGACGAATAATAACGAATTTCACTAAATTTGTGCTAAAACCTTCAAACACCAAGTTTTGGATCAAAACTTGATCAAATCACCGAATTAAAGTCTAAAATTTTGAAGATATGATCACAAAACGCTAACAAACTTGATCAAATCACCGAATTAAAGTATGTTTCCGGTTGAATTTTTTTTTAAAAAATTGTAATTTTTTTTAATCACATGTGATTGGATTTGATATGCAGAATCACATGTGATTGAGTTCCATAATCATATGTGATTGGGTTTTACAATCACATGTGATTGACATGCTAAATTTTAAAAAAAAAAAATTTAAAAAAAATTTCATAAAAAAAAAATTTCGAATTTTTTTTTTTTTTTAAATTTAAAAAAAATTTATTTTTAAATTTTTTTTCCCAATCACATGTGATTGTCACGCCACATGTCGCGCTCTGATTGGTCCATTGAATTTCAAGCAAATTTTTGATTTCAAGGGAATACAACTCACTGTATAATAACTAACTAATAATTAATTTAAATAACAAGCAATTAATATGATGATACCTCAATAGACATCACATTTATCAGTTTATTTCAAAACACAAAATTCCGTTAATTCTTCTCTTATTATAGTATATACACACGGACAGTGTTGCAAATCTCCTTATTTCTTCCCGAGATCTCTCCGAAATCTCGTCTTTGGAAGACCGCGAAGACGAGATGTCCATCTCCCGAGATTTTTCGGTCAACAGTGTCAAACTTGGTCAAAGCCACAATTTCTCAAATTATCTCGTTCGTTTATCGAATTTTCTCATAAAATCTCATAATTTTTCAAATTTTCTCGCTCATTTCTTGAACTCTCATGTAGAATCTCGTTAAAATGTATATAAGTATACATATATTTATTTATTTGTATATATTTATATTATAAAAACTAAAAAAACAATGTAAGTCGACGTCCAAGATTTTCTCGAGATTTTTTCGAGATGTCGAGATCTCCCAAAAAATGTTCAAACGAGATTTCTCCGAGATCCGAGATCTCCAACCTTGTACACGGGTTCTCGATATCGATATCATTTTCATTTGCATTTAGATTTACTTCTCTTGCACGGTAGTTCGGTGATGGTCTAATGTTATGGTGGTGGTTCGATAGTCCGAGTAGCTCGACTCATTTACACCGTAAAACTAAACTAAATACAAAACAAGACCTACAACAATGGTCGGCAACAAAATACGCACCAGAACACCACCAAACCACGAATTTTACACGAAGAGAAATCACTGAAATCATAACCATTCATAAAGTTTATGAGTTTCTTCGAAACTCAAAACACCAAATTAACCACCAACCACCACCTCAACACCCATCACTACTCACTACCACCCATCATTACCGCCACCCACCACTACCATCACCCACCACCACCACCACCCACGACCATCACCACCCACCAACACCCACAAACACCCACCACTAATGTCACCCATCACTATCACCCCCACATACAACCATCACCATCCACCACCAACATTACCTACCACCATCGTAACCCATCACCACCACCGCCTACCCACCCACCACCACCGCTACCTACCAGACCACTCCACCACACACTACCACCACCCACCAACATCCACCGCTCAATTTATCAATGAATTAGTAATTTTAAAAATCGGGTGGTGTACACTACTTATTATCAAATGAATATCAAATATCATGATAAAATGAAGATGTTTTTGCAACAACACAAAATGTGTCAGGTAGACCTTAAATCCTCAATACTAAGATATTAACTTTAAATTGACATCAAGTGACTATTTGGGATCCAAAAATTCCTCTTTAGTTGACAATATATATATATATATATATATATATATATATATATATATATATATATATATATATATATATTTTAGTGTTATTATAGAGATAAATAATAAATAATACTACGTATATGTTTTTTTCATATAATATACTTTGTAGTTATACAGTAATAGACGGATACAATCACATATAAAAAAAAATGCGAGTATAAAATATTGTTATGATACTACATCGGATAAGGTGCACAGTAAAAGATAGTTTATAAGGATGGACTTTCCATCCTCCATCAAACTAGCTTTTGAGAGTGAATTATATATTTAGTTTTGTAGTTTGATTACGGACATAGTATAGATGGGTTCATATCAAATTTGAATAAAGTGAATGTTTTGAGATACTCAAAACTTATTCAAATAGAAAAAATTCAAAAGTCAAAAACAAAAAAAAAAATTCCTAAAATTTTATCCCGCCTTATGCCAAAATTTTAAATCCCCTAAAATTTTTACCAATTTCCTCTTTCCACGCATCTTTCTTTCCCCACTTCAACCCACCACGCCACCAAGTCTAGGGTATTTTTTTTTTCGCTTCTCTCCTCTTCCAAAACAAAACCATCGTTTCTAATCCTAAATTCGGGCGTACTGATTTGTTAAGGTTTGATTGTATACATGAATTGATTTTCTACTTGCGTATGGCTTCAATTCGTCGTCGATGAATGGGGATTTAGGGTTTTACCCTTTCTCGTTGAATCCGCAGGATATGTAGAAATTTGCATTAAAACCTAATGGAAACTTCACGATTAAGCATATCTCCAGCCTTCTTGATCGTCATTTGGCCGATTCATCATCTGGTCTTAACATCTGCAAGTTGATTAGATGGATCCCAAAAAAGGTTAATTTATTTATTTGGCGTCCAAACATGAATCGAATTCCTACTAGATCTAATATGGTTGATCGTGGAATTGCAATTCCTAGAATTTTCCTTTATTTTTATTTTATAGAAACTTAAAATTTGGATAGGTTGCGGTGCTTTGGGTACTAACTAAAACCATGATCAGATTTTCATCAAGTTCAAACGCCAACTTACACCAAGGTAAAATGAGTCAGTTTTCTTTTGTAAATGATTTCCTCAAACGGGTTAGTTTCTTTTGGTCAATTTTGATTGAAAAGTCTTGAGATATGTCATCAAGACTAGATTTTTTATTGGTTTTGGTTAGGAAAACATATTTTTATATAAGATTTCTGATCCCGGTAATATTCGTTTGGTCAAAGTTGTCTAAAAGGAAGAAATTATGAAGTCAAGGTTTATATTATGTGTTTGTTTTTCTATTTACTAGATAATTAGAGAGATACATATGAATGTGTAACTGGTGACTATGACTGCTGCTGGTGGAAAGCATCGTGAACAGGTTATTCGAGTTTCATTTTATATACCTTTCATCTTAAATTTGTTATTGTTTTTTGCAGTTGATAGATTAAGTACTTATTTCACTAGGCTACTCCTTTTATGTATCAACATCAACTAATTAAAAACATCATCAGCCATTTGATATGAATTCATCTATGATATTAGAAGACTAACGATATACTCTATTATCTAATAGATGATTGTACAGAAATGTGACTTGGAAATTAGTTCCTTAAAGTAAATTAAAATTTTGTTATAATGTCTGCTTGATGGATCTACACATTATTTACATTGGATATCCAGTTAAGATTGGTAGCTTGATAACCGGTGACAGCAGTTTGGTCATCAGACTAATCAATTTTTTTTTTATATTTCCAGTTAAGATTGGTAGCTTGACAACTGGTCGGGCAGCTTGTCGTATAGAGAATGTTTAACTGAAGTCTGAAAATTGTGAACTTGTTGAAAATTCAAAGCTAACGGCCCCGTTGACAGAGCGGAATAATTCAAATGATGGTTCGTCTGTTCAATCTTTGATAACACCATCCGTTGTACCCAATGGTGCTCAACATCTAAAGGTATATTTCTATTTAGTAGGTTAATGGTTTTTCTATCCTTTTAGGATTCATAAAATATCGGTTGAAAAAAAACTCAATTTAGGTTGGAGGCGAAGTTTATTTAAAAAGCATTATAAACCGTACCGATAGCAAGCGGATGGGGGGGTACAGACTGGACGGAAAAAAGAGTTAACTTTAGCTCTTATGTACTCCTTTTTTGGATGGAACATCTGAATGTCTTTCTTTTTGAATGGAAGTATTAAAAAGCTTTTTTCATTTCAGTTCTTACATGAATAGATAGATTGTACATGTATTTTGGTAAAGTCGAGTCTCATTTTTTAACTGTTGTTTTGTAAGGCCTTGGATGCAAAAGCTATCATATTCAAGAAAAAGAGAAGAAAGAATATCGCCGAACAAAAGGTCATAGACAGGTAAAGTCAGATAAATTTGCAAGTTTTAGTTAGTTAAAGTTGAAAATAGGTGTGGATATATCAACCTTGATAATTATAAATGGGGGGTACAAATTTTTTCTTTCTCTAGTGTGTCAAATAAATATACATATTTAAAAATTTTTCTTTCTCTAGTGTGTCAAATAAATAAATATACATATCGGTATGCCTACCACAAATTTATGATTTTATGATAATATATTAATTAATTGTTATAATATGCAACTTTATGCTTATAAATATATGTTTCGTTTATTTGTAGGTGGTACTAATGAATTGACAAATATAGTTGCTGATCCAAGATGTTTGGCGTTGCTTTTCATTATTTTTAATTTCATTGTCAAATGCTACTCTATTTCTTTTTATGTTTGGATTATTTAAAAATATTTTATGTTCGTTGATTTTCATGTTTATGAGAATATTTTTGGAAATTATAATTATGTTTTATTTCATATTTGATTTTTAATACAATTTATTAATTGTGTCCAAAATCATGTTAAAAAAACCCGAAATCGATAAATCCGACTGAAATCCAAAAATGAAACCGGATTCAAATACCCGATACGGACCCGACTAAGCTAATTGGAACTGAATGTCCGATTTGAAAACGCTTACCCGAAACGGGTCCGAATTTTCTACACCGGATCCGAATACCCGAATCGGAACAGAATCCGAACCGGAATCAAATATCCGAATATCAATCCAAATCGATCGAAAACTACTATAACTTAATAGGACGCCCTATTATTATGTCATAATAATAAGCTTGATATAATATCATTATATTAGGACTTTTTTTATGGTACTAAAGTAACATCTTATTTTGATATATTAAGACCTATTTCTTGGTTTTAAAGTTAATAATATTTTTTATTTTAGGACTTTTTTTAGTGGTACTAACCTTGAAAATCATTGTATTAGGACCCTTTTATATGGTACTAAAGCAACACATCTTTATATATTAGGACCAATTTTGTCGTTTTAACGTTTTTGAGATATTTATATTAGGACTTTTTTAGTGGTACTAATTTTAAAACTCCTTATATTAGGACCCATTTTTTGGTTTTAAGGTGTGAAATATTTTTATTAGCACATTTTTTAATGGTACTAACCTTAATAATAATTATATTAGGACCCTTTATGTGGTACTAAAGTATCATATCTTTATATATTATGACTTATTTTGTGGTTTTAACGTTTCAAATATTTATATTAGGACTTCTTTTAGTAGTTCTATCCTTAAAAATCATTGTATTAGGACCCTTTATGTGGTACTAAAGTAAAATATGTGCATATTAGGACTTTTTCCTTTGGTACCAAACTAGTGCATCGTTAGATTAGGACTTTGTTTATTGGTACTAATGTATTATTTTTTTACAATAGGACCATTATCTTGGTCCTTACGAATTATAACTTTTTATTAGGACACTTTTGTTGGTACTTATATCATATATTTTTACTTTTTGGGACATCTTGTGTATGTCTCATTTTCAAAAAGTGACCTCTAATATGTATTTTAAGGACATTTCTTTGTGGTTGTTAATTATATTATAGGACTTGACCATTGGTTTCATAATCTTATGACCTTTTAGGACACTTTTTAATTTCAATACTTTATACGACCGCGTTAGATACAACCCCCATTGGTAGGTCCTATCAAGCCCAAAGGTCCTATAAAGTGGCTTTATATGACCAAATTGGGGGTCCTATAGGAGCATTTTTCTTGTAGTGGCATGAAGAGGCATCCTCTGCGTTTCTCGAAGCAGAATGTGCTGCAATAGTGAGGAACAATGAGTTGCCACCGAAGTTAGGTAATCCTGGGCCGTTGATAGTGCCTTGTAGGAGTCTTATTCTATTTATTCGCAGTTAAATTTAGGTGACCTTAAAGTAACTACTTCGAGAGTTAGATTGATAGATCAGTCAGTTAGTACCCCGTTAGGGATTATTGAAAATTTGGTTTTCAAAGTTGGTAAATTGGAGTTTCTCACGGATTTTGTAGTTGTTGATATGATTGCGAATAAGGTTGTACCGATTGTTCTAGGTAGACCATTTTTAGCAACTGCAAGTATAATGACTGACTGGAGAGCGGGAAAATTAGTCTTGAGGGATAGAGGTAAAACCTTAAGTTTTCAGACTAAGTTTACTTTTAAGCCGCCACCCACACCCGTAAGTTCCTTGAATTTGATTATTAGTGATGAAACCTTTAAGGATTAAACTAAGACTAGTAGGAAGAATAAGTGTGGGGGAAAAGTAGAGGTTAAGCTTTTAGGTAAACCTGAGGATATTGTTATTGATAGATCAATGAGGCGGTTATTGAGGAAAGTGTTATTGATAGATCAATGAGGATATTGTTATTGATAGATCAATGAGGCGATGAGTGAGAAGATTGAGCATTTAAGATGAGGTTAGTGTCAAATATGTCTAAGAAAGAGAAAGAAAAGTCAAAAGAGTTGATTGAGGAAAGAAAAGCTGCGGATGATTGGTTGTTGAATTCATTTGGTGATAGTAATTCTAGTGGTGGTTCCCATGACTTGAAGGATGAGAGAACCTACCACCTAGGAATTAGTTAGGAGGAGTTGGAGTCTAGTGCAAGACTCATTAATTAACTTGCACATGTATCCTTGTATATTTTATATAATGCGTGTGTTTTAAAATTAAAAATCCTGAAAATTCGACAAATTATAAATCCAAAAATATTTTGCTTTTTTGTGTTTTGTGTTTTTGTTTATCATTGCAGGTACAGTGGTGTTAGACATAATGTGATGACATTGGTGTTAAACTTGGAAAACAAGAAATAAACAATAAAAGGAAATAAACATATATATTTCTGCATCATTAGATGGTTCCAGATTGTCCACCCTTCAAACCATTTGTTCCTCCTAAATCTACAAAAATAACCCGATTCATACTTCTATTAGGCGCTATCCTTTTTCTGTGGTTTACCGAGCACCTCTACGTCTGGTAGTGGATTTGATCCAATTGCCTACAGCTGCAAAAAATCATGCAACAGCTTTTAATTCGCTATGGAATCCCAGGCTGTTCTGGATGATGTTCGAGCCAAACATGAGCACGTCAATCTCCAATATAAAGTTGCAGCTGACAAACACCGTTGGATCAAACTTTTTGAAGTAGGTGACATGGTTATGGTATTTATACGACGTGAACGTTTTTGGGTTGGTTAATATAATAAGTTAAAGCCACGAAAGTATTGGCCATACCAGATCATACACAAAATCAATGATAATGCCTATGTTGTGGATCTGCCTGCTTCAATGAACATTTCCGCTACGTTTAATGTCGACGAATTGTCTCCTTACCATGCTAGTGACATTCCTCTTTACCCAGATAACTCGGCGGTGAGTTTTTATCAAGTGAGGGAGACTGTCATAGGACTGGATACAACTGCTGCTGGGCCGAGTATTTTTTGTAGATTCAGGAGGAACAAATGGGTCGAAAGGTGGAAAATCTGGAACCATCTAATGATGCGACAATATATATCTTTATTTTGTTTTATTGTTTATTTCTTGTTTTTCAAGTTTAGTTGCTATAATTTAGGAATTTATAATCTGCCAGGATTTTTGTACGTCATTATTAATAGGGTGCATTCTTTGTAAAAGGGATCATCATTTATTCAAAAAAGCTTCCAGTTTGATGTTTTCGATTCTTAGAGTTATTTCACAACGAGCGTTTGTCTTTATGATTTTCTTGGTTCTTATTAGTTTAAAAAATAATTCATCATTAGATTGTATATTTTTTTCTTACTTTACTTTTTTATCTCTTAGTGTTTATCTATCTTTTTATCTTATATGTAAAAGTTAACAGCATGAAAAAAATTTATTTTATTATTTTTATCTATTTATAAAAGTGAACTTTGGAACAACTCAAAATGAAATAAAATAGAATATCAATATAGGACGGTTGGAGTAATATTTAAAAACTTAAAATAATTTTAAAACAAAAAAAGCATATCAAAGTTCAACCTCGCTTTTAACATGACAATTGCAAAACCCACTACACATCCAAAATAAGCGTCCCATCATTGCTAAAATTACCATAATACCATTGGGGCTAGAGTTTTTTTTTTTTTTTTTTTTTTTTTTTTTTTTTTTTTTTTTTTTGCGAGGCTTGAATTACGGTTGAGCGGAAGAAAGCAGAAATTACCCATCTTCTATTAGGGAAAGTAAATCTCGCAATCTGATTGGTCCACGTGGCAGCTCCCCTCACATAAAATTACTGTTCACGCTGTTGGTTTTTTTTTTCTTTTTGTGTTTCACGTTTTTTATTTAATTTACTTTTTATTTTATTTTATTTTATTTTAAATTACGGTTGAGTGGAAGCCGGTTGAGTCACAAAAGGCAGAAACAGTACGCGACCAACTACTGGTCATCCTCTCCTCTTCCTCTGTTCGTCCTTCACCTCCCACCTTGACCTGCTCCCTTCTCCCACACCTTTAGCCTCACCCTACTCCTTCCTCCCTTACCCTCTTGCTTTATAGCTTTTTGATTTGATTTCCCATTAATTAATTAACTCTTCATACTTGCTCCAGACCAATTCCTTTCCTTGCTTGCAGAAAATCTATCGGCTACAGAAATTACAGGTTCGTTGTTCTGTTGTTAATCTATTTAATTAATTTATGTTGTTTGCATGCTATTGTTGGCTGTGGTTTTCGCATCGTTCTTACGTTGTTCAGGCTGTTCACCATTCCCAGCCCTGTTAATTTTTTGGCTTTTCATTGTTTGGTAATTTCCGTTATGAGGGGTTCTCGAAAAAGGAAAAAACGCTCAACCAATTCGAATGTAGTTGGTGGTGCTGTGTTAGAAAGTGTTGGACCTTCAGACCTACAGGTTGTTTCCGATAAACAATCTAAGAAAAGGGCTTCTCTACGTAAGGCACATGCCAGTGCTTCGGCTTCTTCTCATGGTATGATATTGCTTTTTATTCTAATTTTTTGTCACTGAAATAGTTTTTTTACAAGTTTTAACATATATCTGTTTGTGCACTTTCTGTTATGAAGCGACCCGTCCTAATCCATAAGGACGAATACAATAACATATGATTACATCGCGAGGTACTTGACCTCTATATGATACATTTTACAAATATTGCATTCGTTTTAAAAGACAAACTTTCATTACATCGAAAGTTGACAGGCATGCATACCAATTCATAATATATTCAACTATAATTGATTTAATAATAATCTTGATGAACTCAACGACTCGAATGCAACGTCTTTTGAAATATGTCATGAATGACTCCAAGTAATATCCTTAAAATAAGCAAATGCACAGCGAAAGATTTCTTTCATACCTGAGAATAAACATGCTTTAAAGTGTCAACAAAAGGTTGGTGAGTTCATTAGTTTAACATAAATAATCATTTTTATTATTTTAATAGACCACAAGAATTTCATTTTCAGTTCTCATAAATATACGTTCCATGCATAGAGACAAAAATCATTCATATGGATTGAACACTTGGTAACTGACATTAACAAAATGCATATAAAGAATATCCCCTATCATTCCGGGACATCCATCGGACATGATAAAAACGAATTCGAAGTACTAAAGCATTCGGTACTTTGGATGGGGTTCGTTAGGCCCAATAGATCTATCTTTAGGATTTGCGCCAATTAGGCGTGCACCAATTCTCAAAATTAGTGATGTTCCCTAATTCTTAGGCTACCAAGCAAAAAGGAGCATATTCGGCTTCGATCATTCAACCATATAATGTAGTTTCGATTACTTGTGTCTATTTCGTAAAACATTTATAAAAGCGCATGTATTCTCAATCCCAAAAATATATATATTGCAAAAGCATTTAAAAAGGGAGTAATGAAACTCACAATACTGTATTTTGTAGTAAAAATACATATGACGACATTGAACAATTGTAGGGTTGGCCTCGGATTCACGAACCTATATCATTTGTATATTTATTAATATACATAATTGCAATCGAACTAATATATATATAATTTTATTTTTTATATTCTTTATATTAATAGTATATATATATGTTTCATATATTTCTTTTGTATATGAAGATATTAATTTTTGTTATGTTATATGCATTAAATATATCCTTATATATATACATACATATATAAATATATAAATATATATATATATATATATATATATATATATATATATATATATATATATATATATATATATATATATATATATATATATATATATATATATATATATATATATATATATATTTTATTTGTTTGTTGTTAAAAATAGTGATAATAATAATACTATCATAATTTTAAAAATGACAAAAATAATAACAATGTTAATACTTAATATTACTAATAAAGGTAATAATATTAATAATAACTCTATTAATGATAATAATAGTGATTTTAATAATTATACTTGTGAAAATATTAATTTTATTATTAATGATAGTTATAATACCGATTTTAGTAATTTACAATATAATACTCGTGATAATAAAAAAATAATACATATGTTAATATTATCATTTCTATTATTTATAAAAAGATGCTAATACTAATATTTATGAAAATAATAATAATTCGTATTATAAACCTATCAATGATAATAATATTATAGTTTTGAATTTGATAATAATATCATAATTAAACTTATATAATAATAATAATATTAATAATAATAATAATAATAATAATAATAATAATAATAATAGATATCATACTTATAATTATAATGTTAACAACAATTGTGGTACTTATAATAATAATTATAATACTAATTCTAACAATAACAATAATTATAATGATAACAATTTTAATAATAATAATAATAATAATAATAATAATAATAATAATAATAATAATAATAATAATAATAACAATAATAATTTCTAATAACAATAATAATAATAATAATAATAATCTTAATAATAAATATAATAAATAAAAGAAATTATGTATACCCTTAAAAGCTTTGTTTAAAAAGAATTTCCATGGACCGGGCTCGAACCCGTGACCTCTCGGTTAAACACAACACACTCTAACAACCCATCTGTTTCTCTTTTTCTATAATGAACATGATTTTAATTATGGAAATACCGTACCCATCTTCATGTTCTAATCACTCCTTCATATCTATCGTAGCAGTAGCCCAGCAGAACTTGGATCACGGTCCAACAAAATATAATACGGCCCAACACTCAAACTAAGCCCGATAGAATATGATCCATGCAACGGATTAAAAAGGGTTCGGTTTATAAAAGAAAAATGAAACGAAATAGGGTTTATGAAATGGGCAGCCATATCCATCATTATCATCATACCAAATCATAATCGTCATCATCATCTAATCATATCTCATCATCATCTGATGTTCGTAACATCATTATCATCATCATACCATCATCATAATCAATATTATCGAGCATCACTTTCCTCCTTCCATCGTCATCACAGTTTGGTTGGTGATTTAAATAGAGAACGTAACGTAGCAGCATGTTGTGGTGTTTGGTGTGATTCTTGATAGAAAAACAGAAATATAAGTTGTAGCAATAATAGAACAATGGTGCATCTGTAACAGTGAATAGAAATTGAACAAGACGATGAATTGTAGCTGTTGCAGGTTTGTTGTACGATTGTTCTAAAGACAGGAGATAGGAACAGAAACAGAAAACTTCTTTATTAGTTTCATCGTCTACATAGAATCATAACATCACCAATCATAATCATCTTCATTTATTTAACGAGCATCTCTTCATCATCTTCGTACAATAACTTGATAGGATATAGCAGTAGCAGAAAATAATGGCGAGTGGTGATTGTTTTGGTTCAAATTTGAAATAGAAACTAAATAGCAGCTGTAGCTGCAGTCGAATCATTGCTGTATTAGAAACAGAAAAAGTGAGTAGCTGCAACAAACGGTTCGATCAAGAAGAGGTGATGGTGTTTTAAATGGTTTGGTGATCTAGGGTGGTGGCGAGCTTGGTGACCGACGGTTTGAAAAGAAATAAAAAAACAGAAATTTGATGATGGTGGTTGTAGGTTCGACAATTATGAAAGAAACAGAAAGAAAAATATAAAACGCAGAGGTGGTTTCTTGTTTACGGTTGAAGTAGGTTGGGGATGGTGGTTAGTGATGGAGGTTGTGGAGGTTGAAGTGGGTGATGAAGGGTGGCCGGTGGTGTGGTAGTGAAGGTGATTTGACAAGCATATCTCTTGTATATATATAGATATAAGAATAGATATAAGATACATAAAATATTTCTGTAACTTAAATTACAATAAGAATAATAATAATAATAATATAATAATAATTTAAAATAAAAAATGCAGCAATATAGAATCCTAGAAGAGTGGTTGGATAAGAAAAATGGATACTAGAATGATTAAAGTGGATACATAGATCATGCAGAATGTGTGGTGATCAATCATATGCATGTATATTTATATTTATTTTTATAATTTATGATGTAACTACAAATCAAAAACAGTGAATCTTTCATAAATAATTCAATCAGGCGCACTGATCAAATAGTAAATGTTAATCACGGATTGAAACAAGTGATCTGTTTGTGAATGGAAGATGTATCCTTATACTTACATATATAATATAAAATATTAAAAGTAAAATAAAGTAATAATATAATAATTATTATAATAATCAAATGAAAATAAAACGTGTTATTAAGTTAGCCGTCGTCTACTATTTCATTCACGGATTGAAATTTGTGCTCCGCTGATAATGGATAAAAGTACATAGAAAAAAATCCCTAACTTTTATATTAAACAACTTTATTTATTCTAATCATTATTTTATAAAAACGGTCATTAATTGTTTAAAACTATTAAATAAAAGTTAAATTAATTATTAGCCCCAACCCCAAGTAAAATATAATAAGTTTTAAAATTCAATAAATAGTTCCTAAATATATTTTTACTAAGCCCATAATTTATATAACTTATTTTCGGATCACCGTTTATTTTAAAATTACATAATTTTGAATTTAACTTTCTTAATATCAATCGAAACATCAAACGAGTATTACAATCATTTAATATTTATTTTTAATATACTTTATTTATATATAGAGATATATTTTAAATAATAATTATTATAATATCCTATTTTTATTTTATTAATTTTTAATAACAACAACATATAATACTTTAAATTATATTTCGAATTATATATATATATATATATATATATACACACACACACACATACACACACACACACACACACACACACATATCCATTTACAAATAATTGTTCGTGAATCGTCGAAACTAGTCGAAGGGTAATTGGATATAGGAAAATAGTTCAAAGATCCATATAAACAGTTCAAAAATTTTGAGACTCAACATTACAGACTTTGCTTAATGTGTCGAAATCATATAAAGATTAAGTTTAAATTTGGTCGGAAATTCTCGGGTCGTCACATGTTAGCTTTTCCCATCATGCTCAGTTGACACCCATATATACTATCTCTGCACCTTTTGATGTGTCAGGTAAATCGAGTTTCTAACTATATGTATGCTGTTTTAGTGTAAGTTGCACTATCTTTGGCTTATGTTGTCTTTTATTTCTATGTTATTCTGCTGTAACTTTCATATATGTATGTTGTCTTTCATATATGCATGTTGTCTTTTATATGTGTATGGTTGTTGAGTGCAAGAGCCACTAGAATTGGAATCTTTAGACATTTACTAGCCTGAAAATTCCCTATGCCTCATGTTTTGTGTTATTTGTTTGTTGTTTTTGTGTTTCATTTAATTGTGTCAATTTTGGTTTTTTTTTCTTTTGTAAACTACCGATTTGAGGCTGCAATGTGTATTTGTTTTTTTGTTGTGGTTGTTGAGTGCAAGAGGCACTTGAATTCGAATATTTAGATATTTACTAGCGTGAAAATTCCATGTGATGTGATTGAATTACCTGCACTTGGCCAGTTCTAGAAAACAGTTTTATTTTAATGGCGGTTATCGTTGATGACTTTGCGAGTTATTAATTTTGTCAACTCTATTTTTTTTCTTCTGTAAACTACCAATTTGAGGTTGCAATGTGTATTTGTTTTTTTGTTGTGGTTGTTGAGTGCAAGAGGCACCAGAATTGGAATCTTTGGATATTTACTAGCCTGAAAATTCCATGTACTCTGAGTGGATTACCTGCACTTAGTTAGTTCTAGAAAACAGTTAATTTTAATGGTGGTTATCGTTGTTAAGTGTGCGAGTTATTTGCCTGTTTTCATGTGTGTTTATATATTATTCTATATGCCCTTTGACAATTGCCTTGTATTCGTGCAGGCGTATCTCCTTTATATCGTGATTCAGGGGACTGCACGTCCGTTTGCATGCAGTGCGAGGGTTTGTTCTGGCGCGCTGAACATTTTAAGTCATATTTCAGAGACAAATAGCTTTATTATCATCGCTGCTGTGAAAATGGCCGTGTCTATTTACCACGCTATGAGGATCCTCCTGCAGAATTTAAGCGTTTATTAGAAATTCCTGCTTTCGTTGATAATGTTCGTGCCTAAAACCAGATGTTCAGCATGACGTCCTTTGGCGCTCGTATCGATGAAACTGTTAACGATGGCTGTTCTCCTTACGTTTTCAAAATCTCTGGCCAGATTTATCATTGGCTCGGTAGTTTATGTCCTGAACAGGGGAGCCCCCCTCCCCCCTCCCCCAGGTTTCTGCAGCTTTACATTTATGATAGGGATCACGAAGTTGAAAATTGAATGGGGCATTTTGGGGGCCGTGATTCAGGACGGCTTTCTGAAGTAGTTGTTACTCAGCTGGTGAAGTTACTTGATTCAAATAATGCACTAGTCAAGTTGTTTCGCACCGCGAGGGATAAGTGTGCTGGAAGCGAGGTACCTACTTTCAAGGTTTGCTTGTATAGTTTGAGCGGGTCAAGCCAACATGCACTGCCTACTTCGGAAGCAATAGGCTCTATTGTTTTAGACTCTGGCCTACAATCTATTTCTAATTACGACGTGATAATCGAGCCTCGATCTCAGCTTCTCAGGTGAGTTAATAAGCTGCATCCGTTATATATGTCACTTCAATTCCCGCTGATGTTCTTTTTTGGTGAACCCGATTTTCACCCAGATCTGAAGCTGCGTGCAGCCTCGGGTTCGCAGGGGGCCCGTGTTAGAAAAATGTCGATGAACATGTTTTACAGCTACCAGATTCATGATAGGCTTCAGAGTTACGATCTGATTTTGAGACTGGGTCGTCTATTTCAGCAGTATGTGGTGACCGCATATTGCAGCATCGAGCTCGATCGAATGGGCTACATCAGAAACAAGTAGAACGATATACGGGCTGAGTACCTTTCAGGGTTGTATGACGCTATCGATAGAGGTGATAAAATTGGTTCCGATGTCGGTAGCATGACGATTCTTCCCGCTTCGTTCACTGGTGGCCCACATTATATGTACAGTCATTATCTCGAAGCTCTGGCAATTTCACGCATTTTTAGAAACCTGGCATTTTTTGTAACTTTCACGTGTAATGCAAAGTGGCCTGAAATTGCTCGGTACTTGAAGCCTTTTCCTCACCTATCGCCTTCAGACCGAGCTGATATAGTCGCTCGTGTGTTCCACATGAAGGTCAATGAGTTTATAAACTTTTTAAAGGACGAGTGTCCTCTTGGCCATGTTCGCGGAGGTACTATTTCACACCCAGAATTGCAATTTCCTCTTTATTTCATGAATATTACATGTTTTGTTGTTGCCAATTCACTGACACTATTCTCTTTGCGTCTTGCATTTTTGTTTACGATTGAATTTTAGAAAAGAGGGCTGCCACATTGCCACACTTTGGTTTGGGTTCACTCCTCGGTTTCTACAGCTATCAGGGACAATTTAGATGACTACATAAGTGCATAACTGCATGACCCCATAATTGATTTTCCCGGTTATGCAGTCATATCTGCAACTATGATGCATGGCCCATGTGGCCTTGCCAATAAGCGGGCATCATGAAATCAAAATTTTTCATGTTTAAAAAAGTTCCAGAAGAAATACATTGACAAGACGTACTTTGATGACAACGGTCGTGCTCACTACCGCAGGCGTAATACCGGTATATATACAACGCGTACCGGTGTCCACCTCGAAAACAGCTACGTTGTTCCTTACAATAGTCTACTATGTATGACTTTTCAGGCTCACATAAACGTGCATTAAATACTTGTTCAAGTATATTTCAAAAGGTACTGACCGTGTGGCTGTTCGTATAGCAAAACCCATAGGCAGTGACAGTCGCCAGTCACAGCAGCAGATGCAACCGGTTGATGAAATTAAAAACTTTATAGATGCTCGGTTCATTTGTCCTCACGAAGCCTGTTGGCGGATTTTTAACTTCCCGATTCATCATCGGGAACCTGCTGTCCAGATTCAGGCTGTTCATCTTGAAAATATGCAGTTGGTAAAGTTTTCGGGCAAGCAACCCCTGCGTGCTATTGTTGAAAACAATGAAGCCAAAAAAACTACTCTCACTGAGTGGCTTAATTATAATGCATCTTTAGTTAACGTAAGCCACCTTACATATTTGGATTTCCCCAACCAAATTTGTTTGGTACGAGTAAAAAAAAAGTTGGCAGCGCAGGGCAAACCTAAAGAAACCATCAATTGGCAGGATATCGTATATACATCCTGCCTATGGAGAAGTGTTTTTTCTAAGGATGCTTTTGTGCCATCGAAAGGGGTGCACGAGCTTTGCAGATATTAGAACAGTCAACCAGATCCTTCATAATACATATCGGTCTGCGTGTGAAGCAGCTGGGTTACTCGGTGATGATAGAGAGTGGTCAGCGGTACTAGAAGAAGCATCCGTATCTGCCACATCGTCTCAGTTACGCTCTCTTTTTACGCACATTTTGTCTTATTGCACTGTTACAAACCCACTTGCTCTTTGGGAAAATCACTGGAAACTAATGGGTGATGATATACCCCTTCGTGCAGCTGCCAATTTAAATATGTCCCACTTGCATATAAACGCCGATGACCTACATAACTTTGTCCTGTATGAGGTAGAGATCCTTTTGAACCAGTGTTCGAAATCGATTTCCGATTTCGCACTACCGTCGCTGCCAGCTGACCTGCTCGCAGATTTGGCCAACCGTCTTATCATGGAGGAGAGAAACTATGATCGTGCAGTTTTAAATGCCGAACGCTTAGAACTCGAATGTCAAATGAATTCGAAGCAAAAGAAAATTTACGATCTTATAACAAGCGCTTCGTTGAATGAACAAACTGAACATGTATTTGTATACGGGCACAGCGGCACCGGGAAGACATTCTTATGGAAAGCCATAATCACAGCACTGAGATCTAGAGGTAATATAGTTCTTGCTGTTGCATCATCTGGCATTGTATCTCTACTTCTACTTTCGGGAAGAACCGCACATTCTCGATTCAAACTACCGCTGGTCATAACAGATGAATCGATGTGCAACGTCAAGAAAAATACCCAGATGGCGACATTACTGTAGAACACATACCTTATTGTATGGGATAAGGCGCCAATGAATGATAAGCACTGTTTCGAAGCTCTTGATTGGAGTCTTCGAGATATTTTAGGAAACACTGAAGAATATTTTGGTGGTAAGTCTGTGATACTTGGGGGTGACTTTAAACAAACGTTACCTATTCAGACAAAAGGAGGGAAATCAGCTATCCTTAGTGCTTGTATTACGACTTCACATTTCTGGAAGTGATTCAAGGTTTTCATACTTGCAGAAAACATGCGACTACTTAGGCCAGGGCTGACACCATCAATGAGGGTGAAGAACGCAGAATTTTTGAAGTGGTTGTTGAGAGTAGGAAATGGTAAAATTGATGTGCCTGACACAGAAGACCCGTTAAATAGTCGTTGGGTACAAATCCCTGATCAGTTCTGTATTTCTGATGATGAAAATGGATTGGCAAATCTGATTTCTTTTATATACCCTCGTGAATCGCTGCAAAATCCATGAGCAGTTGACCTGCAGCAAAAAGCAATTGTCTGTCTCAAGAACAACGCTGCCGATACGATAAACAACTTAATCGTCGATATGGTTGATGGTCTAGTTACAACTTACTGCAGCTACGACACTGCAACTCCACATGGAAATGACGATGGTGAGGCGGAGTTGCTCTACCCTACAGAATATCTAAATACGCTGAACTACCCTGGGTTGCCACCGCATGAGTTACATTTAAAAAGGGTGTACCAGCCATTCTGCTTCACAACATTAATATATCAGGTGGGCTTTGTAATGGCACACGAATGATAATTACATAGATGTTAGCCAAGTCAGTGGAAGCCGAAATTATTACGGGCACCCGCGTCGGTGAGAAGGTCTTTTTCCCAAGAATGAGACTTATCCACAAGGAACCAATGTTGTCGTTCATTCTGAAGAGACAACAATTCCCGTTAAAAATCTCATACGCGATGACTATAAACAAAAGCCAGGGTCAATCACTCAACCAAATTGGAATTTATCTACCAAAACCTCTATTCGGTCACGGGCAGCTCTATGTTGCGCTGTCGAGAGCTACATTACCGGGCGGTTTGAAACTGCAAATTAAAAAACATGAAGACCACGGGCCTAACGTAACCAAAAATATTGTCTACACAGATTTTTTATCCGCAATTACCGACTTTGAGGCAGCACCACCTGCCCGTTCCACCTGCTAAAGAAGACCACAGCCACAGATGAATTATGTATATAGTTAATATATATATTTATATTTAGTACTAATTATTTTTTTCTTTTTGATAGTATGGTACAAATAACGGGACTTGGGCAACTAATATCGGGTGATAGAGACAGAATAATTGCAGCGAGAATCTATCGTAAATGGGTGACTTACAGCTATCACAACCAGATTCCAACTGGTTACTGTTGCATGCTTATCGAAGAAATGGTATTCGCGCCTTACATCTTTATTAACCTGTTTTCCTCTTTTATTTATATCGTCTGTTTGATGCTTTTTACGTGGTGCAGAACTACCCTATGCTTGTGAATATGCAATACAGCGATAAGGAATATTTTGACAAACTTATGCACTTGAACAAGGTGTATGTGATAACAAACTTCTTGACTCATGCTACAACTCGGTGGGAGAAAATATTACCAGGCCCAACGACATTGTCGTTTGATCTCAACACAAATTTTGAAGAGCTTCCATTTGCAGACTATCCTGATCATTACTTCTAGGTTGTAGCTTATAATCAACTACGTACACGTGTCCCAAGCACCACTGTTCTCGCTGGTATATTTTGCATAATTGCATAATAACTTATGATTTAAAATTAAGTTCTTAAACATACATTCATATGAAATAAGTGTGAACAGACTACATTGGCTGCATTGATCGCCTTGAAGACCCAGTGGTCATCGGAGACGTTAACCACAAACAACTTATAAGAAGAACAATCGACCTCACAAATCTTGAGTATGTCATCATTTACCAAATAAAAACAAATAAATGCATTGTTTGGGATTTTCTTTATTTACTTTGCAAAATTTCAAGCATAACAACATTTATTCAATAGAATGTGTTAACGGGAATAGAATGACTTGCTTTTCGCAACACGAGTAACCATCAAGAATTACTTCTAACAAAGAGCGAATTCCCCCCCCCCTCTTTTTTAGCATGTATTTCTAACTAAAGGTTTGGCATGCATATGCGCACAGTGGTGACACAATTCAGCTAACTCTTTGGAACGAGCTCGCTACTGCTTTTGACTCGGACGCATATGACGCTATGGAAAAACAAGTTGTTTTGGCAGTCGGCTCGTGTCGATCTAAGCTTTATCATGGTATCTAACAATTAAAAACACAGTCTTTGTAATTACTACATGTAATTGTTATGCGCCCATTAAAAAACTTTAAAACCATTTGTTGCCTGTTTTTTCACTTTGTTTGGTAAAAGGGGAACTACAGCTTGCTTGTACCCAGGCAACACATTGTTATTTCAATCCACCAATACCAGAATTTAATGACTCGATAGATGAGTAAGCATTGTCTTTTAACCTAGCATCGTATGGATTTTAAAAATACCACTTGTTGCTAATTTGCAGTGAATATTGGTGCAGCCACCGGGCGTGTTATTTGGCAAACCCACCAACTGTCCAGTTACAGAAGCAGGAGCAAACAAAGAAAGGAGAACCAGAAGAAGGGAGTCCAAAGAAGACAGCTAAGCGAAGTTTATTCCCCGAAGACTTCAAGAAAGGTAACGCTGGAGCAAAGAGAAAGTGTAGGAGGCTTCTGGCCTGATCGCAAGTGGGGTAGCGGGCACAATCAGCAATTTTTTTTGGTTTGGTGACTGGAAGTTTGTAAACCAGGTTACTTGGTGCTGTTTTGGAAATTTTTTTATCCCGAACGTTAATCATGTGTATGCTTGCTGGAAACTTGGTTTGTGTACTTCTATTTGTAATCCTTAGATACTTTAGGGTGTAGATTATCGTTGCCTGTTAACTTCCTGATCCTTGGTTAAACAATTTGATCTGTAAATTATGGTTTTTATGTATTGGTGTATTTCTGCAAATTTCCATTAGGAAATGCAGTCTTTTAAGTGAATATGATGAGTCAGGTAATTTCAGCATGTCTGTGTAATTAGTTGCATTCTGTTTGTCGCCTTTATAGTCAGTATTTTTACATATATTAACTGCTTCTAACGAATACCTATAACGTGCGAGGGTAAATTTTGAAGCACTTTAAACTTTCCAAATCGTTAGATTTATCAAATTTCTATCATACATGTCTAGCCGCGTAGCGCGTACCTTCAATCTTGTTATAATCAAAATGACAACTGGTGCTTTCCCTGTAATAATAATAACGAGATTCAGATCGGCCCGCGCGATGCAAAGGGACTTTTCGACTTGCGTATTCATATTTAACGTAGCGTTATATATTTACAGAGAGAAAAACGGCTCATGTGTTAAGTCATGTTTTAGATGTCGGTATGTTTAGCGTTTTTTAAAAAAGTGTCCGTTTCGAACGTAGCTAGTTTCATTTTGTTCGTAAAATTATTTCGAGTTTAATGGTGATGGCGAAAAATTTTTACTCGTGTCAAGAAGGAAGATATGGTCTGTTAAAAATTTAGGTGAAGTTTCTTTATGTTTTTAAAATATAATAATAAATTTACCTTTTTTACCATGTGAAAGTTACATTTTGAACCCTGATTGAGGGGTGGTTCTGAAAATTAAGTTGGGGTGTCATTTTTCTCTTGAAGAAATGGCGAAAAGTTTCACCTCAAATAGTATGCGCATAATAATAATAATAATAATAATAATAATAATAATAATAATAATAATAATAATAATAATAATAATAATAATAACGGTGTGATTTTAAGACCACACCCTATCTCGTGGTCATCTAGTTCATTAACGAGCTTTAAGAGTTAACAATGAGATAGGGCATATCGTTAGCAGGTCGCCAGCAAAGCCTGCAACGATGGTTTAACGGAAAGTGTGAGCCCCATCAGCATGTGTTTCAATTTTTTTTAGCTCAAAACCAAAATTCATCAATTCATGATCATATAAGTAAATCGACTTTTGATATATATTTCTGATCATCATTTTAACTCTCGTCATCATTAAGATCACATTTTCAGAATCAAATACATCACATATCTCAGGTTTTGAGCTACAGTATCGAAACTCTAGCCATTGAGGTCTTTGGATCAACTCAACAATGATTGGATCAAATTAATCATAGATTTGAGTTCCTGTATACTTGTTTGAGTTACGTGAGTATTGAATTCGATTTAAAAACATTGTTTGATCATAGATTCAAGTCAGTTTGGCTTTTCATAAAAGTCAAAGATCAACGACTTTTCAAGATCTAGTTGTTTTTAGATCAAGATTTTGGAAGTGGTCCACGAACATGATTGAAATAATATTGAAGAATCCTTCAATTTTAGCCTGAATTTAGCGATGATGTATGAAGCTACTATTCTTCTCGATCTATATTGATTTTGTCATGATTCAGATAAAACTTTAGGATGAATTTGGTTTCTATTTTTAAGAAAATGTTTACCTAATAGTTAAATGTTATTTTTATTTATTTATTGCACTTATATAATATTTTTTTGGGTTCAAGTTTGAGGTTGGAGCGTAAGATATGAAGGGGTTAGTTAAAAGAATGTTAAAGTGGAGCTGATATGGAGAAGAGAAGTTCTGTTAAGAACTAGCGGCAAGTGCTGTGGAGTGTCTTCTACCATATCATCCGAGGGCGCCGATGGCAATCCTGCCGCCCTCCACCGCCTTCGACCCCATCGCCATGCACCATTTCTTTCACAAGCATTTCACAGGACAACAAAAGATGATGTATTTTGATTTTTATACGTATTAAACGACTATATAGCCGTTTTATATATATATATATATATATATATATATATATATATATATATATATATATATATATATACCTCCACTATATATATACTACTATCCCATATCAATATACATCACACTTACTCTCATCCCATATCAATATATGTCACACTTTTTAACCCTCAATATTTACTCAACAATCAACAATGCCTCCAATATTTGATAGTCTCACAAAATTTGCATTAGATGCTGCGAGTTCGGATTTTGGTACTATCACACTCGATCTGCTTGATATGATAGATCAGGAAGAAGAAGAAATCGTCCAACCGATACCAAGAGTGTCTAGAAAATTTTTATTAAGAGATCGAGAGGGAACCGATATGCATCTATGAAATGATTATTTTTTCGATAATCTCACTTTTTTCAGGGATTATTTTTGCAAACGTTATAAAATGAGCCGACCATTGTTCATATGCATATGTCAAGGTATAATTAATTATTTTCAAGAACCTATTCCGGATTATTTTTTATATTTTCTTCAAAGGCGGGATGCTACCTGGTTGCTTGGTTTCAATGTTTTTCAAAAATGGACATCCGTAATATGACAATTAGTGTACGGTACTGCACCTGATGCTTTTGATGAGTACTTACATATGGGTCAAAAAACGTCATACGATCATTTGAATAAGTTTTGTAAAAGTGTATTTCATTTATACGCTATTGAATATTTGAGAAAACCGACTCCACAATACGTACAACGTCTTGTAACCGTGCATGCTGAAATACAAGGTTTTCTGGGCATGTTGGGTAGTCTAGATTGCATGCATTGGGAATGGAAAAATTGTCCATTTAGATAAAAAGGTCATTATACCAGAGGCGATCATGGATACACAACAATCATGTTAGAAGCGGTGGCATCATATGAGATGACCCGTCCTAATCCATAAGGACGAATACAATAACATATGGATATATTGCAAGGTATTTGACCTCTATATGATATATTTTACAAACATTGCATTCTTTTTTAAAAGACAACTTTCATTACATCGAAAGTTGACAGGCATGCATACCATTTCATAATATCCAAACTATAAATGACCTAATCTGTCATTTACTTAATAATAACCTTTATTGAACTCAACGACATGAATGCAACGTCTTTTGAAATATGCCATGAATGACTCCAAGTAATATCTTTAAAATGAGCAAATGCACAGCGAAAGATTTCTTTAATACCTGAGAATAAACATGCTTTCAAGTATCAACCAAAAGGTTGGTGATTTCATTAGTTTATCATAATCATTCATTTTCCTCATTTTAATAGACCACAAGATTTCCAGATATTTAATTGTACACGTAACCCGAGTACAAAATTGTGACGACCCGGAAATTTCCCACAAAATTTAAACTTAATCTTTATATGATTTCTGACACGATAAGCAAACTCTATTATGTCAAGTCTCAAAAAGTTTGAACTGTTGTCATACATTCATTAACCTTTGACTATTCCTGATGATTCATGAACCTTTAATCGTAAATAGAAATGTTTATATAAATATCAATACATATAAATAATTATAAAGTAATTATAATAATGAAATATTATGTGATTTGGTTATTATGAAAGAAAACTTAAACATGTATTTAAAACTGTTATTTAAAAATGGAGAAGTAAATTGAATAAAGTATTAAATGTTATACTTTGAGTTTATTTGTTTCAATATATGTAATTTATACATAAAACTTGATATTTAAAACATAATTATACATAATAGTTGAATATATATAACTATTATTATATGTATATTGTTAAAATGTATGATATTACGTATATATAATATATATTATAAAATTATTAAATATTACATAATTAATAAAATGTAATATTAATATATGTAATTACAAGTTAAAATATAGTTATTATAACTTTTAATTATAATAATAAAATCAGTATTATGAATATTTTAATAAAGAAATGATTATAAAAATAAAAACTATAAATACAAATATTATGATTGAAACCATAATTAAGAAATAATTTAAAAGGATAATTTGCTATTTAGTATTATCATTTAAATTGTTATTAGTATTATCATCATTATTAAAATCATCATTCTTATCATCATTATTATTATTTAACTAATATTATTATTAATTGCAATTTTTTTTATTTTATGCAGCATTATTAATTAATAATTATATTTATTAATTATTAATATAAAATATAATATACAAAATCAAATATCGTACGAAATTGTTATCTTTCTTCATCTGCTTTTAAAATTTATCTTCTGATTGTGATTACTTGAAGACTTTTGTCACACTACAAAACAACCATGATCTAATTCAGTTAAATCTCACTATCTGTTTTTAATTTCTGTTGTGTGTCTTCTTCCCCTGCTCGAAATTCTCCTGTCAACATACATCCTCTTTATATATCGATCTAATCAGCTCACATTATGGATAAAAATTATACAACGTACCACTACCATTATCAACTTTAAATCTCTTAGCTGTTACCTGTGGAATTTTAAACCAAAAACAGAAAAATAAAGCTCGAACAACTCTGTCCTTGAACCCATTATCCAAAACCTAGAATTCGAATAAAATTTCAAAATGTAATATTGAAGAGTTGTTAGGAATTGTCTTTTCAAACTACCTGTAAAGTTTCAAACCCCAATTCTTATTATCAAATTTGAATTTTGAAGTCAAACTTTCGAAACTAAAAAGTCAACCGTTGTTCTTTGACCAAATTAAAGTTTTAAAGATCGTTTCTGTTGAAATTGATGTTTGAGAGAGTTTCTAGGTGTGATTTGAAACATATTTTGTGATATAAGATTGATCTAAAACAACCTATTTTTCAAAATCAAATTCAAGGTTTGTTCTTCGTGTATTTTTGCTTTTACAGCTATTATATATATAATTTTTTTTCTGTTAATACAGATGTAAACTCAATGGAACGATTCTGTTTCAATAAAGTGTCCTAAGTTAAACACCAAATTAATGGATAGTTGGGTTTGATCTTAAGTCGATCTTGAATTGATGTAGAAGAAGGAATTGAAAACAGAATTGATACGGGATAAATAATTATGGGTCGTATTAATATTCAGAAAAACAAGTAACAGCAGAATGGTTAGGATGTGGTTATGGGTAGCTGGAGGTCGCGGGTTCGAGCTCGGTCCAGGGTATTTTTTTTTTTGAGAAAGCTTCTAAAGGGGTATACATTTTATTTCTATTATTATTATCACTAGTTATTATGATTATAATTGTTATTATGATTATAATTGTTATTATTATGATTATTATTGTTATTATTAGTATTATAACCATTATTATTAATATTATTATTATAAAATTTATCATTTTAGTATTATTATTATTATAATTACTAATATTATAATAATTAGTAGTATTATAATTATTATTATAAGTATCATCATTGTTATTATTATTATTATTATCATAATTATAAGTATTATATCTATCATTATTATTATTATTATTATTATTATTATTATTATGATTATTAGTTATGATATTATTATTAATTTTAAAACTTTAATATTATTATCATTATGATGAAAAGGTTTATTATTATTATCATTGTGAAAATAATACAAATTATTATATATATTTTTTTGTTTTGTAAATATTAGTATTAGTATCTTTTTACAAATAACAGAATTGTTAATATTAACATAAGTATTATTATTTATATTCACGAGTATTATTATCATGTAATTACTAAAATCAATAACATAACTATCATTAACAGTAAAATTAATATTTTTACAAGTATTATTATTAACATCATTATTATTATCAATAATAGAATTATTAACATTATTATCTTTATTAGTAATATTAAGTATTATCAATAATATCATTTTTACCATGACAAATATTATTTAAGTATTATTATAATTACTAGTTTCAACAAACAAATGTTATATACCTAAAAATATATTTAATATACATAACCTAACTATATTAATACTTTTATATACAAAATGAATACATTTAATTAAAGAATGAAATATATATAGTTATTAATATAACAAGTATATCACTAATAATATAAATTTGTTCGATTACGATTATGTGTATTAATAAATATACAAATGATATAGGTTCATGAATCCGAGGCCAACCCTGCATTGTTCAGTTTCGTCGTATGAATATTTTTACTACAAAATATTGGATCGTGAGTTTCATTACTCCCTTTTTTATATATATTTGGGACTGAGAATACATGCGCTGTTTTTATTAATGTTTTACGAAATAGACATAAGTGATCGAAATTACATTCTATGGTTGGATTATCGAAATCGAATATCACCCCTTTTTAGCTTGGTAACCTAATAATTAGGAAACGGGTATGGCCCCTAATTGACGCGAATCCTAAAGATAGATCTATGGACCTCGACAAGTCCCATCCAGGGTACGGATGCTTTAGTACTTCGAGATTATTATTATTATACAGATGAGAGGTTTTGTTTGGGGATATTCTATGCATTAAAGTTAAGTCGGTTATCAAGCGTTCACCATATGAATGATTTTTAATTCGCGGGTTACGCGTATTATTTTATACTCGGGTTACGTGTATAATTAAATATCTGGAAATCTTGTGGTCTATTAAAATAATGAAAATGAATGATTATGATAAACTAATGAACTTACCAACATTTTGGTTGACACTTTTAAGCATGTTTATTCTCATGTACGAAAGAAATCTTCTGCTGTGCATTTGCTCATTTTTAAGATATTACTTGGAGTCATTCATGACATATTTCAAAAAGACGTTACATTCGAGTCGTTGAGTTCATCAAGATTATTACTAAGTCAATTAGAGTTGGATGTATTATGAAATGGTATGCATGCCGTCAACTTACGATGTAAAGAAAGTTTGTCTTTTAAAAACGAATGCAATGTTTGTAAATGTATCATATAGAGGTCAAATACCTCGCGATGTAATCATATGTTATTGTATTCGTCCTTATGGATTAGGATGGGTCGTTTCATGTGGTATCAAAGCTGTGGTCTTAGTGGACCAGGTCTTGCATTAGTGTGCATTAGTGGGTCTGGACTTCGATCGTGTCTGCATGTTAAAAGTTTTGCTTATCATTTCGTGTCGAAAAAAAAACTTGCTTATCATCCTTAAAGTCTAGACACATCTTACTGCCTCTATTGCATAGACAGTGTATAGATAAAATCGTATCTTACCGTATCTGTTACTGTTACCTTTTCCTGATAGCTTTTGAAATTTTCTCTGTAATCCGTGAAATCTTTATGCTATACATAAGTATTCTATGTAATTAGAATACCACCCGATAGCCGAAACTCATTTCATACCGAAAAACCCTTTACTCAATCGTACGAAATGGAACTCATAACTAGTTCAAATTCCTCGAATTCCGATAAGCTATTCCGATAGTTATTCCGACCGCTATTTCGATATGGATTTTCACTCGAGCTCTGAAGGCAGTGTAACCAGAATGGATCAACCAATCAGCCATCATCAATCCTGGACGAATTGGGGCCGAGTTCATAGTTGACTGAATCAATTGAGACGAGAAGAAGGTGATCCTTTCCATCAACCAAATTTCCCTCTTGGCAAAGAACCTGAAGCACTTACTGGCGAACTAGTCCGAAACACCATTTTCTCTCTCATTTCTAGAGTATGTCGTAACGAATATATCACAACTCAGATTCTAAACCTTATTCATTCACTCGTTCCGACCGACAATCATCCCGAAGTAATAAGTCAACTAGCATCGCGCCCGAGTTGTAGCCTTGGAAAATATGGTGCAAAATTGTGATGACCCGGAAATTTCCGACTAAATTTAAACTTTATCTTTATATTATTCTGACACGATAAGCAATGTTTGTTAAGTTAAATCTCAAGGATTTTAAACTATGTTTATACATTCATTTAAACCTCGACCAAATTCCAATGATTCACGAACCATTAAATGAACATATATGAATATGTATGTATATGTGTATATGTTATAAATTGAAAATGTCAACAAAGTATTTAAAAGTATAATGCTTTATATGAACGTATTTGTTTCAATATGATTATCGACGAAATTAAAAAAAATATATTAAATGATTGAATTATCAGAAACATTGAATTATGATTACAAGTCTCTGTTGAGAAGTCCACTATGATTTGAGAAATCTATTCCTCTTAACGATATTCGGAATAATTTGTAAAGCTATTTATAAATAAAAATAAAAAGTGTCATTTACGAAAGTTAGACAAAAGCTAGTGGAGAATTGGTTTCCATAATATTCTATTAATCTATTTTCAAACGTACAAAAACGTTTTCAGTTTAAAAAAAACTTTATTATTAAACTTTTATAAATATCTAGAATCACTTTTGACAACTCATTACTTAACCAGTATAATAAATATAACGATATTTATATTTTATTTCATTAAATATATATAACGATTTAAATTAATATTATATATATTTATACGCGTATTATACATACATAGTTTTTATACTTTTACTATACTTTAACTTTACCTTTACTTTACTTTTACTTTACTTTAACTTTAATAATTCATACTTTAATAATTCACTTTAATAATTCATACTTTAATAATTCATACTTTAATAATTCACTTTAATAATTCATACTTTAATAATTCACTTTAATAATTCAAAAATCTATTATAAATAGAATTCAATAGGTTTCATTATTTCATAGAAACTTGAAAATATATTTCTCTAAACTCTCTCAATCGATTTACATATATATATATATATATATATATATATATATATATATATATATATATATATATATATTTGCTCTGTATTATTTCAAGATATTATTAGTATACATAAAATATTACGACGGAGTGATGTCCGAGTGATTTCAAAATAGTTTTTTGAATGAGTCGAAGCTAAGGAAATTATGGGTTATAGCTATGGAAGTGATGGGTATGGTTCATGGGTATGCTCATGAGGTCAATCTAGTGTTTATCATCTCCGTTGCGTCTACGTACTTTCCTGCAATATTGAATCTCAATATTGATACGTAAGCACTCATAACTTAACTTTTATATATCAATAGTGTATCCCTGACTAGTGCTCGAGTATATAGGATTATGCATGCTTGTACATTCGATATTGTCCTTAGATAGGTTTGTTGAATCCTGAATTAGATACATATGCTACTGAGATAGGGTATATGATATGCATGTCATTGGAAAGCTAGCGAAAAATTAAGAACTTTTCATTTAGATATCGAATGGTGTCGATGAACGGATTTGAAGTTATAGTCAACTGAATTTTAGTATTATTGTTAAAATGATTATTATTACTATCGTCGTTATTATTTTAATAGAAATATCATTGTTATTATAAAATATCATTATTACTATTATGTTAGTATTATCATTTTATCATAATAACATTTTTAGTAAATATAAATATTGTTATTTTTTTATAGAATAATAATTATTATTATTACAAAATAATACAACTTTTACTTATTATTATTATGATCAATATTATTTTATCAAATAAATAGGGGATACAAAGATATTTTTCACCACGCGTAATATAATTACATTAATAATACTTACCACTATAGTTTTAAGATATTAAATGAACTTTATAAATTTTACTACTTAAGATATATAAAAGTATATTTTATCATATATAAACGTTAATATAAATTTTTATTAATAAATGACTTTTATTATTATAAAATCTAATAAATATATTTAAATATATAAAACGACTATAGTTAAGTTATATAATAAACACGTATAAATTTTAGAAGTCATTTTGGGTCAAGTTGACTTTTGTTGACTTTTGCATATTAGTCTCGAGCATTAGGATTGTGGTACACTATGACTTGACCAAAAATTGTTAGACAAATATTGACCAACATATAAATATATATAATTAATATAGGTTCGTGAATCCGAGGCCAACCTTGCACTTGTTAAATGACGTTATATGTATTTTTACTACGAAATACAGTATGGTGAGTTTCATTTGCTCCCTTTTATATATATTTTTGGGACTGAGAATACATGCGCTGTTTTTATAAATGTTTTACGAAATAGGCACAAGTACTAAAACTAATTCTATGTGGGTTTAAACCAGAAATATACCCTTAGCTTGGTAACATTAAACTACTTGTCTATGTACGGTAGGCGCGAATCCTAAAGATAGATCTATTGGGCCTGACAAACCCCATCCTGACTATGGGATGCTTTAGTACTTCGAGGTTATTTTAAACACACCTGATCTGGTGTACTTCAGAGGGTAAAACATGAACGTTAAGGCTTGTTACCGGGTGCCTACAACTTATAGAATAATTTTATACACTTGCGAGTGTACATATATTTATAAACGGAAATCTTGTGGTCTATTAATATATTGAAATGATTGTTATGATAAACCTATGAACTCACCAACCTTTTGGTTGACACTTTAAAGCATGTTTATTCTCAGGTATTAAAGAAATCTTCCGCTGTGCATTAACTCATTTTAAGGATATTACTTGGAGTCATTCATGGCATATTTTGAAAGACGTTGCATTCAAGTCATTGAGTTCATCAAGATTATTATTAAGTCAATTATAGTTGGATGTATTATGAAATGGTGTGCATACCGTCAATTTTTGTTGTAAAGAAAGTTTGTCTTTTAAAAACGAATGCAATGTTTGTAAAATGTATCATATAGAGGTCAAATACCTCGTGATGTAATCAACTATTGTAAATCGTTTATAATGTATATGAACGGGTCCTTTCAGTTGGTATCAGAGCGGTGGTCTTACCGAACCAGGTCTGCATTAGTGTGTCTAACTGATAGTCGTTAGGATGCATTAGTGAGTCTGGACTTCGACCGTGTCTGCATTTCAAAAGTTTTGCTCATCATTCTTGTCGGAAATTACCTGCTTATCATTCTTAGTCTAGACACATCTTATTGCATTGATTTCATGAATAGTGTATAGACAAAATTCATATCTTAGCGTATCTGCTAATTCATATCTTAGCGTATCTGTTACTGTAAACTTTGCCTGATATATTCCGTAAATTCCTCCGTAATCTACGAAACCTTTTGCTCTATATAATTAGAATACCACCCGATAGCCGAAAAATCATTTCATATCCAAAAATTCTTTATTCAATCGTACGAAATGAAATTCTTCATTAGTTCAAGTCCCTCGGATTCCGAAATGGAATCCCACTCAAGTTCCGAAAGCAGTGTGACCGGAATGGATCAACCAATTAGTCATCATCTATTCTGGATGAATTGGGGATGGGTTCGTAGCCTCCTTAATCATTGGAGACAAGAAGAAGGTGATCCCTTCCATCCACCACATTGCCCTCTTGGCAAAGAACTTGAAGCACTTACTGGCGAACCTATCCGAAACACCATTTTCTCTCTTATTTCTAGAGAATCTCATCACGATTACATACTACACCAAATTCTAGATTTTATTTATCCGCTCGTCCGAACCGACAATCACCCCGGTGTAATAGAAGAAGTCAACGAGCTTCGCGCTCGGGTAGTGGCTTTGGAGAATATGGTGCAAAGGTTACAAACACCAGCAGCAGCACCAGCAGCATAAACAGTACCACCATCAGCAACACCAACAGTACCATTACCACCACCAACAACAACCGCATCGCAAACCTCAACTTCACAATCTGTCCCATGAGCATCGACGTCATACGCCCTGTAGATACTAAGGAATACCACAACGATGAAGTATTGATTCATAACTTCATTGGGAAAACATTCTACGACGATTATGTAATTTCTAAAGTTTAGAAATTATCTATCCTAACCTTAACCATAAATCAAGTGAGTTTAATTTAATATTAACTCATTAAATCTATATTACATCTGAAGAAATATACACATATATTTCCATAAAGACTGTAATAAAATTCTTTTGTAAAAATATTAATTGTGACATTTTTTTTAACGGGTAGTTAATACCCGAGAGATATATAAATTCACAATTAATATGTTACATTCTTCGAATCTGATTCAGCAAATCATCCATTATACTCCCTACTTTCACAACAATATACATTCTTTTATAGAAATCAAAACAACCATACTCATTCAAAAATCTAATTACATATTCTGATTTTGAAATCGCCGAATTCAATTCAAGTTATAAACGATATCATCACTCTTAGATTCTTACATCTTTCAAAGCTATACTTTAACTTCAAAACTGTGTTAGAACATCGTATGTATATTAACGATTATAATCTGTGTTCAAGCCCTTCGAAATACCTGAAGACACTTCAAATAATGAACAATTGAGATGATGATCCAACCACATGTTATCCACAGTTACGTACCTGAAAAACTCTTGAAACCAAAGTCATAATTTAACATGTATCCATGTCAGACCTTTTGGCATTTACTAGCTAAAATAACTTTTCAATCCCTTCTAAAAATAGACGATTTTGTCACAGCTCCAGCAAACCAACTTCAATTGTTCATTCGAATAAGCCTTATTATAATGATTACCCCTTCATCATTATTACCGGGGAACCTTTCATATCTCGCCACATTAGCAGTAAACTTATTAACAACTTCATTGATCTTTGACTTTTCGAAAAATCTTTATATTTATCAAAATCCCATCATTTACTCATCTGCATCTTGTAACGAGAATTGCCATATGAATCATCAGAAATTAGCAATCAGTATTTTGAAATCTCGCAGCATGTCTACGCCAACAATTATATGTGTCTATCTTCTGGACTTATATACTTTGAATGTGAAGTTTCTGAAAAACACCTTAAACTGCGAACTAGTTCTCGAAATACTGATGAAGCATCAAAAACTGTAAACGATCTTAACAGTAAAAAGTTTGATGACAAAGAATAGTAAGGTGGAAAAGCTGAGAAAAATAGAAGGTTTGGAACTGGAAAACGGATTGAACAGACTATGAAGGAGGCTGTGGACAAATCACAAAGACTAAATCTGCCTTCAAAGAATCCAAATGATTCAGTGTCTGCTAAAGTCATTAACGAATACCTTACTCTTTATTCTAAACCTTTACAGACAAATCTTCATCATCATCCATCAATATTAGAAATTCTAAGATATTATCATATCTTTCATTATAAATATCCGCGATATTTCTGAAGATATTTTCACAACTAATCTTATCTGAAGTCATTTATCTCTTTGCGCTATCAGTGTTACATCATATAAGAAACTATTAGTTTCTATATTCTATAAACTTTCGAGTTTAAATTATGAATGTTTTGAAGTAGTGTTGGGAACTGAAGCATGAGTTAGTATAATATAATGACACTTGATCAACGTGATTATATTACAGTAAGTCATGCTGAGTTTCTAATGGGACATGACGATTCACAGACCATGCCGTCATCATGTTCCATGTTACACGACTCTTGTATTCTATTTAATCTCTAAAAATATCAAGAATATATTTTCTTGATGATTCGGTCTTTTCAGGGTATTCTGGTAAATTAACAAATAAAGATCGTGCCATTACCATTTCCTTCTTAGAACATTAACTATGTTCATTCTGAAATTCATATATGCGAATACTGGACCATTACAAACGTTGCTTAATCGCAAGAAGAAGAAACGAAAGGACAAAACTCTAAAATAGAAATTGGAGTATAAATCGCAGCAAATAGAAGGGAGCATTAACTGTGGATGTCAATGATTATAGAAGACAAAAGCAGGGGCTTTGAAATATAAGGGAAGATATAAAACCCAACAACCACCCAAAAATTATAAACCGTATATATCGATGCATATAGCAATATAAAGACACGGAAGAACTAAAAACACTATAAAACCGAGAGTATAGTAGAAGTAAATAGATTCTTCCGGAGGCAGATGAAAAAGAAGAACGACAGATATGAAAGTGAGGAGTATATCGAGAATCAGTACTGGATGAAGCATATTGACAAATACTTTAAAGTATGAGTTGAGGGAGAAAGAATAGAAGGTGTGAGTTGTAAGGAAACGAAGGAGGTGGATTTATAGTGAAATACCCGACAGAGAAATCAAGATGGATTATCGTATTAATTCGAAGAGAATCATAATCTCCTTAATCACCGAAGCATCAAATCCAACATAGATTACAAAGATTTGCTTTAAATTCGGAGATCAATTGTGATGACATCAAAAGATATGACGAATCACTATAATCTTATTTCCTTCATTTACGATAACTTCCCTCATACGCTTTGAGTAATCGAATTATTTTATCCATACTTCTTAGACATGATAAAACTTCATAATCGTCATAATAACATTTTCATTGTTAGCCATAACGACCTCTATCAAATTTCGGGGACGAAATTTCTTTAACGGGTAGGTACTGTGATGACCCGGAAATTTCCGACTAAATTTAAACTTTATCTTTATATTATTCTGACACGATAAGCAATGTTTGTTAAGTTAAATCTCAAGGATTTTAAACTATGTTTATACATTCATTTAAACCTCGACCAAATTCCAATGATTCACGAACCATTAAATGAACATATATGAATATGTATGTATATGTGTATATGTTATAAATTGAAAATGTCAACAAAGTATTTAAAAGTATAATGCTTTATATGAACGTATTTGTTTCAATATGATTATCGACGAAATTAAAAAAAAATATATTAAATGATTGAATTATCAGAAACATTGAATTATGATTACAAGTCTCTGTTGAGAAGTCCACTATGATTTGAGAAATCTATTCCTCTTAACGATATTCGGAATAATTTGTAAAGCTATTTATAAATAAAAATAAAAAGTGTCATTTACGAAAGTTAGACAAAAGCTAGTGGAGAATTGGTTTCCATAATATTCTATTAATCTATTTTCAAACGTACAAAAATGTTTTCAGTTTAAAAAAAAACTTTATTATTAAACTTTTATAAATATCTAGAATCACTTTTGACAACTCATTACTTAACCAGTATAATAAATATAACGATATTTATATTTTATTTCATTAAATATATATAACGATTTAAATTAATATTATATATATTTATACGCGTATTATACATACATAGTTTTTATACTTTTACTATACTTTAACTTTACATTTACTTTACTTTTACTTTACTTTAACTTTAATAATTCACTTTAATAATTCATACTTTAATAATTCACTTTAATAATTCATACTTTAATAATTCACTTTAATAATTCATACTTTAATAATTCACTTTAATAATTCATACTTTAATAATTCACTTTAATAATTCAAAAATCTATTATAAATAGAATTCAATAGGTTTCATTATTTTATAGAAACTTGAAAATATATTTCTCTAAACTCTCTCAATCGATTTACATATATATATATATATATATATATATATATATATATATATATATATATATATATATATATATATATATATATATATATATTTGCTCTGTATTATTTCAAGATATTATTAGTATACATAAAATATTACGACGGAGTGATGTCCGAGTGATTTCAAAATAGTTTTTTGAATGAGTCGAAGCTAAGGAAATTATGGGTTATAGCTATGGAAGTGATGGGTATGGTTCATGGGTATGCTCGTGAGGTCAATCTAGTGTTTATCATCTCCGTTGCGTCTACGTACTTTCCTGCAATATTGAATCTCAATATTGATACGTGAGCACTCATAACTTAACTTTTATATATCAATAGTGTATCCCTGACTAGTGCTCGAGTATATAGGATTATGCATGCTTGTACATTCGATATTGTCCTTAGATAGGTTTGTTGAATCCTGAATTAGATACATATGCTACTGAGATAGGGTATATGATATGCATGTCATTGGAAAGCTAGCGAAAAATTAAGAACTTTTCATTTAGATATCGAATGGTGTCGATGAACGGATTTGAAGTTATAGTCAACTGAATTTTAGTATTATTGTTAAAATGATTATTATTACTATCGTCGTTATTATTTTAATAGAAATATCATTGTTATTATAAAATATCATTATTACTATTATGTTAGTATTATCATTTTATCATAATAACATTTTTAGTAAATATAAATATTGTTATTTTTTTTTTTATAGAATAATAATTATTATTATTACAAAATAATACAACTTTTACTTATTATTATTATGATCAATATTATTTTATCAAATAAATAGGGGATACAAAGATATTTTTCACCACGCGTAATATAATTACATTAATAATACTTACCACTATAGTTTTAAGATATTAAATGAACTTTATAAATTTTACTACTTAAGATATATAAAAGTATCTTTTAACATATATAAACGTTAATATAAATTTTTATTAATAAATGACTTTTATTATTATAAAATCTAATAAATATATTTAAATATATAAAACGACTATAGTTAAGTTATATAATAAACACGTATAAATTTTAGAAGTCATTTTGGGTCAAGTTGACTTTTGTTGACTTTTGCATATTAGTCTCGAGCATTAGGATTGTGGTACACTATGACTTGACCAAAAATTGTTAGACAAATATTGACCAACATATAAATATATATAATTAATATAGGTTCGTGAATCCGAGGCCAACCTTGCACTTGTTAAATGACGTTATATGTATTTTTACTACGAAATACAGTATGGTGAGTTTCATTTGCTCCCTTTTATATATATTTTTGGGACTGAGAATACATGCGCTGTTTTTATAAATGTTTTACGAAATAGGCACAAGTACTAAAACTAATTCTATGTGGGTTTAAACCAGAAATATACCCTTAGCTTGATAACATTAAACTACTTGTCTATGTACGGTAGGCGCGAATCCTAAAGATAGATCTATTGGGCCTGACAAACCCCATCCTGACTATGGGATGCTTTAGTACTTCGAGGTTATTTTAAACACACCTGATCTGGTGTACTTCAGAGGGTAAAATATGAACGTTAAGGCTTGTTACCGGGTGCCTACAACTTATAGAATAATTTTATACACTTGCGAGTGTACATATATTTATAAACGGAAATCTTGTGGTCTATTAATATATTGAAATGATTGTTATGATAAACCTATGAACTCACCAACCTTTTGGTTGACACTTTAAAGCATGTTTATTCTCAGGTATTAAAGAAATCTTCCGCTGTGCATTAACTCATTTTAAGGATATTACTTGGAGTCATTCATGGCATATTTTGAAAGACGTTGCATTCAAGTCATTGAGTTCATCAAGATTATTATTAAGTCAATTATAGTTGGATGTATTATGAAATGGTGTGCATACCGTCAATTTTTGTTGTAAAGAAAGTTTGTCTTTTAAAAACGAATGCAATGTTTGTAAAATCTATCATATAGAGGTCAAATACCTCGCGATGTAATCAACTATTGTGAATCGTTTATAATGTATATGAACGGGTCCTTTCAAAAATGTACCAGCTTCAGCAACATCATACGCCTCAACATCTCATTATGTACCTCGAGTATAATCATCATTCTACGAATCGTTCTACATCATTTATCTTCGTTCGACATGATGATTAGGTAATCTCTAATGTTTTAGAGATTATGTTTTCTAGTTTTAACGGTAAAGCAAATGAGATTAATATCATATTAACTCATTAAATCCATGATTACATCTGAAGAAAATATAAATGTATATATGTTTTCATAAAGATTGTAATTAAAAATTCTTTTGTACAAACTGTTAATGATGAAAATATTTTAACGGGTAGGTAATACCCGAGGAATATTTAGATTTCACATTAATAAGTTACACTGTACATTCTTCGAATCTGATTCAACAAGCCATTTACTATCCTACTTACATCCACAGATATACGTATCCGTTCACCGCAGAATAACCATTTTCATTCAATTTCATATTTGGGTTTTGACTTATCAGAATCTAATAAGTGGCATAACGAAGAAAACATTGGACAAAATAAAATTTGTTAGAAACAAACAAATTAATTATGAGAAATTTTGTTAAGAATCCACGCTAACTATTCCTAGCTAACAGTTCCTAGCTAACTGTTAATTCCGTATTACATTTTATTTATCGCAATTTATTTATCGCAATTTAAATTCTCGCAATTTTATTTATCGTCATTTAATTTCTGTTATTTATTTTACGCACTTTAAATATCGGGACACGTATACAATGTTTTGACGTATCATATTGACGTCATCTATATATATATTATTTGGAATAACCATAGACACTCTATATGCAGTAATGCTCGAGTTAGCTATACAGGGTTGAGGTTGATTCTCAAATAATATATATACTTTGAGTTGTGATCGAGTCTGAGACGTGTTTATAACGGGTCACGACACGTATTAATTAATTCGAATATAATATATTGAACTATATATGAATTATTGAACTGCTAATTGTGGACTATCAACTGTGGACTACTAACATTGGACAATTAAAATGAATTAAAATATTAATTATAACATATGAAACTAAACAATTTTTCAAGTTTGCCACTTGATTTCATCTTAAACATCCTTTGTATCTTGACGATTACCATCAGCGTTTAATCATCTAAAAACACAATTCTCTTGAAACCACCTCGGATTATAACCGATGATTCCGATATGGTAGCATTAAATGAAGAGGAAACAGCAAAATTGAAGATGGTCTAAACGGCCAAAAGTTTGATAATAAAGAATGGAAGGTTGAGAACGCTCGATAGAAAATTTGGTACTGAAAAATGGTTTGAGCAAACCATGAAGGAGACTACGGACAAATACAAGGACCAAATTCGGTATTGAAAGAAACCAGGTAATTCTGGATCCAATGAAATCTTCAGTGAATATCTTGCTCCTCACTCATATTAAAATCTTGAGGAAAATTTTTCTTCATCAACCTTCGAACTTAGAAATTCCAAAATATCATCATAAATATCTTTGATATTTCAGAGGATATTTTCATACAAATTCTCGTCCGAAATTATATACCTCTTCGTACTATCTGTATTACATTATATTGGAAACTTCTGTAAAATCTAAGTATAAATTACGAATGAATTCTGGAGAAGTGTTAAGAATTTGAGCATGAGTTAGTATAATATAATGACACTTGGCCAACGTGATTATATTACAGTAAGTTATGCTGGAAGTTCTAATGAAACTTGATGATTCACAGATCATAACGTCATCATATGCCATGTTACGTAACTCTTTCATTCTACTTAACCTCTAAACATAGCAAGAAAATATTTTCTTGTTATTTCTTTCTTTTCCGTGATTTCTGGTAATTTACCAAATCAAATCGTGCTATTACGTTCCTTCCTGCTTAGAACATTATGATCAATTAAAACTTCATACCTACGAATTCTGGACCATTATTCGCTTGACTTAAAGTCGGGAAGAGAAAACAAGAGCATGGAGCTCCGAAATATAAAGGAAAATACAAAGTCGATCACAAACACATAAATTACAAACCGTGTATATCAATGCGGATAGCAACATAAATACACGGGAGAATGAAAAACACTATAACCCCAAGGTAATAGTAGAAGTTAACAGATTCCTCTGGTGGTAGATGAAAAAGGAGGAAGACAGAAGCGATTGTCAGAAGAAGGACAAGGATCAGTACTGGATTAAGCATTTTTACATTCTTTAGAAGCATGGATTAAGGAAGAAAATATAGAAATGGTGAGAATAATGAAATGGAAGAGGTAAATTTATAATGGAAGCATCCGACAGAGCAATCGAGGTAGATGACCGCATTTAATTAAAGAGATCTTGATTTCCTTAATCACTGACGAATAAAATCTTATATAGATAACGAAGATTTTCTTTGAAATCCCTTGAATTCCGAAATTCAACCCTGACTACGTCAAAATCTAAGGCAAATCTTTATTTCTTCATTTCATTTTTTGTGATAGCTTCACTCGTACTCTTCGAATAATCGAATTATTTCATCCATATTACTCAATGATGATAAAACTCTATTTATCAACTCATATTCGTCATGAAAACATTTTTATTGTTATCACTCAAATTTCGGGACGAAATTTCTTTAACGGGTAGGTACTGTGACGACCCGGAAATTTCCGACCAAATTTAAACTTAATCTTTATATGATTTCCGACACGATAAGCAAACTCTATTATGTCAAGTCTCAAAAAGTTTGAACTGTTGTCATATATTCATTAACCTTTGACTATTCCCGATGATTCACGAACCTTTAATCGTAAATAGAAATGTTTATATAAATATCAATACATATAAATAATTATAAAATAATTATAATAATGAAATATTATGTGATTTAGTTATTATGAAAGAAAACTTAAACATGTATTTAAAACTGTTATTTAAAAATGGAGAAGTAAATTGAATAAAGTACTAAATGTTATACTTTGAGTTTATTTGTTTCAATATATGTAATTTATACATAAAACTTGATATTTAAAACATAATTATACATAATAGTTGAATATATATAACTATTATTATATGTATATTGTTAAAATGTATGATATTACGTATATATAATATATATTAGAAAATTATTAAATATTACATAATTAATAAAATGTAATATTAATATATGTAATTACAAATTAAAATATAGTTATTATAACTTTTAATTATAATAATAAAATCAGTATTATGAATATTTTAATAAGGAAATGATTATAAAAATAAAAACTATAAATACAAATATTATGATTGAAACCATAATTAAGAAATAATTTAAAAGGATAATTTGTTATTTAGTATTATCATTTAAATTGTTATTAGTATTATCATCATTATCAAAATCATCATTCTTATCATCATTATTATTATTTAACTAATATTATTATTATTAATAATTTTTTTTATTTTATGCAGCATTATTAATTAATAATTATATTTATTAATTATTAATATAAAATATAATATATAATATATAATATATATATAATCAAATATGATACAAAATTGTTATCTTTCTTCATCTGCTTTTAAAATTTGTCTTCTGATTGTGATTACTTGAAGACTTTTGTCACACTACAAAATAACCATGATCTAATTCAGTTAAATCTCACTATCTTTTTTTAATTTCTTTTGTGTGTCTTCTTCCCCTGCTCGAAATTCTCCTGTCAACATACATCCTCTTTATATATCGATCTAATCAGCTCACATTATGGATATAAATTATTCAACGTACCACTACCATTATCAACTTTAAATCTCTTAGCTGTTATTTGTGGAATTTTAAACCAAAAACAGAAAAATAAAGCTCGAACAACTCTGTCCTTGAACCCATTATCCAAAACCTAGAATTCGAATAAAATTTCAAAATGTAATATTGCAGAGTTGTTAGGAATTGTCTTTTCAAACTACCTATAAAGTTTCAAACCCCAATTCTTATTATCAAATTCGAATTTTGAAGTCAAACTTTCGAAACTAAAAAGTCAACCGTTATTCTTCGACCAAATTAAAGTTTTAAAGATCATTTCTGTTGAAATTGATGTTTGAGAGAGTTTCTAGGTGTGATTTGAAACATATTTTGTGATATAAGATTTATCTAAAACGACCTATTTTTCAAAATCAAATTCAAGGTTTGTTCTTCGTGTATTTTTGCTGTTACAGCTATTATATATATATATATATATATATATATATATATATATATATATATATATATATATATATATATATATATATATATATATATGTATGTTTCTGTTAATACAGATGTAAACTCAATGGAACGTTTCTGTTTCAATAAAGTGTCCTAAGTTAAACACCAAATTAATGGATAGTTGGGTTTGATCTTAAGTCGATCTTGAATTGATGTAGAAGAAGGAATTGAAAACAGAATTGATACGGGATAAATAATTATGGGTCGTATTAATATTCAGAAAAACAAGTAACAGCAGAATGGTTCGGATGGTATTTTTTTTAGAAAGCTTCTAAAGGGGTATACATCTTATTATACATCTTATTTCTATTATTATTATCACTAGTTATTATGATTATAATTGTTATTATTATTATAATTGTTATTATTATGATTATTATTGTTATTATTAGTATTATAATCATTATTATTAATATTATCATTTTAGTATTATTATTATTATTATAATTACTAATATTATAATAATTGGTAGTATTATAATTATTATTATTATAAGTATCATCATTGTTATTATTATTATTATTATCATAATTATAAGTATTATATCTATTATTATTATTGTTATTATGATTATTAGTTATGATATTATTATTAATTTTAAAACTTTAATATTATTATCATTATGATGAAACGGTTTATTATTATTATCATTGTGAAAATAATACAAATTATTATATATATATATATATATATATATATATATATATATATATATATATTTTGTTTTGTAAATATTAGTATTAGTATCTTTTTACAAATAACAGAATAGTTAATATTAACATAAGTATTATTATTTATATTCACGAGTATTATTATTATGTAATTACTAAAATCAATATCATAACTATCATTAACAGTAAAATTAATATTTTTACAAGTATTATTATTAACATCATTATTATCACTAATAGAATTATTAACATTATTATATTTATTAGTAATATTAAGTATTATCAATAATATCATATTTACCATGACAAATATTATTTAAGTATTATTATAATTACTAGTTTCAACACACAAATGTTATATACCTAAAATATATTTAATATACATAACCTAACTATATTAATATTTTTATATACAAAATGAATACATTTAATTAAAGAATGAAATATATATAGTTATTAATATAACAAATATATCACTAATAATATAAATTTGTTCGATTACGATTATGTGTATTAATAAATATACAAATGATATAGGTTCGTGAATCCGAGGCCAACCCTGCATTGTTCAGTTTCGTCGTATGAATATTTTTACTACAAAATATTGGATCGTGAGTTTCATTACTCCCTTTTTTATATATATTTAGGACTGAGAATACATGCGCTGTTTTTATTAATATTTTGCAAAATAGACACAAGTGATCAAAACTACATTCTATGGTTG